>NW_026562395.1:1492500-2114687 GCF_027474105.1 Poeciliopsis prolifica
GTGAATTAAAATGTTTTGGTAGGGTATTTTTTATTTTTTTTTTACAACCCAGCTGTCATCACAACCTCAACAACTTTATCCGTGGCAGGCTTTATTTCTTCAAGTTTAATAAATGGGTGTGCCCAAGTCTGTTTTTTGTAGTCATTGCACTTTTGTATTTAATTTACTATTTAATTCAATTAAATTAAAAGGAAAAACTCAGCTGATGAAGGATGAACATTATGTGCTGCACCGTACATTCACCTATTTAATGTTTATGATGTTTATGTATCTGTTAGGGAGAGCTCACCCTAACATTGTTTTCAAACATGCCTTTACATCAAGCATCTTTGCTGGCAAATGTAATTTAGAAATTTAAATTATTATTGAGGACCAGGACAAAGTTATTCCAAGAACCTCAAATGGTCCTCCGGGCCACACTTTGGACATCCCTGTTTTAAAACCTTCACACAATAGCTACATTTATAATTACATTAAATTGCATACAAGAAATCCTATTTACCAAGTCGGTGATGTCTGGATTTTATGTAGGGGTGACAGAGTAAAGAGGGATGATTACAAATTCATGCCACACTTTCTAGATTTGCAGGTTGAAAAAAGTAAACAACTTTGTGTATCATTTTCCGCCCACTTAACATTTATGTCCTCCTTTTTATTGGTTTTTCTCATAAAATTAAAGTTTGGAACGTGACAAATGTTACAATTTTAGCACATAAATAGCCTCACAAATCACAGCGAGTAATGTCCTAGGGACATAAAATCACATCAAACGCATTCCTGCTTGATGCAGTGAACTGCCTAACGACGTTTTTTTTTTTTTTCTGTCATGCTAAATAAAGTCCGGGAACCTCCCAAACCATCAGAAGATCTACGGTTGTTTGCACAGATCAGAATATTCCGATTTAAATGGGTCACTTTTTCCTGAAGGTATTTAAAAAATTCAGTCAGTTTAAGACAAGGCAGAGAATCTTGTTCACTAAATGAGAGGCAGCGTGAACAGAACCATGCATTACCATGCACATTGCCTTCACATGCAGAAACAACAATGTGTCACTTTTAATGACAGTCTATAGGGGGGCAGTCTCTATGGATCTTCTCACTTTATCTTTGTTTTTTTAAGACACTGGTCATGTCTATTCTGCACTCCATCCGCATGAAGTGATATTGAGCCTTTAAAAATATGCTGATTTTACAAATAATGACAAGTAAAAAGTCTGAAGTCGGTTTTTACATCCCACAATGAAGCATTTAGTCCTGCTGGAAGTGAACGTGTGTTTTGTTTTGACAGAAAACGGCAGCAAGATTTAATCTCACCTGTAATGTTGGGCTGAATCTAACTGGAGGGCATGCAAAACGAGCAGGTCTTTATGTACGCCAGGTTTAGGCCTCAACTGTGCGTGTGGCTGCTGTTTAATATTTAACAGCAGTGGTCAGGTTTGCCCCTTCATCAAACTGTCTCTGACAAGTCTCCGTGCCTCACTGGACATTTTCATCCAGGATTATTTCGACTGCTGTAATGAGCATAAGCAGGCACGTCTATTAGCAGATCTTGATGATTTTCAGATGAAAGGATCTGAGAGAAATATTAAAATCCTCTTATCTGGTTCTGCTGCAAATGCATCAGTGTAGTTCATCAAATTGTTTCGCTTTTTGTGCGTTTTGTTACTTGACATTTTTCACTGTAGATTTTTTTATAAAAATAATCTCAAAAGAACCTGAAATGACAGAGTGGAAACATGTCTGATGCCATTTTTATGAATATATTAAAAATGTATTATCTAAACATAACTATGACTGAAATGATTAGTCATTATTATTGAAATAATTGTCAGCTAAGTAAGTTGTGGATTAATCATTAACTGGAATATACAGACTCAAAAAAAGCCAATTTGTCTAAAAACAACAACAATGTATTCAGAACAATAATTAAGCCGAAGCTGTACAAAACGTATATACATTTAGCATTTATGATGAAAACATTTTTGTCCGTAAATATTTTTCACCACAAAACTCCTCAAGTGTCATCGTTTTAGCTTTATCCACTTCAAATTCACTAAAGGAATGCTATTTTGTTGCATGTTAGGCAATAAAATGTTTATTCTTGTAGCATTTTTTGCATCTTTTAGTGCATTTATAACATTGTCTTTAAAAACTTAAGAGATTAAATTAAAAAATGGGATGTGCCAAATTTTTCTATTCGATTTATCGTCCAAATAACTAGTAGAATAATCCGTTACAAAATAATAGTTTGTTGCAGACTTGAACAAAACGGGCACAAAATTAACAGTAAACTCTATGAATACTTTCCAGTTACATTAATGTCAAATGTATTCTTTAGTTTTAAATTTGCATTTTTTTAAATCAAAAAATGTATTTATCAAATCTAATAGGAGTCAAAGACCTAAATCTAAAGATGTTTTCAACCAGTGTGATGCGTCTTTCCCATGCGTTTGATTTAATTAAAATACCCAGATGATGTGATCTGCATTACGTCACCCGGGCATTTTTTGTTGGGTGGAACAAAACTCAACAGACCGGGCGAAGGCCATGATAGCCTGGCCTTTTTGGATGCAGCCAGAACAGAACATAAATGAAGGCCACATTATGACAGGTTGTTGAAGACATTCGCTGTCATATTCTGGTGATGACGGCTCCTTTTTTTTTTTTTTGATCTCATTGAAGACCGACTAAAGCATGACATTTAGTAAAGCTAGGGGGAAAGGAGGGTGATGTACAGCACCAGATCTGCTCATTTGTGTGTGGGAACATTGTGCATAACAGCTGTCCTGCATTATTTTTTATGAATCTCATCTGCTTTTATTGCCATTTTCTCTCAAGAATTTATACATGTGCTCTGTTGTATTTTCTGCTCTGTTTTCTTGTTTTACTGCGATGTAAATCACTTAATTGAATATTTTGTTCTCCAGGTAACAACTGGCAGTTTGCATTCGGTGTCAAGTTTTACCCTCCTGACCCATCACAGCTCACTGAGGACATCACAAGGTACACACACACACGCACACACAGACTCTCAGCTTCCACAATTACTAACACCATTTGGTAAAAATGCAAACAAAAGCCTGAAAATAAACTGTTGTGAAGACATGGTGATCACAACATGACTTTTTTTTTTGTCAGTGTTGCTATAGTGAATGAAAAATGAACACTTTGAACAAGGCGAGCTAACAAAAACAATAAACTAGAAATCATCTAAATGAGTGGACGAGGACAGCATGGCCTTGTTCAAACCTACTGAACCAGGCAGAAATATATCTGAGCTGTCTTTCTGGTTTCTCTCTTGCATGGTTACTGAATTGTAACTATGCAAGAGAAATAATCTTACAGGGTAGCTGGCTTGTGGAAACACTGTGTTTCCAAATAATCCCCTTTCAACTTAACGTCCAGCCATCGTGCCGACCAATCCCACCTACTAGAAGACCCAGAGTGATACTTCATGTATTCATTGGGTGACTTTCTTCTTGCCATCAAAAAAAAAATATAAAACTTCCATCACAATATCTACTTGTGTTTCAGTGGTGTTTTTGTTCTCCGCCAGATGTCTTTTTTTTGTGATAAAGTATCCATTACATTCTGCTGCTTTGGCCTGCTGTTTTATGTTAGGCTCTTTGTTGTTCAGATCTGCTGAAAACAACGACCCACTCTGGCTGAAAATTTGAGTCATAGAAAGTCAGTGAAAGTGAAGCAGACCCATTGAAGACTGGGACTGGCCCTAATGCCAAAACAATATGCTCTGAAGCCACACAACGCTTCTTAGAGTAGCAGGGAAATGCTCAGCTAAGTTGAAACTCGATGCTGGACTTCATCTCACATGTAATAGTTTTTCCTTCTGATTAAACTTGGTGTGGATTCGTGTAACGTATTGATTGTCTTATTTTTTAAATGTAAAATAAAGTTATTAAAACTTCTGGATATTTTTTTTTGTTAAATTAGTGTTTTGTGTATGTCAGACATTTCAGAACATTTTGTTTTGCTTTGGCTTTTATTGTCTGTGCTGTAGAATGTGGAAAACTACCACAAAAATATTAAAACCTTACAAAATGTCATAGGGAATTGAGACCATCTTTTTTGAGTTGATCTGTTTTGTTTTCATTTCCAGTGTGGTAGTGGAAAAATGTGAAAACGTACCTTGAAAGTGCTTGATGGGTTCTTGAATTTTGCTGTGGGGAAACTGAGGAATCCCTGAACCATCTACAAAAATTGATTTATTTCTAAATTGAGCAGAAGAAATCTTTATGAAACATGGAGGAACCTCTTGAAGAATCAGTTAAAGGCGTCCTGTTGTTCAGCTACAAGAATGGAAAGACACCTGCCCTACTCAGATAACTTTAACAAAGGCATTTAATCCATACCCATTTCCTGTTTTGAATCTTTTTTTCTTCTCGCCTTATCGTTTTTAGGTACCTTTTGTGTCTGCAGCTGAGGGAGGATGTTGCTTCTGGACGGCTGCCTTGCTCATTCGTCACTCACGCTCTGCTGGGGTCATACACATTGCAGGTACAGCAAAAAATATCCTGTCTATTTTGCTGTCTTGTGTTAGTGAGGTAACGTATGTTATAATCATGTTGATATATTCAAGCTCGGCACCTTCCCAAAAATAAATTTCTGTTTTGAATAATTTACAGGCCGAATTAGGCGACCATGAACCCGACCAACCTCGCCCTTTGGACTTTATCAGTCAGTTGACGTTTGCGCCCAATCAGAACAAAGAGATGGAGGAGAAGATTCTTGAACTCCACAAATCCCACAGGTCAGAGAGGAAAATGAGTTTGACTCATAGTTTGATAGTTCAGCTATTATCGAGGGAGTCTGACTGGATTATATTTATATGCACGATTTCTCATGATATTTTGTTTAATTTTAGCCATTCTTTCGTTTTTAGGGGAATGACACCAGCACAGGCGGACCTCCAGTTTCTAGAAAATGCCAAGAAGCTCTCCATGTATGGAGTGGACCTGCACCATGCCAAGGTATAAATAAATGAAGGCCTCCCCTCTTCTCCTCTTCCTCTCCATTGTTGTTGACATCTGGGGATTAGCCCAGCTCCTTTGATGCTGGTCGAGCCATGCCGGTGTGCATGCATGTTTGTATCTGTGTGTGTCAGCTGTGCAAACACTCGGACAGGCCATTTCCATGGGAACAGTCACTCTCCCTCGCTGGGATAGCAGATCATCAGCCGACTGGGTGCATGTTTCCTGGTGTGGATGTGTGTCACAGCATTTTCTGGGGTTTTAGGGGGAAAAACCAGCAAATACACATGAGAATAAGAGAGTCTGGAAATAGGAAGCTGGGAGGCATAGTGGAGAGTGAAGACAAAACATGGTTCAACTGAGGATGAGGGCAGTCCAATTAGATTTAGAGAGAGGCAAGTTCCCTTTAAGGACGTGCTCCACTTCTGTCCAACAGAGAGTGGAAAGAATGGTGCAGCGGAGCGCTTTAATTGCGGACAGTGTTTTTCTTTTCATCGCACACAATTGTTAATTATCCTGGAAATTCAAAGGGATGATCTTCTTGATCTTTTATGTAACATGTCTGCAGGTTTTATCACTCCACAGCCTGGAAAACAGGTGACCTAAAATCCATGTTTAAACTCTAGAAAGAGCAACGCTAAGTTTTGTGCCTGATGATACGGAGACTTCGGCGCTTGCTTTGCAAAAATAAAGCAAAGTGTTATGGAACTGGATCAGAGATTGATTTGTTTGATCGTTACATGACAGATCATAAGCGGTGCCTGTTGGGTTTGGGACGTAATATAGCTTTGAAATGCTTCAGTGCTATTGGTGCAAATTCCTTTCAAAACGTTGCAGTATTTTCTGAAGCCACTTGTCTTTAAAACTGTTTAAAACTGAACTTAAATGTACTGGCGAAACATGCAGATTGCAGTATATTCTACATCAAGGGCCATCTGCAACACTGTTATTAAGCATAACACTAGTGTGGTTTTGAGTGATAAATGGTACAATTTGTGATGTGTTGGCACTAATGAGTTAGAATAAAATTCGGCATTATTTAATTCATGTTACTTCACGTTTTTACTTGCTGTACTTATTCATCTTTAAGTTTGGACTAGGCATATGCTGGTGAGCCTCAAGGTTAAACAAGGTTATGGTTCAAAAACATTCACCACTGTACCAGCACTGTGGGTTAAAGTCCTTTTAATGAGATGCCAGGGCAAGTGTTGGAGTGAGACTGGCTTTCTTTGGCTAGACTGAGAAGGATAGAGCAGCACTCTCTGTCCCAATGTAACTGTTTGCTAGAATTTGATGAGAACATCATTTAAAATGACTTTATGACGAATGACATTGACCAACCCTTGACTTAATCGCCTCCCAACCATAGAAAAGCAGGTGCCTTCATGGCTTATTTTTATTAATCACTCAGACAATTATCCATGTTCTTGAGGTTGGTAACAGTTCTGTGTCAGAAATCGACCAAACAACTAAAGTCTATTAGTCCTTACATCACAAGAACTAAGATCGATGGCTGGCTTTTAACACAGCACATCCATTTGATGTGTGACATGTGGCTAAGCCCTAGTAAAACTGTCCATTATCAGCAAATTGCACTCTCCTTTTGTGCAACTGATTGTTCTCTATTAATTCATTGCTGTAATCAATTCACCTTTACTCTGACCAAACGGCCTTGAATTTAAAAACTCTGCTGGTGGGTTAGTCTGGAGGCTAACTGTGTTCTAATGGTGTGTGTGTGCGTGCGCGCATGTGTAATAATTGAGTTTCTGCAGACCCTAAACCGACTACTTTAAAAATCAATCGATGAACAGCATGATCTGGTTTGTTTGTACTGCAAGCACATCAAACCAGAATACATAATCTCCTCATCGAGGCATTTTCTATATTCTACTTTTCTGTCTGACAGGATTCAGAAGGAGTGGACATCATGCTGGGTGTGTGCGCCAACGGACTCTTGGTGTACAAAGACAGGCTTCGGATAAATCGATTCGCTTGGCCCAAAATACTCAAGATATCGTACAAGAGGAACAACTTCTACATCAAGATCAGACCAGGAGAGGTTTGTAATAAAGACACACACACTGATGGATTGATGAATGAATGTAAAGTAATTTAAGGTTGTTGGAATAACTTTTGTTTAACTTCTGACATATAAGACCAGACTTTCTCTGCTACGTGTAGATCTGTATATGGAATAAATGTAACGTAAGAGAGAAAAGTTTGTATAAAAAAATTAAAGGACAAATATTGAAAACGGTTCTTCGGTTAGACGACTTCAGGTGTGGAACAATTTTTGTGAGGAGTTTCTACACAAATAATTAGAAATAATTTGCTTAACAAATCCAATAAGACTTTTTTATGATTGTTTATTTTCTTTAATGAGTTTGTCCACAGAATCAGTTGGAGTCCTTAGATACACGTTTCTGAAAAATATGCAGGAAAGATTTGTTTTGATTTTGATAAATAAAGCTATAATAAGCTTCCACTTACACGTTCTTGAAATGAATTGTCAGGAATTTAGATTTTATTCTGTATTAGTTTTGTCTTGATGTTTTTTTTTTTCCTTTACTGAATATTTTTTTTCTACATTGTGTGTGTTTTATTCTCTATGGAAAGGTTAAAATGACTGAAATAAATAAAATATAAATTGAAAATCAAAATAAAACGTGTTTCTGCCATTTTGTTCCTTTGCCAGACGGAGCAGTTTGAGAGCACCGTGGGATTCAAGCTCCAGAATCATCGATCTGCTAAAAAGCTGTGGAAGGTCTGCGTAGAAAACCATAGCTTCTTCAGGTAAAAGACAAATATGCATTGACAGTGAAACGCATGTGCAGGAACATTAACTAACAATGTAGCGTTTTAGCAACTTCATGTGGCTCAAGACAAACCTGCATGTTCATTTGTTCTATAGGATGCTGCTTTATGTATAAAATATACTGATACATAATCACAACATAGACAGAAAATCTATGAGAACACAAAATTGAATGTGTTCTCTATGAAATAAGCTTCGGTATCCAGTCTGACAACAAGGAGTCATTTCTCTCAATCACACGCACCTGTAAAAGTAACTACAAAATGTTTTTTCAAAAGAGACCACTGATCGCGCTCCGTTTCTCCCTCTGCCTCCAGGTTAAACGCGCCGGAGCCTCCTACCAAGGCCCGCTTTCTGACGCTGGGATCCAAGTTCCGCTACAGCGGGCGAACGCAGGCCCAGACCCGGCTGGCCAGTTCCCTCATAGACCGACCCGCTCCCAGCTTCGAACGCACCTCCTCGAAACGCATCAGCCGCAGTCTGGACGGAGGTAACACTAGTGGTATCTGTATGTGAGAATCGCGCACCTTTTTAAAGAACTTCTCAACTGAAGGAAATGTGCATCAAAAGAGGAATGTCAAGCATGAAGCATAGTTAGAATTTCATAAGTTTGTGTCTGAATATCTTTTTCAAAATGGGTCTGAAATATTCTATGTCAGAGCAGATACAGGAAATAGTTGGAGCATCTGTTTCCTGTCTCACAGAGAGAGACAGCGAGGGAAAGGGAAAGAAGAAAATAAAGAATGCTCTGTTTATTGAAAAGAACCAAATTCTCAGCATGTAAAGTAACGTCACACGTGACTCTGGCTTCTGGGCAGTAAGCAAGTGTGAAGTGACCCTGCCTTATATTAGAGCTATTTTCATTTTTGTAGAATCACAATCATTTTATTGTCTTTGAAAACAGAACGCACCGTTTATCCTGTGGTTTCCCATATTTGGTTTACAGATTCCACTTTTTGCAGCTGCTTGCCTCCGTTTCCTGTCTGTTGCATTGTTCACTTACCTTACAGCCACCCCTACTGGATAGATTGTTTTACTGCAGTTCATTGTTCCTGCTCATTGGAACTTTAAATTAAGCCATCAGATAACCCAGTGGTCCCCAAGCACCAGGACGCGGACCTGTACCGGTCCGTGGAACAATTGGTACCAGGCTACGCAAGAAAAAATACCTCGGTCATAAAAAGGTTGGGGACCACTGAGATAACCAACAGATTTTTATTGTGTGGTTTTGCCTCTTCAGCACCGGTGATCAGCATAACTGAGGCTGGAAGTGAGACAGCGGAGAACGGGCGGCATCACCGTCTAGAGCTTCACTCCGACTCCAAGGTGTGTATTCACCAAAATCTCATCGAAAGGGAAATATTAAAGCAGAAAAGATCTGCCTGTGTTTTTAGACGACTTTAATACTGACTTTTTTATTATTTCTGGGAGTGCAACGGTAACTACATTATTGCTCAAAGAACAGAAATCAGTTGCAAGGTGACACTTTCTTTGTTGGGCACTGAAAAAAGCATTATTTTGTGTTTTTTTTTTTTGTCAACTTCTTTATTTTGACTTTCTGATTACTACATCGAAAAGCATCAACTGCCTCAGAGAGGACTTGAACAGAACCAAAATCGAGGGCCAGAATATTGCGTTTTGAAACATTTTTCACTTCCTTTAGAGGTAAAAAAAACTGGGAGAATGTCTGACTTTCTTTGCTTATTTCTGGTATTTCCTGAAAATCCTTTAGATCTCAAAAGAACAAGAGTTCAACACTAATGTATTTGTTTTCAGCATGTCAGTTTCAATGCAAGATGTCATCTTGGGCCAAAAGACTATTAGATTCCATCAAGCTTTAAATATATCATGATAAATTTATCATTTATCAATACACTTATCGACAACTCTAGTGTTCCATTTTTGCTTCACACAAGAAAAACACGACGTGGTTTGTTGTCAAAGAAACCTCAGAATCATCCGTCTAAAGCAAACTGTTTCAACTGAGACCTCATCAGATTTAACAAGCGGCATGTGTTTACATCTGTTATGGTAGGACAGAAAAGGCTCCATTTGACCATTGCTCTGACTGTAAATATGAGCAACTTTAGGTCTGTAGCTATTTTTTTTTTTGGAAATATGTGCCTTACGTGATCTACACATAAGCAAAATGAGCTTAAGCAAGCTCTGGAAAAAAGGAGGCCATTCATAATTTTAAGTTTTTGGAAGTTCTGATCAACTTATAAATTCCAAATTCGAAATTACAGTAAAATAAATATAAAATATAAAAAACAAAAATCTATATTGAATTTAAATTATCAATAAAATGTTTTGGTTACATTTATTTTTAGGAGTTGTTATAGGTGTGCCTTTA
Source organism: Poeciliopsis prolifica (assembly GCF_027474105.1). Taxonomy (NCBI): domain Eukaryota; kingdom Metazoa; phylum Chordata; class Actinopteri; order Cyprinodontiformes; family Poeciliidae; genus Poeciliopsis; species Poeciliopsis prolifica. Next base: position 1,502,657 of record NW_026562395.1, read on the forward strand.
TAAAAAAAAAATTTTTGACACGCTATTTATTTCCTCTTAATGAATTTACTCAGATTAAAGGCTTTATTTTTTCTAAACTTGTTAGTGTGAAATGAAACTACACATTTCCACTTACACATGGTGTCAATATGTGCAGACATATGCATGTCACTTAATAGACTGATAAAGTCACTATATGTTATGTTTACCTGGACAGCCATGCACTCACATGTCCACAAGGGGGCACTGTGCCCCCCTAAAGCCACCTCACAGGAGTGGATTCTGTTTGCAGTGCATGCCTCCTGTCCCACCACCTTTTCCCTCCTGATCCTCACTGGCCTCCCGTCTCTCCCTGGTGGCGCCCCCTGTTGGCAGTTTCTGCGAACTCCTGTGCCCTCTACTTTCTGCACTTTGCTCTGCCCCGCTATGTTCACTTTGAAGCTGTTGTGTCGTGTCGTTCACTGACTAATGTTATGTTTCTTTCCCTTTCTCTTTTTTTTCCCTTCACAAACACTCCCTTTAATTTTGCTTTTCCAATATTCCACTTGCATGATTTTATATTTTCTCGTCATGAAATGCCTGTCGCTTATTTTGGTCTCTCGTTTCAATCAATTTTTTTTTTCCATGCCTCTTTTTTTAAATTGTTTTTTACTTTTTCGTCGTGTGTATGCATTTTCTCCCTCCTGTATTATTTGCTTTATTTCCCACGTACATTTTTCCTCACCTTCACTTCCCGCCCATTAGTCAATCTTTATGTTCCCTCTTTCGTTTTCCTCATCATCCTCACTCTCCTCCATCCCCCCTTCGCTCGACTCCATCTCCGAGCTCGACCGCGCCCTTTCCGACATCTCCGAGGACGACGACCGAGCCGAGGACGCGGAAGCCGCGCACTCATTGTGGAGCCTCCCCTCAAACACCCTTTCGCTTTTCACCGATCAGCAGCTGGCTGATCTTGGACACCTCATTCAAACCTCTTCATCCTCCCAGCCAGTCTCTGCCTCTCAGACATGCAGCTCAGAGCTTGTGAAATACGAGGAGGGTGTAACCAGAGTAACAGCAGGTTGGGCAAATTTGCGACAGTGGTTTTCTCTGAAGGGTGTGGTTAAATTAGCATCTATCATCTTGTGCTTTCTCTCGGTTTTAAGCAAGAATGAAAGCAGGTGTCTGCCCAGGAAGATATTTACAGGGCCAGGAGAGAAGCAGAACATATATTTAAACATTTTTGGCACTAAATATTCAACTTTCAACCTGGCTGCATTTAGGTTACATCAAATTATGAGCTGCTTAGCATTTCTGTGGGCTCGTTTTCTGGCATTTTTGACACGTCTTTTACTAAAATTCAAGAAGTTTGTCACTACTCTCGCTTTATATACAAAGCAGATACAGTTTCCCAAATTATCCTCCATCCCCTGCCCACAGATTATCTCCTTCTCTTTGCTTTCCTCCTTTTCTTCCCGTCCCTCTCTTCCTCTTACCACCTTCCACTCTTCTAGCTTCACTGCATCTGTCCATCGCTACCTCCTAAACCCCTCCCCTCTCTTCCTCCCATGCCTCTTAGCACTCTTCCTGCTAGTTGTGATGCTGACAGCGAGCCAGTCAGTCGTTTTAGCCCTGATTTTAGCCACACCCCTCGGCCTGACCCTGTCCTACTTAGAGACCGCCGTCTCCAGTCGAAGAAAGACTCTTTTGCCTGTGTTTGTCAGCCACGAGGCAAGCAAGCGTAATTTAAGCCCTGGTGTAGACCAGGACGCCTCCGCTCTCACACCGACACACGCACACCTTCACACCAGGCAGCATGGAGGCACGGGCTGGACCCAGGAGATGTGTGATCCTGCGGCGTAAATTCGCACATTCACATTTCTCATCCTGCCCCACTTTCCATTTGAATTCTTTTCCTTTTTTCAGCCTTTGTGAGAATGTAAACAACATAGAAACCTAAATGTTTCCCCCTTTTGTTTTTTCCCTGCCAACAGCACTCCCTGCACCTGATAAATACTCCTCCTTTTAGCTTCCCTGCACCTCACTCTAATATTTCCAAAGTAAAGAATGAAGTTTTGACATTATTTAAAGAAGTAAAACTATTTAAGAAAATAATCTAAATGAAGAATATTTAGTGTAAGTAGATGTAAGGCTTTTAGATGCTGTTTTTGACTAAACAGACGCGTGTTGAATACACTGCACAGTAACTTAAAATAGATAAAGTGTAGTAATTAAAAATCTGCATTATTTTACAATATTCTCGCTCAGCATTTATTAGCTCTTGGATATTAAACAAAATGTGCATCCATTTGTTTACATATAGGCATGGGCCGGTGCAGAAATATCACTGTGTGAGACATTCTAAAGCAGAAAAGCAAACACTATTATCTCTACTGCATTTTATGTATCCCTGTTTTCACATTTAACACTGGGTGAGCCAGGCTGCAGTGGCTGTTTTGACGATGAGCCATCTACTATAATGTTACTATATATTGTGTGCTCATATAAATCATTAAAATCTCTGGTCAGTTGATCTATACACATCAAAGCAATACATGTATATCAAAGACATGACGTTTTCTGCTATTTCCCACATGCAAAGTAGCATAGAAAGCAGTACGATAGTAACTAACAGGCAGTGCACATTAACAGGCTGAGAAGAGTTTTCTTTCTTCACACAGACAAAGAAAACATCTTGCATCACCCTAAAGGGAGAAGAAATGGTTTAGTGACAGATTTAGCTGTTCTGCGGTCATAATTTACCTTGATTCTGCTGACCGGACCATGCATATGTGTAACACATTTGGTGGCCCCCTATAGAAACTTTAAAACTTAAAACATATTTAATACTTTATGGAGACCCTCTGCTTCATCTAGAGTAAAATTTACTTATTTCTGGTGAATAAAATAGTTTTTAATTATTTTTTTTATGTGATGTTGTACATAAAATCAATTAAGACTGAATAAATAAACTTAATCCATACTTGCAGAAAAGTTTAAGTCTTTTTTTAACATAGAATAACAGCAGGTTCTTGCCGCCTCTGCATACTAATCATCCTAAACTTCTTACATATAGTTTCACATGACCAGAAGTGTTTCCTAACACAAGGGGAACAGGCGTTTCTCATCACCCATTTCACCGTTTTTTTGGGTGTTGTTTTTTTTAACTCATTTCCCCTTCATTTTGACTTCCACCTCCCATGTCTGCCATACTGAAGGCTGAGGAGGTGGACTTGAGCCCTGCCGATGTGGAAGCCGTCCCCTCCGAGGTCTGTAAGGCCTATTTGCAAATTCAAAGCCTGGTGTCATGGTACAAGACTACAGAGGCCGTAATCCTAACCTGTCCTTTCTCCTTGACTTCACCCCAGCAACAGTCACCTGGACGTGCTGATCCTGCCCCCTCTCAGGTTCATAACACTGTTATTGGTGATTTGATCGCCCCAGTGGTTTTTTCTGCTCACGTGGGTTTGTTTGGTGGTTGACATTGCCCTACACACATCAGATCAAATCAGCTGTGTAGCAGATAATAAAAGTCCAGTCAGAGGTTGAGTTGTAAAAACCGATCACGAATGGGCATTTTCAACCATCATTTTCAATTTCTGCTGTGGCTTTCAGTTTCGCAGGTTGTGTTTGGGTTTTGCTTCGTGTGTGTGGTTCATTACATCATTTTGGGATTGCTGAAAAAAAAACGCTGGGGTTTGGTGGTTTATGTGCATGTCTGTTGGTGTTGTGGTGTTTCGAAACGCTTCGGCGGCATGGGTACAGCACTCAGATCATCAGAAATGCCAAAATGGTTTCTTGTTCCTGCACCCATGGTCAACTTTTCTTTTTTCAGTTTGGAATATTTACAGCAATTTTTTTAAAAGTCAAATTAGTTTCTGTTATTTTCTCTGCACATTTGAGTTTATTTTAATTTTTTTCATTAATTTTCTGCGTTTTTGTGCTGTATGTCTGCCTTCCAGAGTCCATTGAGAGTGCATGGGGACAATATTTATGTGAGGCACAGTAATTTAATGTTGGAGGTTGGTACTGGCGTCAACTGATGGCTGAAAACCAGATCTCTGTGTTTCTACTTTTTCTCTAACGCCATCAGAGCTACAGCCTGGTCTTTACTGGACTACCGTACAAGACTGCTGCCCTCTCGCACTCTCAGGCTCTGTGTGCATGCCGGCGTGTGGACGTTTACTCTACTTCAGCTTTTGGCAGATTTTCAGCAAATCCCGTCTCATTGATAAACTTTGTTTGAAGACCTTTCACTGCTCAATGTCCTGATTTGCGCAGCAGCTATTCTGATCAACTACGCCCTTATGTTGTACATTGATACCATACCCAAGGTAAAGTGTACCACTATTCTGGCCAGTAAAGGGGAGTTGGATCCGAATGTGTGAAATGCAAACTATTTGTTTCATGTGCTTTGACACAAAGGCACATAAGAGACTTGGTCATCTAGAAACAATTTCCCAGGCCAAGCGTTCACAATGGCTGCTTTGTGAATAGGATGTGTTGTGTAATGATGTCACTATAATGCATGCTCTGTTCATGTTCAGTGCTGTTTTGTGACTGTGTTTTTACCTTGTTTTGTTCTCAGTCCTTGATTGGTCAAAGGGTTTGATTATTGCCAGGCAGCTGCGTCTAACCTCACTAACCTCTGCCTCCGCACAAGGAGCTTCCTTCCTGTTTTCTCGTGATTGGCTGCCACTGCAGAGACGTGTGGTTGGATAACAAACTAAAACAACAACGCCTGTTCGTACAAATTGGGGCTGATGGTGATCGACTGCTATTGCGCTGAGAAGTCCACAAAGTATTTTTGATAGTTTTAGAGTTAAATGGTTCAAATCGGGGATCTCTTGTTGGAAATTAAATCCTCTAGTTTTCTAAGATGGCCTTTTTTGGCCCTTAAAAAACTGTTTTTAAAACCCAGGTTGGTTTTGTTCATTTTTATTCATTAACAAAACGCAATTTAAAAACTGCTTTTCAGCCTTACTCATGAAACGCTGTTTGATCTGAAACATTTAAGATTGACAAAAATTAAAAGAAATTTTAATTATATATATATATATATATATATATATAATATTATATATATATATATATATATATATATATATATTATATATATATATATATATATATATGGACAAACCAAGTAAAGTGAATTGCTACCAGCTCCATGTTGTACATTCTGCCATGCTGTTTGACCTCATTCATAGAAAAAATAAAACAAGTTGGGAGGCCCCGTTTCACTGAAGTCTGGATTTCCAGGTACTTTTCTTTAACCACAGAAAAAGCTTCAGTGAAGCCTGCCCTCCACCCTGTTGCCCTTTGGATTGACCGCCTTATCCCTTCTCCTTTCATCTTTCCCCTCCCTCCTCAACTACCTTCCCTCTTGCTCTTTTCTGTTACATTTCTGCCTCGTCATCTCACTATTGCTCCATTTTCTTCTTTTTTATTCCTAATCTTCTTTTGGAAAATCTCATCAAATCCTCACTGCTATCTTTCTTTGATTTTCTCCCATTCTCCTCACTGCTTGTACTCATCCCTTTCTCACTTACTCACCCCCCATTTACTATCAAATTCCTCATCCCCCGTATCCTGTCCGTCCCCATCAGGACCTCGATAAGACCCAAGACGAGGTTCTGAAACACCAGGCTAGCATTAGCCAGCTCAAGCGTTCCTTTATGGAGGCGCCACCTCCCTCTCCTCCCCAGCCCAACCAGTGGGAGAAACGTCTCACCTCCTCTCCTGCTACGATACGCGTCCAGCAGCAACAAGTGGTACGTCCATTCGGATGTCTATCTCTCTCAACAACCCATTATATCCGCTGATGATTGCTGGGTTGTTGTGTTAGTTGAACTCAAACTAACTGCATTTCCAAAGCTGTGTGTTTCTATGTACAGGTTGGTCCTCCATTGTGTTTAATAGTTGAACATTTGTTTTCGATTTTCATGGAGTCACTTCTCACTTAATTGAGCAAATGTTGCTGGCAATTAACTTTCCTAACTCCTCTACCTTTTTATCAGTGGTTATCTTGACTAACGGTCTGTTTCATTTTTGACAGCATGTGGGTTTAAACCTGCTTTCTCCTTAATCTCTGACTCTTATAAGTGATAAAAACCTATAGTTTTCTCTCCAGTTCTCCATTAACCCTCTGCCGCTGCTGTTTTGTGTGCGTCTCTTATCGTAGAGCCTCGAAGACGAAATAGCTTCAGTGCTTCTCAGCAGACGCACTACTGCTGAATTTTACTCAGCAGGCACTCCGCCTCCCTGCAGTGTACCAGAGCCACCACTAGATGCCGCTGTGACCACATATTCATCTGCTGCCGCTCCCACGGCTGTCTGCAGTTCATCTTTGTCTCATCCTGTTTCTGCACTCACTGCCACTGAGGTGCTTCTGCTGGTACTAAACATTAAGGTGTCGGTTTACTTTGTATGGTCCCAAATGGACAGTTACATTCCAGTTTGATGATGCTTTTTCTTAATTCAAAGAGTTTAAGGGTGAGAAATATTATGTTCTACTCATTACCTAACATATGTCACGATATCAGTTTGTTTTTGCAAGTTTCCTGTGCAACTGTTTTTTTTTTTTTTACGGAAAATATATCCGTCTTCATATGCTAAAGTGCCAGACTAGGACTGGCATGTTTAATTTTGATATGATAATTTAGAGACAAAACTTACAAAAAAAAGTTGTTTCCTGCTTCATAAAGGCAGCTTTTTGTTGTGAACGTCACATTTATTGAGTTGTGTTTCAGCTCCTTTCTTCTATACTGCAGCACCCAGGACAGTCTCTTCTTTACTCTAAATGTCATAAAAAGGGGTGGAAGTAACTTATTTTTGGAGAAAACAACCAGTATGAGGAGCAGGGTTTAGTTTTTTTTGTACGCTGGACCATTAGCTCACACAGGGGTCATCTCTAGTCCAATCATTATGTGAGATTTATCTTTATTTTCTCACCCATTTCTTTCTTTTTTTTCTTTTTACCTCCTCTCAGTTGACCAGCTTGAAAGTGAACTGACACCTTTTAATGCTTTAGTTAATTAAAGCTGCTTGGCAGATGTGTATATCAAGCCTGCTGTTGATGTTGCATGAATTAATTTGCGTCTGGGAGCACTTAATCCTCAGTGACTTGTTGATGCACTATTTTCAGGATTCATTTGATCTAAATCGACTAACAGCTGTGCAGTGGAAGGGTTTGTCATTTCTGGCGGTAAAGGAATGCAAATTGCCAAATCTGCACCCCAGACGTTCTGTGCCTATTAAAGACGGTGCGATCTGAAACAGCTGTTTTCACAGAGGCTGGAATGGGGGGGTACAAAAAGAACCTTATAATGTGTTTATTGTGTGCCTGTTTGCTGGAGCTTCTTTAAATGGCAAAAGAAACGCATTGCCATGCATGAAAAAAAGACTCTTCAATATCATATTTTCTTTTGTCGTTTGCTTCTGTGAGCAAACTTCATTTCTATTCTTATTTTCATCCTGTTTTTGCTCGCTGAGTTCTTGCTGTGCGCGTGCGGATGTAGCGTCTGTGCAGAACAGCGTCCCACAGACAAAGAGAGGACAAGATGAGAAGTGAAAGAGCCGATGAGAAAAGCTGGTCCCATCCCCACGCTGTGATGACAGGCGGCCCAGTGTTGCTAATTGCTAACTGTGATTTTCCTGCTGATGTGTGACTGATGTTGTCGACTTAACTTCTCTGTCACGCAGGTCAGTGTGCCGCAAACCGAAGCAGCTTCAGCTGATAACACAAGCTCTGAAACCAAAGAACCTGCAAAGGTGGTACTAACTTTCTTTGTAACCCCTCCCAGCTTTCCATTCATGACTTTCGCTTCCTTCCTGCCTCCATTTGTTCTCAACTGAGTTTTTACTTTCCCATTGCCACTTCGGTCGTTTCCTATTTGATCCGATGTTGAGGGTTCCTACACAGTCTGAAAAAGTATGGAATAGAATTTTTAGGCTGTGGATCTGGAAAAGTGGAAAGAATAAAGTCTAGGGAAATATTTTTGTTTCCAGGATTTTTTTTTTCTTGTCCAAAGTTTTCTTTTCCTCTTTATTCTTTGATTTCTTCTTTACTTTTTCATTTTGTTTTCTTCCCTCTCTCCTTTTTCCTTTTCCTTTCTTAGTTTTTTTCTTTTCCTTCTTTCCTTCCTTCTTTCACTCCAGCCTTTAATTAATTTTTAATTAAATGTAAAAGAAAGAGAATTTAAAACCGTGTAGAAACCCTGCAGGATCTTCTTCATTAATACCTCATCTTATTTTCCTCATGTTTTTTGTGTGTATATATATTTTTTTGTTAACCCATTTTTAATTTATGTTCAATGACCATATTTTGCTCTTGTGTTTTTTTGCTTTTTTTTTTTTGCGTTTGTTGTATACGTGTGCACCTCATCGTGTGTGTCTGTGCACTCTGTGTACGTGTGTGCGTGTGTGTAGACCACCGAAGTTGAAATCGAGGAAACTGTTGTCATCCAAGAAGTTTCCAGAGCGCCCAAACCCGGGGTCGTCACATTTACGACTGATCCTCCTGCCGCCTCACCCGCTGAGGGCGAACCTCAGGACCAGAAAGTGAAGGTCGAAGAGGAAGCGGCGGCGGTGGAGGAAGAAAGCCCCGCGAAGCCGGAGAAGGCGTCCTCTGAAAGCGAGAGTGAGGAGGAAGCAGAGTACCATCCAAACGTTTCTGCATCCGTCTCTCAATCACAAATACCAGAGGAGAAGGAAGAAGAAGAGCCGATGGAAGAGGAGCAGAAGCAAGCGTCTGCTCCGGTTGTTCCATCTCTTCCAGTGGAGGTCAACCAGCCTGCAGAAGAAATAAATCGTGAAGAAGAATCTAAGAAGGAGGAGATTCAGTTTGAGGAGAAGAAAGACAATCAGGAGGAGAAAGAAAGCGGACGGGAGACGGAGGACAGCACAGATGATCCGATGGTGACCCCCGAAGAGGCGCCAGAGGGCCTCATGCTGCCCGAGGAGAGCGCAGAGGCCGGCCCCACCGAGGAGCCGGAGCAGCCTAAAATGAACGGAGAAGCCTCGCTGGTGGAAGTGGATCCCCGGCCGCAGGTTATTTGTTGCTCTGAGGTAAAGCCAACTGCGGAGCTCCTCCAGGGTTTTGAACCTTCCTGCCAGCCGTAGAAAACACCCATTTCTTTCCCCGCTGCTTCTCACATCGCCGGTTTCCTTTTCCTGCTTGTGTGAAACTTTAAGCCCCATGTACATTCTCACACTCCTCTCCGTTCTGTGAAAGCATATTGAGAAAATAAACACCTTTTGAGGACAGTTAGGATTGTGCTGTAAGACTTCATCGCCATTATTGTTGGTGTTAATGTCAAATTCCTCAAGAAGCCACCTTTATGTTACTGCCCAGTCGCACTTTTTTATGTCTGCCACATTTCCTACCATTATCCTCATAGATATAGTGCCACTCATTGTGGTGTGTCGATGCTGTTGCCGCCTACGTTGTGCTGTGAAGTAAATGGGGCCTAAGTGGGAAATGCAAGATGCTTTTAGGTGTGCGCGTTTTCATTTTGCATGCTGATTTTCACCTTTATGAGCTGTGCCTGTGTGTCCTTTATTGTGTTTGGCAGTGATGCTGCTCCTCGTATTTGTGGAAATCGCCATTGCCAAGCACTTTGGAAATGCCACCCACTCATGAATGCCACCTTGTTTACATTTCAATAGCCGCTTTGTTTTCCAGTCATTAGAGCCCTGCTGGCTTTATTGGCTCATGTTCCCTTCATGTTGGTGCCGTCTCATGTTGGGAGTTGCATGTTGACACCCAAGAAAGTTCTGTGGTCGGTGCTGCTGCTATAGCTGCTGTAGCTGCTAGTTATCTTCTCTTGGCTAGTTTGTAATTTGCTTTTCCTGGCATGACGTTGCACGAGTTTAAGAGCTCTCGTTCCACCTGCATGAATGTTATTGCCTGTGTGCTTGTGTGTGCGCTTTGTTGATATATCTACACTTTCTGATACACATACAGTATTTACAGTCCCTTGCAATATTACTCAAAATTTCAACTTCACTGCCTATTTTTAGGGATTTCATGTGCGAAGCTAACACAAATTAGTGTAAACTAAAGTTTAGAAAAAACTTTATGCATGTTTTTTTTTTTTCTTTGATTAGGTCCCGTTCTATATGTTTGCTCAGTCCCCTATCTGACTCTGTAAACTTCTTTTTCAATTATTAGGTGACTGACAATTAAAAGCTATTGGTTGATCTGGATTTTATTTAGGAGCATCAGAGTTAACAAGTTTATGCCACACATTTTAGATTTTTAGCCATATATTCTTTCTCTGCAGCTTGAACTATCAATCACTACTTTGTTTTGGTCCATCACATAAAATCCCAATAAAATACATTAAGGGGAGCAACACTTTTGCAAGGCACTGTATATTATCAGCACTTACACAAAAGTCACTTTTGTTTGGTACCGTTGTCTTTGAACCAACTTCTCTTAATTTTGTGTTAAAGTGACGACTGTGTTGGAAGTCATTCTGATGCCAAAGATGTCTTATGTATCTATTTATTTGTTCCCAAAGCAGTCTCATGTTACACCTATTAACAGTCTCTCCTTCCTGCTCACTCCTGTCTCTCCTCCCTCCCCAGCCGCCTGTGGTAAAAACAGAAATGGTGACTATATCAGACACGTTTGCTGCCCAGAAAACTGAGATAGCCACAAAAGAAGTGCCCATCGTGCACACGGAAACCAAGACCATCACATACGAGGCCGCACAGGTGCACACTTGAGAAGCACAGGGAGTTTGTTCTTTTCATATTATTATGATTATTTCTTTCGTCTGTGTACCTTTTTTATTTAATGTGGGAAAACCCTTTAGTTTAACATACTACTCCTATTACTTGTGTCACAAAGTGCTTTCTTTTCTAGCAGCAGGGCATGGCGCCACCAGAGAAAAAAAAAAAGTCTTGCCTTGTAGAGATGAGTTCAAGAACTTGCTGATTTGGAGCCGATGACCTCATTTTTTCTCTCTTTTACTCAGTTGGACGGTAATGGTGACGGTGAACCCGGAGTGTTGATGACCGCTCAGACAATCACCTCTGAGTCTTTGTGTACCACCACCACCACGCACATTACCAAGGTACAGGACATGATTAAGCATTTTCATGTTGCTAGAACCTAAATCTTACAGTCCGTTAGTTCTTCTTTTTTTATGTCTTAAACTTCTGAGTTCAGGGTGTTAAGTTTCGGGTTTTATTCATATAATTTCCATCATTTTAAGATTGATTTATTTATCTATTAAATTTGGTTAAGTGCTACCTTTTGGTTAAAATATATGAATGTTTTTGTTCCATGTTTTAAAGTTGTCGATAGATTGCGCTCTACTTTGAGAAAACTCCAAGGGACATTTTGATGCACGGCAGCAAACGAGCATTATAGTCGAACTTTTAGCCTTTTGACTTCTTGTCTGCAATGGATTTTGACTCTTGCGAACAATTTATCTGTGAAATTTAAATGTTCTTGACTACCTGTCCTCTTCCCTGCTCATTTATCACAAAAACCTGCACAACTGTTTGAGTTTAAATAAATCCTACTGAAAGCTGAAGAAACCCTGAAGTCAAACTGAAGCCGAGTCTGACATAAAATTTTTTTTTCAATGACGCCATCATTCTTTTATGTTTCGTCGCCCCCCGGCTCAGCGCTTCCCTCCCAGCTGTGTCTCGCCAGCCGGGCCATTACACTTACAAATAACCACATGCGACGGTCATCAAAGTCGTGTCCTCCGTTTTGTTCCAGACATTAAAAGGCGGGCTCTCGGAGACGAGGATTGAGAAGCGCATCGTAATCACCGGCGACTGCGACATCGACCACGACCAGGTGGGTTCTCTGCCCCTCTGCCACTTTAACCTGACAACATGTGGAAGATGTGAAAGGTTCTGTCGAAGATCATTTCTTTAGATGTAGAGTGCAAAAGTATTGGGTTTTTTACATTTAAAAACATTGTTGGGTATTTAGACATCTGGTGACATGTCTTGTTGCTGGCAGCCAGAGGGCGACTTCTTCTTTATCACTTTCTCCCTCCATCTTTGCCTTGTTGGATGTTTTTCTTTGTTTTTGTCTAAACTTATCGATCTCCCGGTTCATTTGATTTGCTGTCTTTGCTTCCAAAGATTTTGTGTCTTGTGTTCTAAATCAGTTTAGTCAAACTCAAATGAAAAGGGACTGCCTTTGCATCTGCATGACTCCTGCTCTGTTGTTTGCTTAAGTTGCATGTCTGTTCGGTTTTGCTAAACGTTAGCAAAAACGACCAGCTCAAGTTTCAGCGTTTTGGGAATTAATTCCAATTGGAATAATTTCCTAATTTAAAGCCATTTTAGTCTGTCAGTCCTCTTATTTGCTATTCTGTCAACCCAAAAACGTAAAATGGTCCACTGATCTTTCATATGATGTGTTTATTTTTCATTTTTAATTTAAAATGCTTCTTATTTCATTTTTTTCCCTTTATTTAACACCATCATTTTGCCCTCCTTCCCCTCCACTGCCTGTCGTGCTCGGTGTCTCCCCTCTGTGGCTGCCCTCGGGTACTGCAGGCACTGGCACAGGCCATTAAGGAGGCCAAAGAGCAACATCCTGACATGTCTGTTACCAGAGTGGTTGTTCATAAAGAAACTGAACTGGCTGAGGAGGAGGATTGACTGAACTCAGGTAATAATAGTGAGCGTTGCACTATTGTTTTTGAAACATTTTCTGTCTTTCTGAGGTACTAGAAGAGTTTCAACACTGCAAATTGTCTTGTATCGCAGCATCATCAATTTTAAACAAATCTGGCCTTTAGTGCCAGTAAATTGTAAACATGTTCACACATGTACAGTTCACAGCACTATGTTTGCCACCAAAGAAATAAAACCCAATACAAGACCTAATAAATAATTGATACCAGCGAATATCACTACGGTCTGAATGCGTGTCGGCTTTATTGTCTACTGAACCGACTTCAGAGAAGAAAAAGAACGCACTGATTTTCCCACAGGGTTTTTAACTGAAGGCTTTTTTATGGCATTCTTCTAAAAAAAAAAACCCAATGGGTGTGTTTATAGGGTTCAATTATTGCTGTAGAGGCTTAGTTTCAGTTGACATAAATAGCATAAAATGATGCAGTTTTAGTTCTGTTTAGTTTTTAAATATTTTTTTCTAAAAGTAGATTTTTTATTTTTTCCCCTCCCCCTGGAATTAAATGGTTGATTATTCTGACATTTTTCACATGCTGCTGCAATAGAAGGACTTTTTGCACATCTTTACCAGTAAATGTGCCGGGTGATGTAGCTGAAAGTGGAATGAGTGTATAGGTCTGTGTGTGTGTGTATGTGAGAAAAAAACAACAAAAAAAAACTAAGTGGTGTGTTCTGTGAAAGGTGTCGGAATGTTTCTGACCACAGAGCTGCAGGCTGATTGCCCCCAATCTGCTTTCCAGAACTGAAAGACCAGCAGTGACCCTTACCTCCTCTGACAACATCTTCATCACTTTACAACAACCAAGCTGCACTGCCAAAGGGAGAGAGGAAGAGGAGGAGCTGAAGAATAGGAGGAAGAAGAGGTTCTATCCGGGGAGGGGGGGATTGAAGATGTCACTCTCAACCCAGATGGTCTTTCAGATATTTGTTTTGGTGCATTTCAGTTTCTCGTTGCTAAAAGAGAAAAAAAAAATATCCTCACTCTCTCTGAGGGAACAAAAAGAACCACTTTGTTAGCTTAACGTTTGTAGCTTCTATTCTTTTATATTAGAGCGTTTTCTTTACCTGGTTTATAAAAAAACACAAAAAAAGAGAGAGAGAGGCTATAGTGTGTGTTGCAAATATCGAATTAGGCTTCTGCTGATCTCCAACACGCCTGACATTCAAGAATATTTCATCTACGTCTCTATTATTACATCAGCAAAATTCTAAAATATCCCAAAATTATGTTAGCATAAAAAAAAGCCAATGGCTTCAGACTGAAATAGCCTCAGTCCACATCATTTTGCTCTAAATGAGGGTTTTTTAGAGAATTCCTTTGAAAATGAGTCAGTAAATTACAGCTTCTATTTTCCTTTAAAAAGATGTAAATTAAAAAAAAAGGAAAATATTTAACTCATTAATCCGGTTTGAAGAACATAGAAATCTTTTTACATTTTTTTACCTGATAAAACAACGCAAGCTATTTCACATTAATGCTTTATTATTACTGTTATTAATTACACAATGGCGGGAGCTGTAATTTTGCAGTAAATCATCCAGGTTTTTGGATCTTTTATTATTATTTTTTTTATGTTGTAAATGTAGCTTATTCATCCACATTCCTTGTGTTGTTACCAGCTGCTGAGTAAGGTCATCTTCAGTTCAGCTCTCGTTCTATTTCACCAACACAAGGTGACATTTCACCACTCATGTTTGGCGTGAAATTACATAAGCTTCAAAAGCAGAATGTGATGAATTTCACAAATCGACAGTCAGACGAAGTTGAACTGAAAGTCGGCGGATTTCAACGCTGGTCGATGCATTTCTTGTGCGGAAAAGAAGACAGAAAAATGAAGGTTATTAAAAAAAAACAAGATGATAATAATAAGAGCAGCTTTTCAGTAGCTCAGCGCCTCGTCGGGCTCTTCTACTGTTCAACACTAAGCATTCCTGCTGGGCCCCAGGGGAACATGGGAGATTAAACTGACATTTTAGTGGGAGAGACGACTGGTAAACTGGACGACGATTGGGAGAGAGCCAACCGATACCTCGGGAGTGAAAACCAATTGAAGCGGCGATACAAGTTGGCCTTACTCTTGCGCCGGTTCCAGCGCGGAGATGCTGTATTTTCAGAGAATATCTCCGTGCAAAATTTCTTTTCGTTTAAATTATTCAAAGCGAGCCGCGGAGCAGCGAAGGTACCAAAACGGAGACGACTTGAAACCAGTTCTGCCCCAGATTCAGACTAATGCAACTTTTACACGTTCGCTGTGACTACAAACCTGCTTGTTGTCGTAGTTCTTCACTGTTCACGCCCGGCTGCTTTTTATATCCGTTTCATATCCTGCTACACTTAACACTAAGAAAAAAAAAAAGCCTGTTAAAAGACGATACGGGATGGAGTCACGCATGCGTCATCCTTTCTTTTCTGTCAACTTCAGCCAGCTGAGAACAGGATGCTGCTGTCTGTGACTGGCTTAGGTTTAGATTATCTCAACTGAAATAATCTTACTTCATCTTGCTGCTGGTCTAGTCCAACCAAACGTTCTGCTCTATTCAAGCGTGATTTCAAGCGGTTCCCGTTGCACAAAAAAACACGAGAGGGGTAAAACAGTCGGTACAACATCACAGCGCAGCTTAAAGAGGGAGGAATTGGAGGGCCTGAAGTGCTCTTTAAACCCACAATGAATTCCTATGTTGTCTTTTTTCAAATTTTTGTAGAGTGACACCAAATCACACCGTTTTTAATTCTGAGAACCTTGAAGAAAAGGCTTTGTTGTTCAAGCGGACTCGGCTGAGAAAACATGTTCCACTTCTCTTTAATTGGACCTTTTGAAAATTATGTTGAAAGTAGTACAGCTTTTTCTACACATCCAGTCTGAAAAGTGTAACATGTCCAGTGGACTGCGAGTCTACAGGAAGGAAAAAAAACAAACAAACAAACAAAAAAACGTTCTGAACACAGGTCTTACTTCAACTATGCAGCTAAATAACATTCCACATGGGGAGGGAGCTTTGACTTCTAATCCTCTTGCAAAACAGAAGGAAAAAAATAAAACATGAAAAAAAATAAAACCACTTTCATCATCTCCAGGCAGCTTTGGAAGCGACCGCTGCTCCACATAGGAAAATCTCATTAAATGAACCTGTAATGCCACATCAGCTGAGTCTGTCGAGTCTCTCGTGGTTCGTCTTTTCTCCGTGAAACTGGTCTCGTAGTTGGGAGGGTGGGCTCTGTCGCTCCACCTTCCTGCTTATTTGTAATATTGCCACTGTGTATTTTGTTGGTGAAGAAAAACCACTACAGATCAACTCGTTCTGCCACCTTTTCTCTGCTACTGGTTCAGGGCTCTTCTTCTCTTTGAATCAACCGCAGGAGGTCCAGGGGGTTGGCGAGGTTGACTTTTCCAAAATGTTTGTAGCTTTAATGAAAGAAAAGAGAAAGAAAGAAAAAAAAGATCAGAATTTTAATCTTTTATTCAGATTACAAAGCTGATTATCATTACCAGCTGATTTTAAATCTGTCAGGGATTTTAACTAAAATGTCGTTGGAGCTTTATTCCACACAATAACAGCACAGTTTTGTATCTCGTCTAAACCTAACACTTTTATGAAGACGGACGTTTTGAAGAAATTAACCAGCCACCTCTTTGCTTCCTGCTACCGACACATCACTGGTAGGTTGTTTAGTCTAGCTGCATAATTGTGTTGTCTCCTCACACGCAGCCACTCCTCGCCCCTGTGTAACACTGTTCAAATAAACAATTGTTATACTCTTGAAACACTTCTAGTCGTCTTTTCTTTTTTTTTCCAGGCACTTATTTTATTGACATTAAAACCTAAACAATGCAAACGGACGTACATAGCCTGAGAACTGTGTTGGAGATCAGCATCATACATAATATTAACCTCACAGTATCCAATTTGCAAAAGAGTTATTACACATTTTGACATGCATTCACTGTTTCCACACTGAGTAGAGTTCAGACATTGTATGTACATAAGTTAAATTTGTCCTTCACTGTTAAGAGATTCCTGTCAGGAATGGGAATGTGATCCAAAACTTCTCCTCCTCAGACTGGGCCTCTGTCTGTGGATGACACTTGGGTCCTTCTCAAACCTGGACAGATCCCTCTCAGCTGGGGGTGAGAAGAAGGAACGGGGGCAAGACAGAAAATATTGGCTGAATGATTATTGTATAAGGCAAAGGACATTGAAGAGTAATGTTAAGTTTAGTGGCTAAAAGTTCAGATTGTTTGTAGTAACCATTTGGGTGGGTTCGCTATAGCGTGTATTACAGGTGACACCTGGAACAAGAGCCGCTTCGCCCGCCGGTACACATCAGCTGCTTCCGGAGTCCCAGAAGCCAAAAAGGCCTGATAGGACTCCTTCTTCAGCCTGACAGCATCCCTCACCAAAGGTGTCCACCAACGGGTTCAAAGGTTGCCGCCATGACAAGCCTTGTGGCCACAGCTCTGGTGAGCTGCCTCGACAATGGAGGCATGGAACAAGGTCCACTCGGATTCAATGTCTCCCCCGGAATGTGTTCGAAACCCTGCCGTGTTAGCTGTTGTACAAATAGTAGCTAATATAAACATAGTGAGCCACCAAAGGATTTTCTAGAAGCACTCATGGGTAGATATTTTTTGTTAATAGTGAAATGGGACATGACAGCCATATTTAACTGATTATCTGTGAATGGCTGTAAATTACAGGACTGAGGAGCGTAATTGATTAGATCTGCTCCAAGCATAAACAGCAGATGAGATTTTCACATTAACCAAGTCAAGCTTGTTTACTCTGGACATCTTCAAAAGAACAACACGGGAGATGAAAACACCCTTGCACCTCGCTTTTTTGATTTCATAGCTATTGCTTTGATGTAATTGGGCATGTATGTTTCCTTCAAATCCACTAGCAGGCAGATCAGATGGCCAAAATAGGGTCACAACTTTATTTATGGGATGTGGACGACTGGAGGCATCTGTCTGTGTTTTATGTCAACACTAAGAACAAAGGGGCTCGGGGTAAATCGGCAGAGCAGCATTTGTGACCAAGTCCCAGAACACACACAGAGGAAAGAAATCAAATGTTTCTGAATATTAAACTATTACTAACGACCACGCGCTTCCCCCCTTATACTTCACTCATTTTGGTTCAGACACACACCAACACGATAGGACCACAGTTGTGTAACAATCTCAGTTATCTATCATCATGGGATAAATTTAGATTTATCCCAAAAATGTCACAGTGTTGAGACTCAGGTTATTTTTATTTTATTTTTTTTATCCCCCCAGGAGCCAATTTTGGCCATTTTCACTTTTTTTTTTTTTTTTGGGGGGGGGGGGGATGTAGCTTACTCAGGACCCAAAGATATTTCTTTGTAGCCGCAGGCGACAAGTTGTCATGTGCAGCAAAAATAAATCTAGAGGTATGAATAATCCCTGGCCTGCTGTTAGCACAGTGCACTCGGATGACGCTAGAAAACGGGAAAACCTTTCTGCACATTCTTGTAATTGGCTGCTCCTCATTCTGGGATAAAATGAAAGTTTTTTTGCGGCCCTGAAGGCAGCCTGCCGTGGCGTCTGTTTAGTTGCGTTCACTCGTATTAAGTGCAACAGCGAATCATCTGGGTGACATGTCAACGAAGACCTAAAATCGTGCCCACCCTGTCTGAGTTTCCAGCTGAAGTAGATGATTAGTTGCAGGAGCAGCAGACAGACTGACAGGAACAGCAGCAACCCAAACAGCCAGAGAGGAAGAAAGCTGTCTGTGTCTCTGTTTGTGAGTGTGACAGCCTGTTGCAGGAAAAGGGCCAGATCAGCCCAGGGGCCACTCAGCACCTCCATGCTTGTTCTGGAAGAGAGGAGTGGACATCAGGGTTGATGTGACATAATGGACATGTAGCAAAATCTGTGTTTATGTATTGCAGGCATATTGACATTACGGTACATGTGAATTTCACAATTTTCACATATTTTATTAATCTAGTCCAAGGGCCTGAAATAAAGTTAAGAGTTCCACAGGCTAAACATAGAGCTGTGTTTTTAATCTTAATTTCCTCCATTTCCCCCTCCTCATTTTCACACTTTACATGTTCTTGGATATAAATTGTATTGTAATCCCATGCGCTGCATTCACTTCCAGCCCCATCTGTCACCACAGCTTAATTTAACGGGCATGTGTTCAGCAGCTCACTGACCCAACAAGCAGAGCGTCTGGATCTGTAAAGAGCACCTGGTTTGGGTTAACATAAAACAACGTGGCTCGCCTCGTAACGGAGCCCTCTCACAACACGCTGCTACATTTCTGCGTAAAAGAAACCGGCAGCCTTCAAAAGTCCTACTATGAAGTCTTATCTGCTGCATTATTTACCAAAAGACCTCCAGCTGGTTGGTAAATAAAGACAAGGGTTTTGGTTAATGTTCTATGTTCAAACAGGCGTTTGAATGGAGGGGAGACGATTTGCTTATGCAGAACCTATGCAGAGTGTAGCGCAGTCTGGCTACTGTAAGCACCACCATTACCAACTAAGCTGACACATTAACCACAAATAATCTCCGGCCAGTTGGTCACCATCAAATGTGGTCTGATGTGACTTATGAAGGGTTAACAATCCAATCATCCATCCATCCATCGTCTGCCGTTTATCTGGGGTCGGGTCGCGGGGGAAGCAGCTTAAGATGGGAGGCTCAGACTTCCCTCTCTCCAGCCACTCCTTCCAGCTCTTCTGGGGGAATCCCAAGGATCCCAAGCCAGCTGAGAGACATAGTCTCTCCAGCATGTCCTGGGTTTTCCTCAGGGCCTCCTCCCAGTGAACTTGGCCGGAACACCTCCCCAGAGAGGCGTCCAGGAGGCATCTTGACCAGATGCCCAAGCCCCCTCAACTGGCTCCTCTTGTTGTGGTTGAGCAGTGGCTCTACTCTGAGTCCCTCCCGGATGACCGAGCTTCTCACCCTATCTCTAAGGGAGAACCCAGCCACCCTACGGAGGAAACCCATTTTGGCTGCTTGTATCCGCAATCTCGTTCTTTCTGTCATAACCCAAAGCTCATGACCCATAGATGAGGGTAGGAACGTAGATCGACCGGTAAATCGAGAGCTTTGCTTTTTTGGCTCAGTTCTCTCTTCACCACAATGGACCGGTACAGCGCCCACTTCACGGCAGACACTGCGCCAATCCGCCGGGTCGATCTCCCGTTCCCTTCTTCCCTCATTCATGAACAAGATCCCAAGATACTTGAACTCCTTCACTTGGGGCAAGACACTCCCCTTGACCCGGAGAAAGCACTCTACCCTTTTCCGGCTCAAGACCATGGCCTCGGACTTGAAGACACTGATCCTCATCCCGACCGCTTCACACTCGGCTGCATAAAACCAGAGGAGAATGTTTGGCCAGAAGTTGCGTAGCACATTGGCACATACTCTTCATGCTTGCTGCGCAGCACGGCGGGTGGAAGGTCAACGTTTTTGGCTAGTCTTGCAGCCACTTCACCTTGGTACTCGGCGGTCATTGAACTTTTAAAGCGTGTCCACTGTCAAAGAATAGAATGGATGTTTTCATGTGATTTTGTAGACTTTTTTGGAAGTGGGAAAACTTGATAAATTAGCAGCGTGTCAGATCATCACCGGCTGCTGGGTCACAAGCAATGAAACATGTCTTCTAAAAAGCAAACTAAAGATGTTTCTATTCAGTCTGGTTTTTAGTTGGACCTTGCATAATGTAAATTTTGTTGTTGTTATATTAATCGTTTTAGCGAGCGCAATTTTATCGCTTGTGTGTCGTTTTGGTGATTTAAGATTTAAGCTATATTGATGTTTAGATACTTAAATGTTTTGCGTTTGTACGTTCAGATTTTTAGAACTATACTTTGTTTTTCATAGTTACTCCCAGTAGTTTCTCACTAAATTCATTTGCTTTTCCCCAGTTTATAATAATTCTTGTGTTTACTTATCTATTTGGGTCTTGCAGGTTGTCAGAGTTAGTCTTTCTTTTCTCCCAGTTTTCAACCTCAGAGAAACACTTTGCGTTAGAGTTGTTTCTTTGAAAAGTAGTCTGCCTTGTTGTCAGAGTTGATCCTAAAAGCTTTAAAATGCTTTCCTTTTTGTTTTTTTGAATACTTGTCAATTTTAATCATTTTAAAACCTGCTATGTCCTGAAATGTAAAACATAGCCTGGAAAGAAGACAGCAGCTTTAGAACTGCTTTCTGAGCTCATGACATGGCCCGGTTACTATTATTTGATTTTAAATTATTTTTCTCTCTTTCCAGCTTTAATAGTTAAAATGTCAAACTGTTATAGTGGGAAATGTGCAGATGGCGTCATAGCAGATCACCGGATCCACATCAAATCACTCAACTTTTACGCCGACAGTATTTTAGAAGTTTGCGATAGCCGCCCACATGTATAATTTCGACCGAATGAAGTAACGCAGAAACGTGACGCTGCTAGTTATTTCTGGGTCGCATTCCTACCTGTGAAATTACAGCCTGCATCTGAGAGTGCACTTATGCACTGAATTTAAATTACACTCTTATTCCTGGAGCAAACTGCCATGAAATTAGTCTGTTTCTCACCCACCAATGTCTGGTGACAAAAGCCGACGGCAGTAAAAACATAAGAGAGGGAAATGAAATGGAGACTCTCGTTCACGTGCAGGGCACGAACCAAAACTCAACTCTGCTATTGTGGAACGGGAAACCAAAGGTATGCACTCACACTTTTCGGGATCCTTCAGTGCGTAGATGTACATGTTGCCAGGTCCAAACCTCTGTCAGAGTGTGACAGCAATTGATTTAGTTATTTTGCAATAAAAACAAAAAACTGAAAAGACTTCCTTGCTCTGAGGCCTAATCCTTTCCTCTGCTTTTGCTGTTTGATCAAATCTGCCACTGTTCTTGATTCTCTGCCACTCTCCCTCTGCTGTCAGTGTGAACTTTGTCCTGTTTTAACAGTCCAGCCCTGTGATCAGTAAGAAGATTAGCTATACTGGCCTGAGTGTGAGCCTTTGTAACGTCCAGATACCGCGCAGGATTCCTTAACATTTCAGCTTCCTCCAAAAGAGCAAAATTTGAAAGGGAGTTCTTTATTTTATATTGAGCGCTTCGAGTGCATGTGTGCAGTCTGAGCAACACTCCGATCTCTGAACCTCAGGACTTTTGTACTCGATGCCTCATAAAACACTCAACAACACAGAGACGCTTTCGCCCGCTTGAATTGCTTTTTTGTTTTTTTTGGGAGGGTTTTTTTTCACTTTAGCTCCACCATTTCCTCTCTATCAATGACATTTATATTTCATAAACTTTGTATCTCATCACCTTTTGTTTTGCACTTCAGTTGAATGCAAATTCATCTTTTCTTTCCCTTTACAGCTTTTCCATAAAGCCTGATCTAATCTAGATAAGTGAACCTTTTGGGTTTAGTTGAATAAAGAGGAATAACTGTATTTCTAATGTGATGTTTGAGGGAGGAAGAATACAAAGAAAAATTTTAACTTTTATACAATTTTTTGTTAAATTACTATTTATTTGATGCTTCTTTATGGGCTTGTTGCAAAAAACCCAGAAAAGCTAGATATTTAGGACATATGTGAAGCTGAGTACCCACCGGGGCACAACATTAAATTCAAAGCCATTGAAAATATTTCTACTTTGATAGAGATATGACAGAAAAGGGGACAAGGTGTTGGATTTAAAGCACTAACTACAAAGTTAATGTGGTTTAGAGAAGTAACAGCTATTTGTGAATTAATTTAGTTATTTGATGGAATTCACAATGCTATGTTAAAGAGCATGTTAAAAGAACCTCAGCGTCACACGTTGAGGGAAGATCGTTCTCCACATTACCCTCCGCCATCCCAGGTTGCAGGCCTTTAAAACTGATTGTCTATCAATTTGAGGCCAAATTTCATGAGTTCTGAGCGATCATTTGAAAACGTAAATTACCCTCCTAACTCTTTCTCCCAGTCATCTGTGAACAAGTAAAGGCCTTGTTTGCTGCAAACAAACAAGAAAAGGAATTGAATTGGATTCCTTTTTCTTCACAGGTTTAACTTTGACGTTTTTCCCACCAGCCAGTTCCATTACTGAAAGAGAAACCGCCTTAATGATCCTATCAAATCACTCCACCAGATGTTTCATTCAGCCCGTTCCTAATAAGCTCCTAAAATCGCAAGTAAAACAGAAAAGCCCAAAATGCTGTGAGTTCACCGTTTACCGTCACCACCACTGGGATTTCAAAGCGCCGATGTTTCAGTTTGATTTCAGCGAGCGACCTTTGCACCAGGGCCGTGCAGAGACCTTTGGAAGGGCAGGGGCTCAAGTTTTAAAAAAGGGCACCTTTAACAAAAACACCGCACAACAACATAGCAACAAAATCTAATTGTATCCTACTATATCATTTCCATCATGGAGGACAATGCAAAGCACACGTAGTATTTTACTCTAAAGGTTATAAAGTTGCTGTTTCTGCTGCTGACAGTCTTGGAGGGCTGGAAGGTCAATGGTTATAAAGTTATGAAATAAGCTAGTTTTGCTGCCACCTCCTCTGAACGCGCCTGCTTTGCACCAACTTCGTAAAGGAAGATGTGTTTTTTTTCCCTTTTTTGATCCCTGTTTACTGTCCCGTCTCATCGGTGCTCCTGTGGCATGAAAGCAGAGCTGCTCCCATCTCAGTCAGGCTTGTTTTCTGTAAAACTCGCAGGCGTCAGTGCCAGTCGGTGAACCGCGCAGACTAATTGAGTGACGACATTGTGAGGATCAATAAAAATCGATCGCCTTTGTGTGATCAACAGATAGGGGGGGCTTGTTTTTGGAGAAGTGTGTCTCCGTGTCCCCCGCCGCCTTTTGACCGATGAAGCAGGACGAAGTCTGGAAAATTCCCACACGTCTTTCTACGGGGGTTTATAGATCTTTGTTTCTCCGTTTCTGTTTTCGCTGTTTGTTCGGAGAATTAATTACGTTTAGGCATTTTGCTGTTTATGTGTTTGTTGTCTGATAAATCACCACACATGGCTTTATTGGGTTTGCTTATGCTTAATAAGGAAAAGCCAGAGCCTGCAGGCCTTTTAAATTTAAACAGTTTAAAGTTTTAAAGTGGTTTTATGACTTTTCTCTCGTACATAATTGTTCAATAATGGCCTTTTTTATGGAAGAAAGGGCCTTGCGAAAGTAAATCACATGCCAAAAGACTGCACAGGGAAATAACCACTAGAACTACATCAGAGAAGGCAATAACTTTACATTAAATTAGATTTATGCATCAAAATTCTAACAATAAATTTAAAGGAGTTCAAGGTTTACAGGAAACCCGGCGCATGTGACTTTCTCATACCAGAAACTACGTTATCAGAAGAATCAGGATGTTATTGTGCCATACTCAGATATTACATTAGTTATCAAATTAAAGGGTGAATGAATGAATATTTATTTCAAACAAAATTTCATTAATTAGTAGTAAAAAGAAATATGATAATCAGTTCAAAGAGGAGCAGGAAGAAGCATAAACTTCCATTTATCACCTTACCTCATGTCCTTGCACATGGCACAAAATAAATTTGTATAAGCCTGGTTTCTCCTTATTCTATTTCAGTTTTATTCTATTGTACATAATTTAGTGGCCTGAGGTGAAGATGCAGTTCTGTAGGAAAAGAAATGGTTACCCGTGTTTCATAGGAAGTGAAGTGAACTGAACCACGTCTGCTCCCTGCTGCAAACTGTCACCTTTCATGCCTTCACTTGGTGCTTTTCAGGTACGGCCTGGATTGATTCTTTGTGCTTTTGTTGGATGTTAAAAAGGAAGCAAAGGAAAGAACTGCGAGTTCTCTGTGAAACCGTCTACCCGGGATAACCTTTAAAATAATATTTTCCTTTCATGAACGATGACACGAACTGCAACTGAAGATAAACGTTTCAGCTTTGTTTGACAGGCACCTGAATGGTGCATTTCTGTAAAAAGAAAACGTCAAATATCTTTTTTTTTTATCATCTTACAAGTAATTTGTCCAAATGGCTGACGGCTTTCCACCTCTCTCAATTTATCTTCTGTTCCCAGCCGCCTCTTGATTTCTTCATGAGCCACTTTGTTCCTTTTCTGACTGGTTTCATGTTTAAGCAGCAAAGTTTGTGAGTATGAAGGAATCTAGGAATCTAATTAGGCCTCCCCCTATCAAGCGCCACTGTGGCCCAGTGCAGTTTGTGGTGACATGAGGACTCAGGCTTCATGTCACAATTAGTGCACATGCAAAATTAATAGGACGCTTTTCCAATGTTGAGGAATAGTTGTGATGTGGAGAATACGGGCGTCTGGCTTCTTACAAAAACAGACTTCACGCACTTCCAAAGTAAGCACTAGTCAAATCACATAAAAACATCAATAGGTTACAGTTAAGGTTTCTCTGTCCAGGGCATCAAAGCTTGGAGACAAACAGCGGCTCAATAAATAAATAAATAAATAAATAAACATTTTTATGTCCAGTCAATGGAGCTGATTTTCAGCTTAATCATTACTAAATAAAAAAAATGTTTTGCTAAGATTTTTAAAAAAAACATTTAATCTGGAGTGAATTTGACCTGATATGTAGTTCAAAGTTTTGAGCTCAAACTTAACCAAAATGATTAAAACATTATTTAAGATTTATTTAATATAGATTCCAATTGTGAAAACAGAAAAGAGCATTTTCAGGGCTTTCTAGGTATTAGGACCACTTTAAATTGAAGCAGGTTAATGCACAATACATTGCAGGTGATTAAAGATCAACATACTTATATTAGTTATTAAAGATGCTTTCAGTTGCAGCTGGCAAAATAAGGGGCTCAACAAGGGCAAAATTCCTGCTGACAGTTGAAGGAGAAAGGTTAGCAAGGGTACAGAACATAAAATATAATTAAAAAAAAAAAGATTAATTGTACACAGGGAGCACACTGCTTTCTGACATGACAGGCTGGACCTCTGAGCCAGACTGCACTCCCAATTAAGATTACTGTGAATATTTTCTAACAAGCAGCAGGCGGGCTGTCACCATGTCACTGTGTGATAGTGGGAGAGTACACATGCTGAGGATGATGGTGATGCAGAGTAACTATGAACATGTTTTTCCCAACATTTTCTGGAATCTCCTACATCATTTTATTTTTGGGGGGGTGATTGTTGGGTGATTTTGCGGATATGTTTTTATGAAATGCTTTCCGAGACTCTCTCCAGCGTTCCTCCCTCCCTCGCTGCCTGTCTGGCTTGTTTAGCTTCCAGTTGTCATAGAAACCTTTTGGCCTTTTTAGCATAAGTTTTGTCTCGGGTCGCCGAAGATGCTCATCTCCATAGTAACTTGACTTACTAAAAGCTTCAAACCTTCCAACAAGCAGTATGACATTTACTTACAGGCTTATTGCAGCAAGAATGTGCATTTTCTGGGACATTGAGTTTTGACTGGCAGACATAAGACGAGAAGTTAAGAAAGAGCAAATCTCTCCGTTGCACAAATACCAACGGTGGAGCAGCTGCAAATCCATGGATGTCTTCTATGGGCTGTAATTTGATATAAAAATATCTCTGTTGATGGGTTCCCCTCAAGCTCAAAAGTATGTTTCGTAGCACATATGTTTTCCATAAATAAGAATGTGAAAGTTCTCAGCTTGAGTTCTGTTTTAGAGGACAGAGACAAAAATAATCAGGGAAAACAAAAATAAACGAATATCCTGTTTTGTATATTTACGAGCTACAAAGACTGCAGCACAGCTTGCCAATACAGGAAATGTGATTAGTCAAGTGGTTTAAAACTTTAGTGAACCATTTGGGAAGAAGAGTTGCATACATAAAGCAATTTTTGTTTTCTGGGGTGCACTAGATGGAATTTCACAAAAAAAAATACTTCAGATTTATACACTGAAAAATATGCCCAATTTAAAATTTTATGGAGAAAATTGCTGCAACCACAGGTATGTTTGAAGATGTCAAACGTACCTTTGTTTACTAAACACCAACTTTCAAACACGGCAATGAGGACAGGCTTCATAGAGACAGCAGTAGAGACAGTAGAGGTGATGCTAATCTAATTAAGCCTGACTGAGAGAAATCTTGTGATCTACAAAGGGTTCCCAAAAAGTGGAGTGCAGCTGTAGAAAATGGGTTTTAATCTTCTTAAATGTCAGTAATGTCTCAGGGCAGAGAAACTAAACCAAGAGAGACTCAAACATCCACAGAGTGCAAAGCCAACAACAGGAAGTGACATAACACATTTTACCCAATCACAGCAATCCAGGAATAGCTAATAAAAATGTAGGATCATGTGATATTATTTAAAAAGTCATGCATGTTCACAAGTAACTTACAACAGACAAAAATAAGATAATAATATTTTTTTTTTTTTTTACATCAAATGGTATTTGATAATTGAACGAGTCTGGTTAAAAAAAAAGAAATTTGAGATTGTGCTAAAGCTCAATCTGAACAATCAAGGAAATACATAAAATATGACTGGCTAAAACTACCAGTTATATAATCTAATAAATCTGTAAGTTATATGAAATGTTTAAAGATTAGAAAAAAAAAAAGAAAAAAAAAGCAAATCTAAACAAGACCAAAGTTGAAACTGAGTCAAGACTATTGACAACGTACAAATATTTCACAGCTAAATGAAGCTGTGCAGCTCGAGTATTCATACTGAAATCGTTTCCAGTGTGGATCCTCATCACGTGTTTGTGTACATTAGATTTCTGGGTAAATCTTTGTCCACAAACAGAAAGGTCTCTGTCCCGTGTGGGTTTTTAAACCTGCACTAAGGCTAAATCGCTT
The DNA here is from genome assembly GCF_027474105.1 of Poeciliopsis prolifica. Classification (NCBI taxonomy): domain Eukaryota; kingdom Metazoa; phylum Chordata; class Actinopteri; order Cyprinodontiformes; family Poeciliidae; genus Poeciliopsis; species Poeciliopsis prolifica. The sequence continues at coordinate 1,530,062 of NW_026562395.1, forward strand.
CCAACATTGATCACAAAACAAAGGTTTCTGTCCTGTGTGAACCATCGTGTGTGTTTCAACTTGATTGATCGCAAAATCTATTTCTCAAAGATCAGTTTTTGTCTTGTGTGGATGTTCATGTGTTGGTTTAAATGTGATTTATAGCCAAGTCCTTGTCCACATAAACACAATAGAAAGGTCTCAGACCTGTGTGGACTTTTTTCCAGTAACTGTTTTACCACAGTCTTCACAGCTAATCCTCACTGCTGTCTGAACTTTCCTTTGTGAGTCAACATGTTTCTTCTCTATTAAACACGCGTTATCGTCAGAGGTTGAAGACTCCATGTCTGAATGCGTCACGTGTTTCTGAGGAGAGCGACCGGGAACAAAATGATCAGAACTCTAAGATGAGCCAATAGGTTCGCTAACAACGTTTCCGTCTGACTCAGGACCTTTGCTCCCCATGCAGGCCTTGTGCCTGTCTACATCATCGTCCTCTTCGTTATCTGGAACCACCCCCCACCATTCTGTCCAGTGATAGATATTCCCCCATCATTCTCTTCTGGAAGCTCACTGCCTTTAATTTGGACTTGATGAAACTGTGAGAGCAGAGGGGACTGTTTATCATTTTCACTCTGTATCGGCGTGCCGGTGACTGGAAACCCGATAGCATTGATCTCCTCCTTCCTGTTGAGCTGCTCGGCCCGCAGACTGATGCGGACGCCCTCCTGTTGCTCCTCCATGTGGAGCTCAGGGTCACGCAGGTCAGCTCAAGATCTATGATATTCAGGGGCTTTTTCTTCAATCGCCATCATGTGCTTAACATCTGTGGGAAACACTGAAGTAGATTATACATATTAGAAAAGCTCGCTTGAGTGAAATGCTCATCCTCGCTGGCTAAGGAAAAGACTGATTCTTTAAAGAAGCTTTGGAGCAACAATGTATCTGGTGATTGTTTATATATCCATTAACTGCAACTCACTGACCACCAGAAATGTTCCTGTTCATACAGGTCTAAGTAAGAGGCTGTGTTTTGGTACAAGAGGCTCCATCAACTGAGGAAGAAGAGGGAGCTCGTTGTAATGAAGGACAACAACCCAATTTATTTCATCCATTTATTTGAGAATTGCGCAAGAAGCTACTGGAAAAGTAGTTGCCACTAAAAATAAAGATAATTTGTACGTCTGAAATCAATGAAAGGTTTTTGATGTCAGGAAATATATGCGGTTACAGGTTTGTTGGTATTTCATCTCTGACTTTGCGCATTTGGACGCTGGAAGGCCACAAGGTGAAAAGGGGTAAGAGGCAAATGAAAGTTAAAAAAAATAATAATGATGATTAGCCTCCACTTAGAGAGAGGTCGCAGAGACTGCGAGGGAAATCAGGGGCAGCATTTCTCACAGATTAATCGGTTCATAACGGATGTCGCAGTAATCAGCAGTTTGAGCGTATTTGCAGAGATAAGAGCTGCCGCAGAGACTAATGGCAAGGCAGACAACAAGAGGGGCTGGTGGGTGGACGTGTGAGACAGAAGGAGAGAGGGAAAAATAATGAAGGCAGAGAAATTTTCATAAAATGGTGCAGGCAAGTATTTCAGATTCCAACTCTGGTTGATTCAATCTGTTGTTTTGACAGTCGGCAAGAGACAGACAGAGTGTTGGAAGTTACTAATCAGCCGAGAAGGAGGCATGATGAGGGCTAACGCCAGAGAGGACCAGCCAGTGAGGGAGGACGATGAAGGAAAGGGGTTGAAGAGACTTGGTGGGCGGATGTGAGAGCGAGCGGCGATGAAGGGGACACCGGGGGAACGAGAGACGAGGGGTTGAACGGGCGAGGAGGAGAGAGGACGCCGAAAAGTCAGGAGAGTTGTTGAGCGCACTTGCATATTTCATCTGAGCTGAGCCAAAGAGCAGAAGCTGTGAGAGCGAAGCATGAAACAGGGGAAGCCTGAGCGAGGGAACAGCTTTGCACTGACTAATACTCGTTACTATAGCAGCGATTTAGCATCAGGGTTGGAGAGTGGTTACATAAGAGTGGCCAGTAGCATCCTTCATTAAATTTGCACTCGCATCCTGATCAGCTCCGCTCACCTTGGAGACGGAGGTTTTTTTAGCCTTCTGCACACTTTGATGTCACCGTGCAGGTCTAATCTTTTAATCTCCGAGATACACCCCCGATTCTCATAAGCCACAGTTATTAATCTCTGTTCTGCTGGAAGTAAACGGGAGTAACATTCCAGCCACAAATGTGAACTGCTGGATACAGGTTTCTCCGTACAGATGTGCAAGAAGGGTCCCCATTTAGTTCTGTTGGTTGTGAAAACATTTGCCTATATCTGTGTTTAGACCAGGTCAACTAGCTTTTCAATAAATATGGTGATTACATAAAAAAAAATATCAGAACTAGAGAAAGGAGTTTACTGAGAAACCAAGAAGGAATCTCCCTGATGCAAAATCAACAACTTTAGGTTCGAGTTACACTTGCAGCTGCTCATAAGAACAACCCCAATGCCCTCTGGCGGCTTCTTTTGTGGTTAGATGAGACAAGAGTGAGCAATCTGACCACAAATAGCCCCATCTTTAGGAGTCAAGATGGGAACACTGCATGGTGTCGATAGAATTTACGCTGAGAGTCTATTTTGCTGGCAGCGGTACCTGCGCACAAAGAGGATGGACTCTCAAACTTCACTTCAGATCGGTATTCAGACGCTTAAAACGACGGGGGAACAACTGGATGTTCCAACAGGACAGTGGTTCCAATAACAGATCCAAGCTGTGTGTGGAATAGACAAAGCACAGGAAGCAGATGCACCTGCTGCGCTTTGCCCCGCCGTGCAGTAGCCATCGCCAGAGAGAGATATTTAACAAATTTCCTACTAATATTTTTGTGTCTGCTGCTGGTTTGCTTTCCACAGAAAGCGGCTTAATGGGAACTGCGTGTTTTACAGAACAGCATGTAACCCGGCAGTTCGAAGTCAATTTAGCAGCTGTTTTTTTTTTTTCATCACCCACTGGCAATCTGCACTTTATCTGGAACACCTGTCCCAACAGTGCGTACTGTCTTTAGATAAGCAATTAAAATAATGTTTTCACATAAGCAGCTCGTCAGCATTAGTGAAGGTAGTCTTGAGAATCATCACCCCAATTGGTGGTGATGGTGAATATACAAATTTCTTAATCATATTTATCGGATTTATTGACTTATTTTCTAAACAGCCTTGTTTGTCCAGGGTGCGATCAGATGCCGCCGTCTCTTTATGAGGGAGAGAAGGACAAACACGAGAAGACGAGGTGAAAGAGAGACAGACAGAGAGAGAGGAAGGCAGCTTTTACTTAGACGTTTAACGTGCTATTCACAAATATAAAGGAGCTCCGAGGTTTTTAAAAAGGGTGGCTTATAATTAAATGGTTGTCCCTTTGACATATGAGTGTGCTGCATTTTAATACCGGCTGGCGCAGAAGCAGGGAGACTGGAGGCAGAAAACGGGAGCAGAAAAAGATTTACGCAGAAAAAGAGTAAATCTGTATGTGTGTTTTGTGAGTGTGTGTGTGAGAGAGAGAAAGGTGTGGAAAGAGAAACAGATTAAATGGAAGGACTAAAAGGTTATCTCTAACTGTAATGATGCTCTTGCTGTGAGTGGGTTCATTTAACCTCAGACGAAAGGGAGGAGTGATGGGCGCCAGAGAGAGAGGGAGAGATTGTTTTTTCTTGTTCAGTCAGGAAGATTACAATGACACACAGCAGAAATAATGAGAAGAGCAATAAACAGGTTCTGTTTGGCCCTTTTTGTGTGGTTGCCGTATTTCATTTGTTTGACTATTCCCTTCAAATCAGATGTGTCACGGTCACGAAATGGCAAATGGGTAATTTTGCAAGGGAATGTCGCTTTCCACAATGGATGGACTCAGAAGTGCCTCAGAATTATTACGCACAAAGTGGGAATGGCAAAAGGAAAACGTTTTAAAAACAAGGGATGGTGTTTGTTCATCTTTCAAAAAAATTACGTCATCAACACAATCAATTATTTTATTGCTGACGTTCCTTTCAGAGCCGTTCTTTGATTTTACGGCAAAAGTTTTGGAAAAAACAAAAAAAATCTCCACAAACTACTTTTATGAATCAGCACTGATGATATATGTATATTTTTATCATTAGCACACCTTGAGTCTTTAAGAGCAGGATGGTTGTTTTGTTTGTAGGATATCCAGGGAACATTTGGAAAGCATTAAAAAGAAATAAACTAAAAAGAAGTTTTTTAAACTCTCGTTGCAATAAGGCTTCGGGTCTAACGTTGTCAGCAAGTTCGGAAAGTGCATTGAAAATAAAAAAAAAAGAGAAAAGAAATAATTGCGTTATAGGAATCCATCCAAATTGTTGTCGACGCCTGTTTTATTAGACCTCCCTGAACAAATTATGACTGCTTTAAAAAAAAAATTATAGTCGCTTTAGGAGAAAGTTTATGAAGTAGGTTGGACCTCACGGTTTTCCCCCCCACAAGCAGGGTTTTTTTTTCAACAGCATTTATAGGCTGCTACAAACTGCAGGAAAGGCCAGAGATCTTCTCAAGAGAATCGTTTTCACCTTTCAGGGTTTCAATCTTGATCTCGCGGCCACAATTCTTCAATTTGTGATCTGGTAGGTGAGTTGCTGATGTAGAAACACGCTGGTGAAGTCAGCAGCTTAAATGCTTTAAAAACGAGTTATACCCCAGCCTAATAAAACATTCTTTGTATTGTATAGCCTATACATGTAGTGACCGTGAATCAGATGCCGTTGTGATTGCTGCATACCCTTCATTTGGTGATCGCAACCTAATCATAAACATTTAGATGCTGCATGTTGCTTAAACTTTGTTTTATTTGAATAAAATATAAAATCCAGGTTTTGGAAGGGGAGAGAGAGAGAGGGCGGGAAGGGACGTTTTCTATTGCCTTCATGCATGTGCAGTCAGTGTGGAGTCGGCACCGCTTGCTTACTTCCATGGAAAAAATTATTATTTTTTTTTTTAAATTAATCTGAAACAAAAAATTCGACCATGGGTGCTTCTGCCATCGTTTTCAGCTCAAACAAAACGGAAATACGCCCCAAAGCTGTCGTTCCAGGAGCTTATCGGGAAACCGGCCCCATAGTGACTCCCAAAATACTTGTAGTTTTCCTGCCATAAAGAGCAAAACCAAAAGGCGGAGAAAAAGGTTCGCCAGAGCAATATCTATCCACCATTTCAAATAACCAAAGAGCTGACTGCTCCCAGTCTGACATCAAATTGGTGTGGCGCCTCAAGAGCTCCTTCTGTTGACTCTGAAATGTTTTTAGCAAACATGCCAAATGCTCTGGTATTGGCGGCAAAAAAGAACACAAGACTCTTCAAGCGCTCTTGAGGAATTAAAATGTCATCGGATTATTTTTTATTGTTGACTGCAAGCCCTGACGAAATCCTTTAGATGCTGTGTTTCCGTCACAGGAAGCATTGTGCTTCCATGCTTTAGCGTGTGACGTTTGGTTCTGCTGGTTTATAATCTGAACTTTTCTGGAAAAAAGTTAGCTTTGTGGTGCCCAGATGAAAAGGTTTCAGATTTACCAAGCAGCGGATGCAAGAATGACACTGCCTGATGGTATCTGGACCCAGGATGGTTGCACCAACGGGACAATCACACCCTCTTGTCCTTCCGCTGCAAGAATCAAAGCCTTCTGCATGCTGGGTTGGGTGTATGTGTCAGATACTCTCTCTGGTCCTCTTCCTGCAACACATGCATGCAGTTCTCACACATACACAAGGAGGGGCTTTTAAGCTCTGTGTAGGCTGCTCTGTGGATAATTTCTAACTGTAAATGGAGTCATGTGTGTGTGTGCATTTGAGAGAGGGGGTGTGGAAAAGAGAGCAAGGGAAGGGAAACGGGGAAAGCTGTCAGGGGCACGTCTTTGTGCTGAAAAGCTAATATCGCTTCAAAATGTCTTGAAGTGGAAATTCAGATGTCATACTTCGACAACAACATGGCCTCGAGTTACGAAAAAGAGTTTATTAGCTGTTTGATTCAAAGCAGATGTTCCAAAGCTGCGACTCGGAGATCAGCAGCTCCCAACAGCTGAGCATGAAGGAACTGCACATGTGCAGTGTGCGAACACATGTACCTACAGAATAATCATTAAATCACAGAAAACACTGCAAACACAAGCTGTGAGCACAAGGTAGTGTAGTTTAATAATAACATTAAAGTTATATCTAAGCATACGAAAGACAAAACTTTTTCTAACTTTTGTAAAGAGCTGGAGAGTGAGGCAGTGGAAGATTTAATCTGAGATCATTTGTCAGATAAATAGTTCAGTTATGGAGCCATTTTGTTCATGTAAAGTCTTCTGTTTCAACTTTCTAATCAGTGTTACCAGGATTACCATTCATCCATGATCTGCATCACAGTTTGTCGTGCCTGATGAAAATCCATTTCGTGTTTCTGAACGTTTCGGTGCAGCAGTAGGGAAAACGAGCGAACACTGCTGAAGGACAAACCAATTAAAAACACACAGAGGAAAAATAAAAGAGAAAAACCTAAAAGGATGGAGTCGAAAAGCTTTTATTAATTGATCTCTTTCTTGTTATGTGGCAAGAGGATAGTGTGCTTTATGAAGAGTTTGATTATACGTCGACTCCTTAACTCGTGTCATTGACTTTGATGTCAGCGATTCTTTATTCTCTGTGCTTTAAGTATTTGGGCGAGACACATCTCACAAAAGCTGGCGAGTTTAAACAGATGTGGTTGTTACACTCGATAAATGCGACAATGCATGCAGATTAAACTGCGTTTAGCGAGCAGTTCGTATCCCATTGTGAGGTAATTACTGCAGGCAGCGGGGAAACTTGCCGATATGGTTCATTGTTACGATAATCAAAAGAAATGAAAAGCCTTTATATCCTCCACACACTAATCTTTGACTCAAAAGCCGTGCAAAATATTTCAAATAGAGACATCATTACGGTCACACTGTAATGGAGATGTGAGAAATTGAGCTTGGCGGCCTTAAGGGCTTCAGGATATCTTGTGTATTTCTAAATGATTGCACTTTAATACTGCATTAAATGACCTCATTCCATAAACACAACAAATCTTCCTTCGTTTCTATTGAATTCAGTGTTTTTGTGGAGAGCATTGATTCATAGCAAATGCCTTTTCATGGTTATTTGCAAGATAAACACCCTATTTGCACATGTACAGATGTATTTAATCCACTCATGTTGACATTTTAAACACACTTCAACTGGATCCTAGTTTGGATGCAATGAAGAAGTTAGCATTAGCTTGTCTCTTGCTCGTACGCTGGGTTCTTTGGTCAGCACTCATCGTCCTTATAACCCATAAAAGACGGCGCTCTGCGCCGACGCTTGCTTTCACGTGTCAGTTTAAGTAAGAAAAACCTCAACATGACTCTGCAACAGTTTGCACAGCCAACACAAGTCATGTTGCAGTCATGGACTGAAGCTGCAAAAGCCCGTTTTTCAGCCCACCGTCAACATGTTTGGACAGAATTTCGGATTCATTGGTCCATTTGGACCTCCAGTCATTTGCTCGTTTTTTTGCATTTTATTCTTAGCTTGCTCTTCTACTGCTGTCCATCTGCCTGAGCATGATGAGAAGAGCTGTTTGTTCGGAGATGATGTGTTCCATCATCTCTTGTGATTCTGCTGGGATGGTATTTACAGGCGTAATCAGCCACCTGTCATGTGGAAGAATATGCGTCGTCTTCATCTGATCCCTGCGTATCTTAGGCATGGATTGTTCTCCTGATGGCAGTCCACGTGAAATGTCTCCAATATGGTGTGTGAAAAATGGCAGTGAGATCAGTGAACCCTGCTGGGATGGTATGTCGAAGGATGGTATTGTTATACGGGATTTTTCTCATTGTCTGTGGTTTCTGCAAAGACACTTTACCCTTTCTGCAATCTATCATAATCACATGCATGTGTTGGTCCGATCAAATTAAGACTTTCTAGAACTTTCAGAACCAACTATTACGAGCTTCACTTGAGTGCATGTTGTTTAAGTTGCATGTATCATGAAACATGTTTGGGGAAAATGCATCATGGATTCAAACCTTCGCACCAAGTACTTTTTTAAAATTATTTATTGGTGTACCTTGTGTATCAATCAATCCAGTCTGTTTGTAAAGCACACTTGTACAGCAGTTAATGTGCTTTACATTATTGAAAAAAAGACAAATATAAAAAGTTATGAACACAACATACAGTCGACAATTGTGAAAACCAGAGAGAAACATTGCATTTTAACGAGTCACCAGTTGCGTGTCGAATATATCGGTCAATGTTCCGTTTATTACGGTTCAAAAGCAACTCTGAGTTCCTTTAAAGCAAAGCTTCTAGGATCTCAGTGTTTCCGCGTAATCATTATTATTTGCAAATGAATAATGATTGTGAAATGATTGCAAAATTGTGACGTGTTGGAAGCAAATCTCTTACCCTAACTATTTTTACAGCTGTTAATCAGTTCATTTTTCGACAGACCTTTCCACATGACGTCCTGCAATGAATGTTATGGGCTACATTGTAAATGTCTAAATTTACATACATGTTTGAATAAAATTATAATGGCTTCTGTAAAACACTGGATTATTGTGAGTGCCTTTACTGACAAACCTGCAGTATCAGTGCCTGGTGCTAAATCAGCAAGCGTGTGACGAAAGGGGTAGATTTTCATATTTTTTACTTCATCGCAACACGATTCTTGACTGATAAGCACAATTAAGCGCCCCAAAGAGCAAAGGGAAGCTCGGGCGCACTTCCAAAGGATGGAAAGGAGAGACATAAACTGTGAGAAAACGAGAAACTGGAACTAAAAGGACAGCTAAAGAGAAATAAGGAAGGAGCAATGCACCTTGGGGATCGCATTTGTGAAGATGAGAGCGGGACTGACATGCAGAACAGCCTGTTAGAGGAGGAAATGTAGAGGAGCACGAAGGAGAGGGGGTGTTGGTGCCCCGAGGTCGTTCCTTTCAGCAAAACTAATTTAATTGCCTCGTTAAGAGAGATCTGGGTTCTTTCCTCTTGATTGCTTGGCTAAACAGACAAGTCCTGCTAAGGTGAGAAATACAGGGTCCATTTGAACTTAAAACACACAGCGGCCACACAAACTGGCACAGATTGCTTCACACATGAACATGTGAATGAGCATGTGTGTTTAGGTCGTAGATTTCCATATATGGAAGCGGAGACATAAATGTGGACAAACACAAAATTTGTCAGACAGACGTTTGCATGCTTTATATTTATGCTCCTTCATTTACACACAAACACTGATTCTGGAAATCATGCATTCACTGCAGTTTATTAATGAGAACTGAGACCAAACAGCTGTCAGTGTGTGTGTGTGTGTGTGTCTCTGCGTTTGTGTGTAGTGCGCGGAGTGATTCAGATACAGACAGTGATCTGTGTTTAGCGAAAAAGCTTTTAATTTCAGGAGTCTTGAAGGGAACCCAGCTTGAAGATTTCTCACACACACGCACACAGCTGTGTGACCTCTCTGTCACTCCACCTACGCCCTGCGTACCCACGGACAGCTTTGTCCACAAACTCCCTGCAACATTTTAATTTCCCACAAGGCTCTTCTGCTCTCTGTCTCCGTTCCTTCGGCCGTTCAAGTGAATTCATTGCTGTTCGTTTCCGCTGCGCTGCACATGTGTTCATGATTAAAACCGAAGCCGGAAAATAGAGAGACTGCGTAAACATTTGATTAATAAACTTTCATGGTGGAAATTTGCCTTTGGACAAAACCACAAATAGTTTGCAGACGCTTTCCAGCGAAAGGTACGTGGCTCTCAAAATGTTCTGCAAATTAAAATTAGAAATGATTGTGTGCCTTTGTGTTTGACTCCATGTTATTTAATATGAGTCAAAGGCACATTTGTGGTCATTACTAGAAGCATATAGCATAAAGAGTAATAAACATTGCACAGTTGGATAACATCACAGTCTACTCTGTTTCGTGTCATCTGGGATATTGTGATGCACGTTCCACACGTCGAACCGAAACCTCCCTGGACTTGTTCCAGTCTGTACAAAATGAGGCGGCCAGCAAAGTTAGAAAACTATTTCTCCTTTCCCCTTCACTTTGCAGTGCTGCACATCCAAATACAAGGGTTAAGGTAGCAAAACAAACTGCGGGAATGTCACTTTAAAATCAGACGTTTAGCCTGCAGCTTGATATTTTGCTTGTGAAACAGGCTTCGAAAACATCACCGAATTGCTTTGTGCACTTTTGCATTGCAGAGGCTTTTCACCCGCAGATTCTCATGCACATAACACTCAGTTAATCTTTCCAATCAAGCCACATTATCCATCTGTAAGTGTGCACTTCCTGTATTCACCTGCCACAAATTAATTTCAGTCAGATAATATTGATTATCTAGTTAGTGGGGATAAACATCCACACTGAAGAACCAAGCGGGTGATTCTCTTAGAGAACTGTCTCAGGGCTCTTCTCATTAGCATCGCTTTCCACCTGTCTGTCTCAGCGCCACTCACTGCAGAGAAACTAAAAATTTTAAAGCCACCCTGAACACAAAGGAGGGAAACTGAGCTGAGGCAGAAAAACCGGGGTGGGAGAGGATGAGGGGATCAGAGAGACAGAAACGGAAAAAAATGAAAATATATGAGGGAATACGCAAACAGGGTGCAGTGTGAGGGGAGGAAATAATTGAAAAGCTCAAGAAACGGATGGGGGAATGATGAAGGGAGAGCGCAAACTAGGTAGAAGTGAAGATGGGTGAGGAAAGAGAAAGGCAGAAACCAAATTTCAGGAAGCAACATAAAGCAGACGCACAGCTCGCCGGTGACTCACCTGGTGCTGATGTGTTTGGTTTAATCAGCCTTACTGAGGAGGAATTTGGCTCGGTTTGAATCAGAAAAGTCTCGCACATCACAGTTGTGAGCAGTTCTGTGCACAAAAGCTTTGTATTTTATTTTTGCTTGAATGTGGAAAATATTTAAAGGTGGTATGAGATTGAATTTACAATTTCACACCACCTTTAATTACTTGGACTGAAGAGCAGAAGACTCGCGACAGTGCAGAAGATGCAACGCCAAGTCGAAACTTACTTAGACACCAGTTTTCATGTGTTCATGTTAATCAATCTCAGTTCTTTTCAAGCTTGATCAGTGAATTTTCCACTTCAAAGTGACGCTGAAAGCAGAGAAGTAATCCATAAAACAAAGACAGGATAATGATCTCTCTCGAAGTTGAGACTGAAGCCTCAGCGTTGGTGGCAGGTTTAGATGTTTTAAATCAATTTGAATCCCTGATTACATGCCGATATCTGCCGGAAATTAGAAATGAGTCATTCCTGAAATACGTGATGGAAACTTTTAAAGCCTATTCAGGTGCTGGATTATTATCACATCAGCTTATATTTCATTCTTGCTGCCAGTGAAAACGCTCACATGTCAGCTTAGTTACAAGGACAGGATGGATTTTCGACCAATTATGTGAACTATGTTCATATAAAGCAGCTCATAGCTTTTCCTCCCATCAGCACATCGAGGTCAATGCATCACATAAACGCTGCTGACCTCAGTCAGTATTTCAGTTATCTCTGTGGCAGTCGCGGAGTCTGTTGGTTGAATCAACCAAATTGCTGCTCAGTTTAGCTTTTTCCGGGATTCTGGCGGGGTTGGAGGGGTGAGCGTTGCTTTTAAAAGCTCGATTTGTGCCCGTGTGTGTTTACTCCTCAGGCAGGGGTCCAGAGCACATATCACGCTGCTATGGCAACTGGGCCGGCACCCCCCCATCTCTCCTTTGTGGCAAGTGCGCTAACCCACAGACAAATGAGCACACGCTCAGACAAGCGCCATAAGGCTCTTCTTCGGGTGATGCACTCAGTTTTCAACTTGATTCCAGAGGATTTGCTACACTGGGACAGGAAGTGACACGAGAGAGGTTAACAGGACCAGCGCGAGGTCAGAGCCACTGACGCACTTATGATGTTAATCTGTAACTGCATCTGAACATCTACAAACAAAACACATTTCAAAAACATTCACTTGTTTTTCCACTTGATTAAAAAAAAAAATCCAAAAAAAATCAAGCATTCATTTGCTCTGGACGCCAATATGCTTGAGAGCGGATGACTCACTTCCATTACTAATTCAGCGTTGCTCATCCAAACCGCGACGCTCTGCTTTTATCTGTGACAGTTCTGCTGATGCAGTGCACCCCTGCTGCCAGCCGCACCACCAGCCTCCACTGCGCACACCATTTCATTTGGCCTCCAGATGTGTCGTAGTAATTAGTCTGTTTAATGGCTGAGGATGTGAGCGAAGTGCCCACATTGCTACTGTTTATGTTTTGTTTTTTTTCTAATACACAAAACACCTACTTCTCACCCACAGCCCTCTGCAGCCGATTAGAGAAAGCACACAAAAAGTTTCAAGCAAGCAAATAAAAGCTCATGAAATGAAACTTAATTTAATGTTGGTTTTGTGGCTGATGTGTTTGCATCATCTTTTGCTGCGACTATGAGTTTTCTGTTTTGTGCGACTTTTCAAAAGGCCTTTCAAGACTTTATTTAGTCTGAACGCAAATCATCAGAAAAGGTCAGAACCGACAGGATTGTCCAGCGAACCTGATATGAACTTTATAAATGTTATTTCACGTGAAGTACACATTTCTCTATGCAGATAAACAGGACTGCACTTTGTTATAGTTTAGCAAAAACTGTATGTACACACACAGTTTTGATGACTAAACCACCAGGTGAATTTTGTGTCAATAATTTGATTCCTCTCACCATTTACAGACTCACTTGTTATTTATTTTCACGTGTGCCGATTACTTGGGTTGTTGCCAAAAAACCCACGATGTTAATTTTATGCCAGAGGCCCCATCAGAGCGGCAGAGACCGAGAAAACATGTCAGAGTGTCTGACCCATATTTTACCCACTGTTTAAATACAGAGGTCGTCTCACGTAAATGCACTTTTGAAAAATGAAACATTGGGCTGACTAGAAATTACTGAAATGCCAACAGCTCTTCAAAGTGTGCGAGAAGGCCTGGGAGGTGGGGAAGGTCTGCCTGTGGGATACTCAGACGATGGAGATTGATATAAAATGAATGCAAGTGGTGCTAAAGCACGGAGAAAGAGAGAGACAGACAGAGAGGGAGTTGAGATTGGTCTGCCCCCCCGCCCCTGTCGGAAGATTGAGGATTAACCATGGAAAGGCACTTTTCTGGATTAATTTCAGTGGCTAGAGTGAATCATTTTGAGGCACTTTATTCAGATGTGTGCATCATTTAGCCATCTGTTCTTTCGGGACAAACTTAAGTGATGTCATTCGCAGCTAAACTTTCGATGGAGGAGGTTGGTTCCCATATTCCCTGCAAGCTGTTGAAGCCTGAGGGTGCTGCATGGGGGATGCAAAGAGAACAAGTTGTTCATTGAAATGTGCAAATCTGTCTGGTCATCATTATTATTATTTTTGTGTGTGTGTGTGTGTGTGTGTGTGTGTGTGTGTGTGTGTGTGTGTATGTGTGTGTGTGTGTGTGTGTGTGGGTGTGTGTGTGTGTGTGTGTGTGTGTGTGTGTGTGAGATAATGAACCAGAACAAACCGGGAAGGAGACGAGTTGGTCTGTATTGAGGCTGCTAATAAAACAGTCTCAATTGAGGTGCACAATTTCTTTAGCTAAGATAATATCCTTTGTTACATCATGCACTTTGCTTGGTTGGCGCAGCGTAGGTCAGGCATGATCTATTTCCACATTCTGCCTTCGGGAAAGTAAAAACCCTTCGCTGTTCCCTCATTAGCGCCATCAGCCATCTGCTTATAACAGCATCGGTGAAGTCTGGTGATCTGCATGTACCACATATCCTTTCCTTCAGAGAAGTGCCTGTTTTATGTCTTTCTGCTGTGAAGAGCAACAACTGAAGAGGGAATCTGTATTTATTCAAACAATAATAAAGCATCCACTTTGGCACGTGTGGAATGGGATTAAAGCAAAGGCCTTACCTTGCATTTAAATGGTGAAGGAAAACAAACTGCCTCGGGTAAACAAGACTCTGGCGTCACGCTCTCCTGCTTCAGATGCTGCAGGATCCATAACTTGATCTCAAGACAGGCCAAAATATTCAGTTTCAACAAAACTTCTGGTGTTTACGTTTTGGTTTTCTGACTTCCGGTGGACATTGTTGCTTTTAGAGTCTGACCATTTGAGTTCAGATTTCTCAGTCCAAAAGCATGCATGTTGGGTGAAATAGTTTTTCTAAATTCCCCTCAGGAGCGAGGGTGTTGTCCTGTGTGTCTCTGTATCCATGTGAGGGACTTGCGACCTGCTGAGTCCCTCCACAGCCCCGCGTCGATAAGCCGGTGTAGACGACATTCAGCTGCTACTTTCTCTTTTTCATTTTTTACCTAATTTCTGTCCGTTGGTCTTTTGTCATCCACTCCCACACATCAGGTGATTCTTTGTACTTTCCCAGATAAACGTTCCTCATTGTTTTTTTGTTTCCTTTTTTTTCCACCTCCAGGGTGTTTTCTGTTTTCTTGGTAGCTGTCCGTCTTTGGACTCGGTGTGTGGGTGTTTCTTTTTCTCTTTATGCTGTTTTTCCTAAAAGAAAAATCTACTCTCTTTTTTTTTTCTTAAGTTTATTCAAGTTCCTGTGACACGCTGTGGTAAAAATGCAAGAGGAACTCAATATCACATTGTTTTTCTGGTCTCTTTATAGCTGATTTCAGCAAGTTCTTGTGCCAGATGCGTTTCTTAAACATTGACTGAAATGTGTTGAGTTACTGTGCTAATGCATGTTCGCAAACTAATGATGTCCAACTAAATTAAAGCCTTATTACGCAAGAACACGGATTACATGCAATACAATTGCACACAAAGAGAAAGGGAGATGGATTTCTGTGAAATGTAATACCAAATCTGTGTGTGTTGCCAGGAGGCAGAGCCAAGATCCCAGAGATGGCCAGGAAGTTAATTGTACCATTGTCTGATACAGAAATAGGAAAAACAGCTCAGCGTCCCCAGGGGATCGATGCCTCTGTGCCAAAAACAGAGAACTATTGTGAGTCCAGGCCAATAAAGACGCAGCCTGGGGTCCAGTAAATCCCAAAGGCAGCCACGTTTCTGCAAGTTCCCAGTTCGTGCCTCAAAATATGCAGACACGTGAGTGACGTTAAAAGGTTATCCATTTTTTAACAGGAAACGTGATCATGTTTATCTAAGAACGCGTGCGACTTGAGACTTTTACAGTCAGATCTTTTCTATGACACTGACAGAGTAAGAGGGAATTGCATAGTTATTTCATAGCCTGTAACATTTGAAAATGTCAAACCATTCGTCATCAGGAACAGAGCCGGAATCTGGCAAATTTCAATATACAGTCATATTCAATAGAGGATTATTGAAAAAGTTGACTTATTTCACTAACAACTTTTATTGGGTTATCTGTGTTTACACCAACTTCAACTCTTTCACAACACATGCAGACCAGACACGCTCACTAACAACTTGTTTTAGCATGTAAATTATGATTATTGTCTTTTTGAAGCTAATGAAAACACAAATATTTAAGATTAGAATATTATACCAAGCCAAAAAGAAATAACATTTTTAAAACAGAAACATGGGCTAAGTTTCATATTTGTTTGTGCCTTTTTTTATGTTCTTGTAATTTGAGAAACCTGATCAGAATGCATATTCTAATTTATTAAATGTGAGAACTAATATGTTTAATGGTGATGATGACATATTCCCAGTAATTTCTATCTCATGATACAGACTGTGTGTCATCACGAACATACTTAGCAGCAGACTGCAGCAAATATTTGTACCCTTCTGCTGCTATGGCTAACCAATGAGAACAGAAGCATAAAAAAAAGTTTCACACTGATCCTCTCGCACCGCAGATGATGCCACTGTTTTAAAATCACTTCCTATGGTTTGAATTTTCTGATGTAGCAGCAAATCAATCTTTCACTGTCATCTGCAGCCACCAGCTGCTAAAAAGCATTCATTTCTACGTCCCTGCAGAAACAGGTGGGATTTTTTTAAAGTAATAAGAACAACGCTTTTCAGAGAAAATAAATTTTATTCTGAGAAACAAAAAAACAACAAAATTGAACAGTGACTCACAGACCACTAGAAACTAGTTCGTCTGAGAAAGATTCTCAACACACATCCGACTGTAAAACAATTTTACTATACGACCTTGGTGGTTCAAACGTAGCGGAAAATGCTACTATAAAAGACGTTTACAGAGGCGTCAACAAAGATGGCTGCCACAATGTGTCTCGTGACTTTTATCTAGCAGCCCAAACCGAACTTCAAAAAAAGATAAGTTAGAACATCATCGAGAATTGATTTTATTTCAGTAATTCAGTCCAAAAAGAAGTGAAACCCCTGTATCATATGAATCCTCTTTTCAACCACCCTTTTTCCTTCCACTCAACTTTCCATCTACCGATTTGGACACATCATTACCAGCTCACCTGGTAGTGATTTTTTTTGTGTCTTTTTGGAGAATGTGTGCTGGATAATTATCAGTCATCCTCATGATTGCGTCTCTTCTTCCGTGTCTGTTGTTGATGTTTGTTTGTCGCAGTGTTTGGATATTCATATTCTAGTTTTCCAATAAACTTAATTATGTGTTCACTTGCTTTGTAATTGACAAGAATTAAATAAGCAAAGGTGAAATAAATAAAAACATTACCAGGAGAAGTAGCTGCATTGCTCTACGTTCTGTATTCAAGGACAGTTTCAGCTGCTTCACAAATCCCTATGTTCTGTTTCTTTTCAGTTTAATGGAAGAAAATGCCTGGCGGCATCTTGTGATGGGACAAAAACTATTTACATGTGCCAATCTTTGGAAACAAATGTGTGTAAAAATGCTTCAAAATGGTGATTTATGAAAACGCGACCAGAAACACTTCAGTCCCACATCATTTCTCTTGAGTCCTGACCGACATTTCCATTCCAGATACAGCTGGAAATGCAGTTACAGCAAAAAATATTCCTTTCCAATTTTGGTATTTCTTTACGTCGTAGATGAGGTTGGGTTCAGATATGATTATTAAACCATAGCCAAATTATTGAATGAATGTGTACATTTGGTTTTAGGAATTGGACAGTAAGGCAGGACAAGATGTCCGATTCTTTTAGGAGTTATTGCAAAATGTTTCTGAAAATATTCTTCAATCAGTGACACAATTGCTACTGATAAAACAAGAGATTTTCTGCACTCTAAGTGGGTTTGTGGCCATATATAAAGCTGACTAATCCTGAGTAAAATCTAACCCAGCAGTTAGCTGAAAATGCCCGCAGCAGAGCCACAGACACCAAACTGTTGGTATTTGCAGCCATCTTTGTTCTGAAGTTCCTGGGAAAGGTCAATATTACATGGCCACAGGGCAATGAGGGCCTCTTTGTTGTATTTATTCGCAGGGCACCGTCTTGAGTTAACATCGCTGTCTGAAGCCTGGTCCAGTTTGTTAAACTGCAGAGCATATTCATGTAATCTGGAAGTCGTTGCATTGATCCCTGCAGGGAGCTCCAGCTGTAAAACAGCACCTCTACTGCCGTGAAGTTGGCCTGTGGGGTCAGACAGCCATTTAAGTGCAAACCTGTTTGCTGTGCAGGTTCTAATCTTACTTTACTGGTGCTATTGCTCGTTGTTAAAAGAAAACAACAACCTTGTCTTAAAAGCACAACTTAGTCTCAAGGTCGTCAACTAAGACAGCATGAAGAACAATTTTGCAGACCAGGAGAGAGCTGGTGTTGCCTCTTACTTCGCTCAGAATCGTGTTTCTGAGCTTCCTCTCTTCAGCGTGCTGCTGTTAAACTCCTCCTGCTCGAAGCTCAGATTATTATGCGACCTGGATATCATGAGCAGCTTCTCTCGCTTGCTGTAATCGCGCCTGTCTGTCGGGGACGCCGGCGCATCCGAGGGCCGCTCCTCCCTGTCCTCCCTGTCCTCCAGGCGCGTGTATCCCTTGCTGCTGCCGCTGCTGCCTCTGGTCCCGCCGTGGCTGCGGCTGCTGTTGCTGCGGTCGAGCCGCGGCCAGCTGGGGTGCTTCCGCTGCTCCGAGCGCACGCTCAGCATGCTGGGCCCGCGCTCCAGGTCCAGGGATTTGGAGTGGCTGTGGCTGTTCAGCATGTGCAGAGAGGAGTTGGAGCCGAAGTCGCTCCTCGCCGCTCCCGGCGAGAGCCAGCAGCCTGAGGTAGAGGAGGGGGCCGGGGAGAGGCTGCACGAGGAGAAGGGAGAGCAGCGGGAGGAGGAGGACGCAGAGTTGCTGCGTTGCAGGCCCGGTGGCTTGGAGGCCTTGGCGACGGATGCTACTGGCACCACCAGAGACTCCATGGAGCTCAGAGGCGCTGGCCTCTCACCCTCCCTCCTCTCACCTCCTCTGTCCTCTTCGGTAATCGCCTCCATTTCTGGTTCATCAATTACGCAGTTGTTTAGCTTAATAACAGGGAGAGTAAAGGCAGAGATGGAGGAGGAGACAATAGACCCCGCATGGTGTCCTCCCTTCTCCCCATCTCCGTCCACTGACCACTGGTGTCGCACTGAGTCGCACTGTGACAGCCCAAGCCCGGCACCGTAAAAGGGCGCCAGCAGTCCCGCAAAGCTACAATCCAACCTCTCTCTGTGTCTATGGACCTCCTCATCCCCAAGCAGCACCTCCTCCTCCTCCGTGGACCCGACTCTGCTTCCGGAACGAGACGAGAAGCCCAGGAGGGAGTTGCTGGCCAGGCGCGCCGCTGCGTCAGCCCCAAAACCTCGAAGATCGGCCACGTCGCTGCTGCGGTGATGGTACTGCTTCTGCTCCCTCTGCCGGAGGCGATGGATGTCGATGACCGTGGAGTACATGTCCCTCATGTGGATTATCTAATGCAGAGGACAGCTGGGTTAGCCCGAATCACCTGCAGTCGTTTGCCACATTTAGGCCTCGTCCACATAATAGCTGGATCTCTGAGAAACCGAATAGATTTGAATAGATTTTGGCACATAAACTCCATTTAACATGACTTAAAACGCTTATTCCAAACTCTGACTAACGTGGAGATTTAAGGATTCTCTTCGTTTGCCTTTGCGTGTGTGCGATAAAAATCGGAGGTTTAGAGGTCGACGCATTTCAATCCCGTTTTGTTTGTTCGTTTGTACAAAAGCTGCTCCAAAATGTTGAGCTGCAAAGGAGGGAGACCACTGAGAGGTCAGCTGTTTTCCAGCAGGTGTCCCTCCCAGTGTGCAGGCATAAAGCTGCTCAACATCCTCATGCGTTGGTGTACTTACTTCGACATGATCCCCAATTAACGTTATCTTGTGTTTTATTAACTTTATATTCTAACACGGTATTTAAAAGTAGTTCAACCTCTCGGCCTGTCCACCCAAATCTACTTCCTGCCGCCATATGTTCCTAACAGGAAGTCGTGGTTGTTTTTTGAAGGGTTGCGATTGGTTGACATACGTTGTAGCTTTGCGCTACACTATGGGTTTGACATGTTTAGAACAACGCTCATTGGCGTAATTCTTTTCGTAACCCGATCCCGTCTGTACAGACTCGGCTACATGTGTGCAAGGCCTCAATTACAATAGATAACTCTGCATATATTCGGATAACTAGGACAGGGAGATGCTGAGAGGAGGGGTTTGATCAAATCAAGGAGGGGAAGAAAAGACCAGATGAACCGAGAAAATGTCATCAAAAGCAAATTGCAGACATGAAAGTGAAAGCAGGTCCAGAGAAATCAAATCTGGGTGTTAGAGGGGGTGCGGTACGTGCTGAGAGCAGAGAACATGCTTCTCACTTCATAAAGAGACAGAAATAAGAGGAATGTGAACATGGGACTGGCGAGGAATAATTTAAATCATTACTTATCCACAAAGTAAAATCCACTTGCAAGCATTATTTAACTTATCTGATCCAAAAGGGAAATTGATGTACGATCTGAGAAAATTTCCTCCCTACCTTAGTCTCCCTATCTCTGTTTTCATGAAGGATTGCATTAGCGCAGATGAAGATAAAAATCCCAATGCCCATGGTGAAGGGCCCGAGCATCTTCATCCTCTCAGAGTGAAGATGCTGTTCCAGGAACCGCATCAGAGCGCCGCCCGCCTGCTTCGAAGGCGAGTCTAAAACCAGAGCGCAGGGAAAAACGAGTAAAAAGAGTTGAAAGAAATCCGTCTCGGAGCAGCTTTGTGAACTCACCCAGATCTAAATGTTACCTTGAACATCATGGCTTGCGTTGGTCGCACCCTTCCCCACCTTCACTTCGTTTCCTCCTCCTGTCGGTGCGGCTTTATTGTGCGGCCAGTAACCCAGGGTCGCCATACCGATCCCTACTGCCAAGATGATTAGTCCCAGGAAGAGAAAAAAGCCAGAAGCCGAGTAGAGTCGAAGCCTTCCTCGGACCACCACAACGTCTGTGCGTCGCTTCCGCTTTCTAAGAGAAACGTGAGAGGCACAAAATGTATTGATTTATATATTGGTTCAAAGAAACCATACTATCTTCTACTCTTTTATTGGTCTTGGACAACATTCCTGGAACATATTTATAAGATTTTGTTTTGTGTTCGATGGCTTTTTCGATCAGAAATCTAAAGCAGCTTATGTGTTTGAGATAGTTGCATCGGAGGCTTTTTCATTTGTTCCTATACTTTCCAGGTGAAGTTTGAAGCACACACTGCAGAACATGATATCAGAACATTTGAGTCATTGGGAAAGTTTTATAAGGTTTCAGACTCTTAAGATTTACTGAAAAGAAAGCCGTTGACGGAAGCCCCTCGTTTGTCGAAAAAAATCTGCTGCCGACTTTTTTAACTCAACACACACGCACACACACACACGCGTGCGCGCGCGCACACTCACACAAACACACACACACATACACACACAAAAGTTGCACAGCTGAAAGAAAATTTCTGTTTTAAATTCCTAAAGAAGCATCACCTGGGCGCGCCCTCGGAGCCGGGGTGAGCCAGGCCTTGTGACGCGGGTGGAACGGGCCGATGCTGGGAGCGGGCCGAGTCCTGGCGCTTGAGCTTGGCCAAGCCTGTCAGTACACCTGCTGCCGCAGTCATCCTTTACCTGCAGACACACATTGGGAGGTCGCTGAGTTAATTTGTGGCTCTTAATAAAAAAAATAAAAATTACATCATGTTAATCATTCAACATGACAGATGATAAATTCACTGCAAAAGCCTTTTTCTACTCAGTTTAATGCTGCAAAATCATGCAATCCCAATATTTCCCCACCATTCTGCTTAATCAAAACCCATAAATCAGCCAACGTCAGGATAACCGGTACGCAGAAGACGAAAACTGATACGAGGAGAGAGAACTTTCTGCAGAACAGTGATAAAAGCACATCATTTCATTGATAATGGTTGAATTCATACAATGGATGACCAGCCTGGAACGTTTTATCCATTATTAATATTTTCTTTGAAGCTGTCCAGTCTATTTTCTCTTCATCCAAACTACACTAAAAAATGCTCATCTGCTCCTATTTGCTACACATTTCCCCATTCTACAACATGACATCTAAACATTAATAAATAAGTAAAATTCCCTTCAAAGAAAAATACAGGACGAAACCACCTTTCTGTGTATTATTGATTGTGGTGATACAGTGTTCATGTATTCATGTATCCACTAAAAGGAGCCTTGATTTGGTGCAACACACTTCTTCACATTTCAGTTCAAGTGCAGGATTTGACTCATCACTGCAGTGTCTGTGATGTGGTTGGTTGGATCAGTTTTAACCAGCAGCAGACGACGACATTGGTATGTTTTTATCAGGATCGACCCATTGAACTCCCACTGCTCTGTCGGCTCTAATCAGCAGTTTCTGAAGGTTTCCAGGGTTTTCCCCAAAGCGCACCATGCCACATTCACATCTGTGAACATTTCAGGTGATTTATAAAATAAACTTTAATGGGGAAGTGTTATGTAAATGTGCTTGTCATTCCATTTTGTACGTAACATTTTTTATTTTATTTACTTCTGATTTGTGTGGCTGTGATCTGGGCCAAGTCTCAATGGGACTTCCTGGATATATAATTGTGGAAAAAAAAAAAAAAAAAAAAAAATTTAATGGATGCAGTACACCCAGAAGGCACAGCATGTTTTGCAGGTATGAATCTCTTAAAACAGATAACATAAAGCAGAGATGTTAGATACCACACATTTGCATCATCCTTTGTAGTAATGCAAAGAATATTAGCAGTCCAGTAGATGAAAAGGGGCTCCCGGCGCGTTACACATCTAATGAACGTCTGCTGGCTGAGCAGAGGGACTCTTCTACCCGACACAGCATCCCTCCCACTAAGTGGAGCGGCACTGATCTGAATAATATCAGTGTACCTGCAAGCTTCGAACTGAGAGCCAGGGAGGACACAGAAGCACAAAGACATTTCATTTGGCATCCTGAGGAACAGAAGTCGAGAAACCAAAAGAATAAAAAAAATCTGGAGTCTGGATGTTGCAGACAGACAAGAATGACAAAAATTTAAAACAAAAACACATATTAGCAAAGAGGAAACAGACTACCAGCTGCTTCGGTGAGCAGATATCCATGGATGTGCATCTGCAGTGTTCAGAATGTGCTTCTATGCAAGGACACTTCATAATCAGAGTACACCCTTTCTCACAATGCTGCCGAACTTTGTTGTAAGGAATCATAACATCCTTTCTGTAATTTAAATATGGCTACCAGTGCATAGCAGTGATGACTAAAGCCACAGATAATGCTTGAAAGTGAAACTACGATCTGCTCAGAGTGTGTTTCAGCCAGTGCAAATGAAACGTACATGCTACACTGACCAGATCAGCTCCCAAGTCCCTGTCAAACCTTGTTGTTTTTGTTACATTTCAGTTTTTGCTCCTTTCCTTACGTATCGTAAAGTTATGCAAATGTAACAACATTTAAATGAAGCCTCAGCTCTGCTCTCCACCAGCTCTGATGTCTATTAATAGCTATTAAAAAAGAGCTTGAAACAAACACCAGATTACTTTTAAGAGCCTTCATTTGGGTTCAAATGCTCTATAATCTGGTTTCACATGAGCATTATCTTTGTCCTCGTGGAGGATTAAGGTTTTTTTGTGCAAACGTTTGGCTCAGTCCTTAGAGTTTGTGCATTGCAAAGTTGTTTTCTGTGTTGTTGTGTCCTTTGGCAGCAGACTTAACCTCATGCATATACTGGTGTTTAGTCCATTAATCACATCTTCCCTGTTAAAGCTGAGATATGTGTGAGTTGAGACGCAAGAACCCTCCAAAAAAAAAAAAAAAAACTCACAATCAACAATTTTTGATTCAATCTTTAGTCCTACACTGAACTTTGGACCAGAAAGCACGACTTCATCTTGTGAAAGCAGTCTGTGTCATAAGCGGAGAGCGAGGCACTCAAGCTGTCAGTCTGTCATTAGGCGAACATGAGCAGAAGAAGAAAGACAAGAAGAAAAAGCAGCGCTCTTTCTTATGCTTTTCAAGCAGGTTAGACTTTCATAATGCTGTTAAACTTTAATGAAAAGCACGAGGAAATGAAAGCAGAGCAATCAGAGCAGCTGCTGCTTGGTTTCATTAACCTCATTCTAAAGGTTTTTTACTATTCTGATCTCTAAAGGCCCCTAAAACCAAACTATGAATGCTTTTTCAATCACCTTAGCTTCATGTAGCAATGATCGACTAGGACAAATACTTAACAAGCGTCGCTAATTCTTTGAGATGCACAACGTTCAGTGTATATGTGTTTTCAGGGGACAATTATTGCTGCTTGCTTGCATTCAGTGAGAAAATTTGGAGATAATGAACGAAGATATTGTAAAGAAGTATTTACTTCTTGCTATTTTTATTCTGCTTTGGCTTCTTGTCACACTTACATGTTTCAGATGATCAACTTTTTCAGTATTGGACACAAATGAGCTGTTTAAGTACAATTAAATTAAATGGTAATTGAGGAAAACCATCGTGTCCTCAAGTGGAAATCTGGGCAATTGATCTAAAATTTATTCTTAATCCATATTCACTGCAATCAGAAATATTATAATGAACTGCTTAGGAAGTAATAAATGTCTAATTACTTAATCACCATGTAATCAGGTGTGCATGAGGTAACATTTGTTGTTGCTAATAAGTTGTTTCATTGCCATGACAGTCCAGAAGCAACATCTTTGATAAAACCTTCCTGAAATTATGACTTTTGATTTTTACCCCAGAAGCACATGGAGTTATTTTCCCCTCCAACCCTCTCATCACAGTCTCAGCACAGCAATTGGTTAGACTGATCTTATTTTTCAAATGATCATTTGTAAACTTTTTTGCATGGACTCAGATTACCCTTGTCTGACATTAGAATAAGCTTGAAGGTCTGAAAATTTCCTTCCCGGATCTGGTTTCACGTTGATTACCTCGCTCCCCCTCCCATCTCGTGTTGTCTCCTCCTTCTATTTTTATCCGTTCTCTAATTTTAAATCGGTCTAATTTGGTCACTTCTTGTTTTTCTTCTTTCGTTCCCTTTCGGCTGTACCCTGAAGGAATAACAAAAAGCGCTAACAAATCTAAGGACGCCAAAAATTGCCAAGCACCGGAGGGTCTCTCCTCCTACCCCTCTTTTCTCCTTCAGCCACATATATATATTTATCTTGTCAATCATCCTTTCGGTTACCAAAGAGGGCTTTATCACAGATGGTGAATCACACACAAGGATAAACACAAGCAGCCACTTTTCTCGGGTTTGATCTGGTTCAGATCTCTCCTTTTTGCTCCTCGACGTGCGTCAAACATGAACCCACACAGCGTTTTTCAGCAACAGGAGAGATGTCTTATTCCAGGAATAAGAGGAACGGCTGAAGATAGAGGACAGGAAACAGGGATTATAGAGAGAAAATTGACTGAGTGAGGAAAAGAAGGGGGAACAGAGAGGGAACAAGGAAGTGCTTTCATCCTTGCACCTGCCAAGGTGCGACGATGAGTCATGACCTCAACCTCGCCGAAAAGAAAGCTCCTAAGAGACAAAGGTGGCGGCAAGCAAGGGAAGCGAGATCTGGCGATCAGCAAGATAAGAGAGAGAGAGAAATGAGGGGAATCAAGCCTGGTGCGTTTTGCACTGCAGTCTCAACGAGTTGGGAGTGAGAAACATGCAGAGCGGAGAGGAAGAACTGTTGCAGTAACAGACACACCAGAAGCCTAACGAGAAACCACTCTGGCTCTGACACAATGAGACGAGAGCCTAAATCAAATGAGGAGCTAATATTCAGAGAGCGAGCTCGACTGCTAACAGACCGTCAGTTCATCGTGCATATTAATCGTTCTTCGAAGGCAAAGGATTTAGTTGTTTAAAAATAACTGCGTCCCATCAGTTCTGCCATTACATTAAGTTCCGTGTTTGAATTCACATCCTTTTTCTCCCCCTTAGCTTGTAAAAATGTGAAATCTCCATTAGGGGTGTTTGGTGAATAATGAATTAGCCGTGCGATCACCTCAGTAATGAATAAATTGCTCTCGTTGTTACAGAATACCAGTCACAGTCAGGCAGGGATGATATTAAAGCCATTCCGACATCCTCAAACGTTAAACAACTCACTCCAACATCTTGATAAATGTTTTCCACCCTGTGCTGTAGCTTTTCCTCACCCACTGCATTTCAACACCTCTGTGTTTACCCTGCACTTATTCTGTCTTTGAGCAGTGACAGGTGTTTTTAAGGATTACCACACATTCCCACTTCCATATGACACATCACACCAGATTATTGTCCCTATGGCAACTGCATCTGCTGCTAGGTGACATGTTTCTATAGCAACAAACCAGCTGTGTGCACAGGAATCACAACTACAGACACGGAGTAAAAGTGAGCCGTCTCTCCTCTTTATCTTTGCTTTGCAGCGAAGAGATGTCGCTCTGTTTCAGTCACGGTTTAAAGTGGGCCTCGCCGGTTACTTGTCTGAACTTTGCGACGGCTCTTACTAGCTGCTTACCGCTTGCTTAACTTTATTAAGGTGCTTAAACTTTGTCACCAAGAAAACATGGACACGCAGCTGAAACAATGGGCAGCAGAACATAAGACAACTTTGCAAAAAGTCTTTGTGACATTGGATGTTTAAAAGGTTCCTACACCGTGTTCCAAATTGTTATTTAAGTGATATTTTTTTCAGATTTTCTTTAATGGTCAATGCAAATGATGGTCAGTATAATTTTCAAGTCATGAAAAAAGTGTGACACAACTGCAGTCAGCATCGCTGCACAGCTGGCTGCTGCAAGACATGAGGAATGTGAATCATGAACAAATCATTTTAAATACGAGTCCCATTCTGTAACTTTTATGGTGTGAAATAAAAATTTGGAATGACACGGTTGCCATCCTCTTATCAGCTGGAAACGGGTACGGCTGAGAGGAGGAGGAGGAGAAAAGGAGGCGACGCCAAAGGAAACTGGCGAGGAACAAGGGGGTGGGTGTACAGAGGCGCACGGATCTGGCAACGAATGCGACATGAATAGAGGTGATAGTGAAAGAGAGACCTAGATTCAGGTTGTTAATTACATCTCTTTTGGATTTGCGCCAGAGCTCTAGATTTCCTCAGTCTCTAGCTCCTTGCTTTAGGAAGAAAAGTGGAGAAGGAAGTGAGCACAACAGGTTGGATGGTTCTCAAAATAAGGAAATGGGGGGAAAGAGGTTGAAACCAGATGGAGACGGCACGGAGATAACGACAGAAACGGGTACTCTACGAGTGATTTTATGAAACACACTGACAGGCTTTTCATTCTCTGTATATGGACCTTGTGCACAGATGTCACAGAGTAATATGAACTGATATTTAAAAGAAAGAGAAAGATGCAGAAGGTGTGACAAAAGCCTGGCAAAACAGAAGCTCTCCACTGAAAGATGCGCTTCATCCCAACATCTCAAGCAAATCTTTAACCTTTAAATGCCTGGAAATCTGTCCAAATAAGCACTTCAGATTATACGTCGATCAACTCATGATGTTACAAACTGGTGTTTTAATTCGCTTAGAATGATAGGAATCGGTTATGCTTTCTGTTTAACACGTGCGTCGGAGAACCGAAGGAAGGTTTAGTTTTCAGAGACAGATATCGAGAGGGACGCTGAGGTAGCTGGAAGGAGATCTTTTGTACCAGAGCAATAACAACTAGATCTGACAGGAGGGAACACGCAAAGTAAGAATAACATCAGAATCGGACAACGAATAAATACCCAGTGTTGAAAATATGGCTAAAATAAACTCACAAATTGACATCAAATATTGTCCTTTTTCAACATGTTTTGGGTTATTTATTAAAGCCCAAATATATACCTGAGTTTGACAAGATAATACAACCCCCCCCCAAAAAAATAACAGACTGACCCAGGATCAAACTCATAATTTTGAATAAGTAAAGCGTCGTCTTTACTTGATGAGAAATGCCATTACCCTCCCTCACAATAGTCAGTAGAATACCAGTCCAGACTTTCCCCCTTGCACTAGTTGGATATATTTGTATTTTAATAAGAAAGACATACTGCACCGACATACATTTGCATTATCGCCACAGTATTACAGCAGAATAAAGTGACTAAATTCATTTATACAGAACGAAGCGGAGTCTAAGCGCAGACTCCTTTTAGACCAGGGGAATCATTAGAGCCTGCCCCAGCATTCATTGGGCAGCCATTGCATGCCAGCATGAAACACTCACCCCCAGCCTAACTCCTAAAGGCAGAACACATAAACACCACAAGCTGTGTAAGCGTGCTACCCCTCTATTAATTTATACTACCAAAACAGCCACCGGTGTGGGTGTGTTCAGCGAGGATCCCAAAAGATGAACGTCTTGTGTTTTCATTCTTTGCCAGGCTCATCGTGTGTTTGATTTTGCTACTAGCCATGTATCATGTGAAAGGATGTCAAACAGTTAGCTGGGAAACAATAAAAGTTTCTGCCACTTAATCGCCATTACTGGGTTTAAATGTGTTTTAGTTAGATGAGTTAGTGCCAGAATGGCTCCGATCTTCTCAAGCTGAATGAAGCAAACATTTACCACCTGTTGTTATGCCCTCCCACCTTTTATCTTGCTTTTAAAAAAAAAAAAAAAAAAACTAAAGCCTGCTGGTTTTGAGGTTACAGTGGGAAACTAAAAGAAGGCAAAAAAAAAAAATTTTTTCAGAAAGACTTGGCTGTGAGGAGCACGCTTGTAAAGTGATGGATTTAAAAGGCTGGAAGTCAAAGCAGATAGGAACCATCTAACATCAGCTTGTTTGACGTCCTGCAGTATCCATTCAAGTCCAAAGTCCAAGTCCAAATATTGAGAGCAATCATCTTGTTTACTTAAGAAAAACAAAACAAAAAAATAAACAGAGAAGTCTATCAACGTGACTGCAAATAATTATGAATATACCCTACACAGGAAACTCTTCAATTTTCCTCCTCATACAGGAAGAAACAAAGTGAGTGCTGACAGTCCTTGCCTTTGCCAATGTTGCCCAAATTATTGGCCCAAATTATTCCCACTCTGACACTTTTCCATTCACGAGACAACAGGAACGTGAAAACTCCAGGTAGAGAGGAAGATTCAACTCCACAACCTTCTTGCTGTAATGTTTTCCTTCAGCGTCGCAAAGTTTCTCCTTCCGCAAAAAAATCAAACACTTCCTCTCAGTCGAGTTCATCATGTCAAAGAAGTGGATGTCTCACAGAAAACATCAACTCCACATCATGTTGTCTGGGTTTGGGAGCATCTTCAGTCAAGGAAATATTGTGCCACGTGGAAGCAGAAAATCTCTTCCCCATGTTTCAGATGTATTTTTTCTGAATCACTTTAATTACTGTAAGAAGGTCAAAGGTGAAGGCTAGCTGCACAGATGTTGCCCAAATCAGGTTTCAGTCATGCTTTTTGCTTAATACTGCTGTATGTACTTTGCTTTATTTAGCCTGGAAGAAAATATGAGGTAACCCAAATCCTCTAAGGGTCATCATTCAGTCTTTATAATTTAAACAAAGTCCAAGTCGCCTACATTTAGTGGCATCCACAATTCCCACAGATATTTCTCACTGATCCAACACTAAGTTTGACATTTTAAAAAGACATAACTAGCACTGGATGCATAGAATTTGTCTCACAAGATATTTGTTTATTCATTTTTTTAAAAAATATTTCCAGATTGAGAGGTTACAGATCTCAGATTTTCTTACAACTCAAATTCAAATGTAGTTGCAAGGTCAGTAATCTGTCATTTTAACGGTGGCAAGGTGAAAGGACATAATCTGCCTACAGCCCAGATAGGGCAAAACGTGAAGCGCGTGTGGGGGGCGGACTGTCTGGCAAGGGTAGAGCAATTTCCTCTTAGCTCTTCCAACTCTGTCGTTCTTTATGTTTGTCAGCGTTGTTTCATTTTAAAACTGATCTCGGTAATTATGCAGCCGCTGCGTTGCCACTTAAGCTTAGACGACTGGCAATCCTTGTCAGAACGAGTGTCAGAGAAACCAAAAAAAGAAAGAAAAAAAAAAAGCAGACCAAGGCAAAAGCAGATAATGAGCGAGCGCTCGTGCTGTTCTCCGGGCTGGCGGTCGCGGGTGAGTCATCTGTCTGGAGGATATGTCACTACGTGTTTTCACACTGACCTTTTGGAAACATATTTTCTGATGCTTCTTAAGTGTCAAATCCTGCACTCCCTTCAACATCATTCTATTTTTTTTTTTTAACCTTCAGTAGATTGATGAAACATGCTGTTTTTTCTTAAACGACTCATAATCGATCACACTTCATAAGAAATACAGCCTCATATGAGGAATGGAGCTCCATATTACTAAATTACCCATCGGATTGAGAAACTCACTGTTGATTCCAGTCAAATGACAAATTTTTTTTTTTTTTTCATCCCAGCGAAACTGCCAGCCAGTCACACGTTTGTCCAAACTACTCCAGGTATTTAACCAGGAACCAATAAGCCCCATCTGATCTGAAGCACCAATGGAGGTTTTGATATCCATATGCTCTTTTTTTCTTTTTTTTTTTTTTGAAAAATCACAAATCTCTTCTGTGTTTCTATAAAAAATTCACCCTCTTGTCATTGTTTTGGGGTCTTAAGAGTGACAGTGAAGAAACCGCTGACCTACTGCGACGGAGGTTCTTCAACAGGATTATCCAGACTGCTTGATATCACCGAAGGAGGATTAGCAAACAAGTCACTTGACTTTCTAATGATTCTTAAATCCAAGTTCTCTGAGGACGCCTTATTGTGATTCACTTGGCTCAGTGAGTAACTCTGTTTTTCTGAAAACAGAGTTAACAGGTCCTAAGGTTACAGTGACTCTTGATCTAACATAATTAAGCTAATTCTGAAAAAAATAAACCAACAGCTGAGCATCTGTCGATTCAGAGTGTCCAACAAATACCCAACAAAATATAACTCAACACAGACCGGTATCAACCTGTACTAGTTCATAAATTATGGACTACATATGCTTAAACATGGATTTATATATTCTTATTGTCTTTTTCATTCTTTTGCTCTTTTCTTTGGTTTGTTGTTTTGTTGTATTTCCTTCTAATTCATGTAAAGCACTTTGAATTGCCTTGTTGCTGAAAATGCACCATATAAATGAAATTATCTTTCCTTACCAACCCAAATCTAAACTAACGATGTTCCAGCAGTATAAAGGAAATTTGTTGAACTTTACTAGAGTACAGCTCTAGTTCACTTTCCAGCTTTTAGTGATTTGAGACACTGCAACATTTTTATTCATTATGTAATTTTCAAAATTGACATAATCCTTGCAGGGTCGGTGGATGAAGAGTTGGGTATGATGTGGACCAGTGTTGCCATTATGTGTGTGTGTTTACATATGTAAACAGTGTGAGAACTGAGCCATTTGAAGGCGGAATAAATGTGTTACATTATACAGAAGAAACTTAAACATGCAAATATCCAAACACAGGCAGTTGTTGGTTCTCCTGACTTTTTCACAACATGCTGCTCCTACAACCATTTAATTGGTTGTTGGTGAATTGCTGTGCAGAGACTTGTTCCACGTGTGTCTTGCACATCTTGATCTTCACACTTTGAACAGAGACTAAATTGAAATCAGGCATATCTTGCGCAAAAGTGAAAATGTATTCATAGTTGGAGACTCTTTACAGTTAGTATTCCTGTGGTTACCCATCATATTTCCTGGATGCTGTGCTGGGTCCAAAAATTAAATTAGACTCTGTGCTGCTCTGTTGGTGTAAAACTGAATATTTTGTTTCATGACACGTCCCTCCAGTATGGGGATGACTTTGCGCCAGGTGTTGGCGACGCATTGCCGCTTTGGTGCATAACCTTGTCACAAATCTTTGGGCATCATTAGAAATCCATGCAGCCTGGGTTAATTATTGATGCTTTAAGCATGATAGCATGCATTTAAACTGTCCCAGTCATATTGAGTCACTTCACTTTTAATGAAGCTTTAATCCTTGTCTTGTTTGCAGGACATAGTGAATTGGATGGTGAAGAGCTTTGTTCTTCAAAAGGATGATAAGCTGGTAGAGCTTATTATCGATAGATGATCTAATTTTTGAGTGTTGTAAATGTTAGAAAAGAGGTATTTGTTTTTTATAGTGACATTAAATTAACATTTGATTCAGTTGTGTTGTTGGAACATCCAATTCTGTCCAACATTTGATTCTTATGAAGATTTATTTTTGTTGCCTCCTACAAATTTTATCTGAAGGAAATATCCTGATTATTTTTTATTTTGTCTTAACTGTTCATTAATTGGATGAGAAGATGCCCTATTTCTCTTCTTTTCCAAATAGAGTGCCTTTCTCATTCAAATTGTGAATAGCACCTTTAATAGAGAG
This sequence comes from Poeciliopsis prolifica, assembly GCF_027474105.1. Taxonomy (NCBI): domain Eukaryota; kingdom Metazoa; phylum Chordata; class Actinopteri; order Cyprinodontiformes; family Poeciliidae; genus Poeciliopsis; species Poeciliopsis prolifica. Next base: position 1,561,876 of record NW_026562395.1, read on the forward strand.
TGCTTGCGACTATATTCAACCACACGCAGTGTGAAAATTAGTAGATTGATTGTCAAATACACCAGTATAGCTTAACATTTAAGACTGCACTGCTGGCATGAATGAAAATCAAAACTAAAACAAGACATTGATTATAAACTCTTTCTATTGAGGCAGGAAGGAACAGTTATGTCAACGACAAACTGGTTCAAAGTAAAATGCACCACTGAACTTGCTAACATTTTCATAAATAACAAGATAAGGCTGCCTGATCTTACCCAGATTTGGGAAACCAGAGTTGTCAGTGATCAGCAAGGAAGAACACCTAGTGGTCAGATCTGGGAATAGCATGTACTGAACACACTGCCTTGTTTGGCCAACGCTCAAATGCTGAATGTGATTTTATGGTTGGGCTGCACAGTGGTGCAGTTCCATGTTGTCCTTGTGCATGCAAATTATTGGTAAATTGGTCTCTCTAAATTCTCCCCAGGTGTGTGTGTGCATGGTTGTTTGTCCTGTGTGTCTCTGTGTTGCCCTGCAACAGACTGGCAACCTGTCCAGGGTGAACCCCGCCTGTTAGAGATTTTTTGGTATTATCATTTTGTTAAAGTGTTGTTTTCCTGTATAAACTGACCTGGAGGTTACGACTGTCTTCATGCGAGGTAGTAAAACTTTATGGTTCTCAGACCTTAAATTCTTCTTATGTTTATCTGCTCACTTCCTTAACTGATAGTTTGACCTAGAGCTGAACTGGGCTCAGATGGTAGATCAGATATCACACCTGGAACTGAGTTGTTGGTCTGTTTGTGTTAAATGCTTTACGACCTCTGTTGTTTCCTGACTGCCCCATGTGACTGTTTTTCTTTGACAATAAAGAGGGAGCTCACGTGAAAGAATCAGAACGCTCTGTGAACAGCTTGACGAAGCTGTTGATGGAGACTTCTCCTTCTGCAGAAGCTAGACCATATTTAATTCATATACGTTGTCTGTGGTTATTTTATTGTAGGTTCGAGGAAAATACCTAACACCGCCTCTCGCCCAAAATGTTCGATGAAGATGGGAACAAAAAAATGGACAGATTTTTATGGTTGTATGCTCTAACTTTTTTTTATAAATATATTCAAAACAGCAACTTGAGAAAGGTAATGACCTCGTTTGCTCGTTAGACAATGAAGTAATCCAACATGTTTTAAAGCCACTGCTAACACATTTTGACCTGATTGAGCCTGGTTGTGTTTCTGGACAAGCTTTGTTGCCAGATCTCAGTTCAATCTTTAGACAGCTGAATGGCTATTCAGTCCAAGGAGCAATCACAGAGGCATAGCATCAAATCAGTATATACCTCTGTTCCGGCATTCAGTTCACTTTAAGTAAAATCCACCTTGAAACTTTCCAGATTATTTAGAGAACCTGCACTGAACATCTGTACACACTGTTCTTATTTCTCCAGCTCAAGGTTACAACAAATAATTCATCATATATTCATCATTATTTAAGAACATCCAATTAATCACAATTACTGTATTTTTCTACCTGAAATAAATTTAACAACTAACCAATAAAGTTTGGTGCAATTTTATTTGCTCTGCTCCTCTTAAGATTTGGCCAAGCTCATAAAAGTTGGCAAAGTCCATCAGTTTCTTGGTAGAAAAACAAAAAACCCTCCCCAAAAAACTGGATCAGGATATCACAACTTCGCACTGAAAATAGATAAGCTTGGAAAAAAATATATACATTTGGGCCAAAAAACACTTGATTTGATCAAGTACAACGAATATTTAATACTTTGGACCTGAAGAGTGCTGAAGTGTTTCAACTGTTTATCCAGACTCCAAAACTGCGTGTTGAATTAATAGATAGAAAACATGAACAGCACTCAATAAAAATCCACTCTGGCTGCATAAACATTACCTTGTGGAGTCAAAATGAAATTAGAAATAGGGAACTGATGAATCTGTGCACCATCATAGAGCAGCAATGAACAGAATGTATCCTTGAGATGACGAGATCTTTGCTTTGGCACATCAGCAGCCCGTTCTAATCCCTCTTGATCTAACATTGCAAGATTGCCCAACTTTAAACAGTGCCGCCTACAAACTAAAAGCAGCCTGCTAGTCTGGAATAGGTTTTCTTAAATTAAACGTGTTTACAAATGCTGAAAAGTGGCTGAATATTGGGAACTGGCTGTGAAAACATTGCATGTCTAAACTTATGAGTCGGTCCAAAAGGGAAAGATCCCGGTGGTTTATGTCAGGCAAAGGTCAGTGCTGACACTCTCTTAGCAAAACAAGCGACCTTAAATGAAAAAAAAAAAAAAAGAACGAAAGAGATCATTTCACACAAAGACAAACACATTTTTCGAATTTTAAAGTGGAGTGAGAGTGCTGGCCACATGTACGAAGAGAGAATGAATGTTTATCTTTTATCAGCACACTGGGAACAAGTGAAAGGTGAAATCTCCAACGTTAACTCACTGCAGAGAAGAGCAACATCTCTGGTTCACAAAGCCACCTTAACAACCATCTGCATTCCAACCAGCTGTTTTCAGCTGCATGCCAGAAACAAAATAAGCATTTTCTGTATAAACATATGTATTTGGACTTTCCTCAACTCTACTGGGATTTAGACTGGAACTGTTTGCTTTTGTCAGATGAGACTAAGATTGATCTTTTGAGAGGAAAACAATTCAGGTTGGTTTGGAGAATTGTGATGCTCTGGGCTTGTTTGTTTTACAAAGGCATAGATTTACAGAGTATGACACCATGAACTTTATAAAATGTTACAGAATTTGAAATAAAAAAAAGTGCTCTCTGCACCAAATTTAGAAAGTGTTAAAGCAGAAGAATCAATGATGGCCCACTTGAAAAAGCTGGATACACAAGAGGGGCATCAATGATCGTGACACCATTGATCACATATAAAGCAATTTTGCCTTCACAGATGATTTCCTTCCCCACTGAATAATTAAAATCTCACAATTCTGGTTGGATTTTCAAGAACTTTAATTGAGCGATTACGCAACTTCAATGAAAGGCACTTTAATCAACTACAATTTCGAACACATTATCTGCGAATGTCTGAATGTGTCGACTCGTTGCATACACATAAAACTGAACTCAATCCAGAGCTACAATGGAACGGTTTAGAGATCAAGGATATCTGAATGTTTGTGTGTAGACCAAAGATTTCATCTTGGTCTCATCTGGCCACAGCACCTCCTTCAGTGTGTTTGCTCTGCCCTCTATGTGGCTTGAAACACATCCAAAAGGGGACGTTTTATGGCTTTTCTTTCTCTCTTTTTTTTTTCTTGATACTCGTCCAGGAGGGTCAGATTTGTAAATTGTGGACTCTGGTGGGGTTTTGTCCTTCTTCTTCTTCTTCTTCTTCTTCTTCAGAAAGCTGCTTTATTCTTGAACAAACTTTTGAGGCGTTCACAGATCAGACAAACTAATGGGACTGAATTGCTCTGTTTACACTTTTGGTTGGGCTGGATTTTATTTACGAGCACCAGAGTAAAGGGGGACTGAACACATACCTGTAGAACGTTTTATATCTTTTACAGTTTTACTTTCCCCCTCGCAATTATACACTACTTGAGGTGATCATCAAATAAAATTTGAATAAATTTTATTCAAATGTGGAAAAAATAAAACTTCAAGGGTCATGTTTCTCATTATTGTTAAAACATTAAAAAATCATATAGGTATATATATATATATATATATATATATATATATATAAATATATATATATATATATATATATATATATATAGCCTATACACTGATTTTTCTTTTTTTATTTATTTATATATGAAACATAAAAAGCATGCAGGGCTGTCAGCTTTAACTGTTGGATCAGAAGTTGGTCTGTCGGTTTCCTACCTTACTGTAAGACGAGTTTCCGCTGTCACGGTGCAATCAGGCATGCAGAGGGACTACGCTTTGTATCCTGGGGGAAAGTCCAAAGCCATCTTCCACACTGAAGCCCACGACTTCCAGCGAGACGACGCCGCACCGGGGAGAACTAAGATGACAGCTCGCTCCCATGCAGCCTTTTGGAAACAGCAGCAGCCCGCAGCAGCATCCCAGCTCCTTTAAGGCAGACCGAGAGGCGTCATTTCGACAGTTTCCAGATGAATTAGGACTTGAGCGACGAGAAGCGTCGATTTGTGCGCGGAACACTTTTTTTTTCTTCCTTTACGCCTGGTGGAGAGCGCAGTACGCGCGCAGAGTTATGATGAGGGCGGAGAAACACGCTAATTAAGGGAAATCATTTTTCTCCTCCTCGTTCGGATTATTTAGATGCGTAAAAGCTCGCATTGTAATAAAGATGTTACAATGCAAAGGAAGAATAGGAAGAAGAAGCCAAAGAAAAGCAGTCAAAGCGGCGCCCCCTGTGTTTGCCTGATGCGTAAAAGTCGTTTCGTGGAGCGTTCGGGTCCAAAATCTGATTGCGCGTCCAAACAACAACAAACAAAACAAACAAAGAAAGTACTACAAAATGGTCAGATGGAGAATTTCCGTTTCAAGAACTTCAGGTTCAAGTCAGATAATTTTGTTTTGTTTTAAAATCCAATGAATTGAATCGAGCAGCAGCTCCATCCAGGTCTTCTGAAAGCCTTTACACTCGTGGGAATGCGCGAAAGAGGCAGGAGGAGAGAGAGAGAGAGAGAGAGAGCGAAAGGAAGAAAAGAGAGATGTAGAGGGGGATGTATTATCTGCATGTACGCCCAGGAGGAAGAGCATGCATGCGTGTTTCATTTATTTTTAAGAGGAATAACAAGTCAGGGAGCAAATCCTTCCAGGGAGCAGATAACACCCTTGTGACGTCTTTGTTCATATCCATATCCTTGGAGAGAAATAAATGAACACAGAACATGTAAAATACAAAAGAAAAGTCATTGTGAAGCTAAAATTGAGTTTGACTGTGCAAGTAATTTGTCTACTTGGCTGCAATGCACAGTCTGTGTCTTATCTTTCTGTTATTTCCAGCACTGCTTTGTTCAACTTTCCTCCCTCCTTTCTCCCCCTCTCACAAAACTCATGAACTCGCTCACACACACACATGCACGCACACACGCACTCACAATCACACACACACACCCACACCCATACACATCAGGGCAGCAAAAAGCGGTGCAGATGTTGGCATTCGTGTCATTTCCTGTGTTTACATGCAGGAAGTGATTCAGTGAAAACACAGCAGCTTGTAGCTGAGGTGAGGGAATGTTCGCAAAGATGCATTATTTGAACAACATGCTGTGCGTTGAAGAGAGAGCCAGAAACACCCTATCATTTGTTTTAAGTGGCTTGGATTCGATTCGTGAGAAAAAAACAAGAAGAAAGAAAGAAAGGAAGAACCCACAGGCAGCTGAGCACGAACATGGACAAACTGAGAGGTTACGCTAGAGGCGTTTCAGTTTGTCTGTAAAATATTTTCCTTGACCTTAAATGTGACAGTGACATTCACACCTTAGCACTTGCTAAAACGTCTCCCGACTCACACGTTCGCATTCTGTGAAATGCTGGAAAACAAAATAGTTATCTGAACACACGAGGACTTGGGACAGGATCAGAAGAAAGCTGAGATCCCTGCTGAAGCCTGTGGTCAGTTCATGGCTGATGTATTTACATTCCATGCAGGAGAGAAAATTAAAACATACAGAGGCAACAGAAAGGAGCAGAACACGAGGAAGATATCGACAGAGTGTGGGGAAAAAGGCAAAGTGATGAGGAGAGGGGGGGAGGAGAGAAACAAAGCTTTGCATTGTTAGCTGTTATATTTGTTGTTTACAAGCCTGCACAGAGTTGTGAGAATTGCAACAAAAAAAAAAATAAAGTTGTTGCACTTATTGTGTGCAGCTGTGGATGGGAGTGTTCAGTGGAACAATTAAAAAGAAAAAGAGTTACTTAAATCAAGGAGTGATAAGGGAAGAAAAGACACCAGAGAAACACAGGGGGAAATAACTTGAACAAAATGTTGTTCTGAATAGTTATTTTTGGATTTTAGAACGTTGAAATGAGAAAATCGGAAACCGAAGAGTGATGCACATATTGACTAATGCATTTCTCTCTGTTAGTAGTTTAATTAAAGCACCTCAACCCCTTAGACGTCCCTCATTAACATCTACAGTAAGTCAATGAGCCTTAATGTTCCCCAGAATATCTCTTCCTCTCCTAAAGCTTTACTTTTTTCTTCTTTTTTTTTTTTTTTACAAATCTTAAAATAAATCCAATCTGGGGGAAAGACGTTCCTGTCTCTGCAGATGGAAAACTTATTGCTTAAACTCCCTTCTTCTGTAAATAGAGACTCTCGTCTCTATCAGTCCCCTTTTTTAAACTACAGGCCCCCAGATTTACTGTGTGATTTATTTTTAGGATTTTTAAGTGATGAATCAGACAAATACCTCCTCAAATATTTCCAGCTGGGAAAAGATCTAAATAGAGATCACACTTTTGCAATTTTCTTGCAGCCAAAACTTCAAGGTTATACCTTTCAGCTTATTTACTTCCACTTTACCTGTTGTAGCTTTCAATGTTGCAGCTGATTGATGACTATAAAAGAATGTGTTATTTAATAAGCTTTAGAGGTTTTATGATGTTTTTTTCCGTCTTTAGAGCGCTCTACCAGCTCTTTTTGAGTCTGTCTCTTTTAAAAACTAGTTTGTTAATGTGAAGAAATTCAGAGATATTTTTTTTCCTCCAAAGAAAAAAAACAGGTAAATTTTATGGCAACACATATGTGCAGCCTAATTATTCAGTTAGTGGATTTGCTGGCATAAATTGGCATGAAAGGTCGGGATCGGCAAAATTTCTAAGTGGTTGTTTTTTTATTATGTCCAACAAATCCAGAGAGTTGTTGTTTTTTTAAAATATTGATTCTGGGATGTAATTCTCACTCTGCTATTGAAGCTGCAGCTTTTTTACTGCTTGTTTTTTTATTTTCACTTTTATTGTTGTTACAGAAAATACCTATAAAACACATGCCTCTCAGGATAAAACCTCATCAAATGCTGTCTGGCATTTTGACAACATTCAGCATGATGCAGAGGAAAATAATGAGTCGCTCCTCATCAGCAATAGAACATGGCACAGTTCACACAGTGTGTACACACAGAGGGATGCTCGACTATGACGCCTACCTTACTCCTCATGGATCCCCCTCTTCCTCTTCCTCTGCTCTGCCGTCACCATGGATACAATGATGCAGGTTACCGTGGCAGCCGAGTCAATCCCAAACCCACACAAAGGAGCACGTGCGTTTGCTTTGCGTACGCATGTTATGACGTCAAACGGTTAAGTTTCTTTTGGCTATTTCCGGAGGGACAAAAGAAAACGGCAGTGCTCATATTACTATGGTTTCTGTGTTGAGGAATCACTTTTCATCGCTTCACACTGTTCAGTTTCAATTTGGACAAATGATAGGATTAAAATCTACATGGCTTTCTTTATGATCCAAATTCCATCTATAGTCGTCAAAACTGTGCATATGTGAGTCTTAAAATGAATTGTTTTTGTGTTGATTCCACTTTGATGGATGGGGTTTTCTAAAGGTTTGCGGGCTGTCCTGCCATCTAGTGTTCATGTTGCTTATGGCTGATTTAATGTTCAGATCAGGAGCTTCCAAGCCTGCAGACATGATGAGACATCAAAACAAAGTCAAATTGTACCGAATACCACCTGTAAATTACATTTCAGGCAAATGTTTGACTGTCATCCATGGAGTCGGTTGTCTTATTCTATTCTCTTTATTTTAAATGTCTGACTCCTGTTGAGGATCAAACTGAAGTTTGTGTCATTTCACATGTGAAACAAAGTATTGAAGCCAACTACCTAATTGTGGGTTATGAGTATTTATCCACACAAGCATTATGTGTCTTATCCCATGTGGGATTTACTCCAACTTCTTAGCAGTAATCTCATTTCATCCAGTCCCGCCTTCCTTGCCTCCCTACAAGATGCTCTCAGGGACTCTTATACGCACATGAAGGCTACTTTTCCTCATTTAGACCGGCAAACATTCATGTTGTTGGACTACTGCTGTCGTTGCTGTGGAGTCACACTCATAAAACGCCATGGACCCTTCTCCCTCAAGACTACACCCAGCGACACCTTGGTAAGGATAGAAAACCACATAACAGAGAGCTACTTAAAAAATGGAGGATTCAAGAAAAAGTTACAATGTAGAGTCTGACCACAAAGCTGATAATAAACAGCAGCATAATCATAAATATATGATGAATATTATATATTTATATTATATAAAATGTTATCATAGTTTTAATGTTGGTTTGAGAGGACTATGTGGACATTTGTATCGATACTATTGATGATAAAAATCGGTTTTAGTTATGTTTATATGAACTTTCAATGCATTTTACCCTTGCATCTATTAGATCTTTCCATTTTGTTAACTTTAATTACAAAAAGTTAATCTTCACTATACTTGTAGACTGTAGCAAACAGCAAACAAGTGTATGATACAATGTTTTTCAAACATCCAATGATGGATTGGTTTTATGAAGGATTCAGTCGATACAACTTGGAAGGACGTTCTAATTTTATCTGAAAATTTGGTTTCTAGGTCAGTTTTTTTTTTTAAAGAAAAGCTGCAAAGTCTATTATTGAGAGGGCAGACAAACAAGACAAAGAGTTAGCCAAAGGTGTTTAGCTGTCTGAAGGCATTAGCATGAGCTCTGCTGTTTTCGTGGTTTTACAGACACCCACACATTTGAAGCTGTTAAAACCGGAGGCAATTTGGGACAGTATTCACTTATGTCTTATGCAGTTTATTTCTTTAAACTCTTAAATCTTTGAACATTGGTGTGCTTACTATAGTCTAAAAATGAAATGACAGCAAAGATGTTCAAACTGAAATCGTCAGTTAGCATCATGCAGAGGAATTAAACAAATAATTAGTATTGCAAATGTAAACTTATTTTTAAGTGAGGTGAGATTTTTCTGGAAATGCTGCCTGCTTTCAGCTACCTGTCAGCACCTACACCATTTTGCATTATCTTCTGTCTATTCTGTTGAAGCTACAACTAAATGTGAATGAACAGTGAAAAGTGAAAGACGAAGCGAGGCAAACTGACTTTGAATGTCTGTGTTTTGGCTAAAACTGGGGCTAAGCAAGTTCAGCTCCCATTTATTTTAATCCAAGTTGCTCAATTACTGTTAACTTAAACATGCTAATTGTCACCAATTAGTGATAAACACAACTATTATGCTGTGCAGTTTCTTTGTTTGTATTTAATTGTCTTAGTCTGTGCATAGCTTTATATTTTCATAGAAATGTTATTCTTAATAAAATAAACATAATAAAAGGTTTTAAATGTAAAAGTAAAAATGTCAGACCCTACAATACAATTAGTAAGTGACAAATGGCTGTATTTGACCTAGAAAACTGTAAGAGTCGGTCTACTCTGTTCACCCTGCATCACAGCAGACATTTGACTTTTCCCAGCAGGAAATCACAAGTGTAACTAATAAGATTACCGATGACCCCCCTTCCATCAAGGTGCGCCGGTAAGCCAGAGAGGCCTGGCACCGACCCACCCGAGTGGAATGGAGCTCATTAATAAAGTAATTAGTTACACCTGAGTTTAGCCACCTGAAATGCCAGCCACGAGAAAAGGGCTTTTATCTCTGCTCCTGGGGAATAATGTAGCTCATTTCCTGTAAGGGCTGAAGGCAGTCATCTATGAAAGCAGGATTTATCTGGACATTGACTGTCTCCTGTCAGGAGGGTGTGTTTTCTAGGTCACTTAGGATAGGGGAAATGGAGGTGCATTCACTTTTTCTTAACTTGGGCATACATAAAACATTGGGTGTATATGGATTAAGTATTAAATATGGCAAATCGTTGCTTCTATAAAACAGATTTGATGTTTTTTTTATTTGCTTGTTATTTACGGTGAATACAGAAGATGATGGTATGTAGAGTTAAATTCTGCTAATGTACCGCTAAGCCCAATAAATTGTTTTGCAGGAAGACATTTCCAGGGTTTTTCCAGTGTTTTATAAGCCTGGCAGGCCACCAGGCTTTACTTGTGTCCCCACCAGGCTAAGCATTGCTTATTTATTTAAGTAATTTTAAAATGCAAACATTTTTTAAGACTTCATTGTTCATGTTCAGGTATTAATCTTCCAATCTTTCAATAACACATAACTACAAAGTGATATTTTCATATTTCCTGTCAACTTCAAACATTTTTTAACTGAAAAACATGACGGGGTGCTGGATGAATGACTGCCTTGGCACCCATCCACTGGGCTTAGCAAGATTTCTGGGTGGAAACCTTGTATTTATCACATTTTTACCCAATATGACACCACCAGATAAGTCACCATTACTCTCACTTCCTTCTCTCTTTGCAGGTTGTCCTGCAGAATCTGCTAATGTGCATGGTGTGCTTCTACTCTCTCTACTACATTGTGGTCAGTCTTTGCATTGGACTCTTCAGGTAAACACACTCACACACAAATGGTGATGCCAATGGAAAAAAGGCCGGGTCGAAAAGGAACGAAAAGCGTGTCTAACCTACGTGGACACGCTTTATGATGTTCTCTTGTCATTTCTTTAGGGTTCACGAGATCAACAGCTTGTTAACGCCATTTGACTACACAACACAACCGTCATGGCAGAACCCCAAGTACTTGGGTGAGTTGCAGTTGTGGATTCAATAAATGATAACACACGAGTGTTTAGAGAAGTGCTACTTCCAATTCTCCTATCACTCATACTTGACAAAACATTATAGCCACAAATTTATTAGAAACAGCTGTTAGAACACAAATAGCAACCCGACCAATCACTTGGCAACAACTCAGTGCGTTTCGACATCATAAAGACGACAGGCTGAAGTAATGGAAAAGAAAGGAGGTTTAAGTAAATTTCAATGTAGCATGACTAATTATGCCAGACATTGTTGATCGACTGGAATTTTAAGCATAACCATCTGCTAGGTTTTTAAAGAATGGTATAAAAAAGAAAGAAAGTTCAGACAGGAGGTTGTTGTTGGATAAAAATGCCTTATTGATGTCATAGGTCAGAGGAAAATGCCAGTGGTCTAATGGCTGCTCCTGGAAACGTAACGCAATGCGGCACAAATCATCTCCATCTTGGTTTTAGAACATGTGAATGGGTTTTCATCATGCAGTCTTTCTTTGGGATGAGGTCAGATGGGAGATTTGCAACTTATCTAGACGTGAAGCCAACACATCGGCAAGAATTGTGTGACACTTTTATTGCAATATGGAGCAGAGTCTCTTACAGATGTTTCCCAACAATTTGGTACATCAATGCTACAAAACATTAGAGGAGTTTTAAAGGCTAAGAGGGCTCTGTTGTGTTTATGTCTTTAACTAAGAAACATTTAAATAGAAATGATTTTGAGTGTAGATTATCACAGGAAGCACCACTGATTTATGATATGAAAAGTTACTGATAAATCTCTTTCAGTGTTGAGGTTGCTAAAGATTGATGCTACATTTTGCAAGGATGGCCGGAAAGAGCAGTTTCTATAATTGCTACTAAAATACATACACACACTTCAACAACTCAAGAAGTAGAAAACATTTGCATATTTAGCAGAAATTGAATTAAAAAAACAATACATTTGAAGACCTTTTAGGGTCAGTTAAAGAGACAGAGATCCCCTTTCCATTCTGTAATGGCCTGACGAGAAAATGTCGAAGGAAATTTCTGTGTAATTAAGTCAAATATTTCTTCCTTCTAGTTGGGGTCATTTCCACAGAAGTGACTTATGTTTTAGGAGGGCTGGTGTTCGCGTGGATTGTGGAGGAGTGGGTCTGGGATTATGCAATAACTGTCACGCTGCTGCACGTTGGGATGACTGTAGCAGGTAAACACACGTGTGCACGCAAGTGGATGAGTAGGCCAGGACAACTGATAGGATTGTAGGCCTGATTATGTAAGTAGCTGTCATTAGCAAAGATACACAAAGAATTAAGAAATTGCACTAGAACACTACCGTTATTATATAATAGTTTTGATATTTGTTTGTCGTATTCAACCCATTTTCTTGATGCGTTTTTGCAGTGATGTCAGATTTCCCTTCTGCCGAGCATTGGTGGATCGCTCTGGGTAAGGATTTTATTTTCCTACTCATGTCAGCTTCTGCCTTCTTATCTGTTTTTCAATCTCTTTGGGACAGCACACACAAAAATATTTCTCTATCTGTGTCTCTGTCTGAGGAAGATATGACATTTTCCCCTGACTCATCCAACACACCTCCAAATTCATCTGCTACTGTTGACCTTTAAAGCTTCCTCTTTGTTGTTCGCCTGCTGCCGTTCATCTCCTTCCATATCTCTGCAGGTTCGGGCCTGGTCATGATGATATTCGGAGGACAGCTCCTGGCCTACAAACTCTTCAGGAACAACTTTGTCTATCCTGCTGAACTGCAGAACTTCTAATAAAAACAAGGAAAGCTTTTAACTGGCTTAATGGGTAATCCCAGGTCAGAAGTGTGCCAGTCAGTTCTCCTTCCGTTTCACTGTTTAATCCATGTTTATGCTGGTGTAGCAAAGTAAAGCCTTGCGGATAAGAACATAAACGTACATGTATATTGTTTGTATTTCATAGCATGGATTAGGCAGTAGGCTGCTCCGAACTGTTAAAATAGCTTCACTTTGCCTATTGAGCGCCACTTTTTTACTTATTAAAAGTACTATTTTGTATTGTCTATTATCAAACATCTTTCAATCAGCCAACTTTGAGAGAACCAGGTAATACTTTATAGCTGAAACATTTGTAAATCTATTGATAATTATTTGCTAATGCTTATTTCTGACATCACTGTACTTGGGAATATAACTCATAACAGACTTACATTTTGTAATAAAAAATATCAAGTACATAAAGAGAGACGTGGGGAATAAAAACTGTTATGTGGCAACGAGTGAGAATTATTTATAGTTCAGTTTCTTTGTGTTTAAAAATGACTGCGTTCGGCAGCATTATGAAAAGTTTTTGTTCACTAGTGTGTTTTTCTTGTCTCTCTCGTTTTGAAAAGTGGGCAAGAGAAATGATTCATACAATGATTCAATGGCTGCATACGTTTTATAGAACTTGTTTTAGGATTACCACGAGTGGTATGACCACCATAGGTGTGCAGAGTGATATGCTAATTTAACTTTAATAAACTGATGCAGACAGGCAAAAATAAATGTATGTCCAAGTTCTAAACTTTTTCCTTAGTGCTTTACAATGATAATTAGCTCAAATCATGAAGATGGAATTAGTCGTTGAATTCAAAGAACTTGTACTGCATCTTTCTTATAGCTAAGTGTAAAACAAAAATACTTTACACGCATAAAAACACACACATTAAAATGACCACGCTGAGCAAGAACAAGTAGTTATAAAATTGGTGATAAAACAGAAGAATTAGACAGATATAAGTTTACCAATCATAAGAAATTCATCATCCATATAATGTCCAACAAACTGCTTCTCCAACTTTGGGTCCATTTTGCTTCATTCCTTCTGCCAAGCCTTGGTTTTCCGCAGTTTCTGTATTTATTGCATGACCATTATGGGTCCTCATGATTTTTTCAACAAGTAAAGGAAACATAATTTGATTTTTAAAAAAAATATAATTTAATCTCAGTTTGTGAAAATAGTATTTTGAGTATGCTATCACCCTGAGACGCTGAGTGCAGAGTGACAATCTGATATAAAAATATTTCCAAAAACCCTGAATCCTTTAAGCTGATTGGTCAGTAAACTGAGCAGGAAGTTGTTGAACCAGAACGTCCTCGTGCGAGGAGTCAGTTGAACCAATCAGCTTAAACCAGGAAAAAAAAAAAAAAAGAAGAAAAAAATCATATTACTCCTCTTTACATCTTGAGTAATATTTTTTATGCTGTCTGGACAACTCTGAAGACTTTTGTAGAACTTTTTTTTTTTTAATCAGACGCTAAATGTCAGGAAACGGGTTAGTACCGAGCATCGGGAGGCGGCTAACGACGAGCACGCTGGTAAGTCAACATGCTGGGCTAATTAGCTTTTCTAAAAGGTCACATATTACCAATACACTAAAATTAACTCATATCCTCTTAGGTTAACATTACTACGTCGATCTACGTTGTCTATGGACAACGCTGTTGTAGATACATTTAAATATGTGTGTACTTGTCCTTGATTAACTAGCGCGGATGATTGCTAAACTTAACGTTGATGCTAATCTATTATGCTAAACCTCTTCACATGAGGAGACGAAATAGGTTTCAATTTCAAACTTATGCACTATTGTGACAAACTTTTGTATTTAAAAAGTATGAATTGTAGTCTCCCATGTTGACAACTTCAAATAATATAAATTGTGTAGTTTTAAGCAAGTTATTTAATTATTGAATTCCCATATTGGTTCTTGTTTTGGAACAGCTGACTCTTATTACACATGACCCTAATTGAACCAATAAAGCTCTGAGACCTCATGTTTATAGGTGTTTATTGGAATCATTAAAAGAATTTGCTGATAATAGATTGAGTTTATCATAAAAGTCAGAGCAATTACTGAATACGTTTTGACGGCGCCGAGGTGGAGTGCCTCAATAAAGGTTTTATTGCTTTGAATCAGGACCAGTAAGCATCAACTTTTGGATTCAGAATTTAATAGGAATCAAGGACCTATAAAACAGCACGAAACAGGTTTTTGAAAAAACAAAACATTTTGTGAAACTTTCTTTTCTTATTAGCAGTAATGTGGAACCTACCTTTGAAATACTGGTGCTTTTATTTTGAAGTACTGGAATTTACATCTGTTTACGCCTGTTAATTTTATTTTGATAGTCTTAGCTATCTGTCCTTCTGTCTCTACTTTATAGAGTCCGTTTGAGCAGCTCAGTCGGCAGATGTATGACATCCTGGGCGATGGAGGAATCCTAAAAGAGGTGGTCCAGCCTGGAGAGGGCCCACCTGTGCCTCAAAACGCCTCAGTAATAAGTAGCTACAATAAAAAAAAACATCCAAAACCTTTTTATGGGACATGCTCTATTTTTCAGCTGGTGTTTAGCATATTGTGTCCTCTTCCAGTGTATTACTCAGGTTACTTGGAGTATTCTAATCAACCTTTTGAAAGCACCACACACCTCCAGTACCCTCCAATGATGAAGCTGGGAAGGGGTATGATTCTTTTATTTCTATTGTGACTTTCCATTTCTGTCTGATTAGAAGATGCATTTCTTTCGATCTAAATCCTAATTTTCAGATGTGACTCTTGCCGGACTGGAGCTGGGGCTGTTGACCATGAAGAAAGGGGAGTTCTCTCGGTTCCTGCTCCAACCGCAGTACGCGTACGGAGAAATGGGCTGTCCGCCCTTCATCCCGGCTGCTGCTGCGATTCTGTATGAGGTTCACATCCTGGACTACCTCGACTCGGGTCAAGTGGATGAGTTTGTTGCAATGAGCTCGGTGGGATTTCATTGAAGGACTCTGTGCATAATGGCTTTGTTTTCCCACTTTAATGCAGGGCTTCCATACAGTCAGGAAAAATGTGGAATTTGATTAATGAATGGAGGTTTGGACGCAAACAGAATTGAAAAAAAAAAAACATTCTGTTTTCAGGCTTTATTCCCTAACTTGTTGCACAATAGTTGTCTATCACTCCACTTTATCAGAACTGATAACTGGAAATGTCAGACTAGAAAAGAATAGCATTTTGGGACAGTAAAGAGCTTCAGGAACTTTGTGGAGTTTTTAGTTGAGTTACAGAAATCCGAGGACAACAAAACATGGATCTGTCTGCTTTTGTCCCCAGGAGGAGCAGAGCAGCGTTCCTCTGTCCTCACTTGTTGAAGTCATTGACACACTTCGCAGCTTTGGCAACCGCTTCTTCAATCAAAGCCGATACAACCACGCCAAGGATCGCTACAAACAGGTACCGTAAAAGTCAGTCGGTGTCTGGTGGCGAAGCACCATTCCTCGTTCATATATGCTCTGGTTTGCCAACAGGCGATAACTCTCCTGAGAAATCGGGACTCGCAAAATGAGCTGGACAAGGAGAAGATCCAGGTGGCTCTGCTTCCGCTCTACCTGAACCTTTCGCTCACCGAGCTCCGACTGGCGAATCCCCAAAAAGCCCTAAAGTATGGCAAAAAGGCCTTGGAGATCGACTCAGCCAACACAAAGGCCCTGTTCCGCTGTGGACAGGTCAGGCTGGAGCTTTTGTTTTGAAGTTTGGAGATAAAACTTCGCAGTGTCTGGAGAGCAGGAGATAAATCTGCCATTTAGTGGAGAGCTTGGATTTTTATCTGCTTCCTCAGTTGCTTCTGTTAAGAGTAAACTTTAGAGCAGATCAGAGCGTGCAGCGATTTATTCGTTGGTTATTTTGCTTATGTTTTTTTCACGCAGGCTTACCACGAGCTGCAGGAGTTTGAGAGCGCTCAGGATTGCCTCATAACAGCTCAGTCGAAGAAGCCGTTCGACAGTGACATCAACAACCTCCTGAGGAAAGTAGCGCTGTAAGCCGATATTGTTGCTTATCTTTTCAGGAACTTTTGTTTTGTCGTTGTGCGTATATACCTCTGAAAGCTGGGTTTGAAACTAAAATCTTTGATTTCTGATTGGGCTTCTGTATTTAGTTTTTCCTTTTTGTTTGTTTGTTTTTGTCCTAGGGCTTATAAAGATGGTTTGGATAAAGAAAAAGATATGTACTCCAAGATGTTTAGGGAGCTGAGGAGCTCAGTGCAGTGACTGTGGTGAGAAATCCTGCTAATTAGCCTTTTGACTTTCTGCTAATCATGAGAAATATGGAAAACGTGATTGGGTTTAAATACCTTTCCAAGACTCTTCATAAGAAGAGCGTCACTGTGATTATTTTTTGTGTTAAAAGTCTTGCTAACCGACTGAAACTGCAAATAATGTTGCTGAATACCTGATCTACTTCCTTGTTCATGTTCGCTGAACATTTGCTATTGGTAAATATATACCTAAAGAAGACTTTGGGAGCTCCAATAATATTTAATGAAAACTCTTAAAACTTGGTTTAGTTTTCATCAGTCATCCACTTTTGTTTTTAATAAGTTATTGTAGAAGTTTTATGCTTTTGACTCCTACTTTACTGATTAAGCTGGAGGCGAGTTATAGAAATCTTGAAATTGAGGAACATAAGCCTTGACATTAAGACTTAATGTCAAGGATAAAAATGAACTTTTATGAGAAATTACTGTTAAGGTTCTTGTTTCCCCTTACTAATTTAGTTTGGGAAGAAAGAGCTCACAGTTTCCACTGTATCATAACCACATTAGACAAAAAAAATTAATTGGACAAATTAACCAGGCCTTGTTGACAAATGACGGGTGTTGTGAGCGTTTTAAGGAAATTTACTAAAATCATGTTTTCATTCCCTTTTTCAGGTGTAAAGATTTAACAGCTTCTTTGTTCATGTCCTGCTCTTCCTGCTGTAATAGTTTCTGCTCATGTTCATTAATTTCTTGATGAACATGTTGCTTTTTGGTTGCTGTTCTTTGTAATATATGCACATGTTTTCTTTCTTGCCAAAGTCAGACGTTTGCTTTACCTTTAATCATTCCTGAGGTTAATTTAAATTAAAAAAACAACAACAAAAAAACACTTTTTCTGACTTCTCAGATTTTCTTTTTGGTTCTTTGATGCTGAGTAAAGTATAGAATTTAAATTATTTTAAAAAATCCAAACAATTATGGGACACGGAGGATATTATTCTGAATTATAGTTCCGATTCTTTATGTTTAATTTGGTGTATCAGAATGTTCAACTGGAGATAAATGTGCTCAAAAATAAATAAAAAATAAAGGGGGGCATGTTTGCTGTTTTTGGGGATGTAGACAGTGGACTTACCTTTGGTTCTGAAACTAGGTCCAAGTTGGGTGCCGTACAAATCATTAATACTTTAGATTTTTCACTAAAAGAAATCAGACTGATCTAAGGTACTGTAAGATTATCTTTCAACCTGTACAGACTTTGAAAAGTGTTGAAAGTTAGTTCAGATGTCTCACTGTGATAAATCTCATGTTCCATAATGTTTTGAACTTGAAGGTGATGAAACCTAAATGTGTTTATGTCAGGTGTATGCTGGAAAAAAAATCTAAAAAATCAATCAAAATCTGAAAGAATCAGATATTTTCAAATGCAATATTACTGGAAACCTTAAGTACAAGGAAGAGAATTGAAATTTACAAACCCTGCTTTAATGATGCACCCTACTCAAAAGAGTCGTAAACTCTTCAGTAGGTTATTTGAACCGACTTGGTCGGGATCTATTCTCTGTCATCACAGGTAGCTGTAGCGAACATGTAACTGAAGCCTGTTTTTCATTTGGCTTTTCATTGTCCTCATATCGTCAGTAGGGGGAGCTCTTTCAGCTGTTGAGTTTGTTTAAAACTGTCACAAAGTTTCTTTCCGTGCCAACAAATATGAGGAGTATACCAGAGCCACAACTCACAGCTGACCCCTGTAATATTTCTGCTTCAGTTTAAACACCAACTGAGGGGATCTGGAGTTTTGTTGCTTTTGATCTTACATTTCACTAAGATGAATCCTTTAATTTTGACATCAGCCATCAGTCTTTTAAACAGGGTAGGCCTGACGCCTCCTTCTTTACCAAATGCATGTTTGTGACCTTTGCAGTGAGGCTGATAACATCTTTAAGAAGGAATGCAGAGGAGCAGAAATGACAGGGGCAGATGTATTCAGATGGGAGTTACTGGGCCAACTGGGAATACTGGAACTAAAAGAGGTTGGGATGACAAAAGGATCAGAGACTGGGAGGAGCAGGAAAAAAAAAAAAGTCTGATTGACCTTGCTGGTTAATCCGCTTGCCACAGTGTCTCTGTGTGAGTGTTTTACCACCATTTACCAGCACATGGCCTGTAAGCCATGCTGTGTTAAAGAAAGATCACCAGACTCTGAGATAGACGGACAGAATGGTCTCCAGGATCGTGGAGTGCTTCCATCTTAGGTAAGCAGGTCTAAACCAAGCTGTTCGTTTCAAGGCTTCTGTGTACAAACAAGTGTGTGAACATGCATTAGTGACTGTCCCTTTGCTCTGATCCATGTGTTGTTTCACAGACTTTTGTTTTTTGAAGTCAGCAATGTTCCCGAGAATGAAAATGTATTCTTAATCCACAAAATCTTGTTTCTTCATACAAAAATAATTATATCCAAGTGAGTTTTACTGTACTGTTTGCTTTTGCTGCTCTCTGTTGTTTGCTTGTTTGTTTTTTTTTGTAGAAATTGAAGGATTCTGGTTGTAGTTGATTGTAGCGAGGTCAACAAAATAGTTTCAAACACATGTACAGTGTCACACCACCGAGTACATTTCTAGTTGTTGTTGATGGAGGTTGGACTTCGTAGACAGGTTTCATTTAACTGAACTGATTAAACAATTGTGCAGAAATGAAAATCCATCTTTGCTTAATTAATACAATCAATTATTATTGATGTTCAGTTTATGAATTTATACAAAGTATTCATCCTGTTGGGATGCCAATAGGGATAGTGTTTTATTTACAGTAGTATGGCTCACCACCCAGGGTGCCATTTCATTTGGGCGAAGTAGACAATTGAAACAGACCAACTTTTTCAGAAGTTACATTTTGGTTGTTACAGTGAAAGCAATGTAAGAAAGTTTGGTCATAAACCACTAGAGACTGATGCTAAAGTTAGCTGCTAAGCTGTAACATCGTATGATAATGTGAATGGATATTTCACCCCCTCTTTTTTATTTATTTATTTATTTATTTATTTTTTTTTAAGAAAACCAGATTACATTTGATAATATGTAGTTTAAAATATGAAAGACTAAGACATTATTTAAAACAGTTTCAGATCATTATTCTGATTGTCAATACTCAACAAACTTGTTCAATGTCTTTGCACCGGGTCAAGGTCCCAGCAGGTTCAGTGATGTGGTCTAAAAGTCTAATTTTAATGTACTCACAGCATGCATTAAATTTTTTCCTCTTCAGTTTAAAACTGAAAGAAATTGCACAGTTAAATCCAAACTCATTCATAATCCTGGCAAATTTAAAATATTTTTAATTCAAATTAAATTGGTAAATACATAATTTCCAGTGAAACATCATTTATTGGTTGAATGAAGCTTAAATCTGCCAGGAGAACGAGTCATTTTGGGGTTCACTCACTGCATGCATGCCATTTGGGATGCGGACTTCTCCCAGCAGAAAACAGTCAGTACTCTCATACACCAGGAGGGGGCGGTGTTGTCTCTGGAAAGTTGACCTGCTGATTCGGCCAATCCCTGATCTGCGGTCAGCGTGTAATCCAGCCCCAGTCCTGCTCCTGCGCTCCGGGAGAGGACACACCAGAGGGAACGAGACCAGGGTCCGGACGGAGTGGAGGTTCGAGTCCGCGTGAGTCGGCGACAGAGAAGTCCAGCTATGGAAAGCCTCCGCAGATAGGACCTCAAACACACTCCGAAGCGGAGGCGGAGCTCATCTATAGATTATAGATCGGATGTCAGCCGTGAATGAGACAGACGGAAGACGAAAAAAGGGAGAAACATGAGTCGGCACCAGTCTCAGGGAGTGGTTTTAACGGGTTACCACAGCAACGCCGAGCTGCTACCGCAAACCGGACTATGTGGCGGTTCCACTCCCAGCTGTCCGCCGGTACCGAACCGGGAGCCCGACTTGCTCAGGTGGGAAATGCGACCTGGTATTGTGACCGCAGCTCATTCCTTCAGGGGGGAGCTGAACTATAGCTACGTGCGTCTTGCGTGTTCTCGAGCAAGTGGGCAAAGGTCAGAGTGATGGCGCACTTTTTCTCATTTTGCAGCCTGAGTGGCGTGAATGTGCTGACATTGCAGGAAAGTTAAAACTCAGAAAGCAGTCAGAGCTGTGTGCAGAGCTGCACCACAGGCAGGCACTTTTTTCTTTAATTGTAGCTCCTGGGACCACGCGGCTCCACCCTTGGGCTCGGGTTTATGTTTTTCCTTTACCTCATTTCTAATCAGCAGGTTCACCTTGACTTTGTTGCACTGTGCTAGATTACACAAAGGTGGCTAATTCACAGCTTCCACACACACCTTCAGGTCTAAGGTTAATTAGATTTGAATTGTTCCTTAAGTCCATGGTCGTGTAATTGTCTACTATTTAATTGTTTGACATAATTATAGAGTCATTCTTTATGGATGATTTGAGCGGTACGGTCATTTATTTCTGTTTGTGAAAAAAAAACATGAATGAAAACCGATATTGGCTAAAAGAAACGCTGATGCCCTCAAATGAAAACATTGTACACTAGCTTTTCTATAATGACTAGAAATTTTAAGACTTTAATGAAACATAAAACATGTCATTTATCTGTCATTTAGCTATGATTTATTTTAGAAGAGTGCAAAACTATGCACTCTGGTTATTTCCACAAGTACAGCCATGTTTTATTCATTAAGCCAACACAAAGTAGTGCATAATCGTGAAACAGCAGGCTGATCAAAATATGGCACTGACCTGGTCACTGCTAATGGAGTAGGGTAAGTGTTAAGAAGTTTCATTTGAAGTTTACCAAGTGCCTTCTAGAGAAAAGGGTATGCATTGGGAAGAAGGTAATTTGGTCTTATAAAACAAACTTTGAACTTTCTATCAGAACCCTATGTGGCTGCTGTGGGGTGTTTTTCCATCAGCACCGACAAGAACCAGAAGAGTTTTGATAGGAAGACAAAATATGGGGTAATCCTGGAGGTCAACCTACTAGAGCCAGAGTTACAATGACATTTGTTAGACCGAAGCGTTTGAGTTAGAACGTCCCAGTCAAAGTTCTCACTTCATTCCACTGAAAATTCATGTCAGGGCTTTTGTGAAGTTTAAAGGGAGATAAAAACTTTGCCACAGTTCCAAAACAGGATGCCTGAAATTGTGAGAATATTGCACTGCTAAAGGAAAGAGATGACTAAGCATACTGACTATACTAAACGTTTCATCACCCAAAAAGGAAGGAAAGAGCGCTGAAGTGTCTTCCTTCATAGCTTGGCTGGAATATTTCTCTTCCTATTTGTTCTGTGGGCCTTCTGTGGATTTAACCAATTCAGTGTGATCCTCTTGAAATAAAAACATTTAAACTCTTCTTCACCCTCTATTAAAAAAAATAAATAAAATCACAAACTTTCAGTACAGACTTGCTGATTCAAAATTGTAAATCACTTATTCTTGCGTTGAGCGACATCCTTATTTTTAGGACGTTGCTCAAACAGTTACAGACAAATCTGAGTCCTACGTTTTTACAATATCCTCATCTGTTCATCCTCGTGCAAAATGTGAAGATGCTGCATCAGCAAAACAATCTGTGATGTGGTAAAGATTAGAAAACAACTACCCTTTTGGTTTATATTGATACGTCAACCACTGTGAGTGTGCGGTAGATAAAATGGAGATGCGCGTGTTCCAGATGGCTTGCTTACCTTGCTAAAAAGAAAGAGTCACATTACAGACTTCCTTTGTCTCACCTCGGTCAGCAGTGTGTGTGAGTCCCGTCTAGGCTGACCGGTGTGAGGCTAAGTTTGGAGGCCATTGTTCTCCTCAGGTCAGGAAACGTAAAACAAACAGACCGTAAGCTTCTGGCCTCGCACCAGCTAGACATCCTACCTACGGAGCCTTGGGTTACGCGTCTGCTCGGGAGTCTTGCAAGGCATTGTCTTTGTCCTTTAAATGGAAGGAAGTGTGGAAATTGGGCAGAGAGGTTTTGTTTTTCAGTTCCCCGCAGTGACTAACTTAAGCTCAATCACTTGTATTAATTCAGACGCATAAAATAGAGTCAAGATGATCAAGAATGGTAAACTGTCTGGGATGTTAGGAGTTTTCCGTCACACAAGGATGAATTGTATGTTACGGATTCATCTGATCTGAAGGGCAGATTGTATACTGAAGCATTTGGTCATCGTTGAGCCAAATAGCGGTGGGGGTGGGGAACGGACAGAGACATGCTCTGTCTTCAAATGCGCCAGCTGACATCTGTTGATCTGAATGCACATGCTAAGTTTTGAGGCCATTGTTGATGGGGACAAGCAGTACTTATCCTCTTCATAAATTTCCTACACTCTCCCATTCTTTGCTAGTAAACTGTACAATCGCATAGTTATGCATGAGGGCTATTTGAGAAGCCTTTGACCCTGTGTCCACTGAAATGGGCGTAGCATATTTCTATCCAAAATAAGCAAATTACCATTTAAATAAAGCTCGACACTAATTGCTTGCTGCTTAACCAACGACAATGAAGAATAAATTTAACTTTTCCACTGGTTGGTATTAATTCATAACAGGTCCTAGTTCTGGTTAAGAAGTCAGGGTTTGATTATATTGTGAAGTAAAACTGACTAATTGTTGATTGTTTAGGGAAATGAAATCAAAACTGACTTTTTCTGCTGTTTGTCTGGAAGAGTGTGTGTTTTTTTATTCATTGAACTTTGGCTTGAAAGGAAACAGATTTGAATGCTCAACTAAGTTATATTTTAACTTTATCAAGTTACTAAGTATGTTAATGATTAAACTTAAGAAAAAAAACTTGAATTATTTGTATGTTTACTTGAAGATCTTATTTGAATAGTAGTGGTCCTGAAAAGTCGTAGATTTGATGTTCTGGAAATTGCAGGTTTCTTGTCATTTCTCACAGTGTTGGTCAATAATGTGTTATTTTAAACTCTATGCTAGCAGTGTTAGCATTAATAACTTAATTCCTTTGAGAATGCAGACTCTTTCCTTAATTCAGATTTAAAATAGATGGTCAAATGTTAGGGTATTGGTAGGGTTCAGTTTGTACAGAAATTGGAAGTTCATAAACAGACCAACTTTAATAAGTTCAACCATCCTGTTACTTTGTAAACCGCTTATAGTGGTTTTCATAGAGACGTGGTACATTTTGTCATAATTTTCAAGCTTCTCACAAGTACAAAAAATGGCAAACTTTGAGTTTTCACTCCTTAGTAACAACTTTCACAATGAGGAGTGTTTTTATTGCTAAATGTTAGCGCTTTGGTATGGTTAAGCCCAATATTATTCACACCCCTTGGAGATTTAGGTTTCGACTTGATTGTGAAAGAAGGTCTGTGGAAGGAGTTAAAGATTAAGGCGATGGCAACATCAGACGATCTCTTTATTCAAAACTTCTAATGTTTTTCTCACAGTGAGATAAAATCAAGTAACAAGTTTAATCTCCATTGTCGATTTAAGCATCAAAGAAAACGGAAAATAGTTATCAGTAACAGAAAGGCAGGTGGAATCATCTTCACCCAAGAAGTCACACAAACTGATAATTGGCATTGAACAGTCTGGGTGAGACGTTTCCTCAGATCCCAACTTATGCTCCTCTCACCAGCGTTGAAATTATTGTTTGCTGGATGAAAGGGTTTCCTCTCTGCTCCCCCCACTCACACTGCCAGACACACTGACTGGCTTACACCCTCCATCAAGCTGATCAAAGGTGTGTGGATGAAGACGGAACAAAGTTTAGAGCAACTGCACGTCCAGCTGCAGCTCTGTTGTCCTTTTTAGGTCATCTCTACTCGGAAGTGTGAAACTGTTTTATTTACAAGAGCAGCCTCTGTCAGGTTTAGGACTGTAAACATAATGTAGTCACAATAAATCTTTAAACTTATACAAATTGTGCCCAGTGTATTGATAACCTTATTTCTAAAAAAGGAAGACTTGCATGCACTCCAGCTTTCATTTTCTCATATATTACCAAGTTCCAATCATTAAACATGTTAAGCTCTTGTTTAAACACAGTGTAAATTCATATTTTCTATCCAACAGGGGGAAACTTAAACAGTCATTGAGGTAGGAAAGTCTTGTCCAATCAGAATGCTTGGATGGTCTGTATCGAATTGAACATTTTGCTTGTTTTTTTTTTTTTTTGTCAGCCTGGGGTTTGTTTTTGACTGACCATGCTTGTGCGTCTGTTATTCTCTCATTTAGGAAACACCTATCACCCCATGTCTATCATTTTTAATAT
The DNA here is from genome assembly GCF_027474105.1 of Poeciliopsis prolifica. Lineage (NCBI taxonomy): Eukaryota > Metazoa > Chordata > Actinopteri > Cyprinodontiformes > Poeciliidae > Poeciliopsis > Poeciliopsis prolifica. Next base: position 1,586,830 of record NW_026562395.1, read on the forward strand.
GAAATAAGGTTATAAATATTTATCTCATTAGATCAATACACATATTGTCAAAAATATCAGACTTTTAATTAGCCGCTCCATGATGCGTATGCTCAGGCGCCACAAAAACCCTGACACAGTTTCCTGAAATTTGTGAAATGCACCTTTAACAGGTGTGACAAGGTGAGGGACAGTATGATATTCTCTCATCCTCCACATATTGTCGCAGTCTTTTACACCAAAAGCTAACAAAAACATTTAAAAGTATGTCTTTTATTTTAAACTGAAGAGCAAGATAATTTCCTCTCCCTCTAAAATAAAACGAGCTCCTTATGGATTGTATTTTTATGGTGCTTCATCCTCTGACCCTCTGAATGTTCTGTGGCGTGGGAATGCTTCAGATGGTGGAACAGATCTGGTGTGTTTCTGCCTCGAGTTGGCACGACACTGAAGCCTGATGTTGATCAGATCTTAGATAGCCGGCCCACTTCCGTACAATCAAATTCATCTTTTTTTTCTCTTATCAACTATTTCATCGGCTGACACTTCGCTTGTGGAAGCTTGTTCAGTCACATTTGTATTACAGTCATGGACCTTTTGTCCATGACTGTAATACAATTTGTAGCTAAAACTTTCTGCGTTGGTGCTTAGCTTAGCCTAGCCTAGTGCTGAAAGGCAAAGGCTCATTGTCGTAGTGTAACTCACTCACATAGCCAATGTGTTGTGGCTTTTTCTCTTGTGAAAAATGTAACCATAGACTATAATGGATATCAAATGATCATAAATGTGTTTAAAATCATACTACTTTTGTTTAATAAAGGTATGATGGGATTTGTTATTTGACAGTCTGATAAAGAGGATTCTCAGAGCTATTATTTCCAAAGTAGTGCCCAAAACAGAACCAGCCTTCTTTATTAGGTTGTTGAGCTTTTTCAAATTCCTGGTTTCTGATGCAGCTATTCCCCAACAGATTACAGCAGAAAAGATGGAGTTCTGCATAGCAAACATATATGTTCTGTCCCTTCATGTAGACCGCTTTCATCCAGCCTATTATCCAGATGAACACTGAGGTATTTATGTTCCTCAACCACCTCCACTTCTTCCATGAAGCAAATAATGCTTGACCTAATTCTGTTTCTCCTGAAATCTACAATAATCTCATTTGATTTCCTGTAGTGCCACTTAGTTCAGATAAAAACAAACTATAGGATTGAAATAACTGCCCATTCATAGCTTAATAATGTTTTTTATTTAATTCCAAGAAGTTTTGTTGGTTTGACTTTTTACAATCTACTCCCGTCTTTACAGCTTGTAAAAGAAGAAGAAAAAAAAACTCTTTCTACCTAAACAGCTTTTTTTCCACCATTGTTCCTCATTTTTGGAAATTTTTTTTCTATTTATTGCATGCTGACTCGAGCTACAGTTGATGAACTTTAAAATCTGTTGGACAATAAAACGCACAGTTTATGCAGTCCGGGAAGAGGCAGAGTTAGTGAATCATTCTTGCTCATTATTTCCTGACTATTCTGCCCTTTCTATGCCATCCAATGAAATGTAGTAACTTCCAAGAGACTCATCTAGATCTCTGCCAGGAAGAGTTTTTAATCGTCTACGAGAGAAAAGTTGTAGAAATCAAACTGCAGACTCTAAAGTGAACAGCTGAGGAGTCTCTTGATCCGTTAGCTGTTATTTTGTTCTTTGAAAGCATGCATTTGTGATGGCCAAATTAATGAATGAAAGACTAACGCGGCTTGCTGTGTTTATCTGCAAACCTGATTTATAATTTAAAGTACCTTTAAAGCTTGGTAAATGTAAATGATTTACTCGCTTTTGAGTGAGCTGGCGTGTGTTGATTAGATTTAACCCAAATATTCTGCAGAAACCCAGCAAAACAGGAACATTTTTGCAATTCCATTCAAGTGAAAGCACTTCAGCTGGAGCAACAGAGATCAGAGCAAGTTTATGTAATTAGGAGCGCAGAGGAGGACACGGATCACATAAACTCAACTAAATCTCAGCGGGTGTTTTTAGATAAGAGGAGGAGGAGAAAAGGAGAAATATTTCAAGTGAAGGAGCTGTGAACGAAAAGGAATGGTAATGATTTGGGGTTTAGTCTGATGTCTCTCGGAGTTTTATTGTAAGTTAAACAGAGCTTGGTGGAAGGTCTGCTGTGGTATGTGGCCTCACTCTGAACTTTCAGATTAATGCTCTCTGCTGGTAATTCCAAGTTAATTAATACAGTACATCAAGTCACAGTGCTGTCCTTCTCATGCACTACCTTGATGAACTTTTATAACTCCAACAAAAATGTTTCTTTCCTACATAAAAACTCTTGTGGTTCAGTGTGCAACATGGACTATTTTCAAACACCAGAGCTTACAATCCAAAATATAATTTAAAAAAAAATTTAAAAAAGTGAAAAACTTGCCAGTGTTTTTCCTGTAACTTGTAGTAACCCAAGTCTTACCGATTAATCCAGTTTGTTGTTTACGTGTCCCAGGATTTTCTTTTTAACAAGTAGGCCGACGAGCGTGGCTATTCGTGATGGTGTGTTTGACTAGATGATCACATGCAAATAGATGGACACGACAGGTGAAAACCACCGTACAGCAGCTGTTGGCGGAAATATGACGGAGGCCACACAGAGCTCTGGGAAGCTGCATCATCTGCTCTGCAGCAGCTCCAACTGCAGAGCACGAACAGGAAATATGATAACAAGACAAGTTTGCCGCCAGTGTGGACAAGATTATAGAATCAGACATTTTTCAAATGTTTTAACGTTAGATTATTCTACTGTATTAAAACAAATTTTGCATACAAAAGATGTGCACAGTTCTGTACAAACGTATTTCTCCCCTCACATGTTTCTTCTTGTTATAAGATTTTGTTCAACTTATGGCATTTTATGTTAGATAAAGATAAATTAAGAACACACAAAAAGGAGTTTTCAAATTATGATTTCATTTCAGGGGGGGGGACACTGATCCGATGTGAAAAGTTAATTTGCCTACACCTAATAACTGGTTGTTCCACCCTTGGCAGCAGCAATTGTCATTACATGAAACATTTGGAATAAATGACAGAGGGACACATCACAGCAGATAAATTTTGCCCCCATGTTTTTTGCAAAATTATTTTTATATAGTCACATTCAATGATTTCTGAGCATAAACAATCTGGTTAAGATCAGCAAATCTAAGTTCACATTTTGACAAGGCCTTTCCAAACTTGTACCGATTGTGCGTAAGGTCACCAACTAATGGTGGCTATTTGTTTTTCTACCAGATGCAAAACTGTATGGTCCAACAAATCACCAACAAATCAGACATTTGTAAAACAGCTACCTTCATGTTTTATTATCAGTATGATCCTTTTTTATCAAATGCTGAATTAGGATTGTGACAGAAGTAATGGGGCACAAAATCCTCCAAAGTGGTCCATTTTGGTCTTGTCAGTCCATAGAGGATTTTACCAAAAGTTATTATTAGGGAATCTTTAACCTCCCGAGTTCTTGATACACTTTCAGAGTCATTTTTGTAGACTAGCCACTCTGTTTAAGGATAGTGGATTTCACTGTGGTTTGCCTTAGTCCCAATATGTCAGAAATATCTTTTCTAGCATGTTGCAGATGCTGGTGGCTTTGTTCTTGAATTTCTCTGAAACAGTGCAGGAAGTGTTGCTTTTTGAGATCTTTTTCTTGATTTCTTAGTATAGGTCTTGAAATAATCAGATAGGAGTGTAGCTCATGAAATTTAACTCATCTGTCAACATAGGACGGTAACTCATTTATCATTTATGGAACGGGTCATTTTTTTTCCCCCCGACACAACAGGTTGATTCAGATAGCTTTTCTTTTTGCTGCTAATAAACTAAATCATAATTTAGAGATGGCTTTTTGGATTTACCTGGGTTATTTTTTTTAACTTTTATAAAAATTAGTTTGATCCAAAACATGTAAGTATAATATTACTCTTGTATTTGCTTCCCTTTTATTTTTAGCTGTGCAAACATCATTGAGTTGTTTGCTAAATGTGCATGAGGGTGGTTTCACCTGGTAAGTGAAGTCACTCTGTTACTCTTAGCAGGCCACTCTATCTTCTCTGTGCTAAGCAACATTATTGTACACCTCAGCAATAGACTGACTAAGATTTATGTGTTTATCTATGGTGAAGCGAAGGTTGAGGGCCACGGGGTGTGCTATTTTTGTTCCCCGGCAGATGTTGACGTCATTAGCAGCCTGGTTGAAAATACAAGATGTTTATTGGTTTTTCTGTGATTTCAACCATTGACAAACCCACCTGTTTTGACACACACTCACAGATTTGGGTTGAACACATTTACTGCAAGTCCAAGAAGACATGGCTGAGTGTAACAGCTCTAACCAACACAACGCCTCTAACCAAGGAATACTTTTATGATTAGTGTGTAGCTATTACCATGTCTGATAAACATGGTGCAAAGTACACAACTACAAGTGAAACAAAAAATAATTTCCAGCTGGAATGCTTTCAAGGATTTTAGCTAAATACATATTATATATTTTTACTTCTTTTTTTTTCTTCTTTTTGTGTCTCATTAACAGTCGCAAAACAGGCCACTACAGTCTTGAACATAACCAAAGCACACAACAAGAAGATAGATATGGACCTTCGTTGGACACCAGTGGTACAGGAGCGAGCAACACTGAGTCAAGTTCAAGTTCTTCTGCTCATCCCGGGTCCCAGCCTTCCTCCAGCCCTAAGCTGGGTTCCAGTCCGAGGCACAGTCCCAACTCCAAACCCAGAAAACAGCCCACATGCCAGCGCAGCTTCTCTCAGGTAAGAACTGAAGGAATACAATTGGTTGGCTTGTTATTAACCATTTAAACTTTTGTATACTACAAACCAGTGGATGACAGAGAAAAAGTTACCTTTGGTGAAGAAGATATACTTGAGTGAAGAAATCTTTAGGTCAGTAGTTTAAAAAAAAAAGTCAGGATAAGCACAAAGAAGAATGCTTTTTAAATTTAACCTACATGTTGAGGCGCATCTGTGACTAATTTAGTCTACAAAAGAGAGAGCAATGACTTTGAACAGAAAACAGGAAGGCTGAACATATTACATATGATTTATCTGTTTCACCTCTCAACCTGCATCTGTTCTCGATTAGGCTAGATTTTTAAACGTCAATACAATATCCTGAAGCGGGTTTAAAATATTTAAAACTGGAGATCACTAATTGGATTGAAGTATTTCTAATATTTCATCTATCGCAAGTCATATCATCATCAACATCTCTAATGCATTTTGTGTTTAAATGTGTCCTATTTTATGTAGTTTGGGGCCAGTTATGCCAGGGGTTCAGCTCATAAAGTCATGGTTTCACACTCCTGTTCAATAGGGGGCGACTGTGAGCTGTTAACTGTGTGACCAACAAAGTGACTTCTCTTTGTGCTTTGACACATTTTTGTCTGTGTTCTCAATTGTGCAAATGTTTTTCAGCATTTTTCTCAGTGGGTCTTCCAGAAACAGCCATACTTGCTTGTAATTTAACTTGAGCCATTATTTGTTTCCTGTTTCCTCAATACAACTTTTTGAATGGGAATTTATCTTGGGCAGCTCATTAGCCAGCCATTTTTAAATATCCGAAGCGACAAATGGCTCTTTTAAAAATTATTTCTTTGCGTTATAATAAGTGTGATTAAATTTAGGGGGGTTACGTAAAAAGATATTTTTGTTTTAATGATGGGAACTCTGGCAGAAACTGCCTGAGGCTTGTTCTGACAGGCTGTGCTTGTTTTTTTTTTTTGTTTTGTTTTTCCTTTCTACCTTTAACTTGTTGCGTCAGGTCCTGAAGGGTTTTTCATGTGTGAAAATATCAAGGAAGACAACCTCAGCTGAGGACGGACCCGAGAACAACGTCTCGAAGCTGTAAATGTTCACATCTCAGACCCTGAGTGTTTGCACTTCCCACAGGACTCCCTGGATGATCTGGAGATGGACGACTACTGGACGGAGATTGAGAACATCAAGAGTTCAGGGGAAGGACATGGGAGGGGAGGAGGAGAAGGAGAAACTCAAGAGGAGGAGCAGCAGAAAGCTCCTGAAGGTGGGATATTCTGTTTCTATTGACGGGATTAAATAAAACTTTATTTTCCTACATATGCAGATATTTTTCTACTGGTAGTTGGGTCGTGTGTGTAGTTTAGTTTCTGTCATAATCTGAATATTAGATATGCAACTTGGAAAAATGCCCTTTATCTGACTTATGGAAACATGCTGGGAGTAAGCTTGTTTGACATTTTGTATTTCTTTTTGTTGCCGAATCAGAACTTACTGTCAAAGCTGCATCAAAAAGACTGTCGCGTTTTAGTTTTTGCAATTTTTGTCCTTGAATTGGATCATTTTGCTTCATTGGAGACATTTACTGAAACATGCTTTAAAGCTGATGACCAAGTGAAAGTCAACGATGACGTATGCAGACTGTTTTAATGCCATTGCTCGTTAGAAATTAAATATTTGTCTGTCTTTTTCCTGTTATATTAGGGTCTGTTGTTCTCAGGAAGCTTTTTCCTGTATGATTTCTTTGTTCACCTATCTTTGTTATTAATCTCTTCCATGTAGTATAATTATTTAACTGTTTTGTACAAGAACAAATTTTACCCATTTTAGTAATTTTTATGTAAAACATATTTTTATAGGCTGGAAAAAGAAGACTAAATACAGAAAATTATTTATCTATTTCCCATTTTCTTTCCCTTCATCCTTTTGGTCCTTCATGTCTGAGAAAAATGACTTTTTCTCCTTCTTTAGAAGGAGAGCATGAGGAGGCGTGGCTTACAGAGGCAGGGCTAGTACGATTGGTGGACGATTCCTTGGCACCCGAGGACAATGTGAGCAGATAAACAACCCATACAGATTCACAGATCAATGAGAATCGGGACAATACACGAGAAAATACCTTCCTCTAATTTTGGCTCCTATTGGTTGACAGGAAGACAGCGCCGTGTTCCTGTCCACCCTCACCAGAACGCAGGCCGCCGCTGTGCAGCTTCGTGTGTCGTCTTATCAGCAGACTCTGCTCCGGCGACGCAACCGCCAACACTTCCCTGATGTTCGGGATATATTCAGACCTCCTGAAAAGGTGATCAGATGAACCTCACATCAGCATGAAAAACACGCTAGAAACCTTAAAATAAAGACTTTGAAATAGTCAAAAAAAAATTTGCCTGCCTCTGTATTGTAGTTTCTGATATTGAGCATTAATAAATCTGTATAGATTGTTAGTTTGTTCTTTTTGTAGACATTTTTCAGACTTTACTCATTTATTTTTTTTTTGCCTTAGTTTTGTAATTTTGTTTACATTAACGATTTTCAAACAGAAAAAGTATATGGATTTGGCCCAAATATACAGGTACATTTTGCAAAACGGGTGCAAAAGAGGAGCGGCAAAAACAAATGAGATGGATTAGCAGTTCTTGCCAACAGATGCTATCATTCAGGACCTGCTATGAGTTACAACATTTAATTTCCTTTTAAAATAAATAAAGCAGTTTTGAATTGGGTTGAGTTCATTATATATATTTATATATATTTGTAGCATGTTGCTCTGTGTCATAACGTCTTGTGCTGCAGTGTCTCACTGTTATGCTCGTTACAGAATGAAGAGCCTCCTGAACTGAAAGAGGGAAGTGAGAAAGATGCAACTACTGCTGGTATGAGCAGCTCACACCTCTAAAATAAAGCACATTCAGGATTCTTTGTTGTGGATTTTATGAAACTGGGACCAAATAAATGTCTGCCTTGGAACTGAGATTTCATCTCAGCGAGAAAGAAACTAAATCCGAAGGATTCTGTTTAATTTAGTCATATATGACAGGAATTGAATAAGGATAGTAGCAGAAGTCTGTGCTGAATTTTAGAGGAAGTGCCGTCGATGACTGATGCATCAAAGGAAATGTTTAGGGAAGCTGATTAGATTCAGATCAAAATACTGATTTAAAAGCAGGGCATGCATACAGGTGAGGGTAGCATTTCTGTAAATGGTAGGAAGTTACGTGACTCCTTGTAAATGCGGGTTAATTTTCTATCACAGTAGTTGAAACTCAACAGACCCCTCTTACTTCCTTTTTGACATCTGCAATGACTAATACGCAGGGAGATGAAACGACACTTAAGCATTTTTTTCCTGCCTCGTGGTTTCAGATCATCAGCACAAAAACATTAAAAAAAACTACCTGTTGAGCACATTATTTCATTTCTCTGTACCTCTCTGCAGAAACGGAGACAGAACTGAATGTAGAAGTGGCGTTTTCGGAGCAGGCGCTCTCTTACCGGGACAATAATCAGAGGTTGAAGGTCAACAGCAGCCTTAACTCCTCTGATGACAAACTTCCAGTGAGTCATAAAATTGTACACAATGGCTGTGTGGCGTATCTACAGGTATACTTATGCTTTCAGCACGTCAGCGTTTGTTTAACAGCCTGAACTTTGAATATATACATACCACATTAAGAACCTACGTAAATTAATCATGTTTTTTATTCAATAGTTGTTCATCATTAGCAGTAATTATGTTGTTCTTTTATTTCATAGATGACGTTAGAATAAATAGCAACATAACTCTGCTTTGTTTCGACATGTTGGTAACAAGCAGAGGTTTTTTGTTTTTCCGAGCCCTCACTGACTGCAGTGACATCTGGTGGTTGATGTTTGTATAGCAGTTAAACTCATTCATAAAGACAATGTTGTTGAGACTTTGTACCTGGTTTAAATGCAGGCAGTATTTTTTAGATTTTTTTAAAGATTTTTCTATCAGTTACTGAAAACTCTGTGCCCTAATGTTATTGCTTTTGTTTGTCTTCAGGACTTTAAGCTCCTTCGGGATAAAACGGGTCAGACCAGAGTGGGAGATCTTTCTCCCTTGGACATGAAAAAGGTAAAAACCCTGTAATAGGGCAATCTATAGACACATAGTTAAAATGAGTTTTTTTAGATGGCAGACTGATATCGTTTTGTGTGCGTATTTGTTTTTTTGACACAATCTTTCAGGTGCGCAGAGTTGTTCTGGTAGAGATGACTGCTCTCTTTGACACAGCTGGAATAGATGTCAAGGCCAATAAACCTGGCAGAGTGAAAAGCAAAGGTATTGTTGCACAAGAAGAAGAAAAAAAGCACAGTGTGTTACAAAGCTATTTATATTCCCGGAAATTTCTCATTTCTCAATAGCAAACTTTTGTATTATTCATTAGGATTTTATGTGTGAGACCAACACGGTGTGGCGTGCAATTGTAAAGTGGACAGAAATAGTACACATCGTAGTTTAGAAAAAAAGTGTTTGTATTTTGCTTAATAAGTCGATCAATCCTTTGTAGAACTCTTTTTACTATTGCTATTCTTGCTGTGCTAAATAGCTAGTGTTTAACCCCATTAAAGTATACAGATTTTTGCAATTCTAACATGAGAAAATATGGGGTTTTAAAGGTTGTAAATACTTTTGCAAGGCCCTGTAGCATGTTTTAATGTGTTAAAACACATTTTGTTCACTCTGTGTGTGTGTGTGTGTGTGTGTGTGTGTGTGTGTGTGTGTGTGTGTGTGTGTGTGTGTGTGTGTGTGTGTGTGTGTGTGTAGAAAGTGGACTTTTTGGTGTTCCTCTGATAACTCTTTTGGATCAAGACCACCGACGGGTTCCTGGGACCAAAGTGCCACTTATTCTGCAGAGGGTGAGCATCATTCATTCATTCATTCATTCATTCATTCATTCATTCATTCATTCACTCTCTCTCGTAGAGCCCTGCAAAGGTTACGATAGGGATGAAGGAAAATGTCAATTACTCTCATTTTTAATATAAAGTTTTGAATCTTTTTCATCTCTCTTTAGGATCAATAAGTTATTTTTGAGCTGAACTGAATTGAAACCACAATACAATTGTACTATAATGTGTATTGTAGCTCTCATTACTTTCACAGTTTGATATAAAACTTTTTTTTACTTCTTTACCTTTGTCATTCCTTTATTTCCAGCTCATCAGTCATGTAGAGGAGGAGGGATTAGACACTGAAGGTTTGCTACGTATCCCTGGAGCAGCCACTAGAGTCAAGGTATTTTCTTGCATGGACGCTCTATAAATTTAAATTAGTTTACTCTAGATTTCACCCTAATTCACATCGCCTGCTGGTGTGCCTTCACCCAAATTCAGTCACTGTGCCAGGAGCTCGAGTCGTCTTTCTACGACAGGACGTTTCAGTGGAAGCAGGTGAAGCAGCACGATGCTGCGAGCCTGTTGAAGCTGTTCATCAGGGAGCTGCCCCATCCACTGCTCACTGTGGAGTACCTCAATGCTTTTATCGCAGTCAACAGTATGTATCGGGTCTGTTTGCATAATTTATGTGACATAGTTTGAGGTCTGACCATGCTGTTGTGCTTTGTGTTGTGAAAGAGCTTCCCACAAAAAAGCAACAGCTTCAGGCCTTGAACCTGCTGGTGCTTTTGTTGCCTGAGGCCAATCGGGATACTTTGAAGGTAAGTTTATTTGTATAACACTATATATGCACAAAGGAACTCAAATCGACGTATAGGAAAAAAATGAGATAAAGAGTGTAATGTAATTACCAGATGACACAAGGTATTTCCATTCTGAAGTATTTGCAATTTACAATATTTCAAATACCATGTCGCTAATTAATCTTGATAAACCTATACTTCTGGAGGTGCAGGAAACTTAATCAACCTATCAGAAGGTTTATACTCCATGTCTTAGACTTTGAAGCTAGCAGCACACTCCCCTCTAAATTAACATCGGCTGTGTCTTTCTTCAACAAAAGAAACATGTTTTAAAGTAAGAATTTCCTTTTGCAGGCACTGGTGGAATTTTTCCAGCGTGTCATCAGTCATCAGGTCAAAAACAAGATGACTCTAAACAACGTCTCTGTTGTCATGGCACCCAACATCTTCATGTTCAAAGGCTTTCGATCCAAGGTGACGGAGCAGCAGGAGTTCTCCATGGCAACCAGCACAGCCAACATCGTCCGGCTGCTCATAAGATACCAAAATCTCCTTTGGACGGTAACTGAAGATGTTAAACATGACCGTAATCAGCAATGGAGATGCTTTCTAATGTGTCTTGAGTACAGTATCTTCTAAAAGACAATTTTATCTCTCCTTTACCATCTACTTCAGATCCCAAAGTTTATTTTGACTCAGGTCAGGCACCAAAATATGGAAAGCCACCGGAAACTGTACAAGGACAAAGCTGTACGGAAGCTGCTGAAGAAGATAACCACCGAGAGACCGGTTGATAAAGCTATCCCAGAGGTAGGAGAGGATTTGCTTTTACTTGTCTAGTTTTAGTAATAGCTAGTAATTATTCAGTAATTATCAAATAATTAACTCATAAAAGTTGGGCCCTTGTGTAATTCTCATTTTTGAAACTTTTTGTCTTAGCTGAAACAGAACAAACTTGTCATTTTGAAAGCAGAAAGTGGAACATGTTGATGACAAGTTTTAAAAATGGGTTATAACACTGACAACAAACACAAAACATGTGTGGTCATTTAATTAAGTGAGATTAAAAAAAATATATAGTAAATTAATAGTTCTGGAATATTTAAAAGTTTTATGGGGCTCACACACAATACAGTTTAGCTCAAAATAAGAATCCCGACCTGCTGGTCCTTCCACAGGTCCAATATTTAGTCTAATGAGGAACAGTGACATCTAGTGGTGATGTTGTAGAGTTTTACTCAAGCATTGAAGCAACGTTTTGAATTGTCGATCGTTTCCAGAGCACTACAAGCCTTTGCTCAACCCTTTTCAGCCAAGCAGTTAACACATCTGATTCGCAGTCTTGTTTTTATCTCCAAAATGATATGATATCTGGCTGGCAGAGAGTAATTACACTGCTTACACTTCGGCTTTTCGTACAATACTGTTAAGTGCCTGACCTTGAAAAAACAGATTTGTAACAGTAACAGTTGTTTGAAGAGTGTAACACTTTGTTAAACAGAGAAGTAATGTATTCCTAAACTCTCATTTAGGAGACAGATGTTTTGGATTATAACCTTGAATTTATGTGTGACGTCAAATTTATGGTTTTGACCCCTAACTCTCCACATCTGTGCTTTTCTCCAGGAGAACACTCCGGGATTTATTCGAGTTCAAGCACCGCAGTTCAGTAAAATATCCATGGCGATTCAGCTTACAGAAGATTTGCAAGCTGCTGATGTACTAACTCGCTTCCTAAGCCAAGACAGGTAACGTCTGCACGTATACTCAATTCGCTTTGCTCCAATAAAATGTCGACTACTGGCCTGTAGCTCTCTGCTTTCACATTTGTTTCCAGCTCAGTGTCAGTGAAAAAAGAAGATTTGTGTCTCTATGAGATTGGTGGAAACATCAGTAAGTTCAACTCCCAGCGCTACATAACTCAGCTGTTTAAATTTTCAGTCATTTATCTTTTATACATGAGATACAGTGACTGCAGCTCCTGATAACCCATCTGTTAATCATTTCTTTCTCTCTGGCCTTCTCTAAAGAGGAGAGATGCTTAGACGGGGAAACATACATGAAAGATCTTTCCCAGCTGAATCCTGCAGCAGAGTGGGTCATCAAAGCAGTACAGCGATGAATTCTGGTATGCAATGTCGTCCTGCGGGGTCCTGGCCTACTTCAAATTTCCTACTGAGACAAAGCTGCAGCTGATTCTCTGGAGTTTCTGGGGAATCCGGATGCAGTGGGGGAGTTCTGCATCTGCAGCAAAGCACTATTTGATTCTGGAACCTACAAGAGAACACAGGTGGTTCAGATGCAGGTTATTGTGTTATTTTGCAGATTTTTTTGTTTTAAGTTCTTTGCAATGTATTGATTCCCAGGGAGATTTTATAAAGAATCGTCTACATTTTTACAGAAGCTACCTTTCCGAAGCTACAGTGTATTTTACAGCAACTTGAAGTGATAAACCAGCGAAAAGTTGTGCATGATTGTGAAGTAGAAAGAAAATCAAACATTTAATCTTGATTAAAACTATCTAAAAAAATATATTTATTTTGGTTTACACTCGTGCCATACTTATTCTGTTTCGGGAAGAGAGTTGAAACCATTGCGAAATGTTGAAAATTGAGGATAATGTTTTATAGCCGTTCTTCCCCACATCGTTGTACCTGACCTGTTGTGTCCCTTGGTCTGCATGATGCTGTTTGCTCCTTAATGTTTTCTGACAAACCTCTGAAGGTTTCGCCGAACAGGTGGTTACTCTGGGCTCATTTAAGGGTTTCAGAGTAAAGGGGACTAAATATAACTGCACTTTATCATTTGCAAAACAAGGATCCGTTTTCTTTCGCTTCACAATAAGATTTCACTTTGTGTTGGTCTATCACATGAGATTATTGTAAAGTACATTCAGGCTTGTGGTTGTAATGTTATCAAAGTATAAATGACTTTAAGGGGTGTGTAAACTTTAGCAAGGGCACTAAACAGAAACCACTTTTGAAAGACTTTTTCCACTGGTGGAGAAATTCTTCCTATTTCCATACTGTGATTTATTGGTTCGCTTTAACGTTTTTGCTTTAATTAGATGCAAAACATGGTGCCGTGCAATAATGTGATAATTAGCAGATTCCGCTTCCATCAGATAAATAATTTCAGGCTTTTGGTTAAGAAGAGAATATTGTACTTATTTTACTCATTTCATTAAAGTTAATGACCACTTTATTGAATCTTGTATGACAGCAGTTGTCCAGGAAGGCTTCTAAAGGGAATTATGCATTTTAGGAAGCAAGGTGAAAAAGCTCCACTTTTTTGTTGTTTTTCTTTTTTTTTTTACGTATTCTTGAAATGATCAAAAGGATTCAATATGTCTTAGATTTTCAAAGGCATGCAGTGAAGACATATGAGTAAAGTTATGTACGAATAAACCTTTATAATCTGAGTGTTTCAACGTGTGAATATGATTCAATTAACAAAACTGCACAGATGTTATGAAAGAAGCGTTTTGTTTTTTTTGTTTGTTTGTTTGTTTTTTAAGTGAGCTTATGCAGTCATACATTTGCACATAATTAAGTTTGAGCCTTTGTGCCTTACCACTAATGTCAGGTTCTGTACTTGCAAACATTATCTGGGAAAAGAAAATATACTTTTTATTTTTGTGCACATATTGTGCTTTCAGTAGCAGCTTTATCTAATAGTTTCTGTCATATCTGCACTGCTATGTCGAACTTCCCAAACGGTTCACTTCTACAAAATCATGGAGAGTTAACAAAAATGTGATGACCTTTTTCGATTTCTTTGTAATGTTTACGCTGTCTCTTTCTGTAATGTGATTTGTTTTCTAAAAATGTATTAGCTGCCTTTTAAATGACCACCATGACTGCCTGTAAATAAATGTGAAGTAATTCATTACCACAACTTCTGCTGAGATTATTTATTTGCAATCACATTTTCAAAGTTCAATAACTACTAAACTCTGGTCAAGGCAACGTTAGGAACTCTGTTTCAGATCTTCACCCACGTGTGGTTATTTATTAATTTGGGATCGGGAATTTAAAAAAATCTATTTTGGTCGTTTCAGGTAAATAAAACGTGGCATGAATTGGATACTCTCCTAAAGGCAGCTGGAAATTCAAGTTTATTTTTAAAATTGGTACACTGTGTATCACCGACTTGTAAACATGCGATTATAGCCAGGTGGCTAATTTCCATCTCTAGGTCTATTGGCAGGTTGATGAGAAATCACATAAATACAAGGATAAAGAACACAAAATAACACAACAGAATCAGAAATCCATAATAAACCTTAAAATCCTTACGTAATTGCATATAATTAATGTCGGTTCTTTGCAAGAACCAGTTTAAAGATGTTTCCTTTAAAAAAAATAAAATGAAATTAAAGCTGCAAGCAGCCTCGAGCGGCCCTCGCAGCCAAGCGCCGCTCCGGCCTATTGCCACCGCAGGGTACTAGCAACCGCCGCCCGACGCCAGCCACCACAGATACTCTCAGCAGTTTTCAGCACCTCCGCCCGCACCGCGGAAACTGTTGCTCCGTTTCCATCAACGCTCCCCACGTTCTAACACAGAAGTCGTTGCGCGGTTTCCGCGCCCGTCCACCAGGCGGTACGCATCGATGCGTTCGGCGGCACTTCCTGACGACGCACAAAAAATGTGGTGCAGATTCGTTGATATAGCGAGGAGATATAGCTGGCGTATTAATGTAGTTGGCGCAGTGGAGTCAAAATACATTTCAATGTTGTTGGGGTGTTTAGAGGTCAACAAAGGTCATACATATCCAATTTGGCGCCAGTCGGATGATCAACGTATCATTTAGAGCCTATCATATGCACATGGTGAAGAACTGCAGTTCGCCATTTCTACACCCCAATGCGGTTTGGTCAGCAGCCAGCATTCACAGAGTTCATCATCTTGTCGTTTTAAGTCAGTATTCACATGATGAAACCCATATATGATAGAATAACAGTAAAACTCACAGGAGAAAAAACTGGTGATTGCCTTTGAAAAGTGGGCGGGGCTAGGGTGATTTCATCAAGTGATCATGGAAATGTGTTCAGGACTGTTCTATAGAGAAACACAGGAAGTGTGATGCAGCTGTGATCTTGCATTTGGAAGTTTTTTAATGTTTATGTTTCATGGCAAATAGTGAAAGTTTTACACTAAGCCACACCCATGCTTTGATGTTAACTGCAACTGAGATCTAAATGCAGTGCAACTTTAACATTTTCCTAAAATGAGTCAGGAAAATGGTAAAGGTTAAGATGTATCATTTTAATAAACCCTTCTGGTCAGTAACAAACCAAGGGCAATGCACATTCAGAGAGCACAGTTAACTTTCAGTACATTAGAACAAAAGCACAGGTTTAATCTCTCTCAATAATTAGGTATTAATCACAGCAAGTGGTCAAAGTAAATATTACAACCCCAATGTATCAGTCTTAAGAACTCAGAACGTTGTAAGATTGTCGCTCTCAACAATCGTAACCGATCATCCTGTAGTGTGTGGTGTGTTACGACCGATCGGGTCCAGTCGGTGGAACATCGGGACCGCTTTGATCTAAAATCGGGGATATTGACTGTCTTTAATCATCTTTGCTCATTCATCCAATCTCTGTGGTGTTCCTCCGACTTTTTTTTATCTTTTAATGAAAGATAATTATAAAATTATTGCACAGAGTACATCTGGTTGAGAAGCACATTCCAATCTTTGGTTGAAATGGCGCATTTGATTTTATTCTGCAGTCATAATACAATTTTAAACAATATAATAAGTTTCAATGAAAGGAGCTGGAATAGGCTACGTTAAGCTTTCAGAAAGGATAACTCCCATTCGATTTTCTAAAAACATTGAAAACAGTATTTTTTATGAAAAAAAAAACTCACCTCCATGTTGCGATGCAACAAATATAATCCTTGCTTACGATATCTCCAGTTCTTAATCCAAGGCTTTGATTTTTGGTTACGTCTTTTTTGGGTTAAAATAAGTCCGCAAACTAAAGTTACCACTTCAACGTCGTTGTCCATGTTTGTTTGTTTACTCCAAATTCAGCTGTGGTAGTGCAGAATTTTAATTTGAAGGTATTTCGTAGCTGGTATTAGAATGTGTTCGAGTGAAACCTCACACTCTTAGAACGAACCCGTTACACCTACGATTTTAAATAGGCTAGTGTGTGTTCTCTCACGTTTTCAGAATTGGCCGACTTTTCTAAAATCGTGTAGTGTGAACTGAGCTTCACTCACCGCATCTCCAGTTACCACTTTTAAGACGAACGGCAATAAAACTCCTCTCCAACAGACCGTTCCGGCTCATGAGCGTCATTCGGGTCTGCAGCTCCAAAACCGAAGCAAACGTTAGCGTGGTCCGGTTCTGTGGCTCCATAAACCAGGCATAATGTTCAGGAAAACTTAGCTGCTCCAACAGTTTAGCAAAAAAAATGTACAGTCCACAGCATAATGCGCCGAACCTCAACCATGTACGGTCTCCTGCCGACTGCCAGTACTTACAGTAAGTATTAGCACAGCTACAGAACGTGCAGTCCTTCTCAACCAATCAAATTGCTTAAATTTGTTTTTGCCCTTGACTGGCCATTAAGGCAGAGACGAGGGAAATGATGCATTTACTTGCGGTAGGAAATAACAGTCATTAACAAAACGCTACATTTACTCCGTGTTTTAAGCCAACAAAAATTATCTTAGGGCTTACATATAACATTTCAGGTTAAATGTAATCGCTGTCCTTTTGGAAATCTCACGGCAGACGCGCTGGAAACGTTTTCACGGCCGTCCGAAAAAAACCGAACTTGATTTGTTTTCTCATTGATGGAGTACCAGTGACTCCTGCTGGCGCAATAATGGTATTGCGCCAGCAGTACCAGTATTGCGCCACCAGGGGCCAGTCGTACTCCATCAACACTGACCAGAATGTGTTACTCAGCGGAGCTGAGTAACACAATAAAGGTTTTGCTGAATGACGATGTTTGTATTATTTCTAGCCAAAATTAATGAATGTTTGTACTCTAACCCACAAAACAAAATTATTAAAAAAAATAAAACTTTAAAAATAAAATTGACAGCCAAACGTATGGCAATGGCGTTACAGGTCACTTCGCCACGCCGCCACGCCCACCTGCTCCATCGAAGCTGGTCGGGGTTGGAATCCTCAATACACCAACATGTCTTCTGTGACTGGGCACAGTTTCATGTTGATGAGGTCAAAGGGGTCAGATAGCGACCATTGACAGTAAAACATGACACTTCCTGTTCTCAGGGGGCGTGGCCTAAGTGATGTCATCATTTGACCATAGGGTATTGTAGTAGACCCGATGATGATCAACAACAGTAATTTTGGTACCTGTGTGAGTTTCTGTGTAGGAGATATAACAGTTATTTTTTTACGGCGAGTAGGTGAACTTTGACCCCTGCTAACCCCCCTTCAGCATACTCAAAAACTCACCGTTTAGATAACTTTAGATGAGACATGCCTTATGAACAGACTGACCGAGTTTGAAGCCGATCAATCAAAATCCCTAGGAGGAGATAGATCAAATATGAAGGCTGTAAACGGCAAAAATGGGGTCAAAAACCGAACTTGAATCCAAAATGGCCGACTTCCTGTGGGGTTTAGACCATGGCTCCAAGAGACTTTTTTGTACGTCCTGACAAGGTACACATGTGTACAAAGTTTCGTATTTGTAGGTTAAAGCATGGCTTGGGACTGATCATTTAAAGTTTTCTAGGGGGCGCTATAGAGAAATTAGGCTACGCCCACCAAATATTGTGATGGATTCCTGTTGGGGAGTGGATGAGGGTCCATCCTTATGAGTTTGCAGCAGCTGGGCCCGAAAATGTGGAATTGAGAGCCAAACGTATGGCGATGGCGTTACAGGTCACTTCGCCACGCCACCATGCCCACCTGCTCTATCGTAGCTGGTCGGGGTTGGAATCCTCAATACACCAACATGTTTTCTGTGTCTGGGCACAGTTTCATGTTGATGAGGTCAAAGGGGTCAGACAGCGACAGTTCACAGTAAAACATTACACTTCCTGTTCTCAGGGGGCGTGGCCTAAGTGATGTCATCATTCGACCATAGGGTATTGTACAAGACCCGATGATGATCAATCACAGAAACTTTGATGCTTCTGTGAGTTTCTGTGTAGGAGATATAGCAGTTTATTTATTTATGGCGAGTAGGTGAACTTTGACCCCTGCTAACCCCCCTTCAGCATACTCAAAAACTCACCGTTTAGATAACTTTAGATGGGACATGCCTTATGAACAGACTGACCAAGTTTGACGTCGATCAATCAAAATCCATAGGAGGAGATAGATCAAATACAAAGGCTGTAAAAGGCAAAAATCGGCAAAAATGGGGTCAAAATGGGAACTTCAATCAAAAATGGTTGACTTCCTGTGATACTTGCACTATGACATTAATTATAAATTTTGAGCGTCTTGGGGCTCTACAAGTGTACCAAATTTCATGTCTCTACGATAAAGTAAGTGAATAGCAGAGGGTAAAAAAGGGTGTTTTTCCAATTTCTTGGTGGCGCCGTAGAGACATTTCTGTTGCAATTTTTGCGACGACTTTAAAATACGTAAATTTTAAACAGGCTTAAGGCCTCCGCCAAGTTTGGTGAGTTTTTGAATATGATAAAGCCCCCAAAAAGCCAATTCATTTGGGTGGAAGAATAATAATAATAATAATAAACAATAGGAAAACAATAGGCCTTCGCAGCGCTTAGCTGCTCGGGCCTAATTAGCTGTTTCTGATGCCATGTTCTTTACTTCATTTGGACAGATACTCTTGATGTCAAAAGCAGATATACTCTGTATATTCTATTCATAAGCTAAAGCACACAGAGAAAGAATATTCAATATTCTCATCATCCATCAAAATAATTTTATCATTGTAATGTTTCTAACATTGCTTACCTCAAGATGCCATATAAAAACACTTTAATTAAGGAGGAAAGTAAGTTTCTCTACTGAAACTTACTTATTTGGATTCTTTGTATCTTATGTTAAATATGAAAACAGTGTATGAACAACTATCTGATATACAATTACTTCATATTACAAAGCATTTAAGCTTAAATGTTAGCACTGTTGTCGTTGATTTGCTAAAGAAACTGAAGCATGGCTCAAAATAACCTTCCCCAACTTTCATATTCATGTCGTCTCTCTTTCATGTTTTGGTGTCGTGGACCAGCCCGTCACCTGTAAAGATAATTGTGTATTCACCTGATTCGCTGAGACATTTTTGGCCATATCTGATTGGCTGCCGTCAGTTGAGGCGGGTTCTGATTGGTGGAGATTCCAGAGTAGGAAACGTTGATCCATAGTAAGGGCTTTACATGGTTAGCTAAGTGAGGTAGTGCTGGTTTAAATCTAAATGTCAGACCTCAAGGCGTCTTCTTTCACTCTATTGCTATAAAATCTACGTCTGTACTTGCTGTTTTTTCAGGAAGCTTGGTAATAGGTGGATATTTGGCCATTTTTGTGTCTGTATGCGGTTGTGTAAAACTAGCCTGTTAGCTCTGCGTCGTTTCAGTGGAACTCCTCAGCTCGCTAGTTTTGTTGCATTGGAATTTCTTAGCTTTTTGACAGCTGGGGAAGCTAAAATTAACCACGTTTATACGTAGTGACCCTGGCTCCGTCCGACCAGGTTTGTGTGTGAAAGTTTGTTTTTGTGCTAGTTTTCTCTGTGTCCGAATGTTTGGTAACAGAAACAGCAACGGCTGCAGCTAGCAGATGGTTAGCCCGTTAATGTCAACAATGGGTTATACGGGAGGTTTGAAGACGGCTAAAAGGCTTTATGTTGTGGCTATTCTCCTTCTCGTCTTCGCTGATCGACTGGCAGCAGGTAAGAGATGTCTGTGTTTGTGGCATGTGACATCTAGCGCACGTTTCCTAACCTTTGAAAGCAGCTGTTTTTCTCTTGGTTTAGGAAGTTGATCAGTCAATTTTGAGAACCTGTCTTTACTGCTGCCCTACTAATGTGTTTCAGATGAAGATCAACACAGAGACGACGAATCTGAGTTAAAGGTGCGCCATGAGACATTGGATATTGATTGAAAGATATGTCAGAGCATGAATACGTAATAATAGAATAAGTCATGATTATTCGCTGTTAATCTTGTGACCTGTGCAGAATATGTCGATCTTTTCCCTGTAATGCATCACTCCTGAGAACTCCCCACCATTATTTTTTTCTTAAAGTTCAATAAATTGTATTCAAAGAATTCCCATGCGAAAATTTCTATCCATGAAAATAGAAAATAGTTTGGACATTACAATCAAACGTTAACAAATAAAATCAACTTTTGCATTTGAGTTCAGGTACTCGGTCAGATTTTGATATTCAAGCTCATGGCACTGTAGGAAATAAATATGTCAAGCAACATTATATACTTTGATGCATTTTCTGGATTTAATAAAATCGGATAAATAGTAGAAGCATTCCTTCATTTAGATCAAAAGTAGAGTTGCACAATATATTGAATGGCAGTCATTGATTCAATATCTCAGCTGTGAAAAAAAAAAGCTTGGTTTTATTGTATTTCAAGTAACATGCGTTTACTGTCTGGTTGTGTGAACACATTTAATCAGTTGGACAAGGGTCCAGTTGGGTGAAGATGTTGAGGTTATTACACATTTGAAATGATGAGTTCCTCTATCTTTTTTTTTTATGAAGTGTACTGAACAGCTCCTGAACGCGCCACTGGAAGTTCTTTGTTTTGGTGATCTCTGTTAAACTTTCATTTTGTTTTGCGCAGTCATATCATGATCCAGACTCTGATGAGGAAGACGTCCATATTGTGTCAAGGATTCTGGCAGCCGCCGCGGCGACGCCTCATGCCCGCGGCTCCCAAACAGAGGAGGAAAAACGGTCACTTCGAGAGACGGAGGAAAAGGAAGAACTACCTAAACAGCCGCCGCCTCCTCCACCTGAGGAGAAACCTAAAGAGGGTGAATCACATTTACTTCATTTTTTTAAAATACAGTAAGAAGAAAATGAATTGCATATTTCTATAATACTTATTGATAGATTAGAGTATTTGTTCATAGCTATACTTAACGTTTGTAGAAACAGTGATTAGCATTTACTAACTTTTCAGTGACCATATCTTCAAAAATAACTTCCCCTTTTTTTTTTCTTTTTTTTGTTTTTTTTTTGTTTTGTATGCTTGTGTAAGTCTCTGCATGTTAGCCTGCTTTCTCTGTTGCCGATGCTAAGAAAGGCAGCATGTTGTTTGAGGACAGGGGCTCTTTGGGTAAACGGTTTAACCCCATGAGAGTTTAACAGCCTCTTGCACCTGTGGCTTCTGCTACAGTCTGTTACGTCATTTCACTCAGGGGTTGCTTTCACCTCTGCAGTTGTTGTTTTATCACTTATCATAAAGAAATGGAAAAAAAAATGTATCACTGTGATTTTGAACTAGTTTTTAGCATTTTTATTATGTTATTTCAGTTCCTGTTGTGAATGGGGGCACAGCCCATGGAGAGCCCTGCATCTTCCCGTTCTACTTCCACGGGAAGGAGTACTCTGACTGCACCACTGACGGGCGGGGGGATGGACGGTTATGGTGCGCCACAACCTACGACTATGACGGAGACAAGAAATGGGGATTCTGCGAGAGTAAGTGTACAGCTGTTGTTGAACTGTCTTTCCGGCTCCGAATTTGCAGTTTCAAGTTGTAGGAATCAGGATTTTTTTCTGTTTTCATTCATTTTCAGGTATCATTTTATTGACAGAAATATAGATTTTTGGATTAAAAAAGCAGTGTATTTTTACATAAAAAAGAGGCACAAAATGCCAAAGGACTGCATTTGAACAGTAAAGTAGTTTTGTGTTTGTAAAATGGAGAGGCCATCAGGTTCACAACCTGGCAGAGAAGACGGAAATCAGGTTGAACGAACTGCAGTTTTACTTCAGCCCCACCCCTCTCCTGTCAGTGGGTGTTATGAAATCTGAATTTCCTTTTTTACCATTTCTTTATGCTTCTTTTTATCTTCAGCTGAGGAGCAGGCGGAGCAGAGACTGCAGGCTGAAGAAGCGGAGGAGCAATATCAGACAGTCCTGCGGATGCTTAATGGATCCACCAGGAAGGCTCAGAAGAAAGAGTGAGTTTATTACCTTCAGTATTTCTCCCATAGGATGCCTTTTGGTCTCCAGGCTCAATATTAACTTACAGTTTGAGTTAGATTGGATTTTGTCTTAGCAATTTAATTTCTTGCAACATGTATTAATCGTACAAGTATTGCAAATAAGTTTTCTGCCACAGACTTGACATTTAAACCTTGTTGATACATTTTTATTTTTAAAGCTTCATGAAGCTTTATGTAGCCATCCAGCCATCCATCCATCCAGGTTCATGTCAAGAAACCAACAGATTATTAAATAAACTTTATTAAGTGTTGATTGCTACAACAAACACGGAGTGAAAGTCTAGCTAAGAGACATTTGACCAATATATTATCGACGAGGCATGTTTTAATTTTGATCCAATAAATGAGAAAACCCAATTTATTTTTATATATGTAATTGATTCAAATGTGTGATCTTTCCTTAATGAAAAAAGAACAGTTTCAACAAGCTTAAACCATTTTTTTTCTTTATGGGTCAAAACATTTTTATTGTCTTGTAAATAGTCTAGAACTGTAGTGGCCTTCATAGAAACTATTGTTTATATATCTGGAACTGCTCAACTGCCTTCATTTGAAAGTTTGGTTTGGTTTGAAAGCCTCTTTCTGTTTCTCTTTTACTACCAGGCACTGATCATGTGACGTTACACATCCTTATTTGTTTTGGATGCCATAACACTGCTAGACATGCACATTTTATGAGCCGTTACATTTTATGAGCTGTTTTTGTTCTGCTCCACTTGCATCACCTCTGTTTTTCTCTCTCTTGCTTTCTTTCTCTCTCTCTGTCTTTCTCTCTCTCTTTTTTTCTCTCTCTCTCACAGATTGTATGAGAAGCTGTTGAAAGTAGCGGAGAGAGGCCACCAGAAGGCCACGGAGAAGGTTGCATACGCCATGCTGTTTGGAGACTACATGAACCAAAACATCACCAAAGCCAGAGAGATGTTTGAGAAGCTGGCTGTGGAGGGCTCACCTAAAGCTCAGATGGTAAAACATCTCACAAAGTTCAAATGCTGGCCAAAGTTTGGAGGCGTTTTGAGCTGCCATCTTCAAGTGTTTGTGTGAACTTTCTTTCTATCATTTCTCCTCAGGCTCTTGGCTTTCTGTATGCAGCAGGACTCGGAGTTAACTCAAGTCAAGCCAAGGTGTCTTTTCTACATTACAATTCTGTCTTGCAGTAAATCCGGTCATTGCATGTTAATTACATTGATTCATGCTGATGTTTTATCTTTCAGGCTTTAGTTTATTACACTTTTGGTGCATTGGGTGGAAACCTAATAGCGCATATGATTATGGTGAGTTGACTTGCTCATTCAATTGCTGGACTAATGGACATATTATTTGTATATTCATAATAGATTAAATATCTTCCTACATTGTGATTAGGGTTACAGATACTGGGCCGGTGTGGGTGTTTCCCAAAGCTGTGAGTCAGCTCTAACGCATTACAGAGTGGTGGCAAATCACGGTGAGCATCTTTTTGTTTGCTCTTTTTGCGCGTTAATTTCACTTCTGAGGTAACGTCTTTTCAATCTGCTTCGTCTGTATTCTGGCCTTGTGCTCCCCTAGTGGCGAGTGACGTGTCACTGACGGGAGGCTCGGCAGTGCAGAGGATCAGGCTGCTGGATGAAGTGGAGAACCCAGGCTCCACCAGTGGGATGCTGGAGGAAGACCTAATCCAGTATTACCAGTTTTTGGCAGAGAAAGGAGACGTTCAAGCTCAGGTGTGTTTCGCTTTAGTTTGAGGCTCTTTGTAGCCACAATCATTAGCATTAGTGTTGGAGCAAATCAGGCATTTCATACCTTTTGGACTTTTTAATGTTTTTTCATGTTAAAACTGCAAACTTCAGGGGGGGGGGGTTTATGTGATATATCAACAGAAAGACTCAGGCTCTGTTGGTGTTACTAGGAGTAGCTCAAAAACACCATAAAATCCATAAAAAGTGAGATGAGGTGCATTGTGTTTCTCTACACAAATGTATGCTATGCTTTTTTGTTTAGGTTTTTATTTGCACAAATTAAAGCCATGTATTCTTTTCATTCACTTTATAATTAGCCGCTACTTCGAATAAGCTTAACACATGAATTGCATTGAAGTTTGTGGTTTTGACGAGCAAATATGCGAAAATATTCAGGGGGAATGGATACTTTAACAAAGCATTGAAAAAGAAAAACAAATGCCAAATTAATATCTAAACCTTTGCGTCCAACATGGAGTCTGTTTTGGTCAGACAGTTGATCTTAGTGTTACTTCAGTGCTTAGTGAGTTGAAATGCGATTAATTTCTGTACATTTTCAGGTTGGTTTGGGTCAGCTTCATCTGCATGGTGGACGTGGAGTGGAACAGAATCACCAGGTAACATTAAACCACCGGGACCGCATATGATTCCGTACTGCAGCTCTTTTTCTCTGTTTAGCATGTCTTTACCCTGTCCTCACCAACAGAGGGCGTATGACTACTTCACACAGGCTGCGAATGCTGGGAACACACATGCTATGGCTTTCCTCGGAAAGGTTGGGAAGATCCTGTCAAATTACTTACTGATGGTTTTATCTCCTCTCTATCTCTATACTGTTTTTAATTTTAATGTCTTGAACACTCTCAAATTGTTGTGCAGATTGACAATAACTCTAGAGCTGTCTTAGCCAGTAGTCTTGTACTGTTTTAACACAGGAATTTATGCATAAATCACTTTTTTATTATTATTTTATTTGTTTGAATCTTTCCCCCTCAGATGTATTCAGAAGGCAGCGAGTTTCTCCCTCAGGACAATGAGACAGCTCTGCAGTACTTCAAAAAGGCCTCTGATATGGTAATGTAAAAACCCCTCACATTTTTAAGTGCATATATATTTAATTGACTTGCTTTGAGTGGCTGCATCTGATGGGGACGGAGTTCTGAGTATTTGTCCTGAGAAGACGTCTTTATTGTTCAGGGTAATCCAGTGGGCCAGAGCGGACTGGGGATGGCTTATTTATATGGAAGGGGAGTCCCTGTGGTAAATTTCTGAAATGATTTCTTCTTGACTTTTGATGTGTTTTTTTATTTTTTTAAATTAAACTTTTAGAACTAACTAACAATTTCAGCAGCTACTTCAATCATTTCTTCTTTTGGTCCTCAGAACTACGAGTTGGCTCTAAAATACTTCCAGAAGGCAGCAGAGCAGGGTTGGGTGGACGGACAACTCCAGCTGGGAACCATGTATTACAGTAAGATGGAAATAATTTCACTGGTTTTTCTGTATTTATTTTGTCTTCTTTTAATAATATATGTCCGTCTGTCTTCATTGCAGATGGCATCGGTGTGAAGCGGGATTACAAACAAGCGCTGAAATTCTTTAACCTGGCCTCGCAGGCCGGACACATCCTGGCCTTCTACAACCTGGCCCAGATGCACGCTACCGGTACCGGCGTGATGCGCTCCTGCCACACTGCAGTGGAGGTAAGCAGCTGGTCTTAATTACACGTATTAAAACATGTAATTGTCTTCCGATGGATTTGAAACGCGTAGGCAGACGTTAAAATGTTCCTGTTGTAACGCAGTGTGTGTGTGCTTCCTGCTGTCAGCTTTTTAAGAACGTGTGTGAGCGCGGCCGCTGGTCGGAGCGTCTGATGACGGCCTACGGCAGCTTCAAAGAGGGAGAGACGGACGCCGCGCTGGTGCAGTACCTGCTGCTGGCAGAGCAGGGATATGAAGTGGCTCAGAGCAATGTGGCCTTCATTCTGGACCAGAGTAAGACATCCGACATGCATTTGTGTATAACCCGACTATTCCTTAGAACTGATGATGATGGTGAGTCAAAGTTGATGTTTTGCTGCCATGTGGATTTTTACCAAACAGATGGAGCAAAAATCTTCAGCGACAATGAGACCTATCCTCGTGCTTTGCTCCACTGGACAAGAGCTGCTGCACAAGGTAGGCTCTTATACATTCATGCATCATAAATTCATGACTTAAGTTTTTTTTTTACTCTCATGCTGTGACACAAGCTATTCTCCATTATGTGCTGGAAGAAACTGAGGTTTAAGAGTAATAAATCATCTACTTTCCTTAAAACATCTGCTTGTATTCACAATGTTTAAGAAATGAAATCCTCAGTTTTCCCCCCCAAAAATATTTTTACTTAAGTTTTGCGCCGTGAAGATACCATCCTGTACCAGTCTGAACAAACGTTTTATAATTGCTACACGACTGTGACATGACACAGTCGCTGTTTTATGTTGCAGCGACCTTAAAATAAGGTTGTGACCTTACTGCTCCAAATAGAAATGAGACACAAAATAAAAGAAACAACAACAAAAAAAGAAACTGCAAACACTGGTTCTCTGAACATCAATGGTAGTTAAACATCGTAAAATGGATTGGATACAATTGTACACTCAGAATGAGATTGGACTCTCCAATGACAGTTTAATCTGATGTCTTGAAGTGTGACTCAAACCTAAAAATTAATGATAAAAATGATAATTTACTGTGTAAAACTCTAATTTCATTGATTAAATTATAGTGTGGATCGTGTCAACTCTTTACAGCTTTACATGTTCAGGTTTTCTGTCTACTCAGTCAACTATCAATTCTATTCTGGGTTTTATTTGTGTTAATCAGAGCGAATGTCAGATATTATGAGAAGTTTTTCCTCTCGACTCTAGGAAAAAAAAATCTCATGTGCTTTTCCTCTCAAGGTTACACTGTGGCTCGGATTAAACTGGGCGACTATCACTTCTATGGCTATGGAACAGATGTGGATTATGAGACGGCGGTCATTCACTACAGGCTCGCATCAGAGCAGCAGAACGGCGCCCAGGCCATGTTCAACCTGGGTTACATGCATGAGAAAGGTCTGGGTATCAAACAGGTGAGTCTGCGCTACGTATGAACTTATCAAAGCAACTTCTATTTACAGATTCATAAATCAGTGGTACCAAAGGTATGATTTCTAAACTAGAAAACTGGATGTTTAATGGTTTTTTTTTTTTTTGTCTTGTTTTTTTTGCAGGATATCCATTTAGCAAAGCGCTTCTACGACATGGCAGCAGAAGCCAGTCCTGATGCCCAAGTCCCAGTTTTCCTGGCCCTGTGCAAGCTGGGCCTGATTTACACTCTGCAGTACCTGCAGGACCTTAATGTAAGTGTTTCAGCCCTGAATCTTCAGCCTTTTTACATTTTTTCAATATACGTCTTAATCTGTGAGATAAATGATTTTATTTATGTCTGTCCTGCCACTCCTGTTTTGGTTTGACCTCTGGAAGCTGAAGGAGTTGATTACTCAGGTGGACCTGGACCAGCTTCTGGGCCCGGAGTGGGACCTCTACCTCATGACGGTCATCGCCCTGCTGCTGGGCACGGTCATCGC
This sequence comes from Poeciliopsis prolifica, assembly GCF_027474105.1. Taxonomy (NCBI): domain Eukaryota; kingdom Metazoa; phylum Chordata; class Actinopteri; order Cyprinodontiformes; family Poeciliidae; genus Poeciliopsis; species Poeciliopsis prolifica. The sequence goes on from NW_026562395.1 coordinate 1,614,788, forward strand.
CTACAGACAGCGGCAGCATCAAATCATCGTGGCACCCCGCCCCCCGGCTCCCACTCCAGCGCCCCCTCCCAGACCCGCTCAGCAGGAGGAGGAGGAGGAGGAGCCACAAGCTCAGGCAGAGCCTCAGGATCAGGAGGAGACGCCCGCCCCAGGAGAGGCTCTGGAGGAGGAGCAGCAGCAGCAGCAGCAGTGAGGAGAGGCCAGAGAAAAGACAAGAGAGCAGAACTGATTAAAAACCTGCTGTTTTGAGCATGTCTCCCACTGCCTGCGCTCCTCCATGTTATTAGAAAACTCTCATTGGCTGCTGAAACTGTTCAGTTCTCCAATCGAGAAGTGATGAAACAAACACAGGACCTAGAACTGTTTTGTTTCGTTTTGTTTTTCCTGTGTGTCAGGATTCTGCCAGAGGCAACCATGGCCTCACCTTGCAGTTTCCTGATTAAAAACATTTTAAAGTCAGCTGATTAGAAGGATTCCAATTTCTGCTTTAGTTTCTTCTCACAGTTCCAAATGTTTTTTTTTTCGCCAGGGGTCGATCCGCTTCAATCCTAAATGAAAGCAGACCTTGAAAATTAAAAGGGTAAGGTAACGTGAATTAAGTTTATTTAATGTTTTTGTTGATAAAGACAGAAATCTCCTTAATTTTTGGGTTGAGGCATTTTTTTTAAACAGTTTTAAGTTAATTCAAGCTAAATTTTCTTCAGTATTTTTGCCGGAATCCATAAAGTTTTAATTTCTATGCCATAATATGCAAAATACATCTGCTTTTTTTATTATTATTATTTTTAGAAAAACAAAAAGGAAGTTGAACAATTTTCTTTAGAAAGAGTGACTCTTTGGCTTCCAACAACGAGGAGCATTTAATTTGGTCAACAACAAAAAAACAACCTTACATCAAAATAAGATCCTATTAGAAACATTTTGTGGGAGAATATTTGTTCTTTTAAAAAAAAATGATGCAATAATAGGTTTTTAAATTCATATTAAATGGCAAGTCGAAAACATGCCAAACTACAGTTTAGCGTCTTTTTGTTATTTATTGTGGATTTTTTGATATCATGCCCGTCTACTCAGTCAACTATCAATTCCATTCTGGGTTTTATTTATTTTTATTTTTTTCCCCCCCCATTTTCTGTATTTTTGTTTTTCTTTAAACGGGTTTTAAGCCCACACTTCAAATCAGCTCTGTTGAGCATGAACCAAAAATTAGATTACACATTCAAACAAGATTTCAACACATCCCTCCTTGTCTCTGCACCCATGTTATGCTCTTAAGAAACAAAGCTTGCTGTGCGACTCCGTGACACGTTTGAGGACAGGAAGGCTTACAGAACTCACCAGCAGGGGCAAGTCAGGTTTGGAAAAAAAATGCATTTTTTTTTTCCAAGAACAGGTTTAGACATAATAAATAAATGATTATGGCTATTCAACTGTTTGCTTGTGACGTAATCTCTGCCGGGTTTTCGTCTCAAATTGCTACTAAGCAATTGGAAAAGGGAGAAGTTAAGAACCGGCTACCAACATTAAACGTGTAGAGATGGGCCAAGAGTCTTTTTAAAGGTAAACTTTTGCTTCCTTGAACAGATTTGAACAGCTGTATGTGTTGCTAGGTAACTGATTGGTGCCGGAGAGCTTTTTTTGAAAAGTCTCTTTTTTCCAGAGACCAAAAAAAAACATGAAAAACTTTCCTTCTCCAAAAAACTAATTTACAGCCCCATCGATAAATACGTCATTCTAGCCCAGACTTTCTCATTGGTCGCTCAGCTTGTATTGGTGGCGCTGACACAAAGTGATAGAGCTGTGAAAACAGAGCATCGCGTTGTGTAGAGGTCACCTATTGTCTGGTGCATATCGACTGCTATGGAGGCGCTTTTGATCGGCGTGGTATGTGCGCTCCTGTCCTGCTCTGTCAAAGGTAAGCGCTAGAACAAGCTGGGTTGTTCTTGTTGTAATGTTTTGTGATTGTGGCAAACTTTTCAAGATCATTTTTGTTTGTTTTTTTTTCCCGTTAAGATAGAAGCGTGACAGTTACATGTGTGAAACAGGCCAAGGATTTCACTACTGATTTCTTTGGGAATGTTTAGAAATGTTGTAAATCTGCATTGAGAGAAATTGTGCACATTTTAGAGACAACAGGATTTAAATTTGCTTCAAAGGTGACGACTGGTGGGGGGAGTATCAGGAGGGGATACGACAGTACAGTGATGAGGACCTCAATAAGGTACCGTTTACCGTTCGTTTCAAAACCGGCTGTTGGGAACAGAAACACAACTGCTGATTACAAATCAAAGATCACCTGGTCTTTGTGTGCTTTCTGAAGCACACAGAACTTTATCTTGCTGCTTATACTATAAAATCAAAACACCACAGCAGCACGTCAGGCTGAGAAGCTTCATTTAATCTAATTTACTGAGATGCACCTATAAGTGTGCTATGATAAAATATGGCAAATTCACAACAAAGAAAGTTTAAACCACTTCCTGCATTTCTGATGATGATGATGATGATGATGATGCTGCAGTTAAACTGGCATTCAAGCTAAAAGTTCCCTGGAGGACAGAGGCTTTGTTATCCAAATGAGTGGAGAACGTTTGCCGTTATGTTCTATTGAACTTTTACAGATGTTTCTAGAGAAAACTCGACCCCTGCACTTCAAACATCCTCCGTTCCAGTGTCCTGACATGACCCCGTCTCCTACTGTCCCCTCTTCAGGTATGTCCACTTCCCCGAGTGGGACCCCCTCTTCCGCCCCTCCGTTCAACTGACGCCCTTTTTCTGTGTCTCTCTTTTTTAACATTCGCTGTAGTTGAATTTGTGAAGGCAGCGGATATAAAAGTCATCGCCGCCTTGGGAGACTCAATGACTGTAGGTGCTTTTGTTTTGACGCTTAACAAGCACGTATCTAAAATCTGAAAAGAAAAAAAAAACCCTGCCTTGTGTGAACACTGAAACATTTGCTAAACATCAAGATATGAATTAATCCCTAAAAGTAACTGGGATACACTTCCATTTTGATTTTCAGACAGCTGTAGGTGCCAATGCCTCCTCTGTGAAGGCACTCCCAGAAGAGTTTCGCCATGTGTCGTGGAGGTGAGGTTTACCCCTCGCAATCAGAATATGTTTGCTTTAGTGATCCTGCACATTAACTCCTCATATTCCTGTTGTACTAATAATACACATGTACCCTCTGAAGTATTGGAGGCTACGGCACTTTTCAAGATGTCATAACTCTGGCGAGTAAGAGGCCGTTTCTTAACATCATCTCTTGTCAGATCAGTTTGATGCCACGGCTTTTCTTAACTTATTCCAAACTTTGCATTTTAGACATCATCAAATTATTCAACCCCACTCTGATCGGTGCTTCTCTTGGAAAGACTACCTATGGGATTGAGTCTCCTTTTAATGAAACCGGCTTTAATCTGGCCGTGACCGGACATAACACCTTGTAAGAGCTTGTCTCTCGAACAGACGCTGATCTGCCTTAGTTTCTGTAATTTAAAAGAACTGAGATCTGTAGTTTTATTGAAATCTGATTTTTTTAATTTTATTTTTTTTTTCCCTAGCCAACTCCCAAATCAGACAAGAAAATTAATTGACACTCTGAGACAACATAAGGTAGTATGGGTACAAAAAACATCCAAAAAGAGAGAAAGCTTCAGGACGGCCTTTTATGTTTTAGACTGTGCTTTGCTCCACTTTAGGGTCTTAACTTTGCTGAAGACTGGAAGCTTCTGACCATTCTCATAGGCATGAATGACATTTGTGATTACTGTAAAGATAAGGTGAGTGATTTTTTTTTTATAATTTTTATTTATTTGTTTGCTTGTTTGCTGAATTTAGTTTAAAGTCAAAGCATTTTTGCTGAATTATTTCTCCTTTTTCTGCCCAGTCTCAGTTTTCAGTGGATAACTTCATTCGCTACCTGACCCTCTCTCTAGAGATGCTTAAGAAGGAGGTGAAGCCAAAACCAAATGCATTTTGAATTTTCCGACCATTTCTTCAGAGTGAGGGTCTAGTGAGACTCTGCGATGTGTTTCAGGTTCCTCGTATGATCGTCAATGTGGTGCAGATTTTGCGAATAAGTTTTCTGAGGGAAGTGAAGAAGCCTACCGAGGGGTGTAATCTACAGGAGTGAGCCTGCACGTTTCATTGCATGGAGCATTTTCGTTGATGCACAAGTTTTTTTTTAAATGATCTTTGGACACAGGACATGCAAAACCTTGCTTTTGTTGAATCTATCAAATCTAAAGATTTAGGTTTTGAAGTGTTCTACACATATTTGTTTTTCCTGAGTAGATGTTTATGGTGTTGTTTTGATTTATTTGCCCGGTTTTTAAAAAAAATCTGTTTCAGGGCCTTCTGCGGATGCCTGATCAAGCCAGGGCCCAACTCTCCTGAACTTAAGGAGCTGATTGAGGTCAATCTGAAGTTTCAGGTGAAAAACAGTACTTTTGTTTTGCGTTGATATTTATTACAATTTTGTTAGCCCTGAATTGGAAACACAGATTTTAGACCAGCATTAGAAATAAATGACAAAAATAGAGTAAGTATTCATGAGTCCTGCATTTATCTATTCTAAGTAAAAGCACAAAAACTAGTGGGTGCTTTTGTGCTTTCAAAAAAAAAAGGATTCTGCAGTCGCAGGTCTTTCCTAGAACCGTTGAGTGGATGCTTGTTTTGGAAATCAGACGAAATACCTTTTGAATGATTGACATTCTGCGTTTCTTTTTGTTTGTGTTCTTTATCTTGCAGAAGAGTCTCGAGAAGCTGTTTTACAGCAATCGCTTCTTCAAGAAGGACTTTGCTGTAGTCCTGCAGCCCTTCACCAGAGACGCTGATGCCCCGCGCCTCCCGGTAAAGAAAAAAAACCCCAAAAAACAAAACAAACAAACAAAAAAAACAGTCATATTGTTGTGATGTGAGCATCTGCTTTCAGGAGGTGAATTAACACAAAGCTTTGCACCGAGGGGATTGAATCATCAGGATGCCTGTTCAAACAGCTGGAGCTCTTGCTAGTTGAAGCTTGTGATTCTGATTTTGTCAGTTTGTTGCTGAATGTAAAGAGTGGATGTTTTATCCCTCTGAGCAGAACGGGACGATTGATATGACCTTCTTCGCTCCCGACTGCTTCCACATCACCATAAAGGGACACGAGGAGCTGGCTAAAGGCCTCTGGAACAACATGGTGAACTAACACGTACCCCGACTGAATGTTTGTTCGTTTGAACCATACATTTAGATACATCTTCAGCAGATTAGAAATGCTATAGAAACAAATATGTTTGGAGATTAATATTTGTCCTACCTCTGGCACTGAAGCACAGCTAGCTGCTCCGGGAAGTTAGAAGAGTAGCCGTTTAGCTGCTGCTTTAAAATGTTGATTACTTAGGGAGTCTTTCTTGATTATTTATGTTGCGCTATGTTTAGCATCTACGCCCTCTGGGAAAAAAATTGCACATCTCGCGCAGTGATAGGTTATTTCAAACTCCAAACTGCTGTTCACAGATTATAAAAATATCTTTCTTTAATTGAAAAGTAAACACTGCGCTGCAACGTATTGCCATATGTTTCTGTATCCTGCACACAGTTTCAGCCTGGGAACAGGAAAACGATTGTGAGCAAACTTTCTGAACCCCTCAAGCTCATCTGTCCACCACAGGTGAGTCCCAGTGCGGTGCTGAACTGGACTAGCTCAGAAGGAAACCCTGCACCAATAAACGTTTCACCACATGCAACTACTTCCTACTGAGTAATAATAATAAAAACAAGTTGTGCATAATAAATTTGCATGCAATATGTTATTTTCATACATGTTTGATTGAATTTTGTGTTGCTGTGCTGGGCTCCATGATGTTGATTTCACTTGTGCTTTAAAGGAGATGCAATACTTTCTGTTTGGCACACAGGAAACAGAAATGATTGTGGGATATTTTTATCAGTCTATCTGAGCTGCTACTGGCACCAAATCAGGAAATCATTTGAAAATTAGTGTAAAAACAGCAAAACTGTGCATTCAAAAAAAAATAATTATTGTAATTATACCTAGTTATATGTGCTTTTCATTATTCGTGTGTCTGCAGGATCACCCGTACATCTTCACCCAGCCGGTTGCAGCCAAGTCGAGTCCGTCTCTTCTTCGTTCCAAGTCCACATCGCCGGCAGCCGTCGTCCTGATCCTCCTGGTCCTCCTGCTGTGTGTGGCTTAAACACATCTCAGGTTTCCTGTTCTGGTCGAACCGCTACTACAAGATTAAAGGCTGAAATCATTCAGGGTTTTTGGCGAGTCATTTGAACTGTTTTAAATAATTTTGTGACCATTCCAGGATGATTTTACAACGTGAATCTTCCGTGGTGTTTAAGAGATTGTTCTAATTTACAATCTCTACATTGATGTAGTCATTGACCAGCCAAGACTGAGCCAGAATGTGACTTTAAATGTATCACCGATGAAAATGAACAGTTTTAGCTCTAGAAGGCTGTGAATATTTTTACAACAGGATTATCCAATCTTCAGCAGGTAGAGATGGAGTTGTTGAGAGCTTTACTGGAGCCTGCAAACACACAAGAGCAATATTTTCTGTTCTGAATTTATTTTTAGGAGAAAATGTTCATTGTCTACATTTATTTCACACAAATGTTAATAAAAAATATATAAAACCTTTAAATTGTTGATGCATTTTTAACAATCAAGCATTGGAAACCCAACCAAATGTAACCCCTCTGGCTCCGCCACTGCTGTAATCTGAGCAAGAACCATCTAAATATGGAGATTCTTGTATTCCACCAGAGTTATCTCTTCAGACAACTCTTGCCTTTTCAAGCAGCATGTGATTCAGTTGCATGTTTGCCCCTCAGATCTTCAGGCTGTGACTGGCCCACTTTCTGTGTGCTCTCCAGAATTTGCCATGCAATGAGAGCTCCTACAACACAAAGCAAGCCACTGTAAAAAGCTTGTAAATCTCAAAAGTAAGATGAAACCTTTCGAGTCGTCGTCATTTGTAAACTGTGGTTGATTTCCAGACTGCGTTGATGTCTGGATAGACGGAAAGTCAACACTGTGTTGAATTAGCTTGTTTATTGTGATCACAAACACAGTTGGAGGCTATTGTTGATTCTCAGAATGAGTGCATTTACCTCTTGAATGAATAAATGGACAGATGGCACAGCAGATAATGAGGTTCATTGAAACTTGCTGCAGTGTACACAAGTGTGACACATTATACTGTGACTGAGTGGATATGCAGCCTTTTAATGTGTTCTTGTTTATTTTTCCTGTATTTTAATAGACAAAAAAAAAAAACCCCAAAAAACAATAATGAGGTAATTTTGTATCAAATAAATCTGTTCTGTATCTGGAAGATGCACTTTCACTTCCATTTCATTTCATTGCTTCTGGAAAGGTCATCAGCATGAATTTCAATCAGACCACCCAGCTGCCAGATGTTATAAAGACGCCGTTCAAAGAAAAGCCTCTTCCTGTTTGAATAGGCCTACCGCCGGTTCATGCGGGACAATATGGATCCGTCTCTGACGCAGGCGGGTCTTTATTGCCGCGCTGCAGGCACTATGGGAACTTTGGGATCTCTGTGGATGGTGCTGTGGGGAAAAATATCCACTCCTGGAAGCCTCTCTTTGTCATTTAGTTTTGATGAATCTGCCGCCCTACCAAAAACAACAATAGCTCACAAGCAAACTGTTTCCACGAGGGGCACTTAGGTGATGATTATAGTTGTAATTCAGCTGGGAAACCGTTTCCTTCACAGCTACTTTGTGTTTCCCTTTCACATAAAATCACTATGAAAATACGTTTAAAAAAAAGTGTAGCTGCAGCATCACAAGATGCGAAAAAATGTTAAGAAGCACTTTATGTGCAGGATTTATGTTTATCCAACTGAAAATGTCATAAGATTGACACTCTACAAATGGCTGTAAAACATGAGAATGCAGACTGTGAGGCAGCCTGCAGATTATTCCCATGATAACAGTCAAGACATCAAGCTTATGGTCTGTTTGCACACATCTCAACCTGAACTGAATGATGGTTCTCTGAAAATGATGCTTGTCTTTGTCACACAGTGTCCTTTCAAATTACTACAATAAAAGGCAACATGTGATTTTAAAAAGCTTCACAGAACAAAAAATCACCAACAGGATTTGACTGCAGAAGAGATCGTTCCTAATTTCTCCAGCCGCTGCTGGTTATAGTAAAGATGGTGTAGTTAAAAGTGGAGACACAACTAAAAGTGAAGAAGTAATTTTAGCCATTTTTCTCAAATAACCCTAAATAAAATTCAGTTCAAAGTATTAAACTGAGCTTCAGCTGTACCGGTCACAGATATCAGTGACCATTAGTGAACACACAAAAAAAGAAAAAAAAAAGTGTGAAACTGAAGCAAAAACACGCCACACGTTTCAGATTTTGTAACGTTTTTAAAATGTAACTTTCACGGTTATGTCCTATTTTGTGTTTATCTCAGAAAATCTTGATAAAATGTCCTGAACTTTATATTGTGACATGAATTATTTTTGCACTTCAGTTGTACCTCACCACTGTTTGTGTTTGCAAATATCAGTTCAGCCTAATGCACCTCGTCGTTCCAGACCTTTCGCAAATAAAAAAATAAAATAAAAACTTTGGAAAATCAAACAAAAGCGCTGAATGGCAGCCGGTTACATCACCTTTTACCTGTTCACGCCCTGAAACCTGCCGGGGTTTGCTCACGACGTTGAGCGACGTTGTCCCCTCTGCCCAGGATGATGTCACTTCCGCCCTCCACCTCGCCGTATAAGAGCGCTGCTGTTGCGGGGAAGTGTCAGCAGAGACCGGAGGAGGACGGGAGGCTGGAGGAGGAGAGAAAATAATATATTAGCTCTCCAGAAATACCGAAAGACGACTAAGTTTTTTTTGTTGTTGTTGTTTTGTTCAGCATGAGTCAGTAAGTCGCCTGTTTATCGCCGAGCTTCTGATTTAAAAAGTAGAAGAAGAAGAAAAAAAGCTTCGCTGTTTTGCTTTATTCCTGGAGAGCTGAATTCATCTCGTCTCCGACATGACCGGGAGAGGACTGCTTCTTCTCGCCGCTCTGTCCACCTGCGGTAAGAAACACACAAAGCAACGTGCAGCTGCGCAGGTTCAGCACCAAGGACAGCGACGCGCGGCGCGTCTCCAACCAGCCGCGCTGTGGATCCCGCGGCTCCTTTGGCGCATTCAGTCCCGTTACTGTCGTTGATGTTGTTTCTTTTTCTGTGGCAAAAGGGGGTTTAAACACAAGCCTGTTCTTACTTCTCTTGCAGTTCTGTCATTGCCAGTGACTTCACATCAGCTGGAGAATGAGGACGTGGAGGTGAGACGCTCTGATTGTACCTGTGATTTTAAGGCCCAACTTCTATTGTATCAGAAAAAGAAAAGAAGAAGAAGAAAAAAAGAAACTTACAGCTGACTGTTTTAATTTGAATGGCGGTGTGAAATCGCAATGGTTCTGAAGTTGCGCAGTGATTAGATATACTTAATCCTTGCGATTGAAGTCAAAGCTCTTTCCCCGCTTGGGGACATGCTCGGTTTGTGAAATCAATACATACTAATTTGAAGCCTGCAGAGAGGTTTGACCTCCAGGAGCTAAGATGGCAGGAATCCAATTACCAGGGCAAAAGGTTGTTGTTGTTTTATTTTATTTATTTTTATTTTTTTTGTAAAATAAGGATCCAAGAATGGAAAGAAAAGATGTGGGGAAAAAATGCTACATGAAAAATTACATGTTCAGCAAAACAAACATTTGAAAATGCAATATTTTGCATGGCGGTTTCTATCAGATCAAAATCGGCCAGGCCTTTAGAAAGTCAGTTTTGACAAATATGGACAAGATCTTTCTCTGTTGTTAGTATCAAGGAACTTGATATAACAAAATCCAAATAGATCTTCAAATTGTTGAGTAATTTCAATAAACTGTATCCACATCAGCTAAATGATTAAATGTTTAAAGATCACTGATCACTGTGTGGTGTCCATGGATATCTAGCTTTCACTTAGACTAGAAAATTAGCTTTTTTTATTTTTATTTTTTATTTTTTGTTTTTTACCCCAAACATCAAAGTCATTCAAGTGAAAATGGTGAAGCACAGATTTGGCTACAACTTGAAAATCAACCATATTTGGGCATCAGTGGTTGTCTTTATGTAGAAGTTTTTTTCCCCTTTTGACATTTCAGCCATATTTTAACTTTATTTGGACAGAAGGCAATGTTGTCTTTTCACAGTATTTAACTCTGGCAAAAGTGTTAAGATCTTGTTTCAGTTTATTATTTTATTTTGGGTGTTTTTTTGTTGTTGTTTTTGCAGTGGAGCAGCTAACAGCATTTATGTTGGCATCTAATACCTTTTCAGCATACAACAAGTACAGTTTATGCTGCTGCTTCATTTTTTAATTGTGAAAGCTCTGCTGAGTAAAGTTGCTTCATACTTAGTCACCACTAGGGGCAGAGCAGTCCAAGTTGTGTGCTGCAGCCAGGTGAGATACTGACTGCAAAGTTTTCCACAGAATAAAAGATCCGAGCCAAAAGCAAGAGACATTTTTGGCCTTTGTTTCTCCTTGTGCGCAGGTGATGAAATGTATCGTGGAGGCGCTGGCTGATGTTCTGTCAAGACCGAAGCAAGTTCCTGTCAGTCAGGAATGTCTGAACACTCTGAAGACCGGTAAGTCAATGGAGAAGCAAGAGTGCTGTTAGATTTTCCGGGATGTGCAAAGAAGTAAATATTAGTTCCCACCATTTGATTAAAGCATTTACCAAAGTCTGTCTGACTATTTCCATTTACGGAGGCGTTACAGCTGCAACTGGCTTCCAAAGTAAATTACATCTGTCAAATCCTCACAGTTTGCTATATTGTTAGTGTTGTCTTGTTGCAGCACATTTTGATCCAGAATCAACCTTTATCACTCCATCAGCCTCCCATAACTTCACAGGGCAATATTTGCACCCTGAGCCTTTTTTTTTTCTTTCTAAATCTGTTTGCAAGGTTTTTGCATCTTTACATTTTTTTCTATCTCCCTGGAAACAGGCTGCTTTTTAATCAAAGCTGAATTTTATGGATAAAATGCTAGATTATATCTGGAAAACCCTGAATTATCACAGACAATCAAACAAAACAATAATACTCTTACTTTTTTATTGCTAATTAGTGTTATAAGACCCTCTGAATGTCCTGCAATCAAGTTAGCATTTCTTGCTTTTATAGATAAAATATTAAGAGAAGATCCAAATAAATGATTATTAGCTTACCCTGGAGAGATTATGCCCATAAATCAGTGAGGTTTGCTGGCAGCCTTCTTTTGAAGGTTGTAAATCTTCAGGACTGTATTAAAAATATTGCGATGCCTCGTCGCTCCAAGACCTACATCTTTATTAAAATAATCACATTTTGCTTGCTTGCGCTTTAAAACACTCACTTTGTTTTTTTAATTAAGTCTAAGAACATATTCCTGTAACTCCAGCAAATAAAAGAAAAGATTGACGCTACATTCATCTGGTTTGTGTAACTTTGCCCAAAGCACTTCATTAAATTTTAATGAGATTCTAGTGTGTTGTAGCTCTAGTGTCTGTGTGATGCAGTTGACGTTTAAACTGATCTAAATGAATTATTTGATCATTTTTGTGGTTATTGTTGTGGTCATTAGTGTCAGAGTTTGAAATGAGGGACATGGCTCACTGCCTAGGGCAGCATCTGTGAGGGGGAGGCATTAGTGTAAGAAAACATGACTGTTTTCTTTGGCTGGCCAGTGACAATGTTGTTGCTACATGATTTTTTTTTTTTTTTTTTTGGTAATCATCTAGAGTGGCCTAACTTGAATCTTCATTGAACTTCTGGGAGATTTACAAAAGCGTTTTCCTCTATTTTTCAAAATGCACAAGTTTGTTTCCTACAGCTTTTCAAACGTGGGCAGAAAAATCTGCTTTGTGGTCTGGACTTTATTTTTTTCTGGTTACACATTTTGTGGGATCTAAAACAAGGAGCCGCCACTTGGTGTCCTCCTCAAACGGAAACCAGAGTTAACAGCATTCCTACAGAAGCCAGACTGCACAACCTGCAATGGCATCAGTCTGCACAACGGCCGCACCGAGAGGTTAATGGATTGATGCGGTCACGGCTGGATGAAGACTCGCTGCAGAGCAGCACACACATCAGGGCCACTCGCTGAAGACTATTCAGTTACACAGGCATTGTTTTACCTTCATGCTGTCCTTGCTGTTTAAAAAAAACAACAATCAATCGGCACTCTGAATGCTCCAAGTGGACTCGGTGAGCGGGGGAAACGGAACACCACCAGATGGATGAAGAGAAAAAAAAGGAGGAGGAGGGAGGAAAAGACAAATCAGAGAATGGTACAAGGGAGTGCACAGCACGGTGCAGGAGCGGCTGCTGCCTACGGAGTGCGGTGCTGTTTGTGGGTCAGCAGAAAGTCCACTTCTCGCTTCTGCTGTAATTCACAGAGGGAGTCTCCATGAGCCAAGTGATTCATTGTGTTTCTGCTTTGAAAGCAGTAAATTCACTGGCAATTAACATGGATGAAATCCCCAAAGCAAATCGCTGATTCTTCTACAAAAGAAAAACCAAAGATGTCAAAACAAAACTAACAGATTTTGCTCCCTTTCTCCCAGTTTCATCAACTTCCACGTCTTATGTTTTGTTTTTTCTTTTTTTAAATGAAACACCTAATTCTAAAAAAACTCCTTTGCATGTCTATGCAGACGAGAGGCTCCTCACCATCCTCCGGCACCATAACTTTCTGAAGGAGCTGCAGGAGATCGCTACTCAAGGTGAGTCACTCATTAATCACAGTCAGTGTTTGTGTACTGAATGCAGGTGAAGTAGGAGAACAAGCTTAAAGCGCGTAAGTAACATTATTTGTTTATTGATCGACTGTTTTAGGTGATCACGAGAGAGGCCAGCTGCACAAAAACAAGGAGAAACCAACTACAGGCACACAGGTCCTCCAAACTACAGCTGATGGTTCAGGTGAGTCTGATCAGTGACTCGTGAGAAAGTGCAAATAGCAAATATTGAATCAATATCTTTCAATATGTCATTTGTCAAACCAGCTGTAGGTCTCAAAAGTATTCAGATCCCTTGAACCTTTTGAACAACCACAAACATCTGTATTTGTTTTTTATTAATATTTTATATTAGCAGAAGTTGTATAGTAAAACTACACACAGACAATGTTTGCAAACCTTTATTTGTGTTCATTATGATGAGTTTTTGCTCACAAATAATAAAAACACACCATTTAATACTACAGTGCTATATAATAAATATACATTTTTAATTTAGAAATGGATTGAAATGAATTAGTTTTCAGTTTTATTTACAGCTGCAAGTCTTTGCCAGCTTTGCACATCAAAAGAATGAGTATTTTTCTGATTTCTCTTTGCAAAATAGGTCAAATTCAATCAGACTGGAATGGAGAGCATCTGTGAACTTCAACCCCATAACTCTTGATTTACAGACGAGCTGCACTTTGACTAGGCCGTTTAAACACACAAAAAAGGTTTTGCTTAATCTGAAGCCGCTTGGTTGCAAACACTTTTATTCAGAGTAAAAGGCCTGAATACAAATGCAAGCCGCACTTTTTAAATTTTTTATAAGTAAAGCATAAAAAAAGCAAAATGAAAATGTAAAAAAAAAAAAAAATCCAGAGTGATGTTTTGTTTGTGTTTTTTCCCTTTGTGTTCATTCTTTCCTGCTTTACTGATTCAGTCAGGCAGTGAAAATGTGCTGAGGTGAATTTTAAAGTCTGCTGATGTTTTCTGTGGACAGAATGAGGGCATGCATAATGTGTTCCCACACTGAACTTCACCTGGCTTTTTATAGGCACCACAAGACTCTGTTATTCACAAAGAGGAAAACAGGCAATACGAACAGGAGTTATTGCCCCCCAAAAATTTGATTTGTGCTGATAATAGGACATATGAGCTCGACAGATACCATGCAGAAACATCGCTGTGATGAAGTGGAGGGAGAAGCTTTTAATCCCTTTAAGTGAGTTAGAGTCTCTGTTGTTAGATCGATCCATGTTGGAAGCTCTGGGTGGACCCGGCGAGCGATCCATCCTGTCCCAGAAGAAGAGGTCAGGAGACGGCGGAGGACAGAAGGACGGGACTGAGGAAGAGTCACAGGAGGACGACGAAGCCGAGGAGGATGTAACGAGGGACAAAGACGAGGCTGAACGCGACGAGGACGGAACAAGCTCGGAGGAAAATTCAGAAGAGGAAGATGAGAGAGGCGAGATGACTGTTGTGTCTTTGAGTTTTTTAAATGGATCTTCTTCACTGAGCGATCCCAGACGAGATGCATTCTCGTTCTCAGGCCTCGATAGTTCAGGTTGTCAGATTTATTTTCGCTCAGGACATGTTGTCAGAATAAGAAAGTACACCAGTGACTAACGATGGAGAGCTCCATCTTGCATGCAAAGGGAGGTTATGAACTGCCGTCACACTCTGCCGGAGGATTGATGGAAGTGCTACCGTATACATGATGAATTTTATTGTTTCTGCAGAGGGAGTGGAGCCAATATAGCTGCCAAGCTGACAACACACAAACAGAATTGATTAAGTTTGTTCATGAGATAAAATTTAAATGAGGCCAGTGCCCGTAATTCTGGCTGGAAATCAATCTTAGAGATCATGATGATTGTCAGGAATTGAGCTTCCATTCCCAGAATTATGAAATACGTTGCATCCATCACGACAATATCTTATTGGCTCACTTACTGTTAATCCGCATAAAGCATAGGCCGCACTTCTGGAGACGAAGCTGCCAGCTGGCAAGGGGTAGTTTATTACAGAAAGTGGAATCTTGCTGACAGGGTGGACTCCTCCCCGTCGTTTCTGCCCCCTAATTTCAATGTGTCATATTTCCAGGTGATCGGTCTACTAAAAGAGAGGATCCGAAACAAAAGACGGCGGGGACGGAAACCGAGGAGAGAAGCGACAAAAGGCCCGAGGTCTTCTCACAAAAACACGACGGCAAGGAAGAAACGGAGGAGCAGACGGCGGTAAAAAGAGGGAGCAGGGAAAGCCTAAGTCACTTAACCCAGAGGGCCCGGAAGTGGCAGCAGAAGAAGAAAGCAGGAGGAGAGGAAGAGCCTCGGTTGGGCAGCCGGCAGGACCTGTCTCACCATTCGAAGGAGGAAGCAGTGGAAGAGAAGCAGAAGAAGAAAAGAGATCCAGAAAGAACTCCAGAGGAGAGGGAGCTGCAGATGATAGCGCGGAGATCGCCGGAGGAGAGGAAGGTGATGGAGGAAGAAGGGAGTGGCACAAGGAAGTCAGAGGTAGGCTTTACCCTTTATGAAAGGTTTTAACTTTAATACAAATTTTCTTATCCCCCACCTTTTCCTCTGTACTATCACTATTTTGGACCCTCATTTATCTTGGTTCGTCGTATTTCAAGTCATTTCTGCAGCAAAGGTACAATTCGGATCCAGTTGCACACTAACTGGTTCAGTCAGATCCATCTCAGTGCATTCCCGCTTTATTTATCCAAAGATCAACCAAATAAAGAAAACATAAAAACATGCAGTTCGCTCTCCTGCCAGCTTTTCGACCCACTCGTGTATTCATAAAAAGAACCAATCATGATTCCAGAATCTTGCATCTGACTGAGCAAAGCAAGTGTTCTGCAGAGCACGATGGTGTAATTAAATAAAAAGCTGAGAAGACATTTTTAGATGCTCAGCCGTTGTATCACTTAATGGTTCCTGCTCACTGAATGGTTTTGAAGTCAAGGCCAAAATGTACATTAAAAGGGAAGGAAAATGTAACTTGACTTGTGAGAGTCTCAAAAGGATCTGCTTGTTATGTGACGGCTTGAGAAAAACAGCTGCCATGTGCTTTTAGCCACCGTTGCACAAACGTTACATCACTTTCGTTCAATGTGTTCTCTCGTCTCCTTCATTATACCTGCAGGAGCCTGAGATTGAGAGTCTGGCAGCCATCGAGTCGGAGCTCGAAAACGTGGCCCAGAAACTCCACGAGCTGCGGCGGGGCTGAACGGGAGAGCGGCACAAAAATCCGACACCGCGGTCTGCCTCCTCGTCCTTCTGCGCTTCACCAGATGCCTGGTTTCCATAGATAGGTTATGAAAATGTGTGACAAGGTTTTAGCATCTCTCCCTGTTTTTCCTCCAGGATGCTGCTCTGCTTCTTTATTTATTTTTATTTTTTTGTAACATGGTTTCTCTCACATAAAGTAGCACACAGTAGATTGGAGCTAGATTTGCATTGAAACGCATTCCCACATTGCAAAGACAAATTCCTCCGGATATGTTTATGTTTTATGGCAGTCATCTGCTCATTCTGCGCACGCATTCTGTCTGCTTGTCAGATTACAAATGATTGACGCGAAAGGTCGGGACTGATCCGGGTAGGGTTGAGATCACACACTGGAGCTTTGTGTAAGGATATAAATCTCTCTCTGGGATGGTAATTTGCTTTGAAAGGGAAAAAAAGAGAGAAGAGGATAGAAATTATTCCCTTATGTGATAGAAACAACTAACCCCAATCAAGCCAAGGCAATAAGTTTAGATTTTTAGCAGGAAAATAATTGTGTTGTATTCTAACACTGTACTGAATTTCTCTAAGAAAATAAAGAAACTGACTCTGGAAGCCTCTTTTTTGATAAAGTTTCTATATGCGTGACAACCCTCCTTGAGATAAGCGAGGATCCTGCTGAATGCGAGGAAGATAAATCACTTTTGCAAGTTTTCGTCTCAAAGCAAATATTTAGGCTACTTATGGAGGAATCTGCTACAGCATGAGTGAAACTAGTATTTTTCTGCAAAAAAAAACAAAACACATCATTCTCAAGAGTAGCTGAAGTTTGCACTTGTTTGTTTGTGGGCGTTGAAGCCGGCATGACTCATCAGGATGACACATTGGCTGTGGACGCAGTCTATTCAGCCGCAACACACATTTCAGCCATTAGCTTCGCCATCGAAATCCACACTTTATTTGTCGCCAGGGTTAATAGGACAACATCTAGTGACTTTTTTTTTTTTTAATGAGACTTTGCAACGTGGGCAGGAGAAAAAGTGAAGTGCAAAAGTTGATCTCCTTTTGGGACTCAAAATAGAAGCAGCTCAGAACAGGTTCGGAAATGAAGTTTGTGTCTTTCTTTCACCAGGCAGCAGAAAATGTGGACACAGTGAGTCATTAAAAAGCAGGTCAGGCAGGAAGATTCAAACTGTACATCTATGCAAGCAAATAACCGAGAAAGCGGTGGTGGTTTTCTGCTAAACAGTAACTCAGCATTGCATTTTCTTCATTATTACCAAATCCTATCTCATACTAGTTATTTTAAAATTAAAGCTGGACGCATGCTGCCATTTACAGCATCCTCTTCATGACTCCGTCTGAAGTTTAACATGCATCAACCCTGTAAAAGATTGCTAAACTCAATCTGAGTTTAGTCTGCTTGGAACCTTGAGACAAAATGTGCAGAACGCCTTAACAATTTCATGAGTCTTTATAGGCACACCGCAACCCACTTACTCTGTTTACTGGTGAGAAAAATCAATTCCTTTCTGAATCTGCTTTGTTGGAATGCTGCACACCCAGAGGGACGAGAGCCAAACACAAACAGCAAAAGAGAAAAACCTTCAGTCTCTACATAACAAAGAATCTAATCTGGAGCTAAAACAGTTTATTCTGTACTTGATGTGGAGTCAGTGCAGGACGTATTTTAGACACAAGATGGCGACATCATACCTCCTTTTTTACTGGAAGTGAGTGCTGACAGTGGAGTCATTTTAAAAGGGGACTATAGTTTATTTGCTTTTGCTCTCAATCAGTGTTCCAGCTCATAGTAGATGGTAATTAGTGTCTGATTGTGTGAATTTTTACGCACAAGTTTGCAATCTTTTGTTTGCATTTTTGTTTTGAATTGCAGAATTGTACTATATCCCCTCTGGCCCCCTCCAAGAACATGCCATCGTACACTACTTCATAAAGAAATGTTTTTCCACAACGTAACACTCCTGAGTTTGTAGTAAAATAATTATCTTAGTCAAGATGATCAAACTAAAGTGACAGACTCAGCAATGAGAACCTTAATCTGAGTCGAAAAGCTCATGTTGACTCCTGAGAAGCTCAACAACTCTGATTTGTTAGTCCTGGTTCAAAGTACGCCTTAGGGAAAACAGCAAATATGCAAGGTGAGCTGGTGAGGTGAAACCAGAAAGTACCTTTTGGCAGAAAACCACCGCCATAGATCACCATGACTGCACCATACCTGTGGCGAGCTGGTGGCAGCAGCAAGCTGTAGGGCTTCTGGGAAAGAGAAATTGTTGAAGGGAAGATTGATGGAGCTAATAACAGTACACTCCAAGTTTAAAACCTGTTAGAGGTTGCCAAAAACCTGGACACTAGAGTAGAGGTCCAGCTTCCAGCAGGAGAGCAGCACTAAACATACAGTCAGAGCTACAGCAGAGTGATTTAGGTGGAAGTATAATCATGGATTATACTGGTTCAGTCAGTCAATTCTTGACAATTGTCGAGCTGTATGAGCTTGAGCTGTTTTGCAGAGAAGAATGAAAAAAAATATTCGGTCTCTTTGCAACGCAACTAAAAAAATACACCAAAACACTGTATCTTTTTTCTTCCTTTTACTATTATTTCTATTTTGTAACTTTTTTGTGTGTGTGTGAATCACATTGGATTGTAAAAACCCACCTTGAGGTTTGTTGGTCTAATGTGACGTAATATGAAAATAGTGGTATAATTTATGTTAGTGGTTGCTGGTCAGTGGAAAAATAAAAAATGATCCAAAAGCTTTTTGTTCATATTTAGAGTTGAAATAAGTCAGCGGTTGTGAGGACAGAAGAACTGAGTTTGATTTTTATAAAAATATAAGATTTTATTTTCTGCTACACAGTGAAACATGCAACATTTTCGTCACACTTCTCAATAAAAACAGTACAAAAATCCCCCCCACATCAACACATACTATAGATAGACTTTTAAAGCGCAGAACAAATTGGGATCTTTAAATTAAATTAAACTGTACAAATATTTACAAAAATTACATATCAACATGAAAAAAGGAATGAAAATACAATCCTTCCAGTCTGTTCTTCTACTTCTTTTTTTCTAAAAAATAGACCTGAATTAGTTACAGTCAACACATTTTTATTTATTTATTTTTGTCATCGTTCTTTTCTCAGTGCCATTGCAACTGCGTTCCTTATCTAACCATAAACTCAGCTGTTTCTCAGTTGGTTTCTCATCCACATGTTGGACCAAGGCTCTGACCTTTCCTCCACTCTCTAAGGGCACACACACACGCACACGCACGCACACACACGCACACACACGTACACGCACAAGGTCGACATTCAGTCCTGCACTCACACACACACTCGCACAAGGACACATTCAGACCTGTTTGGACACTGGCTCGCTGTGGTCAGCATGCTCCCTCTACAGCTGCTGAGAGTTTACAGGTCTGGTCTTTGGACTCGAGGAGGGGGTTGGGAGGGGCTAATTAGACACCTCGTTTAGAGAGGAGGTCTGCGTTTAAATATGCTATAAATATGCATAAAGAAAAATGGATGGATTTGTAACAAGAAAAATAATGTGGAACGGGTGGAAACCACACAGTAGGCTTGTCATTTAAAAAATAAAAAGGTATAGTGCATAAAATCTTTTAGAGCTGCGGTGCAGCCCTCTGTCTGAGTCTATGTGGCTGACATGCTTCAGCCGTTCAGAGTCTCTGGACTACTTTAGCAATGGGAAAAATGACACGATCAAAAGGCAAATATACTGAGCTGCAAATTGAGATGGAGTTCTGTTTCTTTTCAAGTCAAGGGCTTGGACTGGGCCTCGGCGGCTCACGCCATGTCGCCGATCATCTTCTTGTAATACGTAGTCTCGAAGATGTCGTTCTCCCCGGGGCAGTTGTAGTGGCAGGCGCAGGACTTGATGAACATCATGTGCTTCTTCATCACCTGCCCATCGGGGCACTTGAACTCCATGGGCAGGGTGGTGGTCCTGTGGGGGGTGCAGCAGCGGCCATCCACGCAGACGCCGCAGAACTTTGGCCTGTAGGACTTGGTGGTGGTGCAGCCTGAGATCTCAAACTTCATGGGCTTGGAGACCCGGGGAGTCCGGATGCACTTTTTCCCTTTCTGCAAGTGGAGAATGAGAGTTCAGCTGATGTGCTTTGGTGAAAACTTTGTGACATTGTTTTGTAAAAGTTCTTCAAGAGCCATATCTGTAGAAGAACTCACCCTGATGCTCTGCTCCAGCTGGGACTCGCATGGTCTCACCATGCACAGCCGGGTTTGCTTTTCAAGCCTGCACTGGTGGTTGTCATTGGTGACCCTGGTAGATATCCCAAGGCCACAGGTCTTGGAGCAGGCACTCCATTCAGTAGTCTGAACCAGGCAGTTCTCCCTCATCGTATTAGGATCTGGACCATAAGTCTCCTCCTCTCTGTATGCTGTGAACACATGAAGAGACCCAGGATTAGACAAGAGCTCTGAGTATGTCGTGTTGACGTGGGAAGACTGAGAAAGGACATTTCTCTCGACTCACCAGCCAAAGCAGTGCCTGCGAAGGAGTTCTTTTTGGGAGATTCACATATCCACTCCTCGCAGCACTTCCCGGGCACCTTGACACGTTTTGGCATGGGGCAGTCTGGGCTGGGCAGCCGGATGTCCATGGAGCAAAGCGGGACGCAGCCCACAGCTCCGTCCAGACAGGTACACTGGTACTTGCAGCTGCTCTGGAATGACTCTCCATTTTTGTACACCATACCGCCAAACACACAGGTTGCTCCCTCCCGAGCTGCGGAGACAAAGTTCAGTTTAAGGTTCATGTCTTCAGGACGCCTAAGGTGGCAGACAATCGAGAAGGACCTATCGGCTCACCTGTGCACACTCCGATGCGTCTGTTGGTGGGCGCTCCAAAGTCACAGTAGAGACCCTTGTGGGGGTCGCAGACGTCTTTCTCGGTGCAGAGCTCGCTCATCTGTTTGGCACACACCCTGCAGCAGCCGCAGCCATCCAGCACTAGACTCACTCCCGGGGGACACTGAGGCGGGGTGGAGGGACAGGAACACTGGCCGCTGCACTCCTGACCTTCAGCCTGGGACCAAAGACACACGCACAGGTAAACCTCAAGAGCACATGGCTACGCTTGGACAGGGATGAGAAGCTGGTACACTCATGATGTATGGAGATATTTGAGTTTAAAACTCATGTTTAGAAAGTTAGAATAGCATCAGTTAATTGCTTGAGCTTACCATGCAGGAGAACATGATGCACAGCACAGGGAGCAGGATGGTTTTCTTCATTCCAGCAGACATCGTTTCTAGTTCTCAGTTATAAATTCAGATTCTTCCAACGCCTTCGTGGACAAAGTCTTCCTTGAGTCTCAGAGTCTGAGTCTGCGAATTTCTTCCGATGAAGTTAATCTCTTGTCAAGCCGCTGCTCCGGTCACACTCTTTCTTGTTTCTGTTCTCGGTGAAAGCTGGAGTTCAGCTTCGGTAGAGGAGTTGATCTGAGTTCTGACTGCACACTCCGGCTCCCTTTATACTCCCCGGCCCTCATGGCACGTCACTGGGGGCTGAATGGAGAGCCAGCCCTGGACAAACATGGACATGCTTGGCATTCTTTCCTCGCTTCCTGACCCCCACTCCAGACATCCCACATTCCTGCTGTCTGAAGGCAAGGCTCTGCTGCTTGGGCCAAACAACACCATCTCTCTTCGAGAAGCTTTCATTTGGGATGGAAGGATAAGTCTGGTTTAGAGGCTTGGGACCCCACACTGGGAATTCCTGAAGACTGACTTCACAAACAGGCTGCCGGCCCCTATAAATAATGCATTTTATAAAAAGGCAAGAAGAAAGAGGGAGAGACGGCAGGGGTCAAATGTGAAGCCACACGTAAGTTTACATGAAAGAGGAACGGTGAGCAAAAACAACAGGTGGAATCTCATTAAAATGCAGGCATAAAATCATAAATTAAACGGCTCGATGTGTAGCAGGTGGTTAAGACTTTAAGACCTCAACAGCATTCCACCAGCCTGACTTCAAAGGTGCACAGACACCGTGTACTTTGGTAAATGAACATTAAGCGGTTACACAAAGGAAATCATTTGAGCCATTAAATTGAGCTGGCTATCCGTCAAGGTGTTTGTTCCAGTAAAGAAGCTTGGAAAATGGTGTTTTGAAACTTTGTCTTCTCTCATGCTGTCACGTCTGGGAAACTGCTACAGCTCTGTGCTCTAAGGTTATTATTTGCACATTATGATCTCTTCAACATGGTTCTAAGCAATAATTCTTACACTATTTGTACAAGTTATTGACCTAGACTTTTGGATTTTTTTGGCCAGCAGGGACCAGCTCAAACGTAGTTTTGTTACAGTTCATAAAGCAGGTAACTACATAAAAGTCGTGATCAAATCACTTCTGGATGTATGGCCCCATTTCAGTTTTTCCACCATATCTGGAAGACGACGTGAAATTTAGTTTGCTGCATTCTGCAAGTTTGCCACTAGGTGTCAACAAATCTCACATAATATCTTTTTATACAAGCCGAGACTCAAAAACAATGTACAAATCCTCCAATATGACAAAGATTAAAAAACTGTGATTTCTAATTTACAAGGTAATTTCTGTCCCTTTAAAAAGTTAATAGGATGTAGTAAAGTAGCTGATTTAATATTGTTCCAATGCCTGTATTTAATATTGCCATCTTGCTGGCACTGAGTTACTTTTCATGCCTTTAAACTGTATTTTTACTATTCCAACATTTAATGGTTAAGGTTAGGAGAAAATGCTCAATATGTTTAAGTGGGATCCTCGTGTAATACATTCATAGTTCAAATTATGCAATGTTTTTAAAAATTATGTAGACATAATACCTGAGTCAATATTTTGCTGCCACAAGAATTTTAGGGTTTTTTATCTGGAAACTTGATTTTCAGTTCAGCTGCTCAAAGAGAATCTTGTTTTTAAAAGTTTTTACCAAGCTTCCCTCTCATGAGGATTTCATTCTGGGTTTTGACTGAGCCATTATAACCAATGGATTTGCTTCGGCTAAGTGTTGGCTTTTCCGCTCTAAAGTACACAACTTGATTTCAGAAAAGCTTATGCAAAGGAGACTCTGAAAGTAAATGTCATCTCCTGCCGGTTTGAGTTGTGAGTTTGTGATTCTGAAAACGAAATTGGATCATTATGGTGTGCTTCCTGTTTTTAGTATGAAATGAACAAAGAATCCAGTCACGGTAAGCTGAACTGGTGTTCACGGTGAAAACTTTCAACCTATTGTTTAGAGGTAAGATGCTAAAGACTAACAATTTCAGTCTGAACTGTTCTTTCCAAAGGAAATGCTCAGACATTCAAATATCTAGATGCTTTTCTTACTAAATGCTTGGGTGCTTTGTTTTGACTCATGGCTGGAAATTTTATCTCACATCGAACAGGACATCTTGAGTCTGACTCCTGGGTAAGGCTGAAAGGTAATAAGAAATCATGAGTCGACTCCGGCGAAAGTGCATGCACGCCCGATATGACGGGAACAAAGACTGCATGCTCTTTGAGTTCTCACCTGCCTAATGAGGTTTAGTCTGTGATGGACTTGAAACGGCCAGGTGTGCCCCATCTCAGGCCAGGCTTATTTTACTACATCAAACCCAAAGTAGAGGTTTGCAGGAAAGAGGCGAGACGGAGGTTTGTGTATTTTCTTTACCTTTTTTTTAAGAGAAAAAGGGGGGATCACACACCAGGCTAGACTGAAACACTGCTCTGCTCCTTCTCCAGCCAGCAAATCGGAAATGAAAAACTCCCAGAGAAACTAGGAGCTGAAGGAAAGGAATGTAAGAAACAAGCCAGCAGACTGGGTTGTTACTAGACAGGAAGCATCCCCATATAAGGAGGCCTGTGCTTTTCCTAAAAAGGATATGTTCTCTTTCTGTGCAGGCTCAGTACAGTAGAAACTTCTACCTGACTGCCTGAACATGGCTGTGAGTGAAAGTGTGTGTGAGGGATTCCTGCGTGTGTGTGTGTGTTGTATGTCAGCGCAGCTTTCGGAGCTGCACTGATATCTAACGGAAGCAGCTTGATGAAGGAACGTGCTCCTGCCACACTGCAAAACAAGACCCAGACACCGCTGTTATCTAACATGCTGAGTAATTTACAGTTGTTGCCGTCAGGCCGTCTGTTTATCTTCCACTGCAAGACATTTTCGCGAGCTTTTTTAACGAATGTCCTCTGAAGATAAAATGAAATGTTTTTGTTTCATGCTTTCTGTTGTTTGTGCAGGCGCTCGTGTGTGTGTGTGTGTGTGTGTGTGTGTGTGTGCTACCACGAGCCTGTTCTCCAAAAAACAGCTTAAACCAAACAACGACAATGCTAAGAAAGCAATTTATATACAATCTTTGGCCAAAGCAACAGAAAAAAAAGCAATCAATAGAAGGAAAAAAGAATTATTTCTGAAACAAAAACAAGAAAAAGTAGGATTAAATTTGCTATACAGTTAAATAAGTTAAAAACAAACAAAGAAGAGAAATACACCTTTAGATACACAAGAAAAAAGTTCTATATTAAAACAATATGTAAAACAGAAATACTATCGACTATAAACAATTAATATGAAGGAGACCAAAACCCAACATTTTACAAACTATCTCAGATTGCATGGTAGAAGTTTATCTTTGGTAAACTTCATAATCTCTGGAGATAGATCTTTATGAATACAGTTTTTATTGTACTCCATTTCCAGTCATTCTGAAACCCATTTAGTCAATTTAAGTTGATCACTCCAACTTAACCCCAGTTGATTTCCTGCTTGTAGATGATTTTTTTAAGAGTCGCATCACCACATAAAGTTTCCACCAACTTCGAGCAGGTCACACCAACTCACTTTAGGAAGTTGGCTGTCTACTTCCCAAACTACTTCCTTCATTTTTCCACCAATAAATGAGAAATATTTAGATGAATCATTCAGAAAACTACTCGGAGTATTGTTTTATGACAGGGATTGAGCTGGAACATGTGCCATTGATGATGAATCTGTCTATCAGATTGGAACCTCCTCCAGCTTGTTTACTTAAAAAAGAGGGTTCAGAAAGATTAAACTTGCACAGTTACCACTGTTTTTTCATTTATATTCTTCAGTTTTTGTTATGCTTCATGAATAATTTAGATATATATATATTTTTGCACATTGAATGTTTGAGCTTTGACTGTGGGACTTAAAGTTTCCTGTGGATATTAGTCCAGTGACTGCATTTATTCTCTCTAGTTTCCAGATCTGATTATGTGGATGAGGTGGCCAAAGGAAATACACAGCTCTGTGTGAGGTAGAGTCGGATATGTCAAGGCTAAGTATAGATGGATGTATTTGTCTAAGCGAGTTGCTTCGGGTTTAAATCAGAGCTGGATGTCTGGTGGTGCCGTAATGGTAGTCTGCTCAACTTTGTGCTTGTTGGCATCGGTTCTATTAAAGGAGGGGAACTGTCTGATCTTCCGTCTTGTTCAGATTCAGCACAATAGAAACTGAGTGTGACGTTATTACGAAGACAAGAGAAGATTGGTCCAATTTAACTTGAGACAGTGAGAAAAACAAAGTGTGCCAATTTATTCGGTGTATATAAACTTCTGATTTCAGCTGTACCTGAGTACAGTGAAAAATGGATGGAGTTACACTTCCATGTCAATGAAAACTCTGTTCCTACCCTCTGAATTTATGGTCCTCCAGACCAGTCAACATTTTTCTAATTTCTTATTATCCAATTGTGGTCAGCTTGTGTAATTTGTAGCCTCGATTTTCAGGGTTTTTTTTGGGAGGATTTTTGCTGATAGGATTGAGACCTGGTATAGTATTGCAGCAGCAACCAATCTGTTTAAGTTATTAATATCACCTCTAACAAGTCTGTCCATTCTAAACTGTGTTGTCAAAAATACATCTGACATCTGACACTTGGTTTGAATTTCAGCGAGTTATCCTCACCACAAGTGAGACGAGTTACTTTCACGCGATTGATCCCTATTTGTCTTAACGATTGATCAGTCTGCACTGGAATCAGTTTCATATGGATTCTACTTTACTGCTTTCATTTTTTCTCTACCATCTGCTACTAATCTTCAATAATGCACAGTTACAGAGAAAAACAAACAGACAATTGATTAAGTTTCTAAATTAGCCCTCTAGTTTCCATCACATCTGAGCTCACACAGCTCAAACGGTATTTACTGGCCCAGGCCTGTCTCCTGTCCTGGTTCCAGATTTACACAAGCTACTACCAGCCAGTTATAGAATGGTGTGATATTTACGCTCATTCATGGTTACCCCGTGACATCACAAGCCTGCTAAAGCAAAACAGCTGGGGGTTGGGGGGGGGTTTCCACCTTCAGGCTCTGTGGAGAAGACCGACTTTGTGTCTCACAACAACACCTTCCTCATTTAGTCTCACCTTCGGGGTCAGAAAGTGGAAACTGCCCAGCTCTCCGCGGATCATGATGTCAAAGCCTGACGGTGACGTTACAGAGCGAGCCTCTGTGCCTCCCGTGGGCCATCCCATCACTGTTTCCATGATTCCCGAACACCGCCCGCAGCCAGCCGAGGCACACTCATACCTTCCCGTGATTTCACAGCTCCGCAGGAAGAAGTAGAGACTGAAAACAAAAACCGAAGCAAACATATTGTTTTTCCGTTTGGGCTTCACAATTGCTCATTTCTTGTTTAATCGTCATCTCGTTCCCTTTTGACAAAACGAGGGCAACAAGGTCAGGGTTCGGAGACTTAATGACATCCAACGCTCCCAGTTTTATCAGGCCCATCTGGTTCACGGTGATTCAGGCTAACGAAGCCTTCATGAAAGGAATAATCTGTTTCTGCTGATTCAGCCGTGCTAATGCTCTAAATATACATTACATGAAGGTGCATTCTGTGTATGCACAGGTAGGCTATACTTTAGACATGCTAAGCTGGTGGGTTTCTCCCAAAGCGGCTCCACATTTGAAACTTCACTTGTGTTGCCTGCATTCATCTGAATTAAACTGAATTCCATTAGTGGTTGCTGGCAAGCTATTTGAAGAATGTTCCATGGCTTTAACTTCAAACACCCCATCTATATACCACTGTGCAAACTGAACATGAGACCCAAAGCTCAAAATGATTTTCCTGTCCTGCGTATTTTCCCCCCACTTTGAACTATTTTTCCACTCTTTAGGTTGGAAATCATTGTGGCTGCAAACGGCAGAGAACGCTCCTGTTTTTTTATATATATTTTTATGTTTTAAGCATTAACTAAAATCATAAACTAAAAGGAATGCATAATTCAATCTGCCAAGGCAGTAGATTTAGTTTATATCATTCCAGTGTCGTTTGCAATATTTGTGTTTGATCAGCAAAGCAAAACAGAGCGGAAAAAGAAAAATGGCAAAAAATAAAAAAAAAAAAAAAAATACAGTAAGTCTGGGAAAGTGAGCTGTTGCTTTCTTTTACAGTTTGAAGCCGGTCTGCAAAAACAGTTGTGGGGGGAAAAGTCTTAAATGTTTTGGATGGTGATCTGTGGACATTTAACAATGAAGGAGGCATGCGCCAGCTTTAGACAGATGAAAGGTTCGGAGGCCGATGGAAACTTTCTGAGGTTCATCCGTGAAGAGACAAGCAGTGGAAACTAATAATGGATTTGGAGCCTGCGGTGATCTACTGAGATTTAACAATGGGGGTTGGTGGGCAGATGAACTGTGAAGATGGAAAGTGGGCCTATTTAAAGCCCCGAGCGGTGGAAAACGTCGCGCCTGGAAACACGCATCGGGCCTAATCCTTTTTACGCATAGCCTGCGCAGAGTGGCCGGGTCTAGTGTTACTTACGGTAATGGGCTGAGATATGATGTATTTTTGATGTCAGCGGGATATATATATATATTTTTTTGAAGGCGGATTTCTGTTTTCGGTTAAATTTTCTTTTTAATCATTTTGTTATGGCGAAGTGAGAGGGATATCGGTTTCATTGCCTCTGCACAAATCGTTCTCGAGCGGCCGCGGAAAGAAATTCGCAGGTGGAAAGTTGCTGCGGACCAAAAGTCGGGAAACATCTGCGCAGATATAACGAGCGGAGCCGACGGGCGGCTGAGATCTCAGAAACAGAAACAGAAAGTGGAAACTATCTATTTGCACAGCAGCCGTGGAAAGTGTTTAGACTGGAGACGCTGATGAGAATTGGGGGCCCGAAGCTCTTTCAACAAACAAAGAGGATCTCGTCTCGGCGGCAGATTTACTGCCACACACAGCGGCACGGAAGTCAGGTGTTTTTTTTTTTTTTACCAAAACACGGCTGCATGTGGGTCCCCGTCCGCCTGCGCTCTGTTTTTGTGACCTCTCAGCTGGAAGTCAAAGGGTGGGTTTCTAATTTTAAACGTACTGTACACATTAACCCCGGGAACTTCCTCTCTGGGGCCTCCCACTGGACATACCAGCAAGCTCAACAAGTCGTGGAGACTGTCAACAGTGATGAGGACATTCCATTTCTCCAAACTGTGCAAAAGGCCGGTGACCGTGAAGAGTTTTTTGTGACCCTCATGATGGTCTGTACTTTGCAGATGATATCCCGTTATTCTACCGTGCAGGCCACACACAGAGCGACAGTAGAAAGACTCTACAAGCAATTCAAAGTCTGTTTAATAAAATCTTCGAAGCTGGGCGTGTCGGTTATTGCAAAAGAAGTAGATATTTCTTCTTTTCTGTAATATTTTTTTGAGTATTGAAAATATACTCAAAAAATAAGTATGCATGCTTTGGGATCCTGATAGGGAAACCAGATTGTGTAAAGAAAACCTGTGCAAATGGCTTCACATTCAGGGACCACTTTGATATTTAATTAGGAGAAACACATTTTTAAAAATGTACAAAAAAAACCCTTCCACTTCTCTCATTTGTTACCAATGATTTGGCAATGAATGTGTTGTGACTTTCCGAGACAAGTCTTTTAATCTGAACGACACACACTGAACTGACTTTTTGGGGCCACCGCCTCCCTGCAGGAATGTCAGTTCCCCCACATTAGCTTGGCACACGAACGCATACCTCGGCTAATTAGCTTCCTGTAAACGCGTAGGATGAAAACGCCGGCTTTAATCACACGCTGCTGCTTCGTCTTATTCACTGCCAAGGAAAATGTTACTCCAAGCACAGAACCCCCCGCCCCCCAAAAATAAACCCAAAAACGGTCCAGTTGCTGCTTCTCGGACAGGTGTGCAGGTCAAGATGTTACTTTAGCATTCCTTCAAAGATTCAGAGAGTGTTTTTTTTTACTTTTGATTGACTCGAGAGATTGTTTTCTTTTACTCTGGCTGCATTTGAGGTGTCAAATTGGCTTTTAAGAGCGTGTGTTTACCGTCTGTTTTACCGGATGGTTATGTACCGGTTGGCCGTGGCCTCGTGGGGATTCATGAAAGCTCCCTGTATTTTCCAGCTGTTGCAGTTTGCTGACTGTCACTCTGCAAACAGCATAACTGTTTGCAGATATGCTGGTGTTGGTGAGTTTCTGACTGACGAATGTTTGCTAAAAACACAAGATTTTGTCTGTTGAACAGAATTGCTGGTCAATAAACAGTAACGGTTACTGTTTACAAGTCCACAGAAGAGATATAAGATCTAAATGCTTTCATTTGAGATTGTAGGAGGATGAACAACGAACAGATATTAAAAGCCAATTACCTAATTTGTCAGTGCATGAGGCAAAGGTGGTCTTTGTTAACTTGTCGCTGTCACAAACACTATAAGACACTTGTAAAGTTTCAGTCTTTTCCTCTTAACAATGATGCAATTTCTAAAGCAAACCGCTGTCACTTTTGGTGAAGAATTGACTGGCATTTTATTTATACAATTATCTACTATTGAATAAATACTTTTTGGAGTCAGCCGACCCGAGCCGGGCTACGGCCCAGGAAAGGGTCACCATTTAATCACAGAGACAAAACATAGAGACAATCCTGGACTTGCACACATTGCATTCAAGGGCCTCACATGCATACTTTGGGATCCTGATAGGGAAACCAGATTGTGTAAAGAAAACCTGTGCAAGAATGATCAGGATACAAACTCCCCCAGGGAGGACTTTAATATAATTGAGAACACTGGCATGGGTAACCCCAAATTCCTCGACGCCTACTAAATGAACCGATGTAATAAACTGGTTCTTGAGGGATTTCCAATCAGTTCCAGAGCTTTGCAGTAATTTGGATCATGAGATAAGTTTTTATTATTTATTTATTTTTTTTATAATAGAGCCCACGCCAAGTTCAAATCTATGAGTCAACCTCAAAAACGCTGAATTGGACATTCCCATTAATGCAGCTCATATATTTTTGTTAGGCCCTCCCTGCTTGGTCAGCAGCCATGTCTGTTCAACACCAGAAACTTGAGTTCGCAATGCAGCATTGCTGTTATAAAACCCGAAGCTGAGACAAGCTTGGCGTCATCGTTGGGTGAAAGTTGTGAGCCTCTGCCTGACTTTCTCCAGAGGTGGAAAAAGACATAATAAACACAGGGTGAAAAGATACAGACAGAGTCTAAATGAATCTCTTCCTCATGTAAACAATTAGCAAAGATGACTTTTTGGTAAGGGTCAGAACAGATTTGCTTTCTGCTCTAATTACAAGGTTTTCTTCTGTTATATAAGCTCCTATTTTCTATTATGTAATCTAATGAAACGGCATTAGCACAGCTGCATAACTAATAATAATAATATCTGTGTGTGTCGCTTTGGTATGGGACCAGCTCACATGTTTAATGACCTATTCTGCCACAAACACCAAAAAAAAAAAAGAGGGAGAATTCTCCAGAACAAAAACACAATGTTCAAGCCACAAAGCCTGTTACTGGTGAAGTATGCAAATCAGGGCATCTCACCAACTGCTGTGCTTTTGGCTTTGCCTGGGAAATCTGGTCAGACGTTCTGGCATTACTGGGGAAAAAAAAAAAAATCCCAGCATCTGCGCGATCCTACGAGAGAAGGAACATTGGACAAAGTCAACACTAGATGGGTTTGTTACAACTGAGCACAGCATAAGGAAACTGTTTTCAGATGACTAATGCAGTGGACAAAAGGTGAAAGATAAGTTCTGGGACTGCCCATATTCAACAGGCAGCTGTAACAATGTTGCTTTTTAAGATCCGCATCAGGTGTGTCCAGTAAAATAAAGTACGAGACACTATCACCTCATCACTGATAGTGAAAGTCGCTTTTCCCTCACTTGTGGTTTCGGTGTGAACACCGGAGATCAAATTGTTCCCAAAAAGCTCTTTAGAGGATTGTGCTACTCTGTACAAAAATGGTCTGGGTTTTCATCTGAGCTAATTGTTTCCAGATATGAAGTTTCTGCAACAGTGGCTTAACGGGACCCCTCCCTGTCTGTCTGCACCTCTGGAACCAAAGGGCCATTTGCCATCTGTCTACGAGCTGCAAGCTCAGACTGAAGTCTACACCTTTCCTCCTGCATATCTGTGGCGTGTTTCTGCCAGTCTGGTCACAATCAGATCCTCTCCGAGTGTCTAATGTTGCCTCCAGATTTTCCTTAAAAGTTGACAACCTCACTCTTTTCGACATTTTCTGCAAATGGTGACGTGCCACACAAAACCCACCATACATAGGACAATCTGTCCACCCAGATTGTCCTCTGTGTCTGCACCTTGCACGACTATTTAATACTGTTATCTCACTACGCTTCACCTTCCCACAATACCTTCTCTCCTGGAAACTGACTGTGGAAAATATTATCTTCCCATCTAGTTCTTCTTCACAACAGCATGGATTATTCCACCGTCAGAGGAGTCAAAGGTGAATTCCTCACTAAAGTGAGTAGGAAGCGATGACGCAGGGGCAGGGGTCGTCATGCACCTACATGGCGAAGCAGCAGCAGACAACACAAAGTTTCACATGTTTCTCCTACCCAGGTCCACACAGACAAGAAACACATAATGCAAACGTGTTATTTCAGGCTGAATGCTATGACCCTTCCCCCACCAGATCACCTCCTGCTGCCTCAATCAGCAGCCAAATAGCAGCATTTGAACATCATAGTGAGAGGATTATGACTCATCCCAATGTGTAATGTTTATAAATCCTCTTCCCCCCTGAATGCAGGATCTTTATCTATGTGTCTAACAACCAAATGTGAGTCGTGCATCACCAGCTGTCAGCTCGCTGTTATTTCTCCGGCTGAACTTCGCCATCGGTATGATGCGGCTCTGTCAGAGCAGAGGTGGAGGAGGTGATGACGCATGAAGAGCTCATCACTTAGGTACCTGTCAACTCAGCTGCAGCAAACTGGGATTTTCAAAACCTGATGTAATGCATTCTGTTGTGAAAAACAAATTGCAGTATTTTTCTCACAACATTCCATTTTCTTGAACTCCAGCTTCAAAGGTCTTTAAAGGGGAAGTGTTGTGTACTTTCCAGACAGAAAGTGCCATTTTATTGCCCAGTCAAGTAACTGTTATCTTCAGTTGTTATACGTATATCAAACATGACTTAAAAGAATTGTAACTTCGCAATTTGATGGATTGAAATTGGCCTCTGTCTCTTTAAGAAGCTCCTGTTCTTTCTGAAACTTTTCTGAAACTTACCACATCACCCAATCTTATTTTACTTTCCACATTTTCCATTTGTCTCTCTCTCCTCCACCCCATCCTTCATCTTGTTTCTTTTCCACTAAGGTCTCTGTTCTATGTCACATGTCTGAGGTGTTCTTTCGCAGGGACAGCTTGTCTGCACCTTGCACGACTGACTTTCATTAGGTATGTGCAGACTCCAGGCTGTAGCTGTCGTTTAAGTGCTGCCGGTTGTGGGAAACTGTTTTCCCTGTTACCTTTGCTTCTCACGGTAACTGTTCCCAGGTATGTTATTTTCCCGCTTCTCGGACATGTGGTTTAGCGTGCCTCGGAGGGCGGTGGGTCGCTCTCCTGGCTCGGAGTGTTTGTGCAGGTGCAGGATTTACCCGGCACACCGCCCTGCTGAGTGTTTTGGAGGTGCTTTTCGGAGCAGCTCAGCCCGTAGCGTTAGAAGGTGCCGCCTATATGTGGCATTTAGTGGGACAACCCAGAACAGGAATTTCCTCGGCTTGGTGGAAACTGAGCAGTTACAGCTGACAGACGGCGAGAGAATCGTGAAGGCAAGAAATGTTTTAATAGCGAGACATTGATAGATGCTTCACCAAACATTGTGAGGTAACCAGCAGGTATGTCCTCTGCCTTGCAAAGTTAATTATACTTTCCAAACTTTTCCACATGTCACACAAAAACTGCAACCCTGAATGTACTTTATGGTCATTTCGTGTCTGTGTTGTGGCAGAACAAAACAAAGACATAGATAAATGTGATGCGAAATGAACAAGACATGTAGCCTTCACCTTTTATTTATTTATTTATTTACAATAAACATATTTGAAGTGTGGCATTCAGTGATATCATTAGAGTGACACCCCTGTGCAGATCAGTCCAGTAAATACTGTGTGTAATTAGTTATTATAAATAGCAGAAGTGCTATTAATAGAAATAAATTCTGAATATGCCAACCCACTTCATCCAGCGGTTTTGTGCAGGCTTCAAAAGTTTATTATAGAGAATATTTGCAAACAAACAGCACAAAACAGATCCCCACAGCAGGTAGATAGATCAATTAGAAAGCTGTGATGTTTAGTAGATTGATAAATTACAAAACAATATCCCAACGTTTAAACATCTTACAATCAATCCACTGTACAACTGTAAGACCAGAAAAACGTGATAACTAAAGTGTGTCAACTGAACAACATTTTTATGGATAAGTGGCAAGGAGAAAGCTATAAGAAGTTCATGTTGCACTTCAGTCCACACAGGATGAGCCAGAAGAAGTCAGGGGTGAAGAAGAGGAGCAGGACGGTCAGAGGAGATGCAAATGCATATTTTTGCCTACGTGCTTTATGCTGGAAAAAAAACTGAACACAGCACAAATGAACAAACAATACCCAAAATGAAACACGGTGGCCGGTTCATGTTGAAAAATGCGAAACATGAAGCTGGATGCAGGGTTACAGTTTCTGTCAGGAAATAACTCCGAATGAATCTAATTCCATTCTATCCTTACAGTCATGTTCAATAAATTACAATATGCATTCCGATGAAGCTTGTTCATGAGATTAAAAATATCTTTTTAATGTGGCAACCTAAAAATACTTCTCTATTAAAAATAGTTTTTATTGATTTGATGTAACATTTTAATCTTAAAGACCAAGTTTTTATGGTAACTTATTGGCTTACCATTTTTACTTATTAAATAGGTGCTACTATAAGTGGTTGATAAAAGTCTAACCCAGGATTTCTTTGATGTCTTGATAACAAAACACAAAATGCATTGGATTCACGTAAAATCACAGCAAAGTTACAGCAAAATTACAAACTATAGCTCACTTTTTTATGACTATCTATCTAATAGTTTCCCCCTGCATCAGGGTAATCAGAAAACCTTATAGTTTTAAAATGGGGTTGGTTACTGTTATCCTTATTTCCAGGGTTGCAGCTCATATATTCCAGACAGTGAAGGTCACTGAAAGAAGAATTAACAAGTCTCCTGTTTCACTGTCAGAAACTGCCTTGAATGCCTGATCGAAGCTGTTGTGAAAGATTTCCGGGATAATGAATTCCTCTGGTTTGGTCAGCCGACGTTAGAAATCAGAATGAGGGGAAAGGAGGACTTAATGAGGCAGACGGGAGGCGTGAGGGGCTTGACCAGTCAGCATGAAGGGCATTAAAAAGAACACTGTATTTTGGATAATTGCAGATTACCGACCAAATCAGTGGATTTAGCTAGAATGAATGAGTGGCAAAACATTCACAGCACATATACCGCTTTTATCCAACAGACATCCATCTGAGCCTCTTCCATCCTATCTGTGGACGGCCCAAACTGTTGTTGGCTGGAATTACAATAAGTGAATTTTACAGCGTGTTCCAGTTTAAAGCTTGTGAACTTTGGCACTGTCTTATAATGACCACTCGGTCAATGGGCCATACTGTTGCTGTATTGATACAAGTGCAGATGCACACCAAATGCACACCTCAAGGCACAGCAAGCACACACACACACACACACACACACACGCTTGTACATCAGAGCGAACTAGGTTGAGAAATCTGAAAGAAAACAAACAGGATTCCTGTGCAGTACGGTGTGGCGTGAGGCTGCTGGACGGAAAAACAAAGAGGGGCCTGTTTGCGGCGCGCAGGAGCATTCCAGCCAACAGAACAGGCTCAGGGACGCTGTTGACCTAAGCTACTTTAGAATGTTTGTGCAATAGCTTTTGACCACTTCATTAAAAATACCGTTTGATGCCGAGGCGGCCGTGTGCTGGCGAGGAGCAGTTCAGACTGGTCTGAGCAAGAGCAGCACGCCGCCGCATGAAGGAAGAGCTGTTTTTGAAAAGCAGCGCCGACCTGTTTATCTGGAGCAATGAGCCACCAGCAGACCACCGGTGGTCACCGTCTGTGTCACCACCACCGATTTCTTTTTAGATGTTTCCCTATCTGTCCTGCGGAGGAATGACTTAACTACAGCGCTCTTCTAGTTTTGGATGCGTCCGTTCTCCAACACTGCTGATCCAGATGTCTGAATTAAACTCCTTGTCATGTCATCAAGTCCTGCAGAGGCATGGTAATGAACCATTCATTGGATTCAGGTGTGCTGAAGCGGGGAAACATCTAAAACATGCTGGCCCTCAAGGACTGACATTGGACACTGCTCTGGACAGTGACACAATAGCGTGACTGTGCTTTCCCTAGTTACACAAACCCCAAGGTATTTATACACCTTGGGCTTTTTCTTTTTTTTTCTCTCTCTCATTTTGTAGCGTTACGATCACAAGCTTTAACCTTGGAGGTTTGCTGGCTTCATTGGTGGACAAATAGCATCATGGAGACCAAGAGAAACAGGAGACAAGACAAAGTTGCAAACAGGTTCAAATGGGCTGGGTCATACAACCCTGCTTCGAACATTTGTAGAAGTCCATCATATAATAATGGAAAGAGTATAGCAAAATCACAAACCTACCAAAACAAGACTGTCCACTTCAATTGACAGGTTAGGCAAGGAAATAATTTTTTTTAAAAAGCAGCCCAGAGTTCAATAGGACCCAACTCTGAGAAGAATTTACCATAAACCATGTAGCTGACACACAACACCCCTTTGGAAGAAGGCACTCTGGTCAAATGATCCCAAAGTAAATGTTTTTCCTGCATTCAAAGCACAATGCGTTGACGAAAAACCAGCAATTTACACCAGCCTATACCGACCATCCACACTTACAAACACGGAGGTGACAGCATCATGTTTTTCTCTTGGAGGGATGAATAAGCTAATCAGACTTGATGGAACAAAATTAATGACTAAAACGTTGTTGGTGGCGCTGCAAAAGACTGGACTCCTACCAAAGCCCAGACCTAAATCCGATTAAGAATCTCTGGCAAGACTTGAAAATTGATTTTAACAAAAACATCATCCTGATGAAGATAAAAAGGGGATTTTTTTTTAAATTTGAAAAGAAAATAACTTAAACTCATGTATAATTTCCTTTCCATTTTATATGCTTTTTTGTGTGGAGGTCCAAGTCACACAAATGTCTCTGATTGCAACAAGACAAAATGGTAAAGCCTTCAGTCGTTTCGTTTTTTTTTTCTTTTACAAATGTGCACAAGACTAATGTGCAAAAACACAATTTGAAATTACAGTTCTTCCATTGAATAAGAAACACAGTTGAAACTTTGTGAACGAGTTTGTTCATGCGATAAGTCCTCAATTGCTTGATTGCAGTTTGTTCTGGGTCTAGTAAAAACAATATGAAATGACCATCACCTCAAGATTCCTCAGGTTCCTTTTGGAAAGGAACCTGAACATAGCGTGCCCATGTGCACCACTATGGCTTGTTAATTTGTTGCTGAATCAATATAACACATTGGTTCAGTAAGCTGCTTTTCACTAAGAAGCTTGATGAAAAGATTGAGTCAGAGTTACAGATTTGTTATTCTGGTAAGTGAGGCTGACCTTCCCCCCCCCCCCCCCCCCTCCCCGCCCCTCCACTTTTGCCTGTGAGCAATTTCTGAACATCAAAATTGCTCCGATGGAGTGGCCTGCCAGGCCGACAGTAAAAGGCTGTGGTCGCACTCGGCATCTGGCAGGCTTCGATGTGTGTTGACCTGCCTGTTTGAACGTGTGAAGTGGGGAGTTGATGAAAGAGAGCATGTGTTCCTGGCAAATATCCTCGAGATAAATTGAAGCAAAAGCCAAAGGTCTTTTACAAGAGGTGGAAAAAGAAAATGCTTTAATGTGGTGACAGACTCGTGAACCTTTGAGGGTTAGATTGATCTGTCCTGAACAGAAACATGGGGTTAGGCCGGTCTGGTTAGATCCTCTTTAGCCACTTGTGTCTTCTTCTCTGATGCTTGACGTTTGATCAAAAAATAACTGAAATTGCAGAGGGAAAAAAAAAAAAAAAGGTTAGCTGAAGAAATCAGCGTGCACATCAGCGTGCATGTGCCCAGAGTCTGGGAAACAAAACAAGATGGTACATAAAAAAAAGGTGAAGTATTTTTGAACTGGCTTTTAGTCTTGAAAACCTGTCAGAGAACTTATTTTCTAACTGATCATTTCATCCAATAATGCAAATTTTAAAACCCATCAAACCGAAACTGGGACACTTTAAGGCCAGTTTTCTTCACTCCTGGTCTGAACAAGACTGATTCCCTCCTGCTAGTGATTAAGAAGATTTTCAGAGTTGCCCAGGAGTCTTACAAAGTACAAAATATGAAACCTCAAATCAACAGCCAATACGTTAGTAATGGATTTCCTCAGACATGTAAGTAAAAGTACCAGAACAATGTAGAACCTGCAATATGCTACAAACCTGAATAATGTACAATATAAACATGATGTTTTTTTCTTATAGCATTTTTGCTGCTCTATCTGTTGCTGCCTCTTGGTCAGGACTGCCTTTGCAGTTTTTAATCTCGATGGGATTCAATCTTGGTTAAGCAAAGGTTGAATAAGAAAAGCAGAAATGAAATGCAAAATAAAGAAGTGGAATCACAAGTGGGCCCAACAGGCAGTGTCCGAGAAGGTCACGTAACGGAGATCGATGAGATCATGTGTTTGGTCGCATTGTACAACTTGCAAAGGTCCAATGTTGAAACCTCTGAGTGCTTAATAAATGTTTACATGTACCTGTCGATCAAGACAAGTCAAATCTCGCCCATGTTGTTGAGAAACAGTCAGGCGCAATCATAGACTCTGCAAACATGGCGTGGAGAGTTGTATGGTCTATATGACTGACTGCACATAACTACTTTCCATTCACATGAGAGACGGCACCACACAGGAACATGACGAACATATCACGACATCGTGAATAAACCCGAGGGCCTCCCTCCTTCGACGTTTCTCTCTTCTTTTTTTTTTTCCAACTTCCCTCACTCTCGTTTTTCTGTCTTGCACACTCATCTTCTTTCCGTTGCTGTTTGTGTATTTGTGACGACAAACTGTGTTTGCTGACCGGCTTTCACCCAACCACCACAGCGTCCCACCCGCCATCGCCTCTTGATGCTTTGACCCCGAAGACCTGCTCACTCAAATATGCTTGAGCTCCTCCTCGGACCTCATCTGCCGTTTGCTTTGTCTTCTTCTGACGTCAAACACTTTCCACCGCTGCAAATTACAGGAATAAATCACTGAGTGGTCCTGACAAGGATATGTTAATAATAGCAGTGAAGTCCTGTGTTCAATAAGCTGCATGTTTTTGCATTTTTTACTTCATATGGTCACATTGAAGTTTAGAACTACTAAAAAGTGAAATTCTCGAGAGCGCCGATAGTAAAAAAAAAAACAGAAACTGATGAGAACCTGGCTGATTTACTGCCTCAAATTACACATTTTGAATGGAGCCATGCTTGGCACACTCTTCTGGTATGTTTTTCCAACTCCCTCCAGAATCTCCAACTCTGGTTTAGCAGGAACTTCCTGCTCCAGGCCAAATCCCTCCAGTCCCACCAAGACATACACCCTCAATTTATTACCCACCATTACAGAAACCAAGAGTCAAATACCTAAACATACTTATCCAGAATCTAATTCCTCTGGTTGTCCACCACAAAGTTAAATCTTACTGCTGCACAACAATAATAAGAGCTGCAGTTAGGCATGACCTTGCTACTACGACTAGGTTGAGTTGTATGTGTGTGTGTGTGTGGGTGTGGGTGTATGGGTGTGTGTGTTTGCGTGTGTATGGGTGTGCGGTCTGACCAGTGCCCACATCCTTCCAGCACAAGATCATGGCCACCTAGAAGACACTCGTCCTGCCTTTCTCTGTCTCCACCTCCATCTGTCCTTCAGTCCCCCCTACGGCCAGGTCATCAAGTCTGTTGGGCAGAGTGACTTTGGCATTTTTTCCCCCTCGCTGGTAACGTTTGCTGTGCACATAGTGTTGTGTGTTTACTGGAGATGACTCAAGTTGAGCAAACGAGGATGGTATTTAAGTCTGCTATATGTGAAGAACAGCTGACTTTAATGGCAAAGTGCAAGAAAGTCTTCGTCAATGTTACCTGTGTGTAAACAAATAAATCAGCACATTGTCCACTTGACCTTGGAGATGCATGTGTGACTTATTTTATTGCTTTGGAAATAAACTGGGATTACGGGGAATCTTTTTGTAATCCTGCCGTAAAACTGCAATTAATTAAAGCTTATTGGAGTTTTAAACTTTTGCTTTTATAAATTCCTGCGGCAGCTAGCTGAGCTGTGAAGCTGACTCTTGCTTGTGTGTGAACCTGAACAAGAAATGAAGATTCAGTTTCAGATTGTTTTTTTTTTATTATTATTCCTTTAAGTGTTTTATTATTATATTAGATAATGTTGATGTTGCTGAAACCAGTGACATTGCTATGTCCTTCAACCACCACAAGGTGGGGCTGCTCATTGGCCACTTTATTAGGTACACCTTTCTAGTAATAGGATACATCTTTAACGAGAAGTTTTTCATTAAATAGGGTATTGGAGATGTTACTGTCTGGTTGAATGGTGATGTCAGTATTAAAATACACCATTAATACATCACAACTGCAAAGATTAACTGCAAAGATCACATCAAGATAGGGCAAATAGTGACTTAAATGCTGCAAAATGCTTGTTAAATGTTGGATTTTGCAGCTTCTTTATGTTACGGATTTTAGCAAATACATCCTGGATACTCCTCAGTCATTCAGAAGTGAGTGAAAACATGAAACAATGTAACAAAACATTTTTGTTTGTTTGTTTCTTTGTCCTGAACTTAGAACCTATCCCTCCAACACAGATAAGGACTTTCTGGCAGCTTTTATATGGAAGCAGAGCGAACACTGGCTGCCCCATGAACCCTTTTTCCCAAAATGGTTTTTGTCTTTATTTTTGGCGGATCAACAGCATCTGGGAACTTTTCACAGCCTTGGTATTTTAGAAGTTCACATGAGCTTCCTGTTCTCTCCTTTCCTTAAGCTATACTAAGTGCTGAATTTGGCTCTTTGTGATTTTAAGCGAACAAGGGGCCCCTTTCTGAGTGACCTTCAACCACTCAGCCTTCAAAGGCCAGGCCAAGACAGCTACAATATGTCGAAGAAATGCTGCAAATTTACTTAATTTCTCGCTCTTCTTGTGAAATGGACCCAACTCAAACCGAATGAAAGTGCTTTAAGAAAGCAAACACAACAACAGGTGAGTGCAGAGGTGATAAATCATGCATAGGACGTCCTGTCTCATGGCCGAAGGCTACTTCCTCCTTTTTAAAACATCAATATTTACCAGAATATAAAGAAGCCTCGAAATCCCCCAAAAAATAAAAACAAAAAAATAAAAAAAACCTGATGACACATTTTTCTGTTGTGCTGCCAGGTGTCATACAATTAGTGCCAACTGTATCCCATCTTTATTTATGACTTTGCTCTAAATATTCATGCACCACACAGAGAGGACATTTTCGAAGCAAACGGTGCATTCCTCACGCTGCTCTCCAAAACAAATGTCACATTCCTGGGTCTCAGGTTGGAATGCTGCCCTCTACAGGTCGGGACATCCCCGAGGATTACAAGTGGACGGATAACACATGATGCCAACAACACACTTTAGTTTGTCTGGAGCTTCCAATGAAAGAGCTTTTTGTCCATGTGTGCATTGAGGAATGAAAATATCCTTGAAACAATATTCTCGTTTATTCTGTTAACACTGCAGTGATTTCTTTTTTTTTTTTTCTGGTAAGAGTAAAACGTTTTTAAAAAAATCTTTAGACTGCAAGATGTACAGTCTGATTCAGCACTGCAGGTGGAGAGAGAAGGAGGACAGGCAAGAGGATATATGGTTAAAAATGCAATACTTGTGTGCTCTTTTCTCCAGAAACTGATCATCAGTTTTAGCCTCAGAGCAGACTGAAGAGCCCTGTCTTGCTCCAAAGGCCACATCAATCTCAGTGCTACAGTTCTGAATCAGATTAAAGCTGATGATCAGACGTGATCAAACTCAATGAAGGGAAAATCAAAGCTCTGACTGGCGTGGTGATATTACAGGGAGGATTATTTCAACCAACCGGTTTTTATCTCAGAAAATACGTTTCTGCTCTATGCACACTGTTCGCTGTCTGCACTGCAGTTATGCTGAGTGGCTGTTGTCGGAGGAAATCTGTTCAGTACTGGCTGCACCAAAACATTTAGCTCTGCTATTTTAACTGAAAACATTCAATGAACGTTCCCATAGGAGGTTATGAAACTGGCGAATCTGCGAGTGGTGCAACACTGCCCTCTGGCGGCAGCATTGTTTTTCAAGAAACGTTCACTTGAACAATATAAGCCTTCCAGATTTATTTTAATTATCTGGAAAGATGAAGTGAACAAAGTCAAATGACTAAATACCTACGAAACTTTCTTGATAATTTTATCAGAAAAAAGAAAAAGAGCGCCATGATAAATCATTCAAGAACACAGATTCTGTGCAAATTACCTGAAAAAAAGAGAGAGAATATTTAGTAGAGAAAATGTAAATATAAATGTGAAATGCAAAGTGTGAACGTATCCAAACCCTCAAATAAATTTGGCACAGCATTTTCTGTCTCAGTTTCAGTGTTTAGTCACACCAGACATCAAATGTTGATTAATCTTGGTGAATATTATCTTAGCTAAACTAAAGTAAAATTAAACTATCTTAAAATTTCAGGGTCAGACCTTAAAGATCTGACCCTGATCTTTAAGGTCAGGGTCAGAAAAGACACCACAGTGTGACATCACTTGCTTTTCTTCAGATTAAATAGTTTTTTTGGGTTTTTTTCAGGTTTTTATTTCTAAACTTTCAGATGTCTGTCAAGGAAGTTGAAGCACACATTCAAATGAGCACAAAGGCAGGAGTTTATCAGAAGGGTAGTTTCACCAGGACTTCACCATATCCCATGACTCGATTAGACAGAAAACACTGCTGTGTCAGAAAAATGTAGGAAGCTGATTGACTCCGAAGAAACAAAATTATACTTCATTAAAGCATCAGTTTAAAAAGTGTGTACATATTATTGTATATTTTCAACGTCAAATTTTTATTTGGTACGGTGGGGGGGGTTTTACATTGCAAAAAATAGCATTTTAACAGGATTATATTCACTTCTTTGTATATCAAGAACACCTCTGCCACTGCGTAGTCCTTAAGAATAAGGCGGGTTTGCCAGGTTCATGATTACATGGAAATAATTTTGAATGCATGTAAGCCTTAGAGGAGAAAAAGCTTTTCCATTAAACAAAAATCCTTTGGACAGACATGGCTGTTTTAAGTTTCCAAGAAAACATTTAGGACTTTATAATTACGAAGGAACATTTTCTACATTTGACTTTGAATACTTCCATCGTGCCAATTGCAAATTAAAGTCTCCTCTTCCTTGATTGTTTACATGGAAAAGAGTCACCTTGCATTAAACTGATGTTTCAGGAAAAAGCATGTTGCAGCTTCCATGTGGAAAGAAAAACTAGGAGCAGCTTGCCATTTCAATAATGACATAAATTCAAGCCTGATGTCAGTGAGCTCAGTGTTTGTGCAGATGAGTAACTTCTGCTATTCATCACATAAGATGACTTCAGACTTCAGGTAAATCTGCTTAGTCTGGGATTAGTCCAGTTCCTGGGATTGTTTATGGTTCCCCAGGGCATTTTGGAAAGACAGTCATTTATCACACTT
The DNA here is from genome assembly GCF_027474105.1 of Poeciliopsis prolifica. Lineage (NCBI taxonomy): Eukaryota > Metazoa > Chordata > Actinopteri > Cyprinodontiformes > Poeciliidae > Poeciliopsis > Poeciliopsis prolifica. Next base: position 1,658,041 of record NW_026562395.1, read on the forward strand.
CCAAAACTAAACATCTTTTTATGTAGTATGATTCCAGTCCTACCCTCCACTTTTAACCTTTTTGACACGTTATCCGGTCAAATAAACATGCGAAAATTGTGCCAGTGACTCTGAACTCCTTAAAAGCCTTCCTGAGCTCCCACAGCTGCGAAATTTTGGTTGGAAAGGAAAATCCTGCTCGGCTCTTCACGACAACCTGTGACTTTCTAAGTTTGACCCCGAAAATATTCCCTGTCCTTCTGACGCCAAACTGTATTTACAAACTCAAGATCCAAATCTGCCTCGTCTCTCATCCTGCCAAGGAAAGTTCTCCTCCTGCGTCACAGCGGCCTGCTACTTCCATCCCCGAGTCCAACTCCAACACCGTCTGCTCTGACATGCATGAGGTAACTCCAGGCTGTTCCCTCACCCTGCGCTCTGTTGGCCATTACTTCATTCAGTTCACACAATAAACAACGAAAGGACATAATGTACTGTGCGGTTTCCAACTCTGTGAACCCAAAAAGAATAAGAGGGAATAATAGCAGCCTCGTTTCAAGACCTTGTGCAAAAATGTAAATTTCCTACCTCAGCTTTGAACTCGTTCACTACAGATACCTTTCCTTCATGGTTAATGTGTCTCTGAAGACATTTTTTCCATTTTTCTCTCCCGTTCTCCCAGTCAAGACTTTCAGACGCTTCATCCTTCCTCTAGAGACACAAGTATTTGTTATCGTCCCTTGTCTACATGCCTCATTGTTCATACACTGCACATTATGCTGAACAATGTCAAGTACAAAGTGTGGACAGAAAGAAAATGTCAAAGTTGAAAGATCCTTCAAGGAGCCTTAAGTGCAGCTGATCAAAATGTCTATTGGAACAAAAAAAATTAACAAGTAGTTTAAGAGGTTTTTGCACCATGCAATATGAGTATTTCACCAGCAGATGAATGTCAAATCTGTTAGCATGTGTACATCTTGTGACCAATGTCTGACATTAGAAAACACAGAGCCTCTCTGTGCTCAAGATGGTGTTTGATGCAAACGTTTTTCTGCAGTTATGTGTGCAATAGTGTCGATATGGACGTTGCAAAAGTAGTTATTAAAGAGATTCTTTTTAAGGGAGAAGTAACATTTAATAGACCACACTTTGTGCAACGTCATCTCACAGGATCATTTTTGCACAGATATTCAGAAAAAATAATCCATCCGGTGAAAAATATTTCTCCTCCAGAATGATTGGGAACAAATTAACCTTAAGCACAAGAAAGTTACCTGAAGTCCAGATGCAGGTTTTGGACAGATCCAGATTAGCAAGGTCTGTCGGCGCTTAAAAAAAAAAAAAAAAAAAAAATAGCCCAAGATCAAAATAGGTGAAATAAGGACTTTTCTTGCATCTAGTTTATTTGCTTGAACGTCATGTACGGCTGTGCTGAGGTCAAAGTCCAATAGTCCAGCCATAGAGAGGCTGCAGATGAGGGAAAAGAGTATTTAATGGAAAAAGTCAAAAAGGTTTAGAAGATGGAGGTGGTTATGAAACCACAGCGACACCGTATTGTTTTTTACATCTGTATAGCAGGTCAAAAGTTTAAATGATTTACAGGAACTAAACTACAATCAAAATTACCAGAAGAGTTGAAAAGAACACTTCATGGATGAAGAGCAGGGTCAAAAATTTGAAAAAAAGAGTAACGTTAAACCACAACTTCTCTTGATTTAAAATTATGTAGCAAAAGCAAATGAGGGGGAATAGCAGACAATGTTACTGTAGAGTACCATCTCTGCTACATTGAGCTGTTAGCATGTAAAGAAACCATCAGACAGCAACAGTCAGAGGCTTCTTAAGGTTCATTGCAAGACTGACTGCTACTGGAGATTCTTCACCTAGAAGATTTCTCTAGATATGAATCGATGACATTTAATGTCCTTTTTGGATCCAGTACTTTTGAATTATTTTTTCAATGCATCTCCACCAAGTTTCATCACAATCATCAAAATGAACAGAAACCGTATTGAAATATTTCACTCCATGGGTGATGAATCTACTCCATGTGATTTTCACCATTTGAAATGAGTGACAACTGTCAGACCTTTTCACAATACATTTAATTTCTGAGATGTCGATCCGTATGCAGCTTTTCCATCCAGTGACAGGGAATCTGCACTCGTTTTGTTCTGTAATTTATTGAGAATTACAATCAGATCCTAAACCCCCATATTATCATACATCGGAAAAAGATTTTACAAAGGCATTAGAACATTTCTGAAACTGTAGCATTAATGTCTGTCTTTTATTACAAGACTGTACATACGATACCAGGGCCTTCATGGGCTTTGGCTTGTGTTTGGGATTGGTCATGTACAGTATATGATACAATGAATAATAAGTAGCAGTCCAATAAATGGTCACACGGTTTCTTCTGAACTACAGTAATTGAATATTTTCTTTTACAAATGAATATGAGATCATATCAACCAAAAAAAAAAACAATTATTGTAAAGCTGCACAGGAGTGTCAAATGTCAGTGGGTTGAAATAAACCACACACACAAAAAAAAAACAGGGGAATAAAAAAAACATTTCTCAGAATTTCTCAGCCCTCACCAGGTGAATTATGTACAGGATGGACAGTATATACATTATTGGACCCACAAAACGTGTTATTTTTGATTGGAAATAAAGAACCTAAGGAACAAATCTCACCTCTATTGTCTGGAATGTTAGACAGCTTTACATTCAAATTTTTATTTAATGTGTTAAATGCAGCTCAATCTGCTAAATGTGCATTCTCTCAATCATTTCGATTGCTGCACACATTCCCAACTTAAAGCATAGCATTAGGTGAATTTGGTTTGTCTGAAGTTATAATTCGTAACCTGACAGGAAGAAGCACTGAGAAGGATGATCAATAATTACCTCCATATTAATTCATTATACCAAGACATTCTCTATAATCTATACAATCATTAGATTCAAAGGAAAGACTTGGAAAATGGCTGTGGCATCACTTATTAAATGAAGCAATAAGAAAAAAAATAAACACTATCATCTAAATCAAATGATTCACATAAGGCGCCCCTTCACAATAAAACTACCATCATTGTCAAAAACAAGGCAAACAAATTTTGTAATAGGCTGACGACGGTAAGATAGACAGACAACTTAGGATAAGGGGGATTGTGTTTCATATTTTGTCAAAGGTGACAACATCAACAAGAAGAGGAAGGTCTTATTTTTTGACAGCGCCCCAAATAATAAGTCCTATTACGACACCAGCGACGGCCAGGACTATCAGCAGGATGCAAATCTTCTTCCGGGAGCTCCGCTGAAAAAAGGAAGCAAGAAAATTCAACTTTCTTAGGGACTGAATGGATCAAAATTAGTTTTTGTTGTTATTTCTTAAATTAAAATATGCGATACATATTTTACCCTTTATTTTGAAATTCCACACTTTTAACATCTGCTTTTAAAATCTGCGTCCGATTCAACAGTGTGGCAAAGAGCTGACTTGTTTTTGTTTCCGACAACCTGACAAAGCTGGCAGTAACTTTGGGGCCGTCACATTTAGAAACCGGTTCATTTGAGTTTAAATTCAAAGATCTTTAAATCACTTAGTGCTAAATGATACCACAACATCACAAGATCAGGTTGAAATTTCAAATCCTTTTTCCAAGAACTGTCGGTCCAATTTAAAATCCAGAGCTGAAATAATCAAGAGGCTAAAAAAGGCAATAAAATCCCCTGTTTGTATTCATGAATATGTATCTACAGCTTTCAGTAACTTAAAAAACCCCAATACGATTAATAAGTGGAATACAAACACAAAGAACATTTCACATTTTCCCAAATGTCTTGAAAACAAGTCAAATTTTGTAGCTTTCAGACTGTTTAAGAATCCTGCAGATGGATGATCCACATTACTTAGAAGTGAGCAAGCTTCTTCTTTTTTTTCTGTGCCGTTATTTATGAACTCCGTGACTAATGGTGTTGCCTCACAAGTCTTCCTCTTACGGAGGGCGAAGCGATCTCACACTCTGCTTCATCATGATTAAACTGACGTTTCTAATGTTAAAAGCTACTTCTGAGCCATTCATCTCCGTTATGTACGTTCTTCTTGTTTTATACTTTACCTGATATTCCGCAGCTCTTGCAAGTTGCTGTTGGCCAGACTGAACATGGGCATCCGCACTCTCCACGTTAGCTTCTATACTGTCTGCAAAACACAAAACATGCACACCATTTTCACGTCAGAGTGGACATGATCCTAAACCGTAACCCAGCTTTATGAACTCCAAATTTCCTAGACTCATTTTAGAGAAGATAAGTGAGCGAACCACACAAAATCAGCTTTACCAACTTTTGCCAACACATCAGCAGCGACACAGATTTAATCTTCTTTGCATTTTAATCAGTTGGAGTTGCACAATATATTGAGTCCTAATTTCAGTGTGCGCAAAATTGAAATCACAAAGTACAGCATGGATGCAACATTTCCCATTTCATTTGCTGATAATATATTTGACGAGTTGGATGAACTTTCAACTGTTACATTTTTTTCCCCCCACAGCTGCCATAGATCTTAGTGATCGAGATGCTAAAGCAATAGAAGAGCGTTGCAGAACAATTTGTGTGTCCCTTTGATCATGGAGCCTTTGTTTAAATCAGGGGCCTGATCAGAAATAAAAATGATTCCATTATTGTTGGGAATATTCTCTTTCTGACATAATTTTTGTCCATTGGGTGCAATCTATGTGTGTTTCTAACAATGTTTTCCATTGTAAAAAACTGGTCAAATGAGGAAAAGACATTAATTCTCTTTGTGTAAAAGTTTGATGATTTTCTTAATATTTAAGCTAAATACAAAAGTAAATGTGTTTTTTAACTTCAAAAAAATCTTATTATATATAGTATAAAAATAAGCTAATTTGTATTATGTCGCCTTTTTGGTTATCAGCTAATTTTGTTCAGCTGGATAGAAGATAAAAATAAGGTTTTAAAGGTTGCGGACACCTGGTCTACATGCAATTTGAGAATTTTTATTAAAAACAATCCAATATGAAGAAGGAAATTTTAAAATTAGCAGAGCCAAACATGCTGACACTCCTAGCAATCCTTTTAAAAATTTAAGTGAGGCTTTTCTGATTTATATTTTACCTTTTGAGTTTATCAGAGTTTCCAGCATCATCAAACTAGTCAGACATAATGTTCTGTTTCTTTGTGTACAAACAAACAAAGACCTATTTTTAAGCCACGAGTCACTCTGCTGAAGGACCCATATTTTATTTTGCCAGCCATCAACAATGGAGCCGATGAAAAAGGAGGAGTTTGTTTTTTCAAACATGAGTGTTAGACAACTGCAGCAAAGAGCGTCAGCTTTGGGTCAACAAGTCTTAATAATAAGCTTTGCTAAACTCTACTGGGATTTTAGCTGGAAACATTGACATTTTCAGGTACAAGAATTCCAGATGAGATCGGCAGGAAGCTGAGGATTAAAATGTGGGAATGTGTTTCTACTTATAGGTATACTCATGTATAGGTTGTGCTTTTACCCCTGTGCCACCACAACACTTGGAAAATTACTATTGTCCATGGGGCTAGGTTATGGTACGTATTTTTAACTTATTCTATGTAAATTTGACAAATTTTGTTGCATTTTCGGGGAGTAAACAACAAATAAAGGGGCTCTTTTTTCTTGTTCTTCTGTAGTTTAGCCTTACAACAACAAAAAAAATAACTGATACTCACCTATCATGTCTCCCTGCTCATGAACCATCATGCCCAGATCCTTAAAGATGTCATTTATGTCTGTGATGTCGGACTAAATCAAAGAACACAAGGCATGAGGTGCTGCTCGCATGTTTGACTGCTAACACAAAGCTGAGCCGCTGCAGTCGCTTCACGTGTGAATCCTACCTCCAGCTGCCTGATGGCCGTCTCCCTCTCCTGGATCAGTCTCAGGTCTTCCTCGGTGATGATCTCCGCTTGTGATTGCACCTGGGAGTAACTGCATGATTGCATGCACACAGATTTTCACTTGAAACTTTTGCTACAATGGCAGCATCAGAAGGAATATGAATTATGATTAAAAGCTTCTGACTCAACCTTGGAGGTGCATTTCCAAAGCTGTCGTCAGGCTGACCTCCCTGTTAAAAAAGACAAAAAGTACATATTTATGTGTCTTATTTTGAAAGTTTGCTCAGAGAGCAGTTTCCTTAAGCCAAACGTTGATTCAGTAAGCATAAAATGTCATCTCTATGAAGTGCTTCATCAACTATACCCTCATGTGGCATCAGTAGTACAATTCCTAAGGCGCTACTTAAAGCAGAAAGTCACTGATCCTGCTTATTAAAATGAAAAACGTCGGTACAGAAACTTCTCTGTCTGGTGAGATAAGAGGGAAGAGAGTTGCCAAGTAAGTTGGCTTCCCCAAAGGAATCAAAGTCTAAACACAGTACTGCATGAGAGAAAGGGAACATGAGAGCCGCTTATGAAACTGAACTTCTCATCCATCTGGTGTTATATAAGATTGTTACAAATGTTTTTTAAGGGATGTAAGACGAACCAAGTTATTTTTGTTTCAACCACGACGGGAGTCCAGTTAGATGTCAAGTCCAATTTCCACATATCAGCAAAATCTTCTGCAAGATGGTTGAGAAATTAGGTGATTTTATTCAAGACGAGTTTCCACTTTGTCAGGCCCTAATTCACTGTGTGCCAGCAGCAAAAAGCAAATAGACATCTACTTGGAGCTTTCTTGGCCATCCGGTCACACTGGCCTGGCGACAGCTACATCTGCGTTAAGCCGTTTCCATAGAATATGAGGAGAGCTCCCAGACATCAGTGATTTGTTTCTGAGCCTCAACCAGCAGTTCCAGAGCGTACTGTGGAGGAGGATACAAATTCACTGTATCGTCTCGGATACATTTTGCATGAGTTTACCCGTGTTCAGCATTGTATCAACAGCCAGAGGGTCTGAAACTGAAAACACTCATGCTGCAGAGCTCAAAGTAGTTTTTGATGGGTTATGTTGCAGTTTTTGTAAGATTATATCATAAACCTCAAGAGTTTCTGCTCCTGTTTTGTTCTGACTCATGAAGAAATCATTATATACAAAAGACACTGTTTTTATTTGACAGTGTGAAACACATGAATGTAAAACTTCAGTATAAAAATCTCCCAACTTCCTCTGATTATTTTTTGGTAACTTTATGTACAAAAGGGCGCAAGTCATGAAGAAAACAACTTTGCTGCTGAAACAAGGTTCACAGCAGTATAATAAGACCAGATCTATAATTTGTACCATTATATTCCATTAACAATTAGATAAAAATTTTCTTTTGAACATTTAAAATAACGTAATCTCTACAGGAACACTAAAAGCTGCTCAGAAGCTCTTAGACTTTCATGGTCCAGTGAGGAGGCCACTTAACTCACCGACAGTCTGGAGCTGGCTCGGACCCGAGCGACAAATTCCCGCTCTTTGTCGGCCGCCTGCCGCTGCGTCTTCTGCAAGCTGTTCAGAGCAGCGGAGAAGTCGTTCAGCAGCCGATCTTTCTGTAGCTTCCTTTGCCGCTAAAGCCACCAAAACAGAGTCAAAAAAATTACTATTATGACTTCTCACAGGTCAAAACAGCCGTTTAAAAATGTGTACCTGATCTGGGCCAATAGGAAGGGAAGTGAAGACTTTCATCAGTTTGTCGGTGTCTTTTGCCAGCTGGTTGCCTTGCTGTTGTTTTTGTTGACTATTGCAGAAAAAAAGCATTTATTTATTATTTGGTAAAAGAAAAAATAAATCCTCTTGTGGTTCTAAGTCAGAAGGATTTATTTTATCCACATAAACGTGTGTGGGCAGGTTTTCCGAGGTACCTCAATGTACTTTTAAGTTATAGTTTTAGTCAAATAATATTACAAAAAAAAAAAGTCCAGACAAGCAACATCTAAATTACTCACAGCGTCTGTCTGAGCTGGTTGCTGTCCTGGTCGGTCCCCAGCAGAAATACCGCTCTCTGCAACTCCGAGGCTGAGCAAGAAGGGAGAAATGAACATCACGATCTCAATTCTGTGATTCAGAAAAGTGGCTGTGACCCCAAGGAGGGTTGATAATGCGTCTGCATTACTCAGCAGCGTGATCCGCTGGATGTTGGAGCTGATGTTCTGGACCAAAACATTGGGATCCTCCGGAATCCCAGCGTGGTACGCCATGGCGACAGCTGCAGTGACACACGGCAACACAATCAGAGCTCATTCATGAAGTCACGCTGAGATCTCATAACCGTAGCTGCTGCCGCTCTGCTGCTCTCGTGACTAACACATGACAGTAGCTTTCAGCATGTAGCCTCCATCTGAGGGAATATGCATGGGAGTTCTCAGTGTCTACTGTCGGGTAATACCAGCTATAACTTCAGATGTATGTGGATCTTCTTAAGAAACAATTTCATTGATTTTTTTTTTTTTGTGGCGACACCAATTGATTATGTATCTATTTTAATGTATAAACATCCCAAACGCCTTCAATGTTCCAATCTTATTTTGAACAATAACTGTGAAACACTAAAAACTTGGTTAAACTGCATATGAGTGAGAACTACTGAATTAAAACCATCAGTTCCTTTAGTGTTTAATTTGTCACATTTAAAAAAAATAAACTAACAAAACTTGCACAACAGATTAGACTACAGGTCTGTTTTGAGCCTCTTGGCAAAATAAAGTGCACAGCAGTCCTTTGCTTTTACAATATCACAATGTTTGAGGTTAGCTGAGGTCAAGCTAACGCCAATAAGGTGTTTCAAGTTAGGTTTCCTTGTAGTGATCATGAGTCAACAGACCAATTAATCGGTACACCCCAGTCAACATGACAAATTAGGTTCAATTCAGTAAGTCATTTATGCAGCTTTTTGTTTCCATTATAATCAATACAATCATGTGACACAGTTCTGTTGTACATTTTTGCATGAATACAACAATAAGCTAAAACTGAGGCAACGTCTCTAAAGGCGATCATACTATGAGAACTCATAGTATGAGTGTATATATATATATATATATATATATATATATATATATATATATATATATATATATATATATATATATGTTTTATTTAAATATATCTTGGGTGGAACCTGTTTTGTTTTTAGGTTTTTTTCCATCTACTTCCCATTTCCTGCTTGATCATTTTGTTCCAAACTTTCTCAGGTATTTAAAAAAAAAAAAAAACTGTATACAACACAACATTTTACTTTTGTTCTAAACTAGATAAAATGAGGATGAGAGGCTGATTGGTGCATATCACTTTATTACAGCGCACTTTGCTGACCAAAGTCCAAAAAAAGCCGGTCAAGATGTACTGTAAAAAGTTATTTACAATAACACATCATGAATTTACACAGCTACTAACACAAGATGCAAACAACTGATTAAAGCACGCAGACTCAGCGGCGCCCACCCACGGAAAGAGGCTCCTTGGTTTAAAACAAGCGCGGATTAGTTTGGTTTCAAGGATTTATCTGCTGCAGTGCAGCCGGGTTGGGCCAGAGGAATCATAATGTGGGTCAGCCATGCACACTTCCTGTAAGTTAAGGGAACCGAGCCCGGCCTGCTGAGAGCCAGCTGTTAACCTGTCGCATTCACCTCAGTCAACCTTTCTGCTTCTTAGTTCCCTAGTATTTCTCCTCTGACGTTATTTACGTCTCATTTTGTCTTTTTTTTTTTTTTTTTTTTTTTTTTTGTGCAATGTCAGTGCGTCCCATTGGGAGCACGAGCGATGCGGAAATCACTCGAGGGATTTAAAACGGGACGAATTCAAACGACTTTATCTCACGTAGAAACTAAATAGTTATTTTAGTCGTGGAAACTATTAGTAGCAAACGCTAACAGCTGACACGAACACGGAGAGCATGAAAGTGAGCAATTTCGACGCCCACACATTTTAACTTTCGTTTCGCTGCTAAATACAAAGCGGCGACGTAAAAGCGGGTTTTGACCCCGACGTGTGGATCTCTGTCAGGGCCGGATTGGGCTCGGTTCTGGAGAAGTTTAGGACTTTACCTTTGCAGAGAGTCGCAGCGGTGCTGTTTGTGTGTGTGTTTCCTGATTTGGAGCCACTCCCCTGTCACATGATGTCGTCTGCGCCCAGCCACCATCGCATCGTCGGCTGGGCTTTAATAATGGAGCAAGAAAATCTCAGCAGCAGCGAAAAGGGAAAAAAAAGAAATAGTGATAGAATAAAACACCGTTATAGATGCTTATCGGTGTAAAATGAGCGAAATAGAACATCTAACAAAATCCCATGTTGATTTCTGTACAAAAAGACAAAAAATAAAATAAAAATGGAGGGAATAAAATTGATACAAGAGACTTGGGGGGAGGGAATATAATGTGACACAGAGGACTTTCCACTCTACAAAATGGGAAAGATGAGAGAACGTTCCATTCAACTAAGATGAATTTAAACATTTAAACAAACAAAAATAAGTAAAAAAAAAAACATTTTTTTAAATGATGTTTATAGCATGCAGTGTAGGGGATATGAAGAGAAGTGGGGAAAAAATCCCAGGAACTCCATGTTGCTAAACTCTTTATTTTTTTTATATTGGAACTCATTTAAAATATTTGTTTTAAATCTTATATTATATAAATGAAATAATTACACAGTGGGAAACAGACTGGAGTGTGTTTTTTTTAACTACTAATGTTTGAAAGCAAAGTTGCTGGCAACCTTCAGGGTTAGCCACAAATAATCATTGCGAAGTAAGCTGTTTGCTCAGAGTGCATGTTCTTGGTTGAAGCAAAAAAATGTAGATGCTGATCTAACTTTCCAATAGGATTTGGCTATTGCCCATACTGCCAAAGGTACCAAAAGCTGGTTCAATGACCATCGTGTGCCTGACCTCAACCCCACACAAAATTTATGGAGTGCTGTCAATAGGAAGATGACAGACACCAGACCCAACGAAGCACATAGCATGAAAGCTGCTGTTAAAATGCCTGGGCAGTGCCGCAGTCATGCAGTAAGTCATGTAAAAGGAGCCACTTCCTGAAACATTAAATCTTGGATTTTTATCTTTTAGTCATAATCATTGAAATAACAAAATAAATTTGATGGTATTTGACCTACCTAAACAACATTTGCTTTCCAACCCTGTGTAACTGCTTGCTGTTTTGTGAGGTTTATTTTTACGGTCTCAGACTCTGCAGGGACATTCTGAACCTTGGTACTTTGGAATTAGTGTTGACATGCTCTTTAAAATACATTAGATAACATCACCTGTTCTTACACGCCGTTACGAGCAGACAGGTGCAGTGTTAGCATAGCAAAGTTTAGTGAGTTTAAGCAATCAATGGATAAGTCTGTCATTAATCATTATATAACCTCTGACAGACTATGATCACCATTTAATGCAAGCGAAATGTGGTCCTGACAGGTTGTATCGGCTTCATAGATCATCCTTTCATGTGACGATGCTTGCAGATCTGGTGTGGGTTTTAAAAGCTCCAAATCATGGAGGCTTTTTTTTGTTTTCTGTCTTTCTTCGTGGAACCAAATGGTTTCAAAAGCCAGTGTCCTTCATTGTTTTTTTCTTTACTAAAATGTGTATTTTGAATGCTCAAGGAGACATAACGTGGCCAGTTGTACTTTGCACCATGCTGTGTCTGGGTATTTGGACAGTATTGAGCTGTGTGCACTTGAACCCGCTTATCTTGCAGGCTGTAGGATTAATTGTGTTTGTTTGCTTTTTCATGGTAGTTAGAGTGTAGAAATGTGAACAGCGAGAGTACATAACCCCTGTCAGCTCAAACAGCAGTCAGTCCTGAGTGTACTCCCGGCTCACTTGTTCTCCATCCCCCCAGACGATCATGTTACGCTTGGTGGCTCTTGGGCTCCTTCTCACTTCGGCGGTGACTTTAAGCAGCTCTGCTGTTGTTCTGGAAAATGGCCTGCCGAACCTTTGGTCACAAACAACCAGCCAAGTGACTGAGCTACCTATGCAAGATGGGTTTCTGACTCCCAATCCTTGGAATTACCTGAACCGCCAGAGTTTTTATCGTCTGATGATTGCAGGTACAGACCCTTACCTGAACTACCTGGGGACAACCCAGACCGAGAATCCCTTTTGGGGGCTGGCACTGCAGCTTGGATGGATGCAAACCTCAGGTAAGGCAGCCTTTTGCTTCTTTTTAGATTGTGATTTTATTATTTACCAAATGTCCCCAAACACTGGGAAATGTCATAGTGTAAATCTTCTGCTTCTGCAGGTCGCCTTGCCGACCCGTCGGGTTCTACAACCTGTGGTCTGCAGACAGGAGACGCCATGTGCATTTCACCTGAGAGTTTTTGGGGGTGTAAGTGTCACAAACAAAATCTGAACACAAAGCACTCAGAGAAATCACTGGCTGTCTCTGCATGCTTTTTTTTTGTTCTTTTTTTGTTCAGGCATGAACTACTACACCTCAGTGTTGCCCTTCCTGTCTGCTGCACAACAGGGTTTTCTGGGAGAAAACATTCAGGTGTTTTTGGGGGGGTTGTTTGTCACCATACAAGATGCAAACTGAATATTGATAGTGGAGGATACAATGATTCTTGCTATGTTTCCAGCTCAAGCTGCAGGCGCCTGCAGGTGTAGAGGGCTTTTGTACCACCTACACTGAATGTTCAACTAGCCACTCTGATGCCATCACCAAGTGGGATGCTTTTTTCCAGGTATTGAAATGACCCCAGAAATGTTGTTTGTGTACCTTAAACTACCAATACTGATATAGTATTGTGCAAAGACACATTTTGGTGGAACCTTTGCTGCCTTACCTCGCATGTGGAGGGTCTCCACGACAATGTTAAAGCTGTCTTCCCATGAATTTGAAGGCCACAATATGGCATTAACAACATTTTAATTAAAAAAAAATCCCTTTTGTCATTGGCATAATGTAACATTCAAATGTAAATTATGTAATAATACAAAACAACAAAAACAAATACTTGAAATAGATCACTCTGTGTGGCACTTTCCGTATTTTAATAATGTTCCAAATTAAGGAGCTGTATCTCTACGACTTTAATGATCAACATGTGTCTTTAAGGCTCTTAAGCCAACATCTGAGTCTGCTCTACCTGACAACGAGAAGAAAGACTCCATCCTTGGTCTCTACTGGACAGCTCAAATGGCCACGACTTACGCCTCTTCAACATGCAGCGTCAAGTAATCCACCCACCTATGAATTTGGATGTTGGCCTTTCCATGGAATTTGCATGTTACACAATTTAGTGGATGTTCAAAGATCTCAACAATTTACTCAGTTTGCAGCTGTCTAGCTTTGAAAAAAAAAACATATCAAAATCACATTAACTGCAATTCTAAAATATTTTCAGCCAGAATATTTCCAAATATTTTATCTTTCCTTGTGTCATCTTCTGGCTTTTGTTCCTTCAGGAAGAGCCACTACTCCGCTGAGGAGCAGTCATTTGCAGACAGCTGGTTGGACTCTGCAGAGTATGTTGCGGCAGCTCATTTCCACTCCAACCTGGAAAAGTCTGTGCTGTTCCTGAATCCTCTGCCAAGCCGAATTTTACGGGTACTTACATCGTCACTGAAGTATTTACTTTAGTATCTCCATTTTGCTGAATGTTCGTCTATTGTTTTTCACTCCTGTCTATAGGCGGGGGATGCATCTCCAAACATTGCTGATCTGACTCCAGAGGAGAACTACTCACTCACCATTTTCTCCTGGATGAAAAACATCAATACCATTCTTGGTAGGACACACAGTCACAAGAAAAATGTAAAACATCTCCAATTTGGATCACTAAGTTCCAAAGGTCGATAATGATCTCGTCTTCTACCAGGTGGATCAATGGTTCGCATGTGGAAAGGGGCGATGTGTTCAGTGACTACTAGAGAGAAAGGCAAGGAACTGTTGGAGCAACTTCTAACAAATCCCAGCTTCCCCACAACCGCTTTTCTGTCCTTCATCACAGAGATGACTACCTCCTGCTGAGATGGGCATAAAAATACAAAATCAGAAACACTGTGACATCAATATGATCACAGTCCCTGTAGCGCCTAAGCCTTGGAAATTTATGTAAACCCATAAAACATAAACAAGTGAATACTTTGTCATTATTTGATTATTTTGGAGTGTTGTCCAGAGAATCAATACTGGAAAGTGATGTCCTGATTAAGTCCAAAAAACACAAAACATTTAATTTAGTTTAATTATGTAGTGCTGATTCACAACACGTTGTCTCAAGACGCTTTAAGAAAATATTTTTTTACAACTGGCATGTTCACAAAAGGGCCATTCTGAAATACAGATTAACCTGTTTTTGTGTTATGATTGTCATGAGATTTTACATGCAAGGTAGCCATGTTGGATTTTAGGGCAACAGTCGTAATTTAGAAATGTTGTACTTCCTATTGTGCTTCTTATTTTAAATGTTTTGAGAACCACTGACATACAGATCTTCAGTAGCTCATTACTGACCTCTAGTGGTAATGTAAAAAAATAACACCATGTATCTCTTCAAGTATATACACCATGTATTTCTTCAAGTAAAAAAAACTAAAAAAAATAATTTTTTAAATTTTATTTAAAAAATATATATATATATATATATATATATATATATATATATATATATATATATATATATATATATATATATATATATATATATATATATATATATATATATATATACATATACAGACATAAATCCTTCAATGACCACTAAAAACATTCCTAACATGGAGTTATGGAGAAGTCTTTATTCAGACACAAATTTGACAATTTAGATTAACAAAAAGCTGCACAAAATCTTATCGTGAAATTATTATACAAAAGAACACATTGACTTATTTAAAAAAAAAAACGCAGATTTTATTAGCCATAAGAAATCTTTCATTGTTATTAATATACTAATTATATGCTACAGTTTGATTGTCCGTGGAAGGCAGTATCAAAAACAAACACACAACAATGAGACACAAATACAATATTTAATTTTTTCCCTTTTTTTTTCTTCCTTTTTTGCTTATTGGACAGACTTATTTGGAGACAAGCATATCTGGGCAGTGGGCATTAAGCACGTCTTGTTCAGCATGTTAAAATGCTGCATTTGCTTATTTGGTCTTTAAAAGACGAAACAGAGACTGCAATTAAAGGACAAAATATTCCAGATAGTTGAATATTTGATCCACACATCCCTTCAAACTCACCGCATCCTCTGGTTAGAATGCTTGAAGGTTTTTCAAATAAATCCATCTTTTGTCTGGATTTATTTATTATATTCGTCTCAGCTAATATAATATTAACAATGGGGGAAATTTGAGTCCATTTATTTTGCAGCAGAGGAAATCCCACATCAAAGTGAATCAAGTAATCCACAGAGGAATATGTTCATTATAGTAACTTTTCAGAAAACAATTACTTTTAGGAGTAGTTTTACTATGCCAGACTTTTTACTTTTGCTTAAATAATACTAATATGAAGTATCACTACTCTTACTTCAGTAAAATTTCTGCATACTCTTCCCAGTGTGAGTAACTTCACAGGATGAAGAACAAACATATGTCCACCAAAAATATTTGAGACACAGAGACAAACCTAGGGGTTATGTCGAAGTGATACCTCTTGTTTGTACAAAAGCTTTGTT
This sequence comes from Poeciliopsis prolifica, assembly GCF_027474105.1. Lineage (NCBI taxonomy): Eukaryota > Metazoa > Chordata > Actinopteri > Cyprinodontiformes > Poeciliidae > Poeciliopsis > Poeciliopsis prolifica. Next base: position 1,673,665 of record NW_026562395.1, read on the forward strand.
TTAACATAATTTTCCGTCTGCCAAGCCTGTTGTGCCATTTGTAGGTCAAAAAAGATACAGTAAACACTATTGCCACTAGAAATACTTACATATATATACATTTTGTACTGTAAACATTAGCTTAAAAAGTTTTATATTTAAGAAAATGATTTGGAAATGTGTTTCTTTTGTCGCAATTTGTCATGATCAGTACATAAGTAGGTATGTTACCAAATACATTTTTATTTTTATTTCCACTTAAAAAAACACCTTGAAGTGGAAGATCTGTGATGTTGTGGGCCTGACTCTCTTGTTCCCTGATTATTATTTTAAAAAATCTGGCAGACTCTGTCTGAACTGAAACTCAACACAACATTCATTGAGATTATGATATGAATAGGAGACAAATAAACCCAGAAATGTTTAAGCAACCAACGTCTGTAGCTGCCTCAGGTTTTCTAAGTGCAAAATAATAAAAATAAAACTAATAACAGACATACCAATTATTGTGGCACCAATGATTGCTTCAGCAAGAAGGATTTCTTAATGTCTTTTTCCCGACTGAATATATTCAAAGTCAAGATTTTTCTTTTCCAAACTTCCAGCACGAGTTTCTACTTCTGCAAAAAAAAAAAGGATAAATGTGTAGCGATGAATCATTTCTATACATCTTCGCCTGAGGGTTTTGTTTCGTAAGCTGCATATTTCAGCAGCTTTTGCTCCTCTTCACCAAGAAGTCTTGCCTAAATCTCAATTGCTATGAGAGTTTATAATGAAGAACACATTTTTTCAGAACTAGAGTTTAGTTAGCAGTATTGCAATGGTTCCCACCATAAAAATTAGGAATCAGCGTTAATTAATGAGGCGTCGTCTTTGGGATTAACAGAATCCAGTATTATGTGTGAAATTAAACAATCTGATGGAGTGAAGCGTTAGCTTAGTGATAATACAGCTGATGAGTCATATTTTACAATTTGTTTGTCTTTATTTACTTATGCTTTGGACATAATCTAAGCAGTGTTGTCTTGTAAATGGAACTAATGGTATAATTTATCTGTAAAAGATGACGCAGTTGTGCTATAAATAGTCTTTTGTTGAGATGGGAACAGTAAGTGTTTGGGAATCCGTGATTTAGAGTGAATGAGGTCATTGACAGCATGACTTAGCGATTATCAGCAATATATAAATACGTAATTATAAAGAAAGGTGAAATCATCTGTTTGCTGAGCACCAGAAATAACACTAACTCTAAGGATACAGAAGACAGACGCTGATTACAAAAAACAAACAAAACAAACAATAATCAAAACGTTTTCAGTCCCTTCATTTCCTTTCGGCTCTGCACGTAAATTTCCGAGGTTTGACACGACCCGGTGAAAACCTGGGAAGTGTAGTGCAGAGCCTTCCCAGATATAAGCCAGGAATGTCACTGCAGAGTCTAAACATCGGAGCGGAGCTGGAGGGAGAAGTTTAAACAGAAATCAGTCAAACTCACTCAGCTTTCTCCTGGCTGGAAACCGCAGAGCAGCAGAGGAAAAGAAGTGACACGCCGAAGCAGACACCTTCTAAACACTTGTCACGTATATCTTAAGAAAACCAAAAAACAACGGCGGGCTATCGGTTCTGCCTTGGATCCTTGACGTCCACTGGGTGGTGAGGTAGAGATGTGCTTGAACGGTAGACCTGCTGTTCGCTGACCTGCGGTCGAGGTTGCACGCTGATGACATGTGCATCTGTTGAGAGTTGCTTGGCTACACGAGAGGTAAACGGTTTGTCTTCTTAAACAGGAAGCTGCTAATGTACTGGAATGCGTGCATGAGGCGTTTTTTCAAGAGCTGTTTGCGATCTCTGTGTGGGTTTTAAATTCTGTCGAGAAAGTTTCCTCCACATGTGTGGCTCCACCAAACTGCAAAAAGTATGCACAAACACTTATTGTGTACCGTGCCCGGCTAAAAATGGCAGAAAAGTTTCCACAATCGGCCAAAGTAACGTCCTCATTTAAAGTTTTTTTTTTTTTTTGATTGGCCAACACAAAGTAGTGCATAATTGCAGTGGGAGGAAAAGCAAATGATTAATTTTTTTTTTCAAGTAAAAGTTTGTATTGTGTGGAATGCATTTGTATTATCGAACCCCTTTACATTGATATCGCTAAATAAAATCCAGTGCGGCAGATTTTCCTTCAAAACTCGGCTACTTTTTAATATCAATAAGGTTGAGATAGAAAAAGATTATAAAAACATAACCAGTCGGCCAAGGCGGTGCTGAGGGCTGCCCACCCAGAGGCGAGAATGTTAGATTTGTTGATAGGAAAGCCACCAGAAGATGCCAGATGAATGGTGTCATCAAGAGACTTGAGTGTGGACTTGGCTAACCAAAAAGTGAAAAGAGTCAAACTAAAGTTTGGATTTGGGGCATGCCACACTTTTCAAGGTTTTCTAAAGTGGTCTCTGAAGGGGTAGCAATGCTTTTCCATGGTGCTGTGTGTATGTGAAGAATCCGATGATTTCTATTATGCTTCTATGTGAGCCGAGGCCTTGTCTTTTAACAGGTCCAGACACAGGTGACAGCTCCAGCTCCCTGGAAAGACACAGTGAGAAATCATCTCTCCTCTCTCTTTCCATATATAGCCTCACCCTGACACCTCTCTCAAACATAAAGCGCATGACCTATATAGTTTGATGTCTTTGGTTTAAAAAAAGAGTTTAAAAAAATGTCAAAAACTGTCTCACCTTCAGGAGGTTGGGTCATCGGAGGCTTCAAGCAGTACATGTGATATCCCCGATCGCAGTCATCGCAGAACAGCAGCTGGTCCTGAATGGAAACACACACACTCGACATCAGAAGATGTGGTAGAGTCCAACACGACGACGTGTTGGACTCTACCACACGTGCGTGGCAGAGGCATTAATCCCGGTCTTATGTTGTATATTAAGCCTTATAGCGTGACGACGCTCACATCGTTCTCGGAGGTTCCGCACAGACTGCAGGACTTGCACTCGATGCACTGCCACTGATACGTCCTGACCGCCTGCATCATGTTCTCTGTGAACTGCAGACATGTGGGGTGACCTTTGGAGGGGCAGCAAGGTAAAAAAAATATCAAAAAACAAAACAAAAGGAGAGATGTTATTGGACAGATTTTACAAGAAATTTCCACCTTAAATGATGTTTATTCTCTAGTGTATAAAAATACTTTCTGTCGTTCGAGTTTTTGATGCCATTTACAAATTAATGCAACCCTCATTTCACCTGTGTGAACATGTCTATGCACCTTTGTGTAAATAATTTGTGTAAAGCCTCCGTATACTCACAATTCACTGTAATCGTAGTGCATTCAGGTGAACATCAAATTTAGTGTGTTACATGGTCAGAAAGGCTTCTTTTTTTAATCTGACAAAATATCTTTCTGCATGCTTGAGAATGCTTAATACAAATAATTGTTAATGTAAAAAATATAACTTTTCCCACTATTCTAAAATAACGTATCCCCGTCCATCTACTTTGCGATTATTTAATTGTCTGTATTGGTTTATCTCATAAAATCTTAACAAAATAAATTGATGCTTGTGGTTCTTCTAACTTGTCTAAATGTGAAGATATTAATGTGGTCTTCCAGCTAAAATGGAAACCTTGGCATCAGAGGAAAATAGGCAACGTCACACTGGCTCGCTGTTCTCCTGTACTGACAAAGCCCATTCGCTCAAATGCATTTTTCCGCCTTCTCCCTGCAGGTGATCTGAGATATGATTTGCAGGGATGAATAAAGCAGAGGGGGCGAATAGGGAGGGGGGGATGTGGAAGAAAGAGATGCACACAACAGCAGCCTCATAATGCACGAAGCTGAAGAAAACAAACAGTGACGGCATGTCATCTGAAAGCAGAAATCCTTGCAGAGGGATGGAGTCAGACGAGGCATGCAGAACGAAACCAAGCAGCAGATATTAAAAATGGGGAATATCAGTTTTTTCATCTGTTCAGTCTCACTTATTGAGGTCATTGATAACCCACAAAAATAGAAATGCTTGTTATGTGGCAAGTTTTAAATTGACCTTGATAGGAGCTTCTCTTCGAACCTGACTGAGCTTTATCCATTTATTTATCTTAAATGTCTTAATATTCAAGTTGTCATATTCCCACGTTGACTCAATGTGGCTAAATACGAATGCACAAACAACTAATAACACATTACATCACTACCTCAACTTGTATTTGTCTATAACATGAAACCTCCACAACGTACACTGACTTTCAAGCAGAGCTTAATGGATGCTAAAACATTTAGGGTGGGGAACCAGTCAGGGCTTCCCTAAAGGGATGAAAACCTCTTTAAAGTTCAGACTTTGTCAAATCTATGATAAATCTTTACATTTTTTCATAAATCTTCCGAGTCTTTTGTTGTGTAACTTTAAATTGTTTCACACACACGCACACCCACACACAAAATTGGTTTATTATTTTAGAAACAAAAATAATTCATCCAATCCGTCATCTACACCCACTTGTCCTTGCATGGTCACAGGGGGCTGGTGCCTGTTTCCAGCAGCCATTGGTCAAGAGGCGGGGCAGCTGGACAGGTTTCCATTCTGTCATAGGGCAACAAAGAGAAACAAAGGACAAACAACCATGCACACACACACGCTCATACTTAAAGGCAATTTAGAGTAATCAATTAACCTAACTTTCTTTGGACAGAGGGAGGAAGCTGGAGTACTGGAGACAATCCACACATGCTTGGTAGAGGCATTAATCCTAGTCTTATGTTGTATATTAAGATAATCCATTATTAATGTTGCTAACCTCAGTGTAAAACTGTTTGGTTCTCTTACATAGTTCTCCCGTTTTCCTTTTTCTGTCACAATTATTCCAAACACTGCATCCAAACCAACCTGGCCCAAGACGCAGAAAATAATTGCCCTCGTTGTTAAAATGCGATTGACCACATTTTTTATTTACCACATCCAGACCCAATTATTGCCACATCTGTAGAGTCAAGACATTGCTTAAATAGAAGCTGTCTGACAACAGCAAATAGGCAAAAAGAAAAGCATGTCGCAAGCTAAAGCGCAATGACTTGCCTCAAGCCAAAATTCCTCTGAACCGACGTAAATCCGCACATAAAAAGAATCATCGTTTGAAGATCACATTTTGTGTTCACTCCGGATATGATTTTTCCAGCATTAAAATGTATTTGAAACATTCACAATTCTCACAAACTCTGTGAGGAGGCAAATACTTTCAAGCGTCGCATCATTTGCGCTCATCAACTCATCTCAAATTCTAACGGTTCTGGCACCTTCTGGGGTTTCCCTGTTTTTGTTGTCTTGCTTTAAAACGTGCAACTCGTTCGCCGTTCTGGGGAGCAAAAGAATCTTGGGCGGCGAACTCACCAGAGCGACCGCAGTCGGAGCAGGACACCAGCTCCTCTGCCTGCCCCGTTTTCCTGTTGGCGTCCTGATCTCCCAAGCAGAAGTCACAGTAGTCGTTGGGAATGATGCTTCCATCAGAGCCCTTCTGAGCTGCCCAGAGGAAGAGGAAAACATCACAAAGGAATATTTTCATCGAGACGAAGTCAGATGTGAGCGCTGTGTCTTACGTTTATGGTTGTCTGAGCTGTGAGGCGACGGCGGAGCCGTCGCTGCGTCCTTTTCCTCTTCGCCTTCCTCCTCGGCCAGGTGAGTGTGGGTGTAATGGTAGCTCAGGCCCGGACGGTTCTTGTAGCGCTTCCCACAGACTGCGGATGAAACGTGACGTGTCCGTTAGCGATTCACCATCCGAGGTCTGTATTGGCTTAATGAAGGCGGATGTAAAAACAAAGCCACAGCAAAAAACAGCAAACAGGAAACCCAAAAGTTAAAAACTACCTTTGGATGTACTGGTAGTTTATCTGGTTCTATTTTTTTGTTTTATGAATATGAGCATGAAAACCTGAACTCGTTAGACTGTTTTATGATTTTATTTTATTTTATACCTGCATCCAATTGTGCTGAACCCATTAATCAAAACCAAAAAGAACACAAAACAATAATGGAATCATTTCCATGCCAAAAATATTGAAAGCTTGCCAGATTGCCTTAAATTCCTAAATTAGCTCGTTGATTCTGAATTAATTACAATTTTCAAACAGCTATTTTGTTGTAGAAAAGCATAAAGGAGTTTCAACTCATCAAATCGAATCATCACTCCTCCACCACCGTGCTTAGCAATTGTAGTGTGATGTGTGAAGCAGCCAATTCTGTTACCCCCCCCAAAAAAAAAGATTTCTTGATTAGAAAGCACAATTCAACTTTCATAAAGTTCACAAAGCAGTAAATAATCGCACCCAGTGGAAACACTTCCTCAGCGGCTTTAGAAAAACCGACGCAACATGCATCTGTCGGTGAAGTCACACCAGAACTTGCAACCGGTAGCGACAGAAGCTCACGGCAAAGCGTTAGTGTCATGCATCGCTTGCACTGAATCCACAAAGAGAAGCCCAAGCACACAGCATCAGAGGTTTTCTCTCAGGCATTCCTGCGCTGTTAGCAAAAAGGCTGATCACTGCGGCATAACATGGAGCTGGGAGAAAGAAAAGTTCAAATTCAGATACCTTCTTCAGCCTTTTTTGAGTTATGCTTTTGTTTGTACCTATCTGGAACAGAGGAGACACAGAAGCAAACCATGACGGAGAGAGAATGAAACAAAAAAATGGAAATGAAACCGATTTGCATGAGATTCAGTCCACAAACAACCCGACTCCTGGGAGGTGGGGCAGGGAGGGGTTCGTCCAGGTACAAAAAGGGGGCATGCTGGTCATTTCTGCATAAACATCAGAGTCCCTTTACATGCTTATTTTAGGAACAGAAAAAAAAAGGAGCGATGACATTAAGAGACTTGAGAAGCTACATCTGCTCTTCATCAACATGTATTTTCTCTTTGAACATTTTGAATCGTTTTTTTTTTTTTTTTTGTCATGGGAACTTCTGCGGGAGGGGTGTAATAACATCGGGCTGACAGGGTAAATGATAAACTCAGGAGACATGTCTTGCGTCTCCTTACTGTCACAGATGTAAGGTTTATCCAGGTCTTCTGCATTAACAGATTCTGTCCTTCTGCGAGTTGATCCTCTGCTCTGCAAGGAAACAACAAATGTTTATCACACGTGCAACGCTGTTGCGCTTACAGGTTAAAGCAAAAATCATAGCAGTTTAGTTCATGTGACTGCTCTCATTTATTGAACTAAATATAAGGTTTCTGTGAAAAATTATATCAGTTCAGGCTTTTATTTCCACTTTTCTTCCACACATTGTCAAAATTGCACAGGATAGCAGCAACCTGTGTTCCTGCTTCTTGGACTTTCTGCAATAGCTACCAATAACTTTGGTTAAAAATTAAGAGGAATCAGTTTATGTTTTTAAAATACATTAACTCAGTATAGGTTAAATACAGGTTAAAAGCCTGGTTTTTTTTTCAAATACAGGCTTTTAACCATTTTCAAACTTTTCCTGCACTGAATTTGTACTGAATTTTCACAACGAATGTCACTATGAGTACTGGTAATATCTTTTTAATCATTAAATTGGAATCTTTGTGGTGCTTTTTAATATGAAGATGTTTATCCTCTTTTATGCCTATCATTATTTGAAATCATTAAAATAGAAATTAAAATGCTGGTTATATAAAATAAGAAATTTCCTAGAGAAGGTATTTGTCTGAAAAGTTGTTTTTTCTTTCGCTTTTGTTTTTTTTTAATGTGTTTTTCGTGAGACATTTGCAGCTCCAAACGAGTTTCCTTCAACTGTCCAGAGAGCAAAACGGCTCTCTGGGCTGTAAAGCTTGCAGACCTTTACAACCTGATCTTTTAGTCATAATGAAAAAAATGCATATGAATATTTAAGCAATGTAACTGAAGGACATATTCTTGGCTTTTGTTACCCACTTTGCCTCTATTCCTATTCTTTTTCTTTGGCGTATCGGCTTCAAACTCTTCATCTTCGTGGAAACTGTCCCCATTTTCCTCTGCCTCCAGAACTCTCTACAAAAAAAAGAAAAAACAAAAAACAAACACACCCGCAGCAGGTTCAAATAAAACAAGACGAGGAAAAACAAGCTAAAAATAAAATACAGCACAAAGGTTTGTGTAGACTTAAAACACATCATGGTGGCAAGGCACTATTTTTTAAATTTCTTTTCACACTTTTAATGGATTTTACAGATTTTGTCATGCAGGCACAGCGGAAACGTTACTTTTACAAACGGCAGTCATTTGTCAGGCACGTAAACCAGGCAGATACTACAGAGGTGAGAAAGAAAGTCATTCATTTAAATGCTGGGTTGGTTTAAAATTACCTGTATTTCCAGAAGCGTCTCCTCATCTTTACTGAGGTTGTTTTTTTTCTCCAATGCGTTGTCCCCTCTCAACAGCGCCTCCAGGGCGGTGGCCTCCCCCGGAGGCCCCTCACGTTTGGGCGCCAGGTCAGCTTCTGTGGAGGAAGGGTAAAGGACGAAGAGCAACAGAAAGAAAAGATTTGGTTTCACAATGTCACAAACCATTGTTTGGACTTGCTTGTGTTACGTGATAAGCCAGCGCAAATGTTCTTCCGATATCAAAATATAAACTCCAGGTTCAGTTGCACTTCAAAGACCAGGTAAGAGGCACATCATCAGCCCCGTCACTCCTTACTTATTAATTTCTGTGAAGGTGGATTTGTGAAAGCCCAAACTCGCTACATTGCTCCTCTTTGAACTTTAAAAGCGGAATGAAAATAGGATGAAAGCAGAGACGTGTGTTTAAAGTTTCCTAGTGTTTAACATGCGATACACCCAAACCTTTAGTCTTTTTGGTATCCGACGACTTCAGAGAAAGACTTGCGGGGCATTTTCTTCATGTGCTAACCCCCGCCTCACCTCCAGCAGCAGCACAAACATGTCTAGCCTTTATTGCTTTTCACCTGTGGGAACTTCCATCAAATACCTCGAGTCTTATGTTTTCCTCTATCGTCAACCCTTGACGTTGAACTCTACTCAGAGCGGGGGTCAGGGAAGGTCATGTGAAGGCTTGAGAAGTTCTAGAAGCTTCTCAAGCTTCACTCAGAATCCGTCAATTTCAAAATCGCTTTTGTAGTTCAAGTTTGATTTTAATGCCCTGGATCGAAGTTTTTGCAAACTTTTGCAAGAACGTTTTATTTGTTCTTAATCAGGGTTGGGCTCAGAGGAGACTCATTCAGAATATCTCTATAAGGTAGAGATCTTTCTATCAGCAAAGATAGAAAAGATCCACTGCATTGCTCTGTTGCAAAGCCAAACTTTTGTTGCACGTTCTACAGGAAGTGTTTTTTTCTCTTTTATTATTATTATTATTATTATTATTATTATTATTATTATTATTATTATTATTATTATTATTATTATTATTATTATCTTCTGTTGTAACAATTTCCACTGTTTTGAAACTCCCCTGCAGAAACTTGCTCTGTCAGTCGGGCCAATTGTATTTTCTTGCACGTGCAAAAAGTTGTGATCATGCACTCCCTTCCTCATGCCGCCCTGGGCAACCGCTCATGTTGGATGTCGAAAACCGGCTCTGGCAGCGAACCGAATTGTTAAGCTTAATATTTAACATTTCTCTCATACAACTAATTATTCTCAGAACACTGCGATGGTCTTGTGAATTTTCCTGAGCCTGAAAACAACAAATTGGTTCCAGACTCTTTTAGATGAGCTCCGATATCACAGAGCAGCAAATGTACATTAGGAAGAACTGAGAAATCACCATTATGCATTCATTCCTAAGGAAATCCTCTGCGTACCTCTGCATATAGGCAACCCTTTATTCAGAAGGTAATAAAGAAACGAAGCACTCAATAAAACTCTGCAGGAACAAATTCACATTCCCCTCTCGTGGTATCATATATATTTTGCCCGACCTGCACAATATCCTGCAAATGCTTTCCAGCTTTAATAGTTAAATAACCAGTATTGCTTTTTCATCTTTTGGCATTAAAGGTTGGTTGGTTGCAGCTCTGGGGGGAGTTTCTTATGCATTTTTTTTTTTTTTCTTCCACAAAGAAGGACTCCCTTTTCCGTCGCGTAAAGAAAAAAAATCATTCTTTGCAGAACGCTCTGGAGTATTATATTGCATCTGGAGGACACAGAAGAGGGAACAATAGTGGCAGAGAGCAGAAACAAAGAATCGCCTTCATTCCTCCTCTTATCGGGTTCCCTGGTATTCCACTTCTGAAATCCCCCCCCCAAAAGACAAAGTGCCATGCGCACGAAGGGATGAGAACTGACAAAATAAAGCATGTACTGCCGTCTCATAAGGCTAAGCTGCATTTTAATGCCTCATGGACAAATGATTATAGAGGCCCAGGGAGGGTGCTCCTGTGCTGGAGGTGGGGGGAGCAGGAGTCATGTGTGGGGGTGTATACGAGCGTGCGTGTATGTGTCTACAGCAACAGAACAGTGAGAGGGGGCATTGATTCGAAGGGAAAAAAAATGAACCTGGGGACCTGGTGAGAGAGAGGCTAACCAGAGCCAGATGGCCTGATAGCAAGAATTAATAAAACAAGCAGAGTGCAGGAACACAGCAGCACCAGGAAGCATGTCAAAGTGAGAGCTGCATGTAAAAATAACTCGATGCGTGGATCAAAATGGGATAACAGAGTCGCCACTCGCAGTGTTCTGGGTTTTAATTGAGCGTCTGTGTGTAAATCGGCCAGGCTGTGCTGTTTGAATTACCTAGCCGGAGCTCACACAGGCGGAGATGGGGATCCAGGGGTGGGTGGAGTCGCCTCTTTTTCCTCCAGCAACGAGCGGGGTACGTATACATCTGCCCCGCCGCCTGGCCTGGACCAGGAAACAAAACACACACAGCCATATACTTGTTAATGCAGGCCCTGTGGAGGAATTTTGAGCAACCTCTGCCAAGATTTTAACAATTTATGCACTGAGTCCAAGCACAACAGACACACGGAAAAACACTTAGACTCCTTGTTTTCCCCCCCGTTCTCCTCCCTTTCGTCCCCCCTGCACTTATTGTGTCCAGATTTCAGTAATGTTTAGTGCAGTGGTCAGCATCTTGAGAAAAATCCTGACTCCGGTCAGATGCCATTAAAATTGTTGCCTTGTTTTAGATTTTTCTGGTTGGTTTCGGAATTTCCAGTTTGCATCTTAGTGGGGCAGAAACCCGTATTCTAAAGCAAAGGGATGAAAATTTAAAATCAGACTTTGCTCTAGTGAATTTGATCATTTCTCTGCCTTTAATCATTATCTCCCCCCATTATCTTGCGAGAAAACAGAGAAGAAGGGAGATGCAGAGGGGGCTCAGTTATGTCCACATGAGCAAAGAGAAAAAAAAATCAAGAGAAGGAGGTGGAGGCATCAACCCAGAATAAATGCATATATTGCGAGTTAGGTCTGCCACAAAGTATAGGGTGTGGCCTGAAGGGCTTTGCATACAAGATGGAGCGCGGGCTATTTATGTCCAGATCTCAGCAAGGAGGAGATTGTTCCCTTTAGTTGCACAGAGGACCCTCATGCGCATGGCGAATTCTGAACACTTGATTCAGGATAAATCACTGATGGGCACCTCATCATGAGATAAACATATTTAAGGGTTGCTTTCTTTTACCACAAATGTCTATTAGCTTTACGTAATGCGTTAACATGCTTCCCTGGGTTGATCTAAGCCTGGAAACAGAATCAGAGTATTGATAAAATCCACCCACTACTTAGCATTTTACAAATGTTCTTGATTTTACTCTTTGTTACTCCACTCACTGTAAGTCATGCAGCAGCAACTCACTGCATTCAGACTTGTATATGGGCAGAACACGACTTGCTGAATTTGAGACCAATCATCAGGGTGGCAAGAAAGGGAATTCAAGATTCTTTGATTCTAGCATGGTCTAATTACTTCATCTATTCCTGACCTTCTGGGATTTCAACCCACGTAAATCTTTGCTTTACAGGGAAAAAGAAAAACATAAATAGAGTGAGCAAGCAGCTGCGTAGATAGGGGTCAGAGAAGAATGAGCAGACTGGTTCTACATGGAAGCACTGATGGGCTACACCAGCAGAAGACCCCACTAAGAGCCGCTCCAGTCAGTAAGAACAGGCTCGACAGAATTTAAGAATAGCATATGGGAAACTGGTTTTAGACTTGCAATTCAAATAATCTTAGCTTAGGTGTGCTTTTATTTCTAGATCAGACTGCAGACTTCTGAGACAATTGCTTCATTTGTGGGGAATCTGTAATTTCCCCCAAAACTAAGACAACTGCATAAAGCACTAACTTTAGCAGTCACCTGCTTTTAGAATTAGAATAAAACCTGAAACTACTTTACTAATTTGCTGCAGTAACAAGCTGTGTTGCAGGGCTCGCGAGTTAACACAAACAACTCTTTTTGTTTTTGTACTAACATCTATTTTACCATTTCTGCAAAATGGTATGGTTTTTGGCTGAGACTTTATCAGAGTTTCTTTTGGAGGTATTGGACAATAACTACTGAACTATCTCAAAAGACAGTCTTCTTCTTCCTGTGCAGAAGCTCCACAGTAACACATTTCAGGTCGAATTAGGTCAAAATTAAATACAGATATTTTCAAGTGGGTTGCAAAATGTACCCAGATGCGATTGTGCAGGGGGGGGAAACTGAGATTCTTTTTTTTTTTTTTTTCAGGACCAGGCAGATTTCTTGGCCCTTGCAGAGTTTCTTACCTGGTCGGCGGTGGCGCTTTTCCATCCAGATGTAGCAGTTGTTCTGTGCCACGCCAGTTTGCGAGTCCAAGAAGGGCATTCGCACGCTGCGCTCAGCACAGAGGCGGGCGTTGTAGCTGCGACAGTGTTCAATGGCCTCTTTATAGAACTGGTCACCCAGCCTGGATCCGGGAAAAACGTGAAAACAAGAACGCAGATAGTCAAACAACACTGCAAGTATACGGTTACGGAGCCAACCGAGAACACAGCAAAATGCATCAGGCTCATTTACATTTTGTTCTACAACAATTACCCCATTCACTCAACATCTGTGCTGCATTAAGATGTTTATTTGATGAAAAAACACCTACCCGCAACTTTATAGTCTTATTTGTGCTATCAATCACAGCAGTATAAAGCATGCTTCTGTGATTTCCACTTTCTCTTTGTGATGACATGCTGTTGTTATTAAATTCATAACATGCCAAAGCTTCTTTCAGAATGGCAATGCCATGTGCTGCTGGGCAGACTTTCCCAAATCACCTTAAACTCAAAACAATTTTAAGACTTATGCCCAAAATATTTCTCTTTCAGGGTTAAATCAAATCAGTCGGCCACTTTGTTTAGAATTAAAATAGATGGCAAAAAAAACGTTTGTGGCCTGTCTGACTGCATTGCTCAAATTTACAGAGCCTTGCAAAAAAATAATTGCCACCCCTTTACTAATCTAGAACCACCCAAGACTCTGAACGAGCTGCAGAGACCTACAAATCAAGTGGGAGAATCTGCGGACAAGACAAATATTTGTGGAAAGCAGGCAAATTGTCAAAAGGAAAAGCCTTCCAGAAGGAACACAGCAAACACGCTGAAGACGATGCTCTGATCAGAGAATAAATTCATCATATAGGCCTGCAGTGAAAAAGAAGTGCTGCAAAAACAAAATATTAATGTAGTAAATAAAAAATAGTACCAAGATCAATATTATTATTTGCTTTAATGGGAAAACGGGTGGATTTCTCCCACAGATTTCTTACGTTTTTTTTCTTTGTCAAACATAGACGTTTCAGATCATCCAACTATTGCGTTGATTTCAGGAAGAAATAAAATACAAGAAAACCACAAAACCGAGGTTTCAAACCTAACTTGGCCCTTTGTGAAAACACAATTGCCTCCTTGTTAAATCAGGAATTAACTGTGATCAGCAACATTTTTTTGCTCAGTTTCACAAACCACACACGTGCCTGATTGATGCCAGACCTGTAGCATAAAAATAGGTGTAAATTCTGTCTGATGACATGAAGTAGAGTGAAAGATCTCAAAGAACATTATAGCTCAAACTAAAGAAATTCAAGGGTTGAGTCAAACAAAAACAGTCTGCAAATGTTTAATTGTCATTTCTAAGGTTTTGGGAGTCCTGGTGGCCCGCCAGGCTTATAATGCTCTGGGGGAAACTCTGCAGTTTATATTGCAGCATAATAAAATACAAAAAAAAAAAAAAGATCAAAGTGTTTTGCAAGCAAGGCAATGTGTATGGGAAAAAAAGACTTGAAGATAATAAATAAGTTCGCTTCAGGTCTTTCAAGTCTATGTACCGTAGAGTCTGGACTTAAAAAGATTTAGAGTGAAGGCATTAGAGCTGACAATTAGAGCAGAGAAGAGAAAAGCTTATGAGAAAAACAAACCAAGCAAAGCTGTCAAAATGAAACGTCAGTGCACATGTCAGACTGAAAATCCTGCTGAAAAACGGTCTTGGTGCCGATTCAGCTTCGTTCATCGGGGTTTCGGGGGAAGAACAATTAAAGATGGAGAAATGCCACCAAGATCAACGCCTTCTGCAAACTGTGTGACGTGAGAAATACACAAAAGAGACTCGGCTGTTGATGTCATGTTGAAGATTGTCTCCACTTGACATTGTTTAAGCCAGCAGATGCAGCCCTCTGAGAGTTTAGTGTAGCCAGTCTGTCAGGGCTGTGTTTGGTTTTCGGTTTACGGAGTGCACACACGTCAGTTTGCTTGACCATCACCGACGCAGACGAGGAGTCTGGGAATACTCGGAACAGATATGCACAAAATGGCACGATGGGTAAAAACGAGAACATTCGCACTAATGAAGAAAATTTTGCAGTATGTGGAGATGACAGGGGAAAGAAAGTTTGTCGTTGAGTCGAGTATCTCTCTATGACTGCATTGCATTGGTCTGGATATGATTTACAGTGCAGTTGGTTGAAATATTTTGGACATATTTTCTTGCAAATACTCTAGAGATGGGATCTGTTACAAAGTGGCTCTTTTAAAAACAAACTGAATTTAAATGATTGACTTACGATGACAGATCAAGAAGATTTGTGGGGGGAGATGGAAGGGTAGAGACATTACTAATCTAAGTATTTATGTACAGAAGAAGCTAAACAAAACAGATATTACATAAAGGTATAACCATAAGGAGGAAAGAAGGGAACGCTCATAAAATTATGTATGAGACATTTGGAGAGCAGACTAATGTCCCTCTTATCAGTTTCCCTTTCTTCCCAATGCAAATTACAGCTCAGCATTTGCTACAAATGACAACAAAATGGTCTGAGCGCAATCAGAAATATTTTTTTTATATACCTTTTGGAAACTGGATGAATGAGGATTACAATGGAATGAATATTTGAAAAAATAATACGGAAATGCATAGAAAGTTTTATGAAAATGTGACTAAAAAGAGAAACTACAGAAGTCACTTCATTTCTTACCTTACTTTCTACTAGAATACTGCGCTATAGGCCATGGCTGTGAATCATTTGCTTGACCCAAAGATATTTTGGTCGTGATATATTATTAGCAATGGCATTAATTACATAACACGACAATTACTTCAACTGCTATTTGAAAAGAAAAGACCTTTCCGGGGACATTTTCTCTGTTGGCATCCGTGTTTGATTAATTGTATTACAGTAGCATAGCATCACACTGACATTTTTAAAAAATAACTTAATTTGAGTGCCAAAAGCATTCACAGACCTATCATTTTTCCTTTACTAATTAGTTTGTGGGTTTTTTTATTTATTATAAAATGCAAGCATTTATATTAAGCACTCCTGAAGACCATTTACGCCACATGACAAATAGAATCCAAATGATAAAACAAATGGTAAACAAATTTTGCAGAAAAACAAATTGTACAACTGCATATTTTTACTGAGGGGAAATATTTTTATGAAGCTGGAATTAGCATACAAATTCACATTCACAGCATCCTTCTCCATCTCGCTGAGAAGTCAATTTGCATATCTTGTGTGGCCTTCAGTCTTCAGCGATTCCAGCAGTTCACAGATTGAACAAGTTTGATCCCCGTCATATTATTCACCTCAGAACACATTTAAACTGCTGCTCTTTGACGAAAAGCCACTTGAAATGCCAGAGAATGAGATGAGTTCAACCCAAGCTACAGTAAGTCTGTTCCCAGTGTATGAATCTTTAAAAGAGGCGACTGTAAATAAGAGAAAACCAAAGCTGCTAGTTGCTCAACCTCATGTGGTTTCTGGCAACAGATGCATGTGGAAGTTGTTGGCAGACGTTTTAGGTCATACAGACCTACAGAAACGAGGAATGCAGCTGGTGATTTTTGCCAACACGTGTTTATACTGTACGAGAGCAGCAGTCACAATGCAGGTCTTCAGAAGAGACTTCCTGTCACATAACTCACATTCCCAGAGGTTAAGACGTTATATCAGCTGTCACTATTTGTCGCCTGAACTGAAGTGTGTGTGTGCAACCTGCAGGCATTTCTCCTCGTGTCTCTCTTCCCATCTCCTTCTTCTTCTTCATTTTTTCTGGCTGGATGTTTCTGTCCTGATTTCAACAGCCGAGCGTCTGTGCAGTCTCCCCGGGGGAGCGGCGTAGATTCTTACATAAGTGAGCGGCTGTGCATTTGTCTGTGAGGTGTTTTCAAAACTTGAATGGGAAACATATGGAAAACCATTTTGGTCACTAATCGCGCATTGTCCTAAGCCACCTGGCGTCCGACAAACCGCATTAAAATAGCCATATATGGTTAGATAGTTAATATGTAACAACAGATGTTGTCAAAAACGCCATTTGGACTTAATTAAACCCCTGCAAGAGCCTGGTGATGTATAATTAGTAATTTCATCCTCTAATTATGACGGCCAGTATGTGTGAACAGCTCTCATCCAATGCGTAAAAAGTGAAGTTAAATCTTGCAGACCAGGGGAAAACCATATGTCCATAATATACATAGATTGTATGTCAATGTGTGTAATAGACATACATTTATGAGGTCAATTCTAGTTAAAGATGTATTAGGAATTCACTTCCTCAGAAGTACAGTCAAAACACGGAGAATTTGAGTGACAGCACAAGGGTATCATGTATGCCTCTGGTGCAGATAAAGGAACCCTTGAGAGTATTAAATTACTGATAATTTGTTGCTCCCCAATGTTTAAAAAAAAGGACTTTGGGGAAAATAAATGTGCATGAAAAATGTAAGGGTGCTACATTTAATTGTAAGTTGTAATACTCCACAGAGATCTGGAATCTGATAAATAAAGGTCATTTTTAGACAATCAAATTGCAAAGCATGACCCGAGTGTAAGCCAGATGCACATGGCTTTGCAAAGCAAAGACAGAGAGTTGTCGACAAGGAATGTTATTTGTTGCCAGATTGGAGAGTAACAATTAGTCCCTTTGTTAGTTTAAAGACAAAAACATAACTTTCTGAATCAAGGGCCAAACATAAAATATGATAAAACTGTAATAAATATTAAGGCCAGGATTTTAACACACTAATTTTAGCTAATTAATTATGCATAATTATACAATTATACAACATTTTAAAACATTTTAATGCAATTAATCTGATTTTTTTTGCTTTTCAAAATTCCCAAGCTGGAACTTTTGTATTCACTTTTTCCGGTAAGCCCTTAAATCCGGTTTCTTTTTGGTCCAACATCAGTGTCTGACCGTACAAATGTATTTCTAAAAGAAAAAAAAACATCAAGCAGTTAAAGCTTTAAATTGCAAGTCGATACATTAAAACCCTATGAATTAGGTGTGGGACAAGCAAATATGCTTGGGAACGTTGTAGACATACAGAAACATGAGCAGCATGTGACCCTGAATGAGTGCGAAACCTCAGGGGAATCCGAGGGCAGACGCTACATATGGGCAATTAAAGCCGTGGAAATTTTTGGAGTCTGAAGACTGGGCGAAGCAGAGCGAGGGGGGACAGAGGGAGGAGGAAGAGCTGATAAGGTGGAATGGCAGCGGGGTGTGGGGGCGGATGGGGTCTGACATGACCTGGGGCACACGTGTTCCCTTTCAAACCATGTCACAGTCATTCCTTCTCAAATGCACAGATATGTCTATGCATGAATGCATTCATTCTTTTTACGCCACACACTGGGAATGAAAAGGAAGAAAAAGTGAAGATGGAGGAAGGAAAGAAGATACGGAGGATGAGGGGACTGGGACCTAGATCGAGATGGTTTTGCTGCAACGTGTTAAAAAAGAAAAATGCTCCAACAGAAATGAATAAAATTGTACAAGACGACAGGGTTTATGAAAATCGAGCTGTTTCTATGTGCAGAACGGGGAAAAAATAAATCTATCCGTACCACCAAAAACTCTTCCTGCGCGTTCTGGATGAACAAAAGCCAGGGTTCAATCCTGTACTCTGGCTGCATTATGGATGTATGCAATACGGCCTAAATGCAGCCAGACACACACACCCACACAACACACACACACACACACACACACCACCACCACCTCCATCACTCACTCCCCCTTCTACAAACCGTGAGGGGGAGGGGCGACACATGTAAACAACAAATACAACCCCAATACGTGAACCCTTCGCTCCTCTCGTATCGAGCTGTTTCAAATCTCAGCCCACGTCTTCCCAATCCTCATGGAAACGCCGGCAAGCCGCCTTCCTACCCGCACTCTTTGTTACGTTATAAATTCAAACCTGACCACGGGATGTCGGCAGGGCATGCAATATGCACATCTCTGCATATAAATTACCGTGCTTATTTAAATATTTCTCATGTCAGCTCCTCATTAAACCTCAACCCTGCAATGCCTCTCCAGGTTTCCATCACAAAGGGGTCTTTGTACCTGCTTTTTTTTTTTTTTTTAATACCTCAAGACAATGTGTATGGCTAACCATGACTGAGAAGGCCAGACACACATAGTGACTGTCAGGCTCTGATAGTTTTAATGAATCTATCAGAGAATAACAGGGCTGTTTATTATTTTAAAGCAGGCAGCCTGGTTGACAGCTTCAAACCAAAGTTACCAAATATTTTGCAAAAATACATCATGCCTGGTTTGTAATGCACAGGGTTTTCCCCGTTTTTTTTTTTTTTTTTTCAGAAATCACATGTGGGTCCAATTCTCGTGAAAAGCAGATGGATCTCCCTCCCTCAGACCCCCCTTATGACTCTCCTTTTCTTACCCAATACCTTTCTCCTGACAGATGGACCCAGGAAAAATACTGGGACACTCTTAATCTGCTGCTCTACATACACAAAAGCTATAAACTGTCAACATCCTAATCTGCTTTGACGGAATACAAGCATTGTCTTTTACCCTGGCTAGTGCGGGGATTACAGTATTTTGTGTAATAGAAAAATAAATAAATAAAAACACAGAACGTGTGCATTATGAGGAGGGACACACTATTGAATGATGTCACAACACAGAACGGAATTCAAAATGTAGTGACTTAATTTGAGCTGGAGGATAAATTGATAAACCTAACTATAACTTTTTGTGGATACTGCAAATAATCCTTACTGTAGGAACTTGCACCCTTCTGGCTATTAAAGATTATACTAAAAACTACTGAAAACACTCTTACAAAGGACTTTCTATGGAAACTATTTGGCAAAGTTGCCAAATAAACACCCCAACGACTTTTGGTATATAAGAGTTTTAATCCGCTGCTTTTCTAACTTCCTGGACAGCTAACTGTGCAGCAGCAGTAAAATTAGGGTAGAACTGGAATGACAAGAAATGTAATTTTATTTTTGTCATTAAGTATACAGGTAAGACTAGTTATCACAAGTATGACAGAATTTAATTTGAAGTTGTTTTTAAATCACCAGCTACAAGTTTGCTTCTGTCAGGAAATCACACAAACGATAAGAAGCTAATAATAGGACTATAGTTTTGGAAAACAACAACAAAATTAGGCACCTTTATTGGCATGGCAACAATTCGTGTAAATAACTGATGGCAGGTTTTTCTGAATGTTTTCACTGGTATTTAGCTGTGGTGATGCACTCCAACATCCTTGAGGCTGGAAGACCTCCGTGCCATCACCTTAATCTTTAGCTCCCTCCGCTGATTCCTTTAACTCTATTCGGGGATCTTCTCGACCAAATGCGTTCATCAGGAGAAGGGTCCCAATAAATTTCCAAGGCAATAGATGTTCCGGGAAACGCAGTGAAGACATGTCACAGTCAAGTGGAGAACAAATACTGTAACAGTGGCATTGGAAAGAACTGGAAATCACTCCAGAAAAGGCTATTCTAATTTATAAATGTCTAATTAGAATTCCATATAGTATGCTGAATGTAAAAACAACCCTGCACACCACTGAAAGAACATCAGACCAGTACTGAAGAAGCGTGGAGGTGGTGGGGACATCACGCTTGAACATTTGTCATGACGGAAATGACAAACAGTTCCAAAGGCCAGCCAGAGTTGGCACTAAACATTTAGGCTTCTGGCTTGAAAATGAAGGAACCTGATCATTCATCCAGACAGAGAATAATAATCTCTCATTCAAATCAAAAAACGAATGGCTTCTTTAGAATAGGAGTAAAGTGGGGACTATGCACAGGAAATACTCTGAAAATACAACAGTTATAGTTTATCTTATTTATATTTGATCCCCCGGCGTCCCCACATCACAAGCAGGTGGGCGCAGTCTTGTTTTCCCTTTAAGGATGAGCTAAAGTTTGCACCAGTGCAAGTTTTATGCAAATGTATCTCGTGTGGTTTCTCCAATGCAAATGCAACTCGTGTGGTTTTTCCAATGCAAAGTTTCATAAAGTGGAGAACTTCCTACCAAGTGCACAATTCCGATCGCATGTTTGTTTTTTTTTGTTTTTTTGCATATTGTGCACGCTTTCATATTCCCGGGGTTGCACGGCCGTGCAAGAGGGCAAGAGAACCTGAAAACATCTGCAGCCGTTCAAGTGCGCGAGGAGCCTGATCTGTATTTATGAGCCGCACAATATAAAGAAATCATCGCTGTTTCCTCCTCCCGCCCCCCTTTTAGTTTGTGACAATGATAATGTGGCCCTGGAACATATAAATAAATGCTACTTACGATTTTAATGGATTATGAATGACAGTCGCCATCTTTCGCTCTGCAAGGCTGTAATGTAATATTCCAAATCTCTGTGCAGTTTCGGACCGTCATGAAAAAAAAAAAAAAGAAAGAAAGTAGAAAAAAATACAACAGCCAATGCTGTCCTGTCTACTGCGCTCCGTGCCAATACAACCCCAGCATGAAGACATTGGGCGTGGCTTCAACAGAAGTATGTCAACAGACCCCACACGGGACTCATCCTCTGGAACAAAAGTTGATTAATATGTATTTAAATTAACCCAAAAACTTAGGACCAATGTGAGTAATTAACATCGTGGGCTTTCCTTTAGGGCGTTGTTCGATCGTCTAATCCTATAATGGTTCTGCCAGACGAAAAAGCATTAACTCATTCCTATTTATTGTATCTTATATTAGAATACATATGAATGAAGCACGGAGGCGGGCGCCTGTGTTTGTTAGAGTCCGGTTTTATTCTTCAACATATATTTTTTAAACATTTTATAAAGCAATTGCTTAGGAAAAAACATGCTGCATTCAAAGACACTCGGATATCACGCGTCCTCACGGAAACCTAGATTTGGTCAAATTATGACTAAAACCTTGTTAAAACCTATTAAGTGATTCGGAAGGACATGGCTCAAAACTCAGTGATCATCAGTAGCATCAGTAGATCGTCATCCCCTTTGATACGGTTTTTTCTCTTACATAGAAATAGATAGATGAAAGTCAGGCAAACCTCATGATTATTCACCAAAAAGTCGTCATATTAATATAAATTATTAATTTTATGCTCTGGAATTTTGGGGGGGAACAATAAAGCCTTTTTAATTAACTATAGAGGTCAAAGATGCTGAAATTAAAGAGGCTTATTTTGTTTTGTTTTTTTAAACTGACGTTTTTCAAATTCACTTCTGAATAAAAGAATAGCAACATTTCTCTATCTCATTAAGTTCGCCACAATCCAATTTTACTACGGCTTTTATTTACCCTATCCTGTTAACTCTAGCCTCCTGATAGCTCGGGTAAGAAGTCAAGAATTTCGAGTTACTTTCAAAGGCAGCAAAGCGCTTACAGAGCAAACAGCCAATGAATACATGGTACGTCAGAAACTCTTTGTTAAAGTTGTCCAATAAATTAACCGAAGGGCGGGGAAACAGTTGGGTCCCTGGTGTTGCATTAAATTACTTATTGATCAACGGAAAACACACAAATAAGAACAAATAACCAGAAAAATGCAGAACGTTTATTTTTATAGCTTATGCTAACAAAAGACAACGTCAGATGTTTTAATCTAGCATTTTTTGAAGAAGAAGATTATATTAGTGTTCTCGATCTTTAAGATAAAGCAAACTTTGAGCATTATATTTCTCCGTTCTTTAGTATACGTATTCCCATTTCCGAGGTACTTTAAAGACCTCACTACGTTTAGCTACTGAGCTCAAGAGATTCAGCTTAGATAATTGACGTTAATATCATCATATACACATGCTTGGGCTTATTTTCAATCGAATCTATCATTAAAGGTTTTAAAACCTTCGAATCTGCGTTTTATTTGCACGCTTTGAACTCCTGCGAATGAAATCAAACGGGTCTCGTTAGAGCCGAAGCTAACATTGCTAAGCTAACGAGTAAACACACCGCAGTTCATCACCCAGAAGTGAACCACGGGCTCCGCGGAATGATAAATCTGCCTGTCGGAGTCAAGGAACAGAGATGAAGAAGTGGAAATGGCGACAGGATCGTCGAAAGGGGTGGTACAGAGGAAATCGACAGAGATCGTCCAGCGACGAACAGTGGTAGCCATGCTAACTAAGCACGATGCACATTTAAGACTCAAAAAACACGCTATTGTAACTCCACATGTTGTCTCTCATTCCAGAATTGGCTTTGATTAATATCTCCTGTTTATAGGCAGGAGTATAGTGATGCTGGGCCGTCTCACAGAGCATCTCAGAGGGAACATGATAACCAATCTGCCTCAGCTACTCCAACCTCAGCCTCTTCCTGCTCTAAATCCAACAGCGGAGTACCAGGTATCCTAATGATTACGTTTTCGGGGGACATTTGGTGCAACTTGACAATAGAAACTCAAAATATTATGAGCAAAATACTAATAGAGCTATATTAGACTGTCTTCTTGATGTCCAATATTTTTAGTAATTAGATTCAAAAGGGCAAAATACATGCATAAAATAAGTTTATTACAAGCATAACAATATACATTGTGTTTGTTTCTGTTTATTTTGATGATCATGGATTTCCAGCAAATAAAAATCCTGAATTGAGATAACTAGACTATTCAGTTTCACAGACTTACTTAAAAAAATACCTGTAAATGTTTCCAAGTAAGCAAAAAAATTTGGTTCATTACATAACGTATTGGTGATAAATTGGTTCCAGTTATCGCTAATTGAGGGATGAAAATACAAATTATGGACGCTTCAGTTGTCCCTCTGTTCTTTCAGAGCTGCCCGGTTTCTACTTTGACCCTGAGAAGAACCGCTACTTCCGTCTGCTTCCTGGACACAATAACTGCAACCCGCTGACCAGAGAACAGCTGCAAGAAAAGGAAAGGGAGAAGCAGAGACATAAGAGACTGGCAGAAGATGAGTGTGCAGTAAGTGTGCTGTGAATGGATAATCTACTTCTTCCAAGACGTTGCACTTGTAAATTCAGCTGGGCAACATTAGCAGATTTTTCCTGTTAAGGACTGAGCCTCTGCCATTAAACCTGCATCTGTCTCTTACAGAAGGCCCCAAGGACTGGATTGAACACATCCTTGTTGCTGCACAAAAGGCATCTTGGACTGTTACCTGAGAACTCCTATTGCAGGTAAGCAGATCATGACTGTGTTTGCCCCATTCAGGGGGAAACATGGGGCCCACACATTTAAATTCCCCAAGGACTAATGCTTTACTGCATTACAGGGAGCAGCACCCGTAAAACTAAATGCATCTTCAGTATATTTGGTTCCACATGTAAAAGAGTGAGTTTATGAAAGACATATTGGCTACTATTACTGTTTCTGACCAATTTTTGATGTTGGATTCTAAATGCCCATGAAACCAACAAATCGACTTCAACAGGATTGTTAAATGAATCAAAATTCAAATCACGGAGAAGCAATTATTGTTTCCGTGCTGGGACAGATTGTTAATGTGGCTTTACTTTACTAACCAGGCTTGTCCATGAGGTAAAAGTCAGCGGAATGAGGCGCCACAAGCTGCAGATTCAGAGCACAGACAACAGCAACCCAAACACAGACAACTTCAGGATCATCGTGGTGAGAGCACTTCAAGCACCCCTTCGAAGTTGGGACTGCAACATGCATCAAACAATAGTTGCTATCACAATATCAATGTGTGCATTTTCACAATCACGGGACTGCTTGGTAATTTTATTCATATGGCACATTTTCAGCAACAGGGCAGTTCAAAGTGCTTTTGCATAAATCAGAAGGAAGAACAAGAAACCGAAGGAAAGAGCAAAAGATGAAAAAGAAAACAAAAAAGTATAACCCCATGTTGCTCGGCTGCAATATTTATTGGGTTTTCATCATTTCAGGGGTTTTAACTTTCTGCACAGTTAAAACTTGACTTGTCCAGATGGACACTGCCCTTCACGCACAAATTAGATACAAATTCAAGTTGGCAAAATGCTTATCCTGCGAGGAAGTGACTGGGGTAGAGAGGATTGTGATGACGGAAAACAAGAAAAAGAATGAGAAAGTTGAGGGTTGATGACAATCGTTATCAGTGTTGGAGTTCTAAACAAAGGCAACGATTTGTTTTCCTGCTATTGTGTAGATCAGATCAAAACTAGCATAAAAAAAAACCCTCATTTGTTATCTCTTTTCCTTTCCTTGTCTCTCTCAGGGGGATTCTGTGTGTGAGCGAGTGTTCACCGTCAACGACGTGTCTCACGGTGGCTGCAAGTACGGCATTATGAACTTCAGTAGTGGCAGCCGGGGCTCTTTGTCCGTGGAAATGTGCGATAATCTGTACTTCACCAACCGCAAGGTGGTAGGGCATTCCTAGAAGACATTCATATAAAGAGATCTACCTCGCTGTTCTGTCTGGTTTGCTGCCTTTAAACATTTATCAATGGTTTAGATGTGGACATTGTTCTTAGATGTACCAGTTATACTTATATTAAGGAGCCTGCTGTGTGTTTTTCAGGTGAACTCCATCTGCTGGGCCTCGGTTAACTACCCCGACTCTCATGTTCTGTATCCTTCCGCCTCAGCCTTCTGGTTTTATGTCGTCAATATTGTACATTTACAGTTTGAAAAAAATTGACATTGAGGCAAAACAACATCAAGTACATGTTTTTTTTTTTTTTTTTTTTTACCACATATTGTATTGTACCTTCACTGATGGGTTAGGTTGTGTCTGGTGGGAGCGGCTGACACCCCCGGCTGTGTTAGTTTACTCCCCGCGTCGCTCTTCAGCAACTCCAACCCAGGTTCGTCGGCTCCGTTTGTAACACCGACAGTAATATCGACATCTTTAACCAGATGTTAACATTTGCTGCGGTTTCTCACGCTTCGCCTCAACACATCAGTGTAAACACAGAGTGTGATCTCTCTTTTTTCTAACTTTTTTTTCTTCCCCAGATCAACCAGGGATGCTGTGCAGCTTCAAGATATCTACAGCTTGGTCCTGCGCTTGGTGCTTCAACCCACAGTTTGATAAGACCTTCAGCACTGGTTTGTTCTGCAGTCATTATTTTTCCTTTTAATACA
Organism: Poeciliopsis prolifica; assembly: GCF_027474105.1. NCBI lineage: Eukaryota > Metazoa > Chordata > Actinopteri > Cyprinodontiformes > Poeciliidae > Poeciliopsis > Poeciliopsis prolifica. The sequence goes on from NW_026562395.1 coordinate 1,699,417, forward strand.
TCTGATAGTGAACCAATATCACTTGGTTACAGATTAGCTTTATGGTTAGGGGTTAGCTACATGAAAAACAGTCCATTGATTGTGGCTGTATTAATGCCGTTGTGCGTGTTTGCAGGCCTGACTCGTCGGGTCATCGTCAAGGATGCAGAGACGGGACGGACACAGACGTACGGCGTCGGCACCGACGTCTTGGCACAGCATTTTGCTCTCAGGGTGAGATTTTTGTCCTCCGCTCTCATGTAAGAAGAACAAACCGAGGCACTGGAGTTAGACTTCCTCCACGTCTCCAGGTTCCGGTCCTGTTTAACGGCTGCCGATCAGGGGAGATTTTCAGCATAGACCTCCGGCAGCGTGGCCGCAGGGATCACAGCTGGAAGGCCAGTCGCTTCCACCACGAGTCAGCCATCACCTCCGTACGAGTCCTGCAGGATGAGAACTATCTGCTGGCGGCAGACATGTTGGGTCAGGTCAGATCAGTTTGTTTCTTAAAATTGTTGTTGGCATTTTAGCTCAGCTGATCGCTTTTATGGTTTTGTTCTTTTGAAGAAGTGGAATATCGGTTAATAACCAAAGAGCTTTTTGAATTTCCTTCTAGATCAAGATGTGGGATGTGCGAGTCAGGAAGCCTGTGCTGGAGTACAAAGGGCATCACAACGAGCATGCCTACCTCCCCATTCATGTCAACGAACATGAAGGCCTTTTGTTAGCAGGTAGGAGAAGATAATATATTCCTGGTTGTTAAATAGCGATAAAGCAAACTAAAACTGTAACTCACTAATTCACATTCACACAGTGGGCCAAGACTGCTACACAAGGCTGTGGAGCCTGAAGGATGGTCACCTGTTGAGGACCATCCCGTCGCCCCATCCAGCGGCCAACGACATGATCCCAAGTGTCGTCTTCTCCTCGAATTTGGGCGGCAGCAGGGGGCTCCCCGGACTGCTCATGGCCGTCAAGCATGACCTGTACTACTTCCCATACAACACCGACTACCAGGACGGAGGAGAGCCATCGCTTTAATTCAGACGGTGCCATAAAAATGGTCCCTTTAAGTAAATGTTCTAGACTTAGCTGAAAGTCGAACGCAACCAGAGAATGTCCCGACTGTCGACCGCAGCTGGGTTTGGATGATGCACTTTACAAGTTTACCGTTAAATATCCAGTGTAAATTTAGAGAATTGGTGCTGTGGACGTTGGGAGGAAATGGAGCCACGAGAGCTTAAACATCGTTTACTTTTCTTACAACTTCTCTTGAAAAAAGGCTCCCAATAAACTTTTTCATAATTTTGTTACATTACAACCACAGACGTTCCTCAGTTTTTTGGGATGACTGCCCAACGAAAATAACGTATACTTGAAAAATTGAGGAAGGATGTTTAGTTTTAAAAAAAAGTCTACCAGCGCAAATCTGAAAAGTGTGGCATGGATTCCTATTCAACCTCCATTAATAACTTAGAACAACCTTTTGTTGCATTCAGACTGGATGGGGAGCATCAATTTTAAAGTTTTTGCCACAAATTAATTGGATTCAGTTTTGTACTTTGACTAGGTCGTCATTGAGGTCATGCTTTGATATAGACTGTTCTATTGCTGCTCTCATTGTGTTTTTAAGGTTGTTTTTCTTGCTGGAAAGTCAACCTCCTCCCTAACCAGATTAATCAGAGCTTGATGCTGGTGCCACTGTGTGCTTTTGCTTTTATTTTCCACACAGGGCAGAATGTTCTAATTTGGTTTCATCTGACCAGAGTCAGTTGTAAGGCCTACTGTGTGGACTCCCCAACTAATCAATGTCTAATATCTATGCAGCTCCTCCAGATTTACCCCATAGCTTCTTCCCAGATTAATAATTTTACTTGGGTAACTAGGTTTGAAAAGCTGCTATTTGTTTATCCATATTTTAAAATAACTTAGCAAACGAAAACAATGGTGTGAATAAGCAGATTGCGCTGCAGCCTCGTCTGAATTGTCTTTCTTTAAGAAGTTCTTCACTGTAACCCTGAGCAAGCAACATGATCTCAGTGGCATTTAAAATCTCAGGGGGAAACATTGTTTTTGGAAACGTGTTTGTGCCAAAATAAAGTGCTGCATCATTCAGCAAGTGCATTTACAAAAGATGTTTCTGCTGATGTGTCTTATGTTATTCAGGATAACCCAGCTCCTAAAAGGACAGGAAACATTTTTCACATGTAACATAAACACACATACCCAACACTCAGCAGAAATGACACATACAAATGTTTCTTCAGTTTAATACATCCTGAATGAGAAATACATGAACACAAGTCGATGATCCGTTCCATGTGATAGCTATATTCAGAGATAGGATCTGACTCGGCGTCAAAAAGTCTGTTCTTTTACCCGAAGACTTTGTGACCAAGCCAGTTTCCGTCCAGTCAAGTCTTATAATTCCCAGATATTCTGCAGAAAAAAAACAAAACAAACAAAAAAAAAAAAAAACTGACCAACACAAAGTTGTTAAATTCACTGAATCACTAAAAGCTAGTAATATATCTCCCAGTTTGAGGAGCCAGCCTCAAACAGGTCTTTACTTCTACTGTTGTTTCTGTGAACCGGTCACCCAATAAAAGCACTATTGAGTTTTAACCTGTGGGTTTATATTTGATTTAACATGAAACAGAATCCATCTAAAAATATTCTTGTTGCAGTAAACCTTTTCATTGTATATGCTCTATATAATCCTTATAAAACCTAAACAATTGAAATGGACAGCACAATTAAGGCTGTTGCATTGTTTTGGGTCACTTGAGTGTACACCAGCAACAACTTTAATCACCGTTATTAAGTAGTAATTACTGTTATTTATACATATAGTTATCTATTAGGTAAAGGTAACAATTACTTGCATATTAACTATTAGGTTATTGTACTGTTTGGAATGCATCTTGATGCAACAGAACAACCTGCCAGTCAATCGGGGTAAAAACAGTAAAAGTTTTCATCATTTCTCTTCATGAAGCAAACGATACCTCTTGCAGGCAATTAATAACTACTTTGCTCTCCAAATCATCCACACAACTGGTTCCGAACTACACAAAAGGTGCTCAATGTATGAGAATGTCATACTGAAAAGGATTGTCGGAGGGTTACAGAGCCTAAATCTACAGTAAAGGGAGATCTACGGAGAGACAACGAAAGTAACCTGAATTCAGCCTCAAGCAGGCATCGGTTAGCCTCTTCTCAAAATTCAAGTCACGTCTATTTTTAACTGGTATTCACAGTGTAAATTTTAGGCATACTGACAGTCCGATCAAACAGAAGTGATGCGAGACCAGCGTTAAAACATAATTAACAGTCCTGTTGTCCTGCCGCCTCGAGAATGGTGCAGCATCCCATTACTGAGGTTTTGTCCGCCAGTGTTCCTGGAAGGCTTACATCTTTAACCGTTCCAGCTTCCCGTCCTGCTAGAGTTCCCCGGATTTCTGGCTACAGCCGTTGCAGACGCGCACCGGGTGGTCCCAGCCTCGGGACGGCACCGGGCAGCGCTCCTGAGAGCAGTCGTCACACACTCCCTGGCCGCAGGCGCGGCAGTGGTGGATGGACAGACGTGGCGTGAACTCCCTTTGGCACTCGCAGCAGGACTGGATGTCCTGGTCTGGGACCCAGTAGGCAGGGCGAGCAGCGTCTTTTACTAGACCTGGAAGAATGAAATTCTTAGCGGGTAACGGGATTTTTGTAGGCTTCAACAACCCAAATTTCAGACTTTTTAAGACTTATGAATGAAATTTAAGACCTACAGCTCAAACAAAAAGTATGAAGTTCGCCCTGCCAAATGGCGGTAAATTTGGACTTACCCATAATGTAGCTAAAAAAAGCTAGCAAACTAGCAGGTGCATGAGTCATATGCTGCCCTCCATTTACCCTGGAAGTTGGAACCTGTGATGCTCATACTCATTGATTGCAGCAGCTCTTACTAATATAATTTTACGTTTTACTTTCCATAAGTAAATACTGCTTTTAATATGTTCAGTTTATAGTGAAAGGGGCTACATGTAACGTTGAATTTAGAGACACTCTTACACGCGTCTTGTGAAATAAACATGTCTCCTCCCCTTTACTATTGATGAGAGGAGCGGCCATATTGAACTCCACTTTAAAAGTCCAAGTTGCTCCCAGTTTCCAAGTGACCAGTTTGATTTATGATGGCGTTCAGTTGATTTTACTGACTGAGAGGGTTTTTCCAGCTCTGAGTACAACTGGAACACAGCAGTCAAATGCAATGAAGATGTCTGTGCGTGACTCACACTTTTGCCCGACACAAAAGTCCCACGAGAAAAAAATAAATAAAATATACGCAATTAAATAACCCTGTGCAGACAAAAATTTAAGACCTATAAATATCACATTTAATGCTGACTTATTTTTCTACAAAAATAATTTAACACATTTTAAGGCCTTCATTTCAGATACAGAAAGGCTGCCCTGTCACCTAATAAGATGCTTTAATAAAAATATAATTAAAACATTTACTATATTTTAATCAAATACCTACTGAAATCTTTGAATAACGTAATGCTCACCTAAAGGTATGTCAATGGCACCAACGACAGCACCCAAAGTGTTTTGAACTGCCTCGCCAACCTTTCTTGCTATCAGGGTGCCTCCCTCTTCCTCCAAGGCAGCGTCCAGTAACTCTGAAACAGAAACCATCCAATCAGAGACAAGATCCCAATTTAACAGTGAACACAAAAGGACTGGGGTGTCTGCTTGCACAATGGTTTCCTTTGCCTTTGGATACAGATTGACGGTCCTGATCACAAGTTTACATGCAATTGTTGTTGACATGATTCCCATATTCATCCTTAAAAACCATTTAGTGCAGAAGCTGGAGTTTATGCCGGGCTTTCAACTATCCACACAAGGCCAATTTTATATTTAGAGGCTCAAATGTATACATATGTAGCTCAATTCAAATCAGGAGCCTAGATTTTTGGGACTCATATCCAGCCAATGTGTAGCGCCAAACAACCAGCTGATAAAGAAAACAATGAGTCAGATCATAATGTCTGTTTTTAAGGCATACGGTACATTCATCTCAGACTTTGATCCTGAACAGGACTAGCCAGGAAAGCAGCTTCAATAAACTCTATCAATTCTGCCAAGAGCCATTAGCTAAATGTGGCCAAATCCATACTTCTAAATTTGTATGGATGAGAAAGAATATGCAATAAATTCAATCTTCTACACCCTTTTGTCATTTTTTGTGATCATTAAAGTTGTTTGTGGTACTTCATTAAAAGCCCAAATTGAAAGATTTATTGTTTTTTTTTTACCTGTTGGAATTCCTCGGTTGTGAAAACACGCATCGCAGACCCGGACCGGGGCGAGCCCCCAGCCCCTCTCCGGGACCGGCCGGGTTTTGGAAGAGCAGGCGTCGCAGAAACCCTCTCCGCAGGCGCGGCAGTGGTGCTTGGTGTCATTGGGCTGAAACTCCTCCCCACATTTGTGACAATTCTTGAACCAGTTAAAAAAAGTAATAAAAATAAGCAAGTCTGTACCATGTGGTCAGCATGCATTAATTCATAGATGCGCACCAAGATAAGGGAATTAGGTTTCCAGTAGGCAGGAGCAATCTGGTCAGTCAACCAGGAAGTGACCGCTTTGGCAGGTTTGACGCTGAGTTCGGAGACGGACTGAGAAATGTATTTGACTCCATCCAACAACCTTTGGGCCGCATTGTTGTTGTCTTTCAAAAAGCCATCAGACTGAACAGAGGGAAAACAAACAGGTATAAAAATGTATGATTACGGAAATGAACGCTTTCATAGAGGTATTAGATTTTAATATCATTGAACATCTTTTGACAAAGTTTGATTTTATTCACGTTTCCTACGTGCTTCTCCTCAGTTAGCCGAGCTTAGAGCTTACCCCAGGCCAGATGTGCTGGATCTCTGTCCTCACCACTGTTTCCACTGGATCCTGGTTTCCATACCAGTATTGTCTGCTTCTGTAGATTACTCCGCAGTTTGGGCACTCGATTACATATCTGAACAAAGTGTTGGTGTCATCACAGAAAGAATAGATAAGGTAGCTCCATTTGTATCTAAATAACATACAAAAAAAAAACGGAGCCATTTCCAAGCATCTTCTGAAGGCTTGTCTAGACTCACCCTGACCAGGCGTAGATGGCCAGGCCAAACCACGGTGAGTCAGATGAGGCCGTCGTTTTGGGAACCACAATCACTTCCTTCCCACCCTCGTAGCAGGCCTGAGTGAGTCCACACAGAAACTGAGAACCTTAGCAAACAGACATCTTCTCATACTCTCAGAGGCGTTTTGCTCGGCTTGCACTTGCCTTGCAAGTGTAGATGCGGTTGTCGTACTGCGCAGAGTAGCGGCAACGATGTTTGGCTTCATGGTCAAGTCCCTCTTTTAAGTGATTCATGCTTCTCTTGCAGCCTGACCTGCAAACAAGAAAAACAAAATGTTGATACAACAGATATTTTTTGAGTCAGAGATTCACTTTTCAGCAGGATGATCTAATTTTCGCAATACCCTGTAAGTCCAGAAATGCTTGTACACTGATTTATTTACAAATATTTAAGGTAATTTACTACTGACTACTTGGTCACTCGCTCGGCCAATTAGTCACCTCCGACATTGAGAGGCGTCATTAGCAGTAAATTTCATGTGTGTTTTGTTTTTGTCTTTAATGATCTTGTAAAAACATACATACCCACAGCTGAGGCAGATGCTGGAGCATGTAAAATACTCATCTGGGAAAAAGGAGTTACTGGTCATTCGGTCATCTGGGATCTCCCCACAGAAACGCTCACTCAAGGCCTGACCAACAGAAGCAGGTTAGTTTCACAGGAATCACAGCAGCGTAAATGTGAAGGCAGCAAGATTAAGACTAGCACCAACACCTGCAGAGCCTTGAAGATGACGCTTGCAGAACGCGGCGATCGGGTATTGTTGTTATCCAGCTGCTGCTCCAGGCTGCGCAGCAATCCGCTGAAGTCTGTGGGAGGATTGTAGGTGCGAGTCCCGCGGTACTGGATGGAGCTGAAAGCCTCAGGGAAAAGCCCCAGTTTCCTGAATCGTTCCTGGAGCAGACGCTCGGCCGACTCAGACGGTTTGTCTAAGTGCAGAGAACACGGACAGAGAGGAGTCACAGTGAGGAGTTCCTGTCCTGTTGGACTAATGCAGGGTTACTGCAGGTTTCACCAACTCAAACACAAGACTTTTTATGGATGGAATTTAAGACAATTTAAGATATACGTCTTAAATTCCATTCAAACAAACATGTTTCCACCACATCTCGCTGCTGTTGATGCGAGAAGCAGCCATATTGAAACGCAAGTCGTAACTTGAGGTAGTCAGAGTTGCTCCCAGTTGCTCTGACATGGGGAGGCGATGCAACTGATTTTACTGACTGGGAGGTCAGTACAGTTTTCAATTCCAAATACAATGAAAACATTTGTGCGTGACTCAAATTTTTCCTGACAGAAAAGTCCCGTTAAAAAAAAATAGATACAATATATGTAAGTAAATAGTATTACCAAGACAAAATTTAAGACCTCTGCCCAACATATTTAAGGCCAACTTACTTTTTAAAATGAATTTAAGGTATTTCAAGGCCTTAATTTCAGACATAAAGTTAAGACTTTTTACACTTGACCTGAAGCGATGTAATAAATTATTTCATTCAAATCTAATCTGGCAGGCTAGATACCTGATCCTAGAAGCTTGGTGTGGACGGTCTCATGGAAAATAATCACAGCTGGACCCAGCGTTGACAGTGGAACGTCCAGACCGCAGCGTGCCGTTGTTGCCTTCAGCTCTTTTGTAAAGTGTTTCAGGTAGGCGTCCGACGCGTCTCCGAGGAACTTAAAGAGATCGTCGTGGAGGCGGTCCGCATGTGTTCTGTAGATAACCACGTCAGAAACAGCCAGGACCTTCAGAAGAAGACGCGTTCGCTGACCTTGGTTAGCTCCTGATGAGTGAAAAAAAAAAAAGGTTAACAAAGGCCAGGTGACAGTGGTGGTAAGCAAATAACTACAATTAAATCATTTGTCCCATACCGGCCCCAAGCAAACCCTCTGTGTCAATGATTACAACTCTGTGGATAGGGTCCAAAGCTGCCCAAACGCCAACGGTGCAAGACTCTTGTGTGGGGGAGGTCTTAAACACTTCTCTTCCAAGAAAGAAGGTGTGGTTCAGGGTGTAAGATTTGCCCTCCCCGGTGTTGCCAAAGATGGAGACCACCTTGAGGAGCTCATCAGGGGTGCAGCCAAGTCTGCTGACAAAGTCCTCCTCATTCTTCACCTGAGAATCCACATTAGATCATATCAATTATGATATCATGTCGGGCTCCATTAATCATGATGACTCGATTATTAAAATAATTGTCAACAAATTTAGTAATCGATTAATCGATAACTGGAGTATAAAGACTCATACCCCTCATAATGCATTTTGCATTCCTTGAGTGGCTTAATTTTAGCTTTACCCGGTTCTAATTCAATGTTGCATTTTAGGCAATAAAATGTTTTTGTTTTTTTATTTAAAATTGGAATTGGATTGTTTATTTGCATCCTTTAGCATGAGGTCATATAAATGTAAAAAAAAGGGCTTATCTGATTGAAGAAAAATTCTCGAGAATGTGCCAATTTTTTTATCCAGTCAGAATATTCAATTACTAAAATGATCATTAGTTGAAGCGCTTATATGATGTAAAAATAAAGAGCTGCTGTTGAAAAAAAAAAAAAAAGCTTTTATGGCTATTACCTGCATTTCCTCCCTCTCATCAACCAGCAGGAAGCTGCACACCTTCTCCAGCTTCGACTTGAGGATCTCCATCTCCGACTCCCCATCGGCCACGCTGCTCTCGTGAGGAGCCTTGGCGGGCGGATAGGGCGTCAGAGGGTGCTTCCGCTTGTTGACGCCGCCGTGAGTGCGTTTCTGGCAGTCCAAACACAGGTTGATCTTACAGCCCTGGCAGCGCACCACCGCTCTGAGTCTGCCGGCGCAGCTGTTGTCACCTTTGCAGGCGTCGCAGAAGGGAACGTGACCCGCCGTGATCCGAACCCGGTCGTGGTTCCTCATGCGCTCCTGGCGGTGGAGCTCCAGTTCACAGCGGGCGCACTGCAAGCTGCCGCATTCATCGCATTCGAACGCAGCCTCGTCTGACCCTCCACAGGCGTAGCTCTCCTGGCAGACCAGCACTGTGTTCATTCCTTTATCCACCGCCGGACTTTGGCCACTCATGGTAGACCTGAAATGTCAGATTGAATCCCTTAATAAACTGGAAAATGAATGTGCTTATTAATATTTAAAAAACTCAGACCTTTGAAGAGAAGCAGCAAGATTATTGATACATTATTGAAGTGAAATGAAATTATATATGTTTTTCCTTTTTACCACAAGATTATCTGAAAAGTGTGGATTCCATTTGTTTTCATCCCTTTAATCCTGATAACACCAAATCAAATGCAATTTAACCAACTTCTCTCAAATTCAGTAGAAGGTGTTAACCCAAGAGTTTACGATGTTTTGGAGGGGCAAACAGCAGCTAACAAGCAGGTTCCTGACAATCTGCACAGATCCACAGTTCAGGTGGGAGAATCTGCTGACAGGACGATATTGGTTATGCATTCCTCACATCTGCTCTTTATGAGAGAACCGTATCTCTTTGTCGTCTTTGTTACAAGTTTATCACAAGCCATGTAGGAGACACAGCAAACATGCGGAGGAGGGGTTCTATTCAGATGACACCAATATTAAGCTTTTGAGGAAAACATGTAGAAACTCCATATGCGGCAGAAGAAAAATACTGCAAATTCAAATGAGCACACATGGCAGCATAAGACTGTTTTCTAATGGGAACAGAGTTGATGGGAAGATGGGTGGAGCTAAGCTGATGTTTACCGATGCTCTTTGTTGATCTGAATGGAAAGCTAATCATTGTATTTAGGGAACATTTAGAGGAATCTATGACGCATCTATGACGTGAAAGTTAATATTTGTCTTATAAATAACAAGGTAATTTGATTATTATTATTATTATTATTATTATTATTATTATTATTGATAAACACAACTCAGTCTCATGTACAACAGTGGTAGGAGACACTTTCCAAGCCTGTTAAATATAATTTTTTATGATGACATCAAAATCTGTTAGGTAACATTAAGAAACGCGGCGGCCCCCAGATGGTGCTAAGTTTCAAGTCAGGGTCCTCAATAATAAACAGCCGTAAGCTAACAGCAGCTACTACACAAAGAGACAACCCAAACAAGCCTAATTTCAGTCAGTTTATCTAGCAGTTCTCACCCGCTCGTCGAACGGTTCTCAGCTTGAAGACGCTGGCTGGACTCGGTCTAGAACTGGACCCGTCTGCCGTCCGGGACCATCCTGCCTACTGCCACATATAGCTACCCCGTCGGCAAAGCTAAGCTACGCTGCATCGGCAGCCACTGGGTAGATGTTGTTGCAGCTGATCGGCTTGTTTTTACACAAGGGTCAAGAGTCAGCGTTAAACGCAGTGCACCATGGGAAATATAGTTTGTTTGTTTTGTGTGTTGCGACCCAATTCACTTCGAAGGGAGAGTCGGCATCGTTTTAATTTATCGTGAAATCAAAGCAATTTAGTTCCTGCTTAAACTCTAATAACAGTTGCAAAAAGCGAATTAAAAAAAACTTTCTGACGATCCAGCTGGAACATTTCCTGCTACCCGAAATGCTTTGCGCCTCACAGCTGCTGTACGGTTTGTTTGTGTTATACATCGGCGTACACCGAATAACGCGGCGGCGGGGCGTGAAAATAAAACAGCTGTCGGTGAGAAGGGAAATTCACAGCATCAGTGATAAATACACTAAACTACACGCAATTTAAAGTATATATAGTGGTACAACAATTTTAGTAATGTAGCCTGGTTGTTAGAAGAAAATAAAATTAAAATAAAACAAGTACATCGAGAAATTGATAGTCTGTTGTTATAGTAATATTGTACATAAAAACAATTGATCCACGTACAAATTTGTGTGTTTGAATTTGCCACTCACATTGTGGCGGACGTCCAGCGTATTATCCTTTTAATGTCAACGCTGTGTCTGTGACTGAACCCATGATAGATCATGTGATGAAGGTACATTTATATTGTGCTAATTCATGTTGCTAACTATTAAATTGTGGTTCCTTGATAAAGCACGGTGAAGGGCCGCTTTAGTTACAGCTGCGATTCTGGACGCGCCGGTGTGTAAAACATTGCGCCCAAAGTGAAGATTGATTTTTCAGGTGGCTGCAGGAGAAAAGCCACTGGACTTGAGGTGGATGAAACTGTCAAAAGATTATTGGTTAAATGTACAAGTGCATGAGGAAAAGCACCCCTCAAAACAAGTATTCAGAGAATGTTGGGAAGTGTGGCCATAACATTTGGGGTTTTGGATGGGAAGGGAATATTTATGCAGATCCTTTGGGGGTAAATAATATAGCATGCTGGAAAACTAATTAAATCTGAAATTGCTCCATGGTTATTTGAAATGCCAATAGTATATTTAGAAACAAATAAAATAAAAGTCCCGTGGAGGTTTTTTTTTATCAGATTATTCAGCAGTATTTAAAAATAATGTCTGAACTCTTTTTAAGATGAGGAAACACCTTACCTGGTTTATGTAGTTGGTGTGTAGAAACAATGAAACATGTTTTTATTAGTTGTAAAAGAAAGATATGTAAATCCAAGAAGATTATTAAAGACGGAACTGGGTTTTAATAGGGAATTGAGATTTGAGAATGTGGTTGATCAAAAAAAGATTTTTAGTGAAAAAAAATACTGGGATCATTATGAGAATTTGATGTATAGATATAGATAGACCCAACAGATGGCAGTAGTGCAACAATAATGGATGCAAGCTCCCGTTAAAATTTAAAGAAGAAGAAGATTGATTATTTATTTTTTTTTACCACCAGCATCACCGCATCAATCTCTGACATAGCTATTTAATATATAAAATTGCGGAGTTTCTTTTCCCCCTTTATGTTTTGATGGGAGCCACTGTTATTCTTCAATTGGCGTTTTCCCCGTCGTTAAGTTTTACAACCTTTTGTTAGCATAGCCTGCTGCTAACCTTGGCTCCAAGGTTAGCCAGACGTTAGCTTGCTGCTAACTTTAGCTCCGATAAATCACTCAATGCTCGCCTTTCTTCGTCTGTCACTCTGTATTACTTTCACCCGCAATGGAGGACGAAGCCTTCTCTAATATAAGCGGCAAGGCGATATCCCTGGATTGTCAGACCCACTCCAGCTTTTGCAGGGAGTTCACTGTTAGCTCCCCTAAGATGTCCATCGGCAAAGTGATGGCGTACACTTGCTCTGTGTGGCTCTTTGCTTATGCTGTGTTCTTCTTCACAGAGGTAAGACGGTGTGTTTCAATGATCACTTAATGTTGACCAGATCTCACAATCGCAAGGCTTTTTATTTTTAGTCTAAATCTAATGAGAGATCTTTACTTAGTTACTCTGAATACAGTTTAAAATGTCATAAATATTACCACATACACAAGGTTTTTCCCCAGAAAACTTGCTAAGTCTGCAGTAATTCATCCAGCAGCTGTGTTTTTGAGCTTAAAAATGTTTAATGTTGACAGAAAATTTGAAAATATCACTTGACTATTATGTGTTATTGGAAGAAAGGAAGATTAATATCCGAACACCATCTATAAACTCTTTAAAAATGCAAACGTTTAAAAAAGATCCTGCGTCAATAAGCGATGCTAAGCCTGATGGGGACTCAAGTAAAGCCTGGTGGCCTGCCAGGCTTATAATGCAAAGGGGGAAACACTGCGTATACATATAACTAAGTCCTTGTAATAAGCTGTGCTGCTGTTACTTTACCGCCTTCATGGACCTCGCTGTCTCTCTCTCCTGCAGAACACAGCAGTTCTCTCCAGTGCTATTCTCATCACCCTCGCCGGCATGATGCTTCACATCCACTTTGTGAAGGTGGACCACGAGTCTCTTCTTGTCATTGGCTCCCTGGGCATCCAGGTGTCCTCCAGCTACGCGTCAGGTCGCGAGGTCACCACTTTCATCGAGATGAGCAGGATCAAAGACATTGTCATCAATGAAGCTGTTTATCTGGTGAGTGGGTTCATGCTGCAAAACAGGAAACATAGTCTTTTGTATGTCTACAGGAACTCTTTTAAATGGTTATTTGTGCTTTTTATTTTAGAATCAGATCATCTACTACCTGTGTGTGCTGTTAAAGGAGCCTTCAGAACCCAATGTAGTCTCAAGTGTTGTCCCATTGTTCCAGGTGAACTCAAAGTCTGTTCAGGCAGATATCACATTTAGCAGGACTAACAGGAATATGTCATGATGACTGTCCCGTCTGTATCTTTCAGAGCTCCAAGCCGAGGCTCAACTGCTTAGCGAAGGTTTACAAGAGCTGTCAAGAGATTCTGTCCAAGTGCCAATGACCCATAAGTTTTAATGCATCACAACATTGTTTATAGGCCTTGTTTGTTTATTTAAAATTTATTTTTAACGGATGAGAGGAGAGAATTCTTTCTTTACCCAGAATATCTTAAATATTTGTGGGATTTATTTCCTTTATGAATACATACCTGAAATGGGGCAGATTTACTTTAGTAGTTTGAATGTGTTACTTTGTTATAAAGGTAGCTTAATACTTGCATTCAAAGGAAAACTTTCCATCTCTTTCTAGATGTTAACTTATATAGTGTAATATATATAAATAGTGTACACATTTCGTGTTGGTCAATAAATTTTAAAACAAATTTCAGTTTACTTTTGTGCTTCTTTTTCTAGAGCAATAGTTTCATTTGACAGTAGGGGGCGCCAATGCTTTATAAAATTGCTAAATAGTTTTCAAAATATCTTCCAATACTTGCGTTGAATGTCAACACAACTTATTTTAATTTAGACGTAAAGGGTTTAAGATAGGCTTACAAGCCATTTAAATTTTTATTTTAAAATGCCATGTTTAAAATTAAGTATACCCTTCTGCTGCCTCTGCTTCTGTAAAATGTTAACATTACTTGCATTCAGAAGAAAAGTGTTTGTGAAATTAAGGGATTAAACCTAAAGCTCAGGAGTATGAATCATTTTGGGCTTACCGGTTCAGATATTTAATATTTTACTTCCTTGTTGAATTGCAAATCTAAGCTAGCAGTTCTCTTATTTGGCCACGATTCACACGTCTTCCTTTCTGTTTGTTAACGAGACTTGTTTGTTGAGTTATTCTTCCCTCAGATTACAGGTGCAGTGATAGTTTCAGAGTCATGCTTGCTGCACAAACATATATTTTTTAGTCTGTAGTTTCAGAATGCATTATGCTAGTGGTGGTGTCTAAAGGGGAATTGGATACCCCTGGACAGATATTTAAATGACTTTCATTCTCTAAAATTGTAATCTCGACCTACTTCATGAAGAAAATTAATGAAATTAATACACAGAAATATATAGTCAATTTAATCCAATCATGCGGGCAGACTAAAACTATTATATTTCAATTGACTTCTTGTAAAAAAAAAAAAAAAAAAAAAAAAATATATATATATATATATATATATATATATATATATATATATATATATATATATATATATATATAAGGTAGGGCTTAATATGTTTTGCACTGTTTTGGATTAAAACTTTGGAACCATCTGCGACAATTAATTGTGTCTGTATGTGAACTCCATGTTCAGTAAAACATTGGATATTCATGGAGTGAGGCTTTCCCCTGATGGGAAGTGGGACCTTCTGACACAATAATAGTCCCTCCTCGAGGTGTGAGACAGTTAGGAGTCAACAAGAAGGGGGAGGCCCGGGAATTAGCAGGAGCGACACCTTAGGGTCTCTGATTAGGCATCGTAAAGCAGCAGCTACCCCCATGGTAAGATGAAAGATCAGACGTGATCTTTCAGCTTACTATGAAAGATCACAGCAAGGCTTGCTTTAGACTCAACGGTGATCTACTATCACCATACGGTACAGCTACAATCGTAAAATAATCTCTCCCGACTCCAGAATTTGCCATCTTTTTCTGTTTTAGGAAGATGTTCACTGTTCTAAATAGCGCATGTAAAGTACAAATAGTTTACAGTGTTTTGGATGTGAATACATCATGGCTTATTTAAGGTGTAGGTACCAGCGACCCAGCGAGAAGAGGAGTGATCCTTTTACCACCTGCGGTGCATACACTCTGCTTCACTGACATTAAAACAATGCAAC
The DNA here is from genome assembly GCF_027474105.1 of Poeciliopsis prolifica. Taxonomy (NCBI): domain Eukaryota; kingdom Metazoa; phylum Chordata; class Actinopteri; order Cyprinodontiformes; family Poeciliidae; genus Poeciliopsis; species Poeciliopsis prolifica. The sequence continues at coordinate 1,714,631 of NW_026562395.1, forward strand.
ACAGAGGTAGGGCAGAGGGTTTGCATAAATGCAATGGGCACGGCTCCTCCTTTTGAATCCTTTCTCTCCCCTTCCACTAACAGGTTGAATTTTGCTTTTAGACGACTGTCCTCGGGAAAACACCATTAGGATAGGTCACTGAAAACAAATGATGTGAAAGACGCCTTGTAAGGGAAAAAATATTCAGAATATTTGTGATCTTACTATGTAGAGAACTGGAAGGTTTGTTTATGACCTCAGTGTCTGTGGCACGTCTATTGAGCAGTTCTTCCAGTGCTGGAAACTTCCAGAATATATCACACTGTATCTTACATCATTACATTTTTTTTTAATGTTCTTGACAACACAGTTTTGGTATTTTTAAAAAGTGTCTTGATGTGTATATACTCTTTATTAGCTATTTAGCTGCTAACAGTTTGCATGCCAAACTCTGCCTGTCAGAACATCAGAGGATAATAACTTGTTATGAACTTAATAAATACTAAGAAAAGTTAGACAATTTAATTTCCGTAAATAAAATTTTGTACATAAAACTCTTGAATAGAAAACTAGTAAGATCGAAGCAATAATTTACAAACACTTTTGTTTTTTTACTTTCTAACATCAAATTAGACTTGAATATTTGACCAGACTACCAAAATTAATGTTTTTTTCTAAATACCAGAATTATAAAAAGAGCATTTCAAAAATTCTTTCTCAACTTAGTCTATTTTTATTACATAATTCCTCTGTATTTTTATGTATTTCCATTTTAAACAGTATGAATTCTATCAAGCATGTATGAATTCTATTCTATTATTATTTATTGGATTATAAAAGTTTCTCACAACAGTTTGCTCTAATTCTGACAAATGCATTCTGCCAGAACTGATGAAACTGAATCATATTTGTTTGCTGCCCTGCTTACACACAAGGTTTCAGCAACTGAAACGAGGTCATTGAAACAGCCACTACTAAATAGTAATTTTGCTGTCCTTAATCCACTTTAATCAACTTGTTGGTATTGGTTATCCTGGCTGAATATGAGAAGGTGCTCCAGTTTTTATACTTTTCCTCAAAATGCAATCAAGGTTCAGACTATATTAATGCCTTATCCCTGTAAAAAAAAATTATTATAATCTTGTCCTTTATGTGGCTTTTGAAGTAATGGCTTCTTCTTTGAGCAATCTTTCAACTTATGTCGCTACAGCATTTTACTTTCAATAATGATACTTACGTCAGCCAGTGTCTTTACAAGACTCAGACTTGAGGATGATATGCACGTCTCATCAAAACACTGAATTCTTCCATGTAGTGGCCAGTCATACTTGCACATAGTTGGTGAAACAAATGAAGGTGGCACCTTCAGGCATTGTGTCCAAGGATGAATCAGACTTGTGATTTTATTTGCCAGAGTTCTCTGGAGTCTCCCATATAGTCACAGAAGAAATCGGGACGTTTACGGTGTTACGTTAACGGTGTGCCCCATTTAGCTCAAAAGTTGTCAACCTATTAGAAGCTTACAAAGTCCTGACTGATTTTTATCAAGCGTTTTAAAGACAGTAACATTTGCAAATATGAACTTCAGTGAAGAGTTTTCTTTCAAACATTCCTGAGAATTTCTTGGTTTAATGTCAGAAATTGATGTCTTTAATTAATAAAAAAGAAAAACAGTTTTTCTTGAGTAAATTTCAACGTTTTTTTCCTTATAAAATGTAAAATTGATCTCTAAACATGTTTATTTTTTTTCCAGAAATGTACTCTTCCATGGCCATTTTTGTTTTGCTTAGTCTCAAATGGTCCCTAATGTTAGTGTGTTATTGTTTTAATTTTTAAACAGCTTCATTGTAAATACTGCAGTTTTGAGCTATATACAGTGGAAAACATGGTGTGCCAATTTTTGGCAGCTTGTACGCGCCGTCATCTCTTTGTATTGTTAATATGTTGAGTTCGGGAGCAGAAGCGCTTCGTGTTATTGTTTTCAAAGAAGTTTCAGTTGATCTGGTTGAGACAGGTAAGAGATGAATGATGTCAGTTTAGATTTAAATCTTGAAAAGAGTCCCTAAAGTCCCTCCCTGCCTTTCAGGCAATGTCATCTTTAAAAACATGTTACTGTTAAAAGGTACAGAGTGGTCGGATGAACATTTGTGTTTCCCTTGCTTACATCCCTTGCACAAGTCTCACTGTTCTGCTGCCCCAAATAAATTTGATTAACTCAATGTAAAAAAAACCAGGAAGGTTAAAAAATGGCAACGGTAGTCAGATAACATGATATTAAAAGTTTTGATCACTGGCAAAATATTAGTCATTTGCTGTCATGAATGACAGCAATATACTTCTAGATAATTGCATTCCACCCATATTGACTTCTAGAGGCCTGATGAATTAAACCAGTAAATGACTACAACATTTCCAATATGGCACGAGGCAAAGGCTAAAACAGGAATCTCCAGACTCATGTGGCTCCACAAATAGCTACTAAGCTTTCTAGATCATTTAGAGACAGGTCATGGAAGACATTTGACTGCTTGAAAGAAAAACAAATACCTAAACAATGGCAACATGCACAGTAGAAAACATATATATATATATATATATATATATATATATATATATATATATATATATATATATATATATATATATATATATATATATATATATATATATATATATATATAAAACCAGTGTGCCAGAGAATATATATATATATATATATATATATATATATATATATATATATATATTATATATATATATATATATATATATATATATATATATATATATATATAATATATATATATATATATATATATATATATATATATATATATATAATTCGCATTGCAGTTCCTCTGTTTGGCCTGAGCACTTAAAAGGCTTTGACTATTCCTCTTTGTGCAACCTCTCATGCAGATTCACCTCTTGTTTTCTCCTCAGCTTAACTGACAGATTATTTTTCCATCATGGTGAGGTGGGGTTGCAAAAAAGTTGACTTTGTGTCTCGTGAACCATTTCTGTGTTGATTAGGTCACATATTTTTGGGAATTAATCCTGTTGGAAGAGACAATGATGTCTAAATTTTTACTGGTTTTATTTCAAATTTGCCACCTGGACACACGTTTCAATAATTACTCATTAGATTCTCCGCTTAACAGAAAGTATCAATTGAAAATAAATATTTATATACCTTTATTTTAAAGCAAATTTAAAACAAATTGAAAACATTCTTCATAAAACTGATTTTATGGCTACATGTTTTATCATTTTCAGTGCTCAGCATTAAGCCAAATATGAAATATTGTGGTTGTTAGACTTCTTTCTATCTTTCTTTCTTCTCTATCTGTAAATCCTTGTAGATGCAAAACATAAAAATGTTCTCGCATGCAAATTTTTGGATGTTGATTGCTTTCTCTCTTTTTTCGTAGATTCTCGGCCACTGAACTAGATACAGGATTTTCTTCCTTTTAATGTGCTTTCTGTGTTTTCTCCAGATTAATGAATAGCGTGGGTTAAGAAAAAGGCCGACACATCACGGTGTGCCAGAGATTTTCCATTTTGATAAAGGCCTTTACTTTGACCTTGAAAACTTGGCCTCAGAAATGTGGAGTCCGAACTTCTCTCGTTGTTTGTGTGTGAGATCACGACGCTGCTCAACATTTTGGACCAGATTCTTCCCTCTACAGGAAAGTCCCAAGCCACTTCTGAGTAGAACTGGATTTATCACCCTTAATTACCTCGGCCATTTTGTCTTCTCCTTCTTCTTTTACTGTTCAGTAAAACTTTCTGCTTATTAGGGATGAGGGATTTAATCCCGAGCTCATCTCTCTCTCTCTCTCTCCAACTTACCAGCCAGTTTAGATGCAAATCCACTTTTCTTTTCTCTTCTTTTCTGTTTGAGCCACGGTGAAAGCAAACGTCTCCTTTTGTGGCCACGCCTTGGCGAGCGTCACCTGGCAGGTGTGAGGTAAGTGAGACAGATTTGTCGTCCGACGGGCTGGCAGCAGATAAGAGCGAGAAGCCTGTTCTACAGGTCTGTCGGGGCGGCTGACGAGCAGAAAGCTCTCGCTTGCAAACGCACATCCGTTTCTTTTCTCTTTGCCTGCACAGACAAAAAAAAAAAAAAAAAGGAGACCGGAGCCATTGTCACGAGCTTCTCATTTGCATGCGGTTTTTTTGTGTGTTTGTGTATGAAGGCAGGCCTCAGAGCCAACCGCGTTCGAAACTGCCTGGTCGTTTCGTGCTCACCTCCGACTGGTTATAAGTTGAGTTCTCTTTCCATTTATTGTTTATGTTCATCATTTTTCTTCGCCACATGAGTCACAGGCTGTGAGTGCGTTCACTTTTTGGAGGTGCCAAACTGTCTGAGACCCAGTGATTCAGTCGAAGTCAGCGACTAATATACATGTATATAAAAAAAGCCTGACCACTACATAAATCAGAGACCGCTTGTTAATTAAACATGTCCATCTTTTTTTCTTTTTTTTTTCCTTTTTCTTTTCAGTAACACATTTTGAAGAAACAAACAAGTTGTGAAATCTTTGGTGATGAATCTTGATGGTTTCATCTGCCATAATAGTGAATCATCCTGATTCTCTTATAGAGAGCAGCTCTGCCCGGGTAATGACAGGCCTCCCCTCTCCACATGTCTGGCATTAATAGCCAGCACAAAATGTGTCAGGGAGAACATGCCTGCTCTGTAATCAGCTGCTGTGGAGATTAGCATCGCAGCGATGCTGTGTCACCTCTTCACAGCTACCCCTATCCCAACAGCGTGACATCAGCTGAGGAGACGCCAAGGACGTAAGAGTGCGTGTAAGGAAGCGACCGAGTCTTTCATTCATTTCTATCATTTCAGGGGGGAAAGTGGTCAATAACGTACTAGTGTTTCCAAGCAAGATGGACACAGCCTTGTATTCACTGTGAAAGAGAAATTATTCAAAATCTTCTTTGTTGGTGACATAACAGAGATTTCCATCTGCGTTAAGACCTCCTAACTTATCTTTATCTTTACTTGATAAAGACAACAGTCTGTGGAAAATCAGTAAACACGACCCTCTTCCAGGCCGTCCTATCATTCTCGTCTGCAGGGAAACCCCTGATAAGAGCCCAGAGTGTCACGTGAAGAGACATGTTTTCTCAGCTGGTATATAACATTGTCTCTGCATCACAGATACACCCTAAAAAAGCTAATTATATTTTATATTATGCTTACCTGGCTTTTATTCGCGGAGCTCTACTGTAGACATCCATACATGTTTACTGGAACTGTCATCCTCAAATTGTGGGGCAAAGTACCACTGATGGAGCTCGGAGGACGTTTTGAAAAATGTTAGTCATACAGTAATTATTAAAACACCTGGACCTCTGCTTCAATCAGCAGAAATAAATAAATAAATCCTGGAGAAACATTTGGACATCCTATAACCAGCAACAAGTATAAGTGTGGCAGATTACCTGTACCTTCTTCTATTGCTGATGAGCATGTCAAGAAATACAAGAAAGTTAGAAGCAAAGTACAAAGAAGTGAGGGATGACTCAAGATGTTTATATAAACAGTCGATGTGTTCCTAATTAAAACTTTGTGAAACTGCAAGGCCTTCCCTGAAAAATATTGAACTATCCAATTGCTTTACTCAAATGGCAAAACAGTTATTAGTTGGTCAGACACCTAGATTACACTTCTTTTGTTATTATTTTAGTTATTTATTGCTTCTTTAATTTCCACCTCCAGTTGTTTTGCTTGCACAGATTGTTCTGAGGAAAACTACCGCTTGTGTGAACATTTATCCTTGAGTTAATCCAAGTTAGGAAATACTGTGTATGCCATGTCAATCAACAGACATGAAGCAAAGTGTCTCAGCATCTGTATTCACCTACAGTATTTCTAATGGAGAGATCAGAGAGATATAAATCTCTGCTTAGACAGTTTCCCCACAATGTCTTATCAAAGTCGCTCCTTTCGTCTGGAGAAACCTGTGTTCTATTGTAGACACCCTTTTTTTCTTTTAAACGCTGGTGACACAAACAGGCTGAGTAAGCCGATTTACTGTTCTGTGAGTTTCGGACAGCAAACAGTCACTTTCTGCTGAACAAGTCCAGACGCAGCTCACTGTGTGCTGAGAAACCTCACTGTAATATGCCTGATCTAATGCATTACACCCTCAATCATATCCGCATCGGGGGAAATCCTCACCTGCCTTCCCAGTCGGATGATAATGTATACATTGACATGATCCTCAATGCACAGTCATCTCATATTCATATCAGTGCCTGTATTTACACGTGCGGTCGCACAAGCATGCAGGAAAAAAAGGAAAACCGACTGGGGGTGTTGACTTGCATCATTCGCTTACTTTTTTACTGCCATCATGTGTGCTGTGTGAATGTCACAACAACATCCCCCCTGACACCTCTGTGAGAACACCTCACCCCCTTGATTCCCAGACGAAGGCGCACCCAAATCATAGGGTCTCATCCAATGGGATCCTTCACTTCCTGGATCCAAATGGCGCTTAGTTTTCCCTCCCAGACATGATTTAACTGTTACCTTTTTTTTTTTTAAATGATTGAAACAACCAATCATTTTTCTTGTTGCGCAGTGTTGGTTCTCATTATATTTTTACTTGATAAAGATCACAAAGCACAACTGTCTGCGAGTGTCAGCTTCAAATTCTCTGTGTCTGTTGAGATTACATTGCGACTGAAACACTTTCAGGACCCAAAATGACATTCGTAACTGTTAGTTAACTGATTGGACTTCTGCAGCTGCAGATTAAGATTTGCTCTTTCGGTCTGAATGATTTTTTTTCTTTATGTTTGATGTTTGTGGGTGATTTTGTCTCCACATGTAAAACAGAAAGGTCATGCAAGGCTTCTTAAACTTTGGGATAGTGACGTTAGTAAACAATTATAATCCAAAATATAATAATCACAACTAAAAAGGATGCTCATAACCGCGTAGCATATTTTAATGACATGTAGAAAATTGTATGAATAAAAGACTGCATTAAAACTGCTTTCACATAGGATGAAAAATATAAGCAATCACGATACAATGCCTTTGTATATTATATATCATGGCTCAGCAAGAATGGGATCTGCAAAAACATAAACTGAGTGCATCATTAAGGTCATCGTCTCAAAACTTCCAATCTACAGAGTCATGGCCGTCCATCGAAACAGAGTATTTGTCAACAAAGCAGAGGCCCATGGTCATAAAAATTCCTCTTTACAGTTTCTCACAAGTTATACAGGGATTAGAGCAAATATGTACAGACCTGATGAGACCAACACTGCACTTTGTAGCCTGCATGCAGATAGGTAGGTGTGTCGCAAACTGGCACTGCACATTAACGTAAAACACACGATGTCCGTGTGTTTCACTTTATGCTGTCAGGATGCTTTTTCTTCAACAGGGATGGGGGAAGAGGTGTGTCACCTCTAAATCCTAATAAATACGCCAAAGCTTGTGTATTTGTAAGGCAGACATTTTGGAATTCAAGAAAACTCTAAATTGGGACTTTGAGTCAGTGGAGCCCAGCAGACAACAGGAACACTGTCAGTGAGGACAATGAAAGATGAACGTCTTACTCTGGGATGAAAATGACAGACCAACTTGAGCTGATCTCATTCCAGAGCAAATTTGTCCACCATCTGAAATAACTTCATGCACAACTTATGCTTAATTAAAAAGTATTTCCATGCTCCTCGTGTTTGCATGCAGTAGTTTGTGGTATCGATTTTGTCATTGTAATCTCCATGTTACAATGCTAACTGTGTGCATGTATCATAGGTCATTTTCCGAGTTATTCTCTCCACAACACCGCTCACATTTTTCTTTCACTGTTTGTTTTCTGTTGCCAGTGGCCTTAGGGATCCACATGAAATCTGCAGACACACAACTGCATGGAAACATGGGAAATAGCTAATTGAGCTTTATTATAGGCTTGATATTATATGACATTTAAATTAATACACCAGAGTTGGATCATATGTCATTCAAACTGTCATCAGCAAAGTTGTTGTTTGCTCTAAATATAAACTTAAGCGATTAATAATAATAAAACATGTAAACTAGCTCAAGACTGCATGCTCAGGATCTCTTTTTTTGCATGTGGACAAATGATTTCATCACCAGATTTTCACACCTCCTTCAGTCTCTGAGTTGTGGGCTATTGACAACAAGCTGGTCATCCTGATATCATCAGAGGAGTAAAGGGGCTGGGAGACGATGATTGTTTAAAGTGTTGATCATCTCAAAAGCTGCTGCTGTTCACTTCTTTGATCATGTGAGGTCATTGTTTGTCACTCTAAAAGTCATCATCTCCCTCTCAGTAATGCCTAAATAGGGCAATAGTTAAAAGCGAACCACACACAATCAGAACAGAAAAAAAAAAGCAGCTACCTTGGCTCAATACTAGTTCAAATTTACTTTTCGCCTCTTGATGACAAAACAGAGCTTTTGACTTTGCCTCTTTTGGCTGTTAGAAAGCTGTGGGGACAGTGTAAACATCAGCCTGACTGTGTATTACACAACTGCATGATTAGGCCAGCAGATGAGATCCATTGCAGTGAACTTGTGTTGTTGACTGTGGGACAGGCGTAATCGTTGCTGCCTCCAGGCACAACCAGTTGGAAACTGGGTAATTTCTCACCGACTTCGCTCAGCATTGAAAATGACATTTTATGTTTTGACAGAAATCACGATGTGCTCACAGCCAGGCTGATGTTAAACAGTAGATCCTGTTGGATTTCATTTGAACTTAAAACAGGAAGACAGAAATTATTTGAGGAAGTTCTGCATTCTCAGAAAGGGATAAGATATTAGATTTCAATACGTTATATGAGACACTGTTCTAGGTGTCTTTATTTAGTATAATCCAGATTATTTACAAAATAATCAGCGGTTTATGTAAACAAAAGTTAATAATCATCAATTGCATAACGAATGGAGGTTGGAAGTGGTGTGTGCTAATAATTTTCATATGAGAAACATGCTCAAAATGAAACATGCAAAGCTTACCAGATCAGAAAAACGACCCAGAAAAAAAAATATTCTAATTAATAAAAAAAGACAGGTTTCCAAAGTAGTTTTTCTTCTCTTGTTTATACATTCAGTAAATGAGAAGCTGTACTCACCACAATTTTTGCAATATTTAATATCTATCACAAGATTTGACTAACCCACAGCTGACTAAACAATCTGAAGATGTTTTTTGATTTGCAGCTTCCATTTTAACAATAAATTAAAAGTGTAGCTCACTGGTTTTTACGAATCAGGGCATCTAAATTATCTCAACTTCAGAAATGTATTAGGGCATTATGTTTGGTTATGTGAGGGTACTATCTTAAAAAATCCTGGACTATCTAATACGGTTGTTTTGTTTTTTGTTTTTTTACCTTTCCATAAATTTCACTCTCTTTCTCACACTCACCCCCGCCACAGACTTTTATAAACCCAAAGTCCATGAGAAAAGAAAACCAACCAAAACAAAAGCCTACATCTATTTAGAAGAAACAGTGTGAGCGGTGCCAAATCCTCCTCAGAGCAAAACTGTTTAACTGCCAGTTAAGAAGGCCGATGAGCCACGAGCCAATCAGATTTGTCGTGAGCCAGGCAGACCTGTTGGTGCACCTGCTGATTCCCAGGCCTCCTTGCCAGTCTCAAAGTAGAGTGAAACCTAGAGTGATACTGGCCGTGTGCCAGAAGAAGAGTTGGTTGATGGCTTCTGACACAATTGCTTGAAGCAGGGCATCCTGGGAGATCATCAGTGAGAAGATGAGAAGGAAAAAAAAGGTGACTAATCATGAGAAGTCAGGGAGGAGGAGGACAAGTTCACTTAACTCATGGGAACCTAAAACCTGTCCGACATGAGCTGCAATGATTGCTCAATGAGGGTATTGTGCCTGTACAGTGAAAGAGACTGTGTTTGCATCATGTGTGACTGTACGTTGCACTCATCTGAACCTTTCGCTTATCATCACATGTCGTGTTAAAGGTGTTTGTAAGGCATTCTGTTGAGTCTTTTCTGATGAAGAATTGAAAAATAATTCAACTGGACATCAAAGCTATGAAAAGTCTTCCAACCTGTTCTCACACACACATACATAGACCGAGGCTGACTGGAACGGCTGGATTTCATTTTTTTATTGCCACTCGCCCACTACAATATCTGCTAATTTTACATGATGAACTTGATTCGTATACCTCGCATGATGTCATCAACTCAAACCCACATAAAGTGGAACATAATCTTTTCCTTTTTACAGAAAACACCAAAATTCAGTTTGAGGTGCAAAGCATTTTTGCTGTAACACCTTTATCCTGCATATAATTTTTGCAAAATTGGTCACTCATTTACTTAATGTAAAAAAAAATAAGGCAGAAAGAAATATTTAAGATTAGTTAGAATGAAAATATGTTTAGCTAAGTAAGCTATGGCATGCTAACTTGTCAATTGCTATGCTTCCTTCATGCAAATAAATGCTTTGCGCAATGTAAGAACAGAAACACTGTGACTACACAATTGTCCAAATGTATATTAGATGAGATCAGACAAATGAATGCTGACTCATGTTTATTTTCTTTTGATTGACTCAGTCAAGCCTTCGTGTCTCTGGGTCTTCTCATAAACCTCGAAGAATCATCAGAGCTGCCCCGAAATTAGGAATGAAAATAAGAGAGCTTCAGATTTTTCTCTGTTTATCTTAAATCCACGAATGATTTATTTTTTGCTTTTCTTCATTGCTGAGTTTCTTCCCTGACCACCATCAGAAATAATTTCATAAAAGATTCTGCTCAGCATGAGGACATTATCTGCACTTCAAGCTTTCCACACTTGAACAGCCTACCCCAATATTTTCAAAACAAGACACAGAAACATGCCTTATTACGCTTTTTGAGGCATCAATTGTTGCCTGGCAACTGTGCAGCCAAGCATCCCTTCTGCTGACGTAATTTATGACCTCTCTATGGATGCTGGAGAATATTTTTTTAGGAGCTAAAAGAAAAACAGTCTGATATTCTGATAAAAAAAAAAATAAAAAAATCTATGCCAAACAGATCAGATACCCAATGCAAACTTTATTACACACTCATATTAATGTTTATATATTTATATCCATATGTTTCAAACTTCTTCATTGGAAGAAAAGGCCACATGTAATGTGATATCTTAACTATTTTAACCAAAGGTCACGGCTCTTTAGCAGCATCTGATCCATGAGAGAGGCGACTCAAAGTTCACTTCTCCAACTTGTGACAGCGTCAGATGACCAAACATCAGCTCCCGTGTGTGACCTCTCCAAACAGGGTCAGAAACCGGATGTCCCGAACAGCAGAAGGTCAGACGGAGACCTGACACACGAGCGCATGACGGAGGGCACACTGACTAACGGCAAACATACAGCCGGTGTACCAGGCTGAGCGGTTGTTTTTGTCCTCCAGCTCACTTGTGACTCATCTCCACCGCACAGCTGTCGTGGCCTCCAACCATTTCACGACGCTTCTCGTCTCAGTCTTTTCCACTTTACGTCAGCAGAGCTCAGTCTTTAAATGACCATAATGGACCCTTTAATCTTTTCAGCCTCTTATTCCTAACAACAGACCACCGAAGAAGTTTATGCTCAATGACAGAAAATGACTTAACCTTGAGAGATAGTCTCTAATGTCTTCATTCCTTTGAAATCACAATTAGTAAGTGATTGCCACTAAAACCCATTATGTGGATTCCCATAAAAACCAGTCAGAAGTTACTGGTCATGTGACAAAACATTCAAAACACAATTCAGAAGGCAATTTGGCTGAATCCCATTTACTACCATTACTCTTTCCACCAGCTCTCCTAATCCCCCACTTCCTGGGGAATAAAAAACAGGGACATTATTTCAAGACCCATGAAAATGTAAACACCTGGAATAACAGAGGTTATTTTTCAGTTTTTGTGGCAGAATATATTTTAGCTAATATTAGGAGTCCACTCCCCCTTTTATTAAGATTAGAATTTAATTAAACAATGTACAATAATTTGTATCAAACTACACTTTCTACTGAAAGTAAAACATTTTAGCTTGAGAAGAAGATATAAAGTGATTGGCAATAATCAGTTACACTAAGTTTAATGTCAGAAAAATTTAACCCTTTCATACATAATGCTCACTGCAGTGGGCAGCAATCTAGAAGCCATTTTTTCCCATGTGTTCTTATGAATTTTTATGTTAGAAATGCACATGAACCACTGACGTGGACAATATGGCATCAAACAATATGCTGTCATATTGGCCATTTTTGTTAAATCCAATATGGCAGACAGATGAAAAAACAACTCAGGAATATCCAGTCCCTTTTTCTAATGCAGAGGACTTGTACAGGTAAAAAAATATATTGTGACATCAAGTAACCCTTTAAGACTAATACTGCTGTACTAATGTGTTTTACAAAAAACTTTGTATTTGGAGAAACTTACAAATGATCATCTACAAAAAAAATCTGGAATTTATTTCATTTTTTTTTGTAAACATTTTTCCCCCCAACCTTATTTTTGTGCCTTAAGAAAATGAACAAAAACAGTTTGTAAAAAAATAAAATAAAATGCTGAACGGGTTAAATTAGACATAACAGCGGTGATTGTGCCTTAAAACGCACATTTGCAAGCCTGATTACTTTGTTTCCAAATGCTCTCCTAAGAAATGTCCTGACGCCACAAAAACAGCTGCTTCACTTTAACTTTTAGAAATGTTTGATGAAGGGCCAAGAAAATGGGATTTATCCCTACTGCGGTAACTACAAACCAGTCAAGCTTTATAGTTTTCTGAAGCTGAAAACCTGTAGAAAAGAGGGTGTGTATGTTTTGTATCAGCCATTGCCATCAGACATGATAATTGCAAACTGTGCAGCTGATCTTCACAAAGGACACACAGATTTACTTTAAAAAGCTTTTTGTTTATTGTTTTCATCATGTCCATCTGAATTATAAAGGAAAGAATCGGGATGGTTTTGAGATGACAGTGATGCCAAAAAATGTAACAAATCATAGTTTTAAAGCTTGATAGCTTTTAAAACCCAGTGCCCCACATAAATATAAACTCTCTGGTAAAGCTGTGTAAAACCCCTTAAGATGAAATAATATTTTATTGCAGTTGCATATTTCCTCACTAAAAACATACGCCCAAAAAAAATCCATCCATTAGCATGACATCATTTATCTTATTATTTTATGTGCCCGCAGTTCAGAAAACAAATCGCGCACACACAAAACATGTGATGCATTGTAACACTTCCACTTCATTTTTTTAATGTGGTCAGAACGTCAATCGACTGTCAATAAGTTATCCGTAACTTCTTGTTTCCTGGAGTTAACGTTAAATGCCATTAAAGTTCTCTTATCCCTCCTTCAAAATGGGAAAGACAAGAGAACAGACTGCTGTTGACCTTCATAAGTCAGGAAATGGCTGCAGGAAAACACTGCCATGTCTATGCCTGCCCATACCCGCAGTCATTTATTAAAAAGCATCAAACATCTGGAACTGTGGCAAACATCTTGCACTACATTGTGACTTTGCACACTTCAGGAGGATGTCAGGGAGGCGAGAAACCTCGCAAAAGAGATCTGCGTAGCATTTTCTGTGTAACATTATGCAACTGCAAAACAAAATGAAGTCATTTTAAGGCGCTTTACACATTTCTACATGTGGTGCCAGTAAACATGGACCCGCACTTGTTTAGAATAAACAAAAACATGAAACTCACTTCCACAAGAAGCATAGTAAAGCTTGTACTTATATACACATATATGTTCCTCATATTATAACACTGGAGTGCAAAACTTTCCAAAAGGTTTTTCTTTTTTTTTGAAAGGCATAAAGTTGAAAAGCAACATTCAGATCGAGGCTTTGAGTCTTTTCTCTGCCTGTGCTCACTGTGCGTCAGAGATCAGGAGTGTATTGAGCTAATAAACAATGACGGGTGATTTTTGAAAGGGAAAAAAAAGACTCCTGCAGTGCTTTGCTTTGACAGATGCAGATTGAAGAGACAGAAAGCCAATGGTGTCTGTACAGCAAGACACCATTGACAAGAACCAGTTTTTGTCTTAGCCAAAAGATTGAAAAGGGAGCGACATTACGTTTCCTTGAAATGAAAAAAATATATACGCTTTTGTTGTGAATCATAAAAATCGAATCAAAATACGAATGTCAGGTTCAGCAGGTGTGTCACCTGGCTTCCTGGAAGAATAAAAAAAAGCCCGACCAAACCAGCCGGGGAAGCTTTCACGAACAGGTAAGAATGCTGCGCCTAATTGTAGCCGGCACATAAAATTAAGTCATTGCTGCGAGAAAAGTGAGAAAACAACACCCATCGGCCAGGACACAGAGTCCCACCACTTTCGGTTTGTAGCCAATAGTAAAGTAGAGCATGCAAATTTGTTGTTTTGCTTCTTTCCTTTTAAAAAAAAATATATATATATATACTGGTCAGGCCTCTGCAGCTGCACCTCATAAAGCCTCAACTCAATATTCTATCCCTCTGACGTGTGCACCACACGACTGGTGGACACACAAAAAACAGCATGTGCAAACCCTTCTTCTCTTGTTGACTTGGAACAAATATGTGAATATGCAACAGTCTGGTAAGTGTGACACCAATCACAGGCTGGGAAATGTCCTTGTGTTTGCTTGGTCAGTTCATAGTACCGTCCGCCTCTCTATCTGTATTTGGCATCAAAGAAAAGACAAGCCAACTTTACTAATAAACAATTCCACAAATTATTTCATGAAAAGACAACTTAAATAAATAAAGAGTCTTCAAAGAACTGAATTTGGAAAGAGTTCAGATGAAGCAGAAGAACTTCTTCCAGCTGCACCTCGAGAAAGCTTTGGTGCGCCTGTCGGAAAACCTCCTTTTCTTCCCCTTGCGCGTTTTGTTCTTAATGGCAGCAAAAATAGCCGCATCAAACGCCTCCTTCAGGTTCTTCTGTGTCAGCGACGAGCACTCGATGTAGTCCGTGGCCCGGATCTTGTCCGCCAGGCTCCGGGCCCGTGAGCTCAGCACCGGCTTGACTTTGCACTTGTCCAGGTCGATGAGGACGTTGACATCCAGCAGCCGGTCCAGCTGAGTCCCAACGAGGATGATGGGGGAGGACGCGTTGTGGGCCCGGATGTCCGGCACCCACTTCTTGGTGATGTTGTGGAACGAGTCGGGATCGACCATGCTGAAGCACAGGAGGAAGACGTCGGCATGGGCGTAGGACAGAGCCCGGAACTCGTCAAACTCTTCCTGCGAGGCAAACAAAGACACACAGAGCTGTTTGAGTATCACTCAAGATCTCTAGACACGACCGGGGAAGCGGCAATCACTGACTCACTGGAAGTGAGCGAAAAGATTAAAATTAATTGAGAAATCTTGCTACTGAGTCACAAACTGGTTTCAACAAAGAATGTCAAGGTTTTCAGGCATTACACCTTGAAATGATAAAAATCAACCTAAAAAACCTTTTATCCTTTTCATACTTAAAAAAGTAACCAATATTATGCTTTGAAATTATAAAGTAAATTCAGCAAACAAATAATGACAAATATATTTATAGCTGTTAGGATATTGTGCGTGTGTAAAAATATCCAAGCATGCATTTCCATAGGATTTTACTGTCCAGCTTCGTTTTGGAAAATAATTCAGATAATTTCATAGAAGGCAAATAGCTTTTGTCTGACATGGTAATACAAAACACATTTGCAAAATTGGAAAAAAGTCTAAGAATTGTAACATAAAAAAATACTTTTTCTTTTTTAAGTACTGTAGATTTTGTTTTGTAGACATACAGGCTTGGAATCCCACTGAAAATAAAGGAATCACAAGATCGTCCCATTTATGTATCAAAGCAAATTATGTTCCTTCAAATTTGGCTCTGACGAAACTCAAATGAATGTTGGTTGATGTGTGGCTGAAGTTCTTATTTTTGACGCATTTAATGAGAGGAAAAACTATAAATATTCCGTTTTGACCTGCCAACCACCGTTCAAAGGTGATCGAGAGAAAACTGGCCATTTCCAATCTGTGGCCGACTGATTGGTGCATCTTCATTTGTAACAATAACTTCTTCAATAACCCTTTCAAAAGTATCTACGTTCACAAACCCAACTTGTGTGACAATTCTGGTGCTCTTTGTTGTCCCCTATTGGTTTGGAGGCCCTATGCATCTTCTTAGTTCACTTATGCATTTTATCTGAGTGCTTGTGAAAAGTCAATATTCCAAATGGTTCTTTAAAAGTGTAACTTTAAGTGTCTCAAACAATATCAACAAAATCTACATCATTCAGCATGAAGTACTGCTGAAAACACATGTACAAAATAAGAACCTTACCTGTCCAGCTGTGTCCAGAAGTTGAATTTTTACTGGAGACCCTTCCACTTGGACCTGACCTGCAGCAAGCAACCTGATCAATGAGTTCCAACGACAGACCAAACATTTCTCAGTGGGAGAAACAACTCACAAAAAACAACTCACCAGAAAACACATCAAACCCTGTCTGCTGGTACTCCGCCGGGTATCCGTTGGAGATGTAGCTGATGATCATGCTGGTCTTCCCCACCGCTCCGTCTCCGACCAGCATGCAGCTGATCACATCGGGGTCCAGCTCGTCCTCCCGGGTAAGCCCGCAAGCTGAAGGGACTCGGGACTCGTGGTAAAAGTAATCCATTTGGGGTGGCATGTCGAGGTGCGAGCGTCAAAGTTCGGCACGCCAACTCCGTTTGCCTCCCACCTGCCTGTTCGCTGCGGCCGGTAAATCAGAGAGCGAAGCGCCTGTGCGTGTCCGCGCCGCGCATCACTGCCGCGACTGAAGGGTCGCGACTCCTTCCGCGAGACGCGCAGCAACAAGTGTGGGAGGCGCCTTTCTTAATGCGCCCTTCTGCTCCGACAGGTTGGTGATTTGCATAGGCACTCCCATGAAGATAAGAGAGCTTTAAACAAAGAGGTTTAGCAGAGCATGCGTTTCAAAGTCAGGGTTAAAATCCCACATGATGGTTTAAAATGTATGCCCTTTTTTATCATGTAAAAAATACAAACTCCAGTTTTATTGGGATTTTAAGTCGCACACCGACACTACAGTACATTGTAAATTAAAATCTGATTTCTTTGCAGGTCTTTAAGTCTAATAACTCTATATTTTGTTTATTATTATTATTATTATTATTATTATTATTAGTAGTAGTAGTAGTAGTAGTAGTAGTAGTAGTAGTAGTAGTATTGTTGTTATTATTCATGTCAGCATATACAATCAACCTCATAAGGTATCATAACTTGTAAGTTATATATTCACAACACATACAGCAGGCCAAACAAAACTAAACAAACAAACAAACAAAGAGAAACAAAACAACAACAAAAGACCCACAAATAAACAACCCAAAATGAATCAAGACTTTAGCGGCACAACTTGAATTTATGACATAAAAACAAAACAAACTAAATAATAATAATAATAATATTTTCAACAAAGTAGTCATCTTTAAAGAATTTTGATTTTGATTTTACAAAATGATACCCCTAAATGAAACCCATTAATGTTAGAGTATGTCAGTGCACAAACAGCAAAGACAGGCTATGGGGGGGGTTTGGAAAGAAGGTAAAAGGAAAGTTTGGTGATGAAATGATAGTGAAAAAAAAATTACAAGAAGAAAGTCAGTATCAAAAGAAGTTCAGCTTCCTGATTGGCACGAGGGCTGCAAACATGCGGAAGACAATTGGACTGGTTGGATGACTCTGAAGCTTTTAACGACTATGTTCAAGATGCTTCCTGTGACAAAAAAATAATACACTTCACCCTGAACAGACGGTGGTAACAGTGAAACATAGTGGTGGCAGCATCATGCTGTGACACATGGGTGAATGGGGGTTTAACGTTATCGGAGTTTGTGGGAAAATTGATGGATACACAATACACAATACACACTTAATGTTGTCAAAAAACCTGAGACTCGGGGTGAAGACTCACCTTTTCACAAAAGAGCAACTTTAAACACCCATGCACATAAGAACAATAACATGACAGATCAAAGCATATGCATGAGTTAGAGTGGCCCATTTAAAGTCCAAACCTGAATCCACTTAGGAAACTTTAGTGACAATTGTGTATTGCTCTTAAAGCAGAAGCTCTCAATTCACGATGGCTGAATTTAAATTATTTTGGAAAGCTACAGGGGCAAGACTTTCCATCCTACTTCAATTTTATTTATACTCCATGTTGTGTTGACTATGCACGGAAAACCCTCCACGATGCTTGAAGTTTTTGATGGTAATGGGACAAAATGTGGAAACATTTGTGAACATGTTTGCAAAGCATCCTAAAAGTCCTTAAATTGGCCTTTATTTGGCTCACAGTAAGATTCAGATACATAAAAAAGAGATATCTGCACATTATACACAAATCACATACATAGCTTCATATCGTATTAGATATTACACTTAAAGAGCAACTTTTCTAGTTTTGTATTTTAATATCTCAATTCACACCATTCTAATCTACACTCAGTGCGCCCTCTGTTGGTTTAAGGCGGCACTACACCCACAATGATCACATGATTCCCTGATCACCTGACTCTGAGGTTTCGCCTTGTGTTGTGCAGTCGGAAGCTATTTTGGATGCTATTTTTTTGCACGAGTGACTGAAACGTACTTTCCCCAATGCCTTTGAAGTTTAGGTGAACATTTTACGGCTTGCTGTGCGTATTTATTTCCAATTCAGATAGAAATCGAGAAAGTAAACAGGTTAGCTGAACATAGAACTGTTGCATGTTGCCAAACCTAGCTAGCTAGCTAGCTAATGTCGAGCATCTGAATTGTAGGGGGTAAAATAAGTGTTCCACTGCTCATTTTTATGATGGCTTCTATTCTTGATGAGTATGAGGATTCTCAAAACATCCGGCAAAGTTCTCAGCAACACAGCCGCCTGGGCTCTGCTAACATCGGGCTAACGCATTCAGGTAAGGTTTCCATGCTCTCTTTAGCAAAAGAGGAACCAGTGCATTAAAGAGCACTGCTTTGTAAAGCTACGTTCAAACCAATGTCTGCAAAAGTTGAACCGCTGCTCTTGTCGTCTGCCCCAGGCTTTGTGAATGTCAGACTGGAGGAAGAAAAGCCAATATTCAACAAGCAGAGGATTGACTTCACTCCACCTGAGAGGATAAATCACCTGGCAGTCTGCAACAACCAGCTCTGCATGAGTCTGGGAAAAGACACGTTGTTAAGGTAAAAAGTTCTTTTTAAACAGGGAAACAAAGGCTATACGTTCTTGTGGTTATTATTAAGGTGTTCTGCTGATATCTGTCAGTTATTTGCCATCCAAGTCAAGCTTTTGACAGTAATGTTGTCGGTTCTGTTCAGGATTGACTTGGCAAAACCAGATCAACCCAACCAAACCGAATTAGGAAGGAAAGATGACAGCAAAGTGTACAAACTGTTCCTGGACCCGACAGGTAAACTGTTAAAATGCATAAGGATATATTATCATGAAAAACAAGTGGTCCAAAACAATAATTTAACAACATGTTGCTGCAAAAGTATTATGAACCCTTGTACTTTTATTTTAACAATTTGTCCAATTTGAAGCACACATAATATATTTAATTGGAAATTCATGCAATAATGCATTACAAACAAGTTCATAATTTTGATCTCATATTATGAGATATTCCTACCTTTTCACAAGCAGAATTGGTGCATTTGTGTTTAGCCAGAATTACTCCAAAGATTCACAAAAGACATTCACCAAAGATTTTTGCTTATTATATTTGTTGTTGTTACTCTGCAGCTATAAAAAAGGCAATTTACTACGTCGCTACACCTTTCTGTACTTTATTCTTGTTTTTCAGATGTGTTATTCCAAACGCAAATGCACAAGCTTCACACACCATAATTTATCACAATAATGTGACAGTGGTATGATTACGAGATGCATAAAACAGCTAAATCCTCCTCTGTATTTTTTGTCCGCAGGCTCCCATCTGCTGATCAGCCTGAATACCAGCGAGTGTCTGTACCTTAATAGGAACACCCAGAAGGTGCGCAGTCTGTCCCGCTGGAGAGGCCACCTCATCGAGAGCGTGGGCTGGAACAAGCTGCTGGGCAACGAGACCAGCACTGGGCCCATCCTGGTTGGCACCAGTCAAGGGATCATCTTTGAAGCTGAGATCTCTGCGAACGAGGGCAGCCTGTTCAATACCAACCCGGATCAGTACTTCAGACAGGCAAGTGTTGGATTGAAGTTTCCCTTTCGTTTTTGTGAATGTTTACATTATTTATTCCTCTTGCATGTTTACTTAAATGCTTACTTAATTTTGTCCTGTGGCAGGTCCACTCCCTGGAAGAGGATGGCAGGCCAGCACCAGTCTGCTGCTTGGAGATAGAGCGAAGCCCAGAAAACAAGTACTTCATCATTGCCACCACCCGCAAGCGCCTGTTCCAGTTTGTGGGTAAGGTGGCCGAAGGGTCGGAGCAGCAAGGTCTCAGCACCATCTTCAGTCAGAACCAAGACCTGCTGCCCAGTTTCCAGGAGTTCCCAGCCAACATGGGATACAGTGAGATTACCTTCTACACAGCGAAACTTAGAAACTTCCCCAAAGCGTTTGCCTGGATGATGGGTAATGGCGTTCTCTATGGCCAGCTGGACTACGTCCGGCCCGATTCCCTGCTGAGTGATGTCCAGGTAAATATCTTCTAGATGGTTCTACCTGTTCAAGATTAAAGGCTCCCACATACATGACAGTCAAACTTGGTTGTCATTGATGTAGACACGTGATGAAAATTTCAAAAATCTTTTTGACTGCGTGCCGCACTCGACGCCAGGCCCTGGTCGAACTATTCCAGAAGAACTTTGTGCGAACTGTTGTCTGATTGATCAGATGTTTGTTGCTGTGCTTTATGGGGAAATGCATTCACACAGCAAAGTTAATATTTTCTTTCGACTCGTTCACTTTCCCTGTGCAGGTTTTGTATCTGCAGGAGATATGAATACTTTTGAGGAACGTTTAACTTGTGAGGAATTATGTACGTTTGTAATATTCTTCACTATATGACTACTATAATTATATGATTGGTGAATGGTAAGTTACTCCTGGATGGAAATTGTAACGTCAAAATTTCCATTCAGGAGGAGGCTGTCGGTAGAAATGTGTGGCGCTAACTGACTGCGTGCCGCCTGTTCAGCTTCAGATGAAGTATGTGGGGGTCTTAACTTTCTCTGCAACAAACCTTCTGCTAATCTGTTCTCTCAGGTATGGGAATACACACCAGACATTGACATTAGCCAGAACAAACCCATATCCATTGTGCTGACACAGTTCCACTTCCTGCTGCTGCTTCATGACCGAATAAAGGCTATCTGCACTCTGAACGGACAGGTGGTGTACGAAGATGTGTTCCCAGATAAATTCGTCCCCCTTAAGAGAATGATCAAAGATCCGATTGGGGGGTTGGTGTGGATCTACACGGAGCAGGCGGTTTTCCGATATCACATCCAACGCGAGTCTAGGGACGTCTGGCAGATGTACATGAGCATGAATAAGTTTGACCTCGCCAAGGAGTACTGCCGCGATCGGCCCGAGTGCATGGACATGGTGCTAGCTAAGGAGGCCGAGTACTGCTTCAAGAACAGGAGATACCTGGAGAGCGCCAAGTGCTACGCACTCACTCAGAACTACTTTGAAGAAATAGCGCTCAAATTCATTGAAGCAAAACAAGAAGAAGCATTGAAGGAGTTCTTACTGAAGAAACTGAACAATCTGAAACAAAGCGAGAGAACTCAGATCACCCTGCTGGTCACCTGGCTGACCGAGCTGTACCTGAACCGACTCGGGCAGCTGGAGAGCGACGACAACACCCTCATCTTCCAGGAAACCCGAGACGAGTTCCGCCAGTTCCTGAACAGCTCCAAGCACAGGGACTGCCTGTTCAACAACCGCGGCACCATTTACGACCTGCTGGCCAGCCATGGAAACATGGACGACATGGTTTACTTCTCGGTCGTCATGCAGGACTACGAGAGGGTCATATCCCATTACTGCCAGCACGACAATTTCAGCGCTGCCCTGGACGTGCTTGCCAAGCACTGTGATGAAAAGCTCTTCTACAAGTTCTCGCCGGTCCTCATGCAGCACATTCCCAAGAACGTGGTGAATGCCTGGATCCAGATGGGCAAGAGGCTGGACCCGAAGAAGCTCATCCCGGCTCTGATGAACTACAGCCAGATGGGCAGCGCCCAGCAGATCAACGAGACCATCCGCTACATGGAGTTCTGTGTTTACGAGCTGAACGTCACTGAGGAAGCCATTCATAACTACTTGCTGTCACTTTATGCGAAGTACAAGCCAGACTCTCTATTGCAATATCTAAGACAGGCGGGTACTCACCCCTCAGAGATCCACTATGACCTGAAGTATGCACTCAGGTTGTGTTCGGAGCATGGCTTTCTTCAGGCCTGTGTGCTGGTTTATAGAATAATGGAACTACATGAGGAGGCAGTGGATTTGGCTTTACAAGTAAGTGATGCTCTTTCTTGGTTTGTTAAAGGGGGCCTATTATGTAAAATTTACTTGCTGCACTTTCTTGCACTTACATTTGGGTCTCAACTGCTTCCAATAATAGCCCAAGCACTTAAAAAAAACACCCAAGTATTTTGTTGTTGACTTACAATGAAGAAAGCACTTGCTGCATTCTTGTTGGTCATGCAGGAGGCTCCACTTTTGCTTTTCAAAGATGTAGAGTTGTACAATTGGATATCTTTTTGCAGTCATTTTCATGTGCAATTGTAAATGTTTAGTTGGGGGGCATGGCCAGCAGCAGCTTATTTGGATTCAAAGTGACAAGAGGCCCTAAATGAACTCAAAATAGGCATAACTCTCGAGACTAAAATCACACTATTTCAGAATAATTTTGTGAAAAAAATTTAATGAATGTGTTTTGTACAGCCAAAAGACCTATCAGAACCTATTCAAGGAAGCGTATGTCCCCTTTAATGCTCACGCAGCAAGTTCCAATTCTTCACAAGAATTAAATGTGGTTTTAGAAAAGTTTTCTTGTGTCTATAGGTTGACGTGGACTTGGCCAAGTCCTGCGCAGATCTGCCTGAGGACGACGAGGAGATGAGGAAAAAGCTTTGGCTTAAGATCGCCAGGCATGTGGTGCAGGAGGAAAAGGATGTGAAGAAAGCCATGAACTGCCTGTCCAGCTGCAACCTGCTCAAGATCGAAGACATCTTGCCTTTCTTTCCCGATTTTGTCACCATTGACCACTTTAAGGTCTTCATCGTCAAAGATTATTTTTTAATTTTTTTCCGTTAGCCATAATTAATTGGATTAACGCACTTTTTAGTGAACAATGTAACCAATACTGTGTGACAGCCTTTGCACAAGAAAGTAAGGTGCGATTTTAAGAAATGATCAGCTTCCGTGGGATGTGGCGGATACAAAATGACACAGTAGAGTATATTTAGGAACTTTGCTTACCATCGTTTTAAAACATCACAATGTTGAATTTGTTTTGTTTTAGAAATGCAATCCTTTTTTCAGGAGGCAATCTGCAGCTCCCTGGAGGAGTACAACAAGCACATCGAGGAGCTGAAGCAGGAAATGGAGGAAGCCACAGAGAGCGCTAAACGAATCAGGGAAGACATCCAGGAAATGAGGAATAAGTACGGCGTTGTGGATTCCCAAGAAAAGTGTGCGGCATGTGACTTCCCGTTACTCAACAGGCCCTTCTATTTGTTTCTGTGTGGACACATGTTCCATAACGACTGCCTGTTTCAGGTAAAAAGCCTGTCTAAACTTCCTGTTTTTCTGGCTACAGTACAGCTGTAGAAATGTCTCATAGGAAGGCTTTATAAACTGAGAGATCTTTAACCAGTAACCTTAAATTAGCAACCGAGATGTGATTCGTTTTGCGCATTTTGTTTTCCTACCATATAGGAAGTGACCCCTCACCTGTCAGCCTTCAAGCAGAATCGCCTGGAAGAGCTCCAGAAGAAACTGGCTACTACAACACAGTCCTCTAAATCTCGCCACCGTCCTGCTCAAAAGGAGGAAGGGGACACAGCCAGTCTGGGAAAGGGCATTGGGGCAACGAGCCGTGAACAGATCATATCGGACATCGATGACATCGTTGCATCTGAGTGCGCGTATTGTGGCGAACTGATGATCAAATCCATCGACAAGCCTTTCATTGATTCACAGAAATTTGAACAGGACAAATCCAGCTGGCTGTGAAGGAAAACAAAGAGGCAAAAGCCTTTTTTTTTTGTCTGTGAAACTTGTAGGACCAAGGAACCCAGTAGAAAATGATATTTGCCTGATTGCCTGTTGGTAGTGCCTATTCTGATTTACAGAATCCTTCTGATTTTGCTGTCAGTGTGTCAGTCTGATGGAACAAACTTTGCACTTTGAACATAAGTATTTAATGAGCGATTGTCAAGAACTGACTTTGTGAAAGATGATGCAAGACGAAGTAATATCAAACATTTTCCGTCAGTACAGTACATTGCATAAATGTGACAGTAACTGCAGCTGTCATCACACAACATAAGCTTTAGCTTTTAGCATTACGTCGGGTGGTTGTTTCGCACTTAAAACATAACACACAACAGCATCTGTTTCTGTTTCTTGGTCTGTAATAATTTACTATTCAGTAACTGCGGAAAATAAACTGTTACTTCACATTAAAGCTATTTTGGGATTGAATTGCTGCAACATCAAGATTTTGGTTTTTTCAACGTCAAAACCCAAGTTTTGAAGCTGAAAAAAAATGTTTAAAACTGATTAAATAGTCACTCGTTTTAGGCTGACGGTACAAAATTATATGCACATCAAAGTGGCTGTAGAGGGAAATATGTGGAGATGTGAAAGCACAGTATAAGCAGCAGATTAAGGCAAAGATTCAGAAGTTTTTAGTTTTGAGCTCAAGTTTGTCAAATTTTAAGTCACTGAAATCTGAATGTAAATTGTACTGTTTAGATCCCTAAAACATGAGCGCTTGTCTTAACTTGTACTTATATTTAAGGAAAATGGTTAAATGAAAAGCAGTAACTTGTTTTCTTCAATATTAGTTATTGCATATTTATAACAAGCAAAAGTATTCCATCTGTATAAAAATGTATTTTTTGAACTGAGTATGATAAATTTAAAGATTAATGTATCCAGTAAGCCATAATCACAACAAATAATGTAAGATGTATTGTGCTTTCTGGGAACAAGCATATTGTACATTGTAGAAATGAAAGACACGTTGCTTTATTTTACTCAAGCAATTTTATGGAGGGTTTTTTTTTTCTTATTTTACTTCGTATTTTAAAGCAAAATCCGATTCGTTCTACCCTAAAAATCCTTAAACGTTGCTCCTGCCTCATCTTACCAAAAACGGAGTTCCCTTGTGGTGACGAAAGACGTAGTTCGGCAATCTTCGCAGAAAGCAGACGCTATCAATCGAAATCGAAAATTCATCGTCGTGCTCGTATTATGCATATGTATATGACTTGCAATGTCATATGTGAGAGTAATATAACATCTTTTAACCGTAGAGAAATTTTGACAATTTCTTTGGTTGCTGGTGTTGGCTCAAAGAGACCGGTTGACTCTCGTCTCTCTATCTGGCATTGATTAAAGCGCCTGCCCCTTGCTGTAACCTGGCCATGGCGTCGTGTCTCTGCTCTCTCAGTAACAGAAAGTGGCCGCCTCTCTGCTGCTGCTGCCGACTCAAAGCTCACAGACTCGCTTGGTGCCTCAAACCGCCATTTTGGAGCCACAGAACCGAGAGTCGGCAGCAGCGACGAGAGGGACCGGAGGGGGGACAAGGGGCTGAGGTGAGAGACTCCGCGGTGGTTGTTATGGCGAAGGAGCAATGGGGAAGATGGCCAGGAGGGAGAAAGAATTAAAAGATGGGGATCGTGCAGACACCAGGCAGCCGAGCCTCCGCTGTTACCCGCTGCAAGGGTACGAGAGGCGCGGGAGGTGGGCCTCGGTGTCGTAACAGCAAGCAAGCCAACAAATTATTATTAAACTGATATATCTTTATACATTGTTTAGGCTGGGAGGTGGTGGCCTTAAAGAGACAGAACCAGTTTGAATACTTCATATTTATGGCGTGAGACGATGTCCTCGTCAGAACTCCTTCGTTTCTGATAAGCTAGCCAGCTAGCATTTCTGATAATAAACCACGTTAAACAATATTACGACGAACAGTTGTCCCGTTACATTTGGTGGCTACTGAAGGAATCTACCAATGTTGACTTAACTATTAGGGCTGGTTTAATAAACAGCTGTCAGCGCATGTGTGCACCAGCACCTTGACCCCTTTCTATAACTGATCGGAGCCAGCTAACGGTCGTTAGCTTGTATGCTAACCGAACGAAGGTTAGCTAGCAAGAGGAGCCCTCCATCAGCACTCACCTGGATCTGCTTCTCTATAACGAAATATGACAGACAAATAGCAACAATTTATGTGCTATAAAAACAGCAAAGCCTGCATTTAATTTAATGTTTAACACGCCTAAAGCAAACCAGGCATGCCAATTCGCATTAATAATTACAAGTGGCAATTCTTTCTTATTTTGACCCACACATACAAACACACACCCACAACAATAGCATGTTAAAATATATTTCTGGCCTTCTCAGTTATTGTAAAAAGCTACATTGACATCACAGGATTCGAACACTGAACCCTCTTTTTCAATTTTTCTGTCACTAATCTTTCCTGCCACTGCCACAGATTCTTTATGTCTTAGTTTGGACTCCTACAGGGAGACTCAAAATAATTTGTTTCAGTCATTAGAAATGTTTTAGTCAATTAAAAGAATACTTTCAATATTTATCTGCATTTACAGATCCTCAAACAAAACAGAGCAGTTTTACTTATAGGATAATCTTAGTGTTACCAGTTTAACAGAATTAGCCAGTAATACAAAGGTTATGTCATGGATTCTGTTTGACTCATGAGCTACACTTATATTAGCGAGGTATCTCATAATGGGTGGGAAAATTTGATCAGCTATTTAGAGCCTATGCTTCAAAACATATCTTGTTTTTTCCAAATGGACTGTCTGTGTTTTACTCTCTATCCACATCTTAATTGTTGGCACTTTCTTATTTTTCCATAATGTGAGCATTTATTTGTTCCCCCTCCTCTCTGCTGTAATGAGACAATAGAAAATTAATTGTGGTCCAATTTTGGTTAATGTTTACGAGGTTTCAGATACTCCAAGAATAATAAACATTAGATGTGACTTGATCACAACTCCCATAATTTGAGACATTACATGAGCCAGAAATTTAAAACCTTTGTCGCTGAAGCCCTGTAGAACAGCAAGAAATTTGGTAGTGCCAATCCTCCCGAAATTTTGCACCGCATAAATGTGTTCTGCTTATTTTATGAGTTATACATGCTCTCAAAAATCGAGTCATTAAAGAGCCCAATTGTTTAATAAAAACCTTTTTGAGCAAATCAAGGTATATATCCAGAAACTTGAAAGTCTCCAATTACCAATTTGTCTGTGAAATATAAAACTATATATATATATAAAAAAAAGGGAGTTTCCATATTAGAAGCGCATATGTTCACTAATGTAATGTTATGAATTTATATATCTAAAAAAAATAAAATAAAATTCCCTTCTCACCCACCGCGGGTGGTTCTTATCCTCTGCACTTGGGTCCTCTACCAGAGGCCTGGGAGCCTGTCATCAGTCTTTCACCCCAGAGGGTGGGGTTCAAATCCAGTCTAGGTCCTTAGGCATGACCCTTCAAGCTACTGCCTACCTCATACCATGAGAGATACTAAGATGCGTAACATGCCGGCTCAGACGTCGCCCGGCCAAACAAGGTCTGCGTCAGGTGCTGGGGAACAAGAGTGCCTTGATGACAAATGAGCTACTGGAACAAGACGGAAATGGGCGAGAGATGAAAATGTGGATCTGTTGGAATGCTACTTACATGCAAAGACTGGGGAAGGAATGGTTACGTAGACATCCCCAGTCAACACTAAGTGCTAAACAATTAGTAGCTCAGTGTTCCAACATCTGCAAACGACAATTTTCATGCTGAGCCATATCAACATCACATGTCCTCAAAGGGCCAGTTGTGGCAGAATTAACAAACTGTTAGGATGTAGGTTAATAGCTGTCTCCGTACTTTTAGATTTTGAAATATGACAGGCATTCATGCATCACATGCAATAGAAAATGATTGGATTTCTTCTCTCCTAGAATCTTTTACCTTTGTGAAGTAATTCATCTTGGACTCAAGAGGAATGCCATTTCTCTCCCAAAAGGTAAAGAGCCTCTGTGTCCTTGTGCATGGATTATGTGCTTCTAGAATATTGTTTGTCCTGGAATTAGCCTCTCGGCCGCCTCCAGATGTGTATAACTTACTCATCTTCAGTGTGTGCATTTCTTCAGTAAAGGGTTCTGCCCTGCCGGGCAGAGGAGTTTGTGCTGCATGGCGTCAGGGCAGGATGGCGGCCAGGAGGACGGGACGCCGGGGCTCTCTGGCCTGGCCAAGCCTCTCTATCTGCAGCGCTTGGAAAGATCTCTGAAGTTGGACAGTTTTCTGCGACAAACCGCTGCTGTCTTTAACAGAGACATAAGGTATAGTGAAGAGGAGAGGGGATGTCACAGGGACGGACTGCAGTGGTTTACATGCACTAAAGTTTTATGTTATTGTAGCGACAATAGTGACGATAGCGATGACAGCGACGGCGCTTTGGGGACGGGCCTTTCCCTGGACGCCTCCAACCAACATGCAGCATTGTCCGTGAAAAGTGAGCCATGCGAGCAAGAAGATGCACTGTCAGACTGCAAACCCCTTAATGGAGTACTGCAAGGGAAAGGTAAGAGGACGTTCAGAGACGCATGTTTTTTGTCCTGCACAAACCTCAATGCATCACGTTTATTGATAAAAATATAATATTCTTCCTCTCATTTCAATCCAGCAGACCAAAAGGCCGATAAAACGAATCTCTACAATTTTTCAAAGTTGAAAAAGAACAGAAAATGGCTCAAGGTAATAACAGCAGCTTTCGTTTATGCATGCAACCAATGAAAGAACCAGTTAACTTATAGTTAATTATACTGTAATTAGTTAATTATGCTCTAATTAGCAGTCAATAAAGAACTATTTGATAGTTTATTAGTGAAGGATTGACAGTGATACAACTTAGCGATCTGGTATTAATAGTTAATAACTACTTGAAGTGCTGCTTCCATTTTCTTATTGACTTATTTTGAACCGTTTGCATTCCGCCTTAGCCTCCTTTCTTGTGTTGTCTGCAGAACATCCTCCTGAGTGACGACACCACAGACTCTGACGCAGAGTCTGACGACGCCAACTTCAGTTTGTCTCGGGAGGAGCTTCACGACATGCTGCGGTTACACCGTTACAATCGGCAGCATCAGAGCAAGTTCTACTCCGACCGCGAGGTGCCAGCAACCAGGGTCCATGCTAAGAGTCCTGCCCGTTTGAGAGTTCCCCTTCTGATAATTGTGTGCATGTCTCCATGCAGCTCCATCAGTATCAGTACTACAGCACAGGACTCCTGTCAAGTCATGATCCGTTCTATGAGCAGCAGCGCCACCTGGGCACGAAGAAAAAGAAAATTAAAGACGAGAAGAAAATCAAAGGTGAGAAAAGACGTGATGACGTCGCTGCTAAAACGCGTAAAATATTCCACGTTTTTTTTATTTTTTGCTGTTGTTGTTGGTTTTGTTTAGCAAAATTAAAGAAAGTGAAGAAGAAAAAGAAAAGAGGCGAAGAATTTCTTGACGAGGAGCGTCCATATATCACCAAGGTGTTTGCTAAGTTTTCCCACGACGCCCCGCTGCCCATGGTGAAGAAAAAACATCTCACTGTTGAACAGCTGAATGCACGGCGGCGTAAAGTGTGGCTCACCATCGCTAAAAAGGAGATTCCTAAGGTTAGTGTGTAAGAACCAAGGGACAAACCCGCATTTGCTCTACAATGATGGACAAAATATCACCTGAAGATTGTTCTCTGTCCTTAGTAACCTTTACTTTTCTTGATCTTTATCACAGTCTTTCAAGCAGAAGACTTCTGCCAAAAATGTAGTACTCACCAACGCTAAAAAAGTGAGCAAACACACAACTACATGCTAAAAATAAACTTTTACAGACATTGTGAAATTATTTTACGGCAGTAAGCGTTAACAGCTGCTTGGTGTTTTTCCAGCTGGCCCACCAGTGCATGCGAGAGGTCCGGCGTGCCGCCATCCAGGCTCAGAAGAACTGCAAAGAGACGCTGCCCCGCGCGCGACGCCTCACCAAGGAGATGATGCTCTACTGGAAGAAATATGACAAAGTGGAAAAAGAGCACAGGAAGAGAGCTGAGAAGGAAGCTCTGGAGCAGAGGAAACTCGACGAAGAGATGAGAGAGGTAGGTCACCACAAGGTCAATGTGGGTTGAGACATTAGAACAGGGTTTCTACACAGCTGAAAAAGGCATTCAATTGGATTTAACTATTTTCTGACTAAAAAGGACTGAGAATGAGATTTTTTTTCAGCGAAGGAATTTAATTTTGACATAAAAAATGTTTTACAATCTTGGATGCACTGAAGTTTACTCTCTCCGCAGGCTAAACGTCAGCAACGTAAGCTGAACTTTCTGATCACTCAGACGGAGCTGTACGCTCACTTTATGAGCGGCAAGGCCAGCCTGGGGGACACGACGCAGGAGGACATTTTGCGAAAGCTTGAAGACAAATCGTCCCAGAGGCAAATTGATGTGGGAGGAGGCGTGATGATCAATGTTGGACAGGAAGACTATGGTATGATAAGCAGCTTGAGCAACTTATTAGATTTATTAGACAAACATCGTGAGGCATTTTTAAGACAAAAACGATACCAAAGTTCCAGCTTTACTTTGTTTTGCTCACCCACTACCGTATATGGACAATAAAAACCTTATATTTAATTTGATTCTAATTACACAAAACCAAATGATTTTATGTGCTTACAGATAGTGAATACTACAAATCGCAGGCCTTGAGGAATGCTAGAGAAGCTTATCAGATTCACCAAGAGAGAGTAAGCTGATATTCCTCCATCTATTGAAATTCTGTCCTTCCCTACAAAAGGAAGAACTCTTAAATATCCCTTTATCGTCTCTTCACGTAGACAAGGATGTTTGACGAAGAGGCCAAAGACAGCCGCAGTGCCTCTCTGGATGTTGCGGGCTGCATGTCCTCAGGACTGGCCTCTGGGTTTGGAGAGAGCTACAGTCTGTCAAACCCCTCCATCCAAGCAGGCGAGGACATCCCTCAGCCCACCATTTTCAATGGAAAACTTAAGGGTTATCAACTCAAAGGCATGAACTGGCTGGCCAACCTCTATGAACAGGTAAGTCCGTCTGTCTCTCTCAGTAAAAACTTGACTGGAAAACTGAAAGCATTTCTTTTTTGCTACATTTTGGAACATTGTTTTGTTTTTTTGGTTTCCAAATCACATCTTTAGCACTCGCCTAAAAATGTAACCAGGCCTCAAATATATATACATTAGTTTACACATACTTCAAAGAAGTAATATGACTTTTTGTAATTTAATATCATCTGACTTGCTTCACCAGCTGATTATTTAATTTATTTATGACGTTTCATCTACATCATGTAAGGGACAGCTTCTGAAGGTTGAGTCTTTCCAAGCATGGGCTGGGTCTGTTCTCACCAGTATCACTTCACATGACGAATTATCCTTTCGAAAAAACAAACAATGTATACCTCGAAGATGAATAGTAAAGAAAACAAACCTTTGGTCGTTCAGCAGCAGTACTGTGAAATATTGCAGAAGGTTTTGGGAAGTGTGAAAAAAGGAAGAAAAAACAAAATCGTCAGATACTGAGTCTAGCTACACAGTACGCAGCAGAGATGTAAAGTGAAACCTTATTACACAAGATGGAAACCATAAGCAAAAACACTGCAGAGGCTTTCTGGGCACAACCTCATCTCGGATTGTTAGAAGGACATGTGTTGTGTGGTGAGCTGATTCAGCATTGTAGCTTTCCTCAGGGGAAAATGAATCCCATGCTCCCGATTATAACGTTATGATGTTGAAAAAGCACTATGTACTGATCTGGCATCGCAGTCAGGGTTTGAGAACAATAAAAATCCAAAACACACTTTTCAGATAAAAAAAAAAGTGTTTTTTTTTGTTTGTTTTGCTTTTACTTCACAACTGTGTTGCGGAAAAACTTAAAGCGGTACATCTACTCTTGCATATTGGTAGCTTTTCTGTCTGTATTACTAAAACCAGCGAGTGTTTAGACGAGAGAAGTAAGAAACAGGACCATAGTGTGCGGTCAGGGTCCGTCAAAACACAAACCTTAAGGTATTTTAGTTGTGCAATCCTTGCTTTGTATCCTTTTTGGCAAACCGTAAAATTACGTTATTAAACACCCACATGGAGTAATTTAGCCCTCCGTTTGTTTTCTTCTCTTTGCCACAGGGAATAAATGGAATCTTGGCAGATGAAATGGGACTTGGGAAGACGGTTCAAAGTATCGCCTTGCTGGCCCACCTAGCGGAGGTGAGAGACAGTGGACTGGGTCAAAGGGGCGGCGGGCTCATTCACACAAATCCTCCATGACATGCTGGAACATTATCTCGTCTCTATTGTTTTTCACTTGTGGAAACATCAACTGGGCTGCCTCTTTGTGCACCTGCTTCCTCTAAAGAGTTCCTGGCTTTTTTTCTTTTTTTTTTTGCAGGTGTTGGAACATTTGACCGCATTAGTAAATATGTCAGATTTCACAAATGTGAATAGCGAAATTGCCAGCTTTAGTCTCTTTCCTCTTAACAAGGGAAGAAGTGGTAACTAGAGGGTGTGCGGCTTGTTTAGATCCATGCCAGAATGACACACGCTGCGTTCCTCGTAGGACTTCCTGTTTTCGGGTCCCTCTTTCAACCGCATACGCAAAGACCACCTGGTGTAGCAGGTGATGACGTCTGCTCTTTTCCTCCGCAGAGAGATAACATCTGGGGTCCGTTCCTCATCATCTCTCCAGCGTCCACGCTCAACAACTGGCACCAGGAGTTCAGCCGCTTTGTGCCCAAATTCAAGGTGGGAATCTGAAATGCCGACTGAATGCAGAAACAAAAACACCTGGAGAAAATGTTCCTCTAAAAATCTCTATTTATGTGTCAAAAATGTTTAACTGGTTTTTTTATTTTTTGTTCTACAAACATCCATTAGGGGACAGTATTGTAACATTATTTTTTCACTCAATAGAAGGCTATTTTGAATTTTTAAGATTCTTTTGAAAACTAATCTTTTTGCATAGCATAGCTGGCCTTTCTGGCCCTTGGATGGATGTATTTGCCAAAGTTTTCATAACCCTTAGCCCTTCCTTTTTTCCCATTTTTTTCCACATTGCAAGCACAAATCTGAGTGTAATTTAACTGTATTTTACTTGATAGACCAACACCAAGCAGTGTATAATTATGAAGTTAAAAACAAAAGGATACATGCATGTTAAAATGTAAAAAAAAAATTGTTTTCACCACTTTTGTTCCTGTGATACCCCCAAACAAAAGTGAGGCACATTGTTTTCAGAGATTACCTAAATGCTAAACGAAGTCCAAATGTGTGCAATTTAATCTCAGCATAAATACCTGTGCAAGACATTTACTATCACCTACAAGTTGGCTCACACACACACGCACACCCCACCCACACGCACACACACACACACACACACACACACACACACACACACACACACACACACACACACACACACACACACACACACACACACACACACACACACACACACACACACACACACACAATATGTCTTTGTTATGCTTAGCATTCAGCCTGCTTTATCATTAGTTCTGGAAGCAAATCAGTTCCAGTTTGTTTTGCTAATGGGGTGCAAAAAGACCCCATTACACAATCTGAAGATAAGCTTCCTGAACTGTGAGAGCAAACCTGACCGAAAACAATGGAATGACAGCTGCTGTTGAGTTATTTAGCGACATTTACATCTTTTCACATCATGTTTGACATCAGCAGGTTAGCCTGTGATTTACTGTGAGTGCTGTACTCTGAATGTTTCCCCTGTGAACATCCCTGGTGTTTATGTTTTTTTCTCTCTCGCTGATCATCAAAGCCATGACGGGTTTAGAGAAGGGTAGTTTCTGAGGGAGTAGATTAACTCTGTGATTATTTTGATCAGCGCCTGTTCGCCGATAACAGCAATGCAGCTTTTTGCGTTTTGTCACATTGCTGATTTGTGTCCCGCAGGTGCTGCCGTACTGGGGGAACCCCCACGACCGCAAAGTTATTCGGAAATTTTGGAGCCAGGTACTAATAAGATTACACTGAATATATTAACCATTTATTTAATTGGTAAAATAGATGACACTTAAAATCCAGATTGTCTGGTCCTAAAGTCTGAGGGTAACAGGTAGTAAGAGATCAAAATAGACTCCCACTGTTTTAAAACCACTCAGATGTAAAGGAAAAAGCTCATAGCAGTTTATGAGAACAAGATTTTATTAATCTTCAATCTTGTGGCTGTTCTTTTCTGTGTGTTTATTTATTTATTTTTTTACATGGGGACCATTAATAATACAGAAAATGGAGGTAGGAGACGATCCACCACCAGTAACTGTCCTTTTCTAAACACTTATTTTAAATGGAATCTGGTGAAACATTTCCAATCAGATTAGCAACCTGTGTAATATGCAAAATCAGAGACATTTCTTTTTTTGTACAGAATAAAAAAAATTTCTGGCCAGAACATTTTAGGCCTTTCAAGAACCCAAGTGCAAATATTATATGGTGCCTAATCATGAACACTATTATATTAATCTTTACACTGCTTTACTTTTTTAGGTCGTTACTTTAAATGGTTTAAATGTTCTGGATCCAGTTCTTGTTTCACTCATGAAAGTTTTTAGTGCATCCAACCTCCATTTTCCTGTGTAAATGATCTTTGGCTTCTACATAAAAATATGGCTGAGTGGAAACATGATGACTGTTTATAGGTTGTTAAAATAGCATTCCATACAACGGGAGGATTTTGTTGAAATGGCAGAAGTTGACTTTGTCTCTCTCTGTTTAGCTGTTAGCTTCAGGCTAGCTGATCTGGATTTATGCTAAACAGAGATACTAAAACAGATATCTATTCAGATAATAACAGCTTATAATTTTTTAAGCAGTTATTTTCGCTTCTGTCATTTTTTGTGCTCTTGTAGTTTGTAACAGTCTATCTCTCTTTTGCCAATTCTCACTTAGAAAACACTTTATACACAAAACGCACCTTTTCACGTGGTGATCACGAGCTACCAGCTGGTAGTTCAAGATGTAAAGTACTTCCAGAGGGTCAAGTGGCAGTACATGGTTCTGGACGAGGCCCAGGCTCTGAAAAGCAGCTCCAGGTAAAGCAGATTTTTCATATGTCTGTTTTGCTACTCGTGCTTGTTATGTTACTATTTAATCTGGGTTGTTTTAAGACTCAGTTTAGCAGAGTTAAGACAAAAGGAGAAATGTTGATTTCTGCGATCCGAAACGATCTTTGGACAATGAAATCAAACAGAGTTTGCCAATTTATTTTTGAACTCATGCTTTCTAGAGCAGATACAAAAGTTAAGCTATTAGGTGAGGTCGGCACATCATAAATCAGGCAGGATATAGATTTCAGGGACACTGTTCTTAAGCTCAAAATCAACAAAAACATCTGGAAAAATGTTCCCACAGCTGTTCTGCTATGCATCATGCAAGTTTTTATTGGAGACGGATCAAAATGTGCTTACTTTATAAAACACATATTGTAAGTGGTGGATCATATGTTAATATCAGTGACAAACTTTTTTCTTTTTTTTTTTTGTTAGCGTTCGATGGAAAATTCTCCTGCAGTTCCAGTGTCGGAACAGACTCCTGCTGACCGGGACACCCATCCAGAACACTATGGCTGAGGTTTGTAGTGTGTGTATACGTTTAAATGTATGTGTTCTTATCAGAAGTGTTAACAACTGTATGTCGTTACTATTTCTCAGCTGTGGGCCCTGCTGCACTTCATCATGCCCACATTGTTCGATTCCCACGAAGAGTTTAACGAATGGTTCTCCAAGGACATCGAGAGCCACGCTGAGAACAAGTCTGCCATCGATGAGAGTGAGTGCAACAGAAATGTTCCTCTCAGTTTGCTATTTATACTTTTGCATGTAATATGTTGTGTTTGTGTTCTTGTTTTTTTTTCTCTTTTAAGATCAGCTTTCCAGATTGCACATGATCCTCAAGCCGTTCATGCTGCGCAGGATCAAGAAGGATGTGGAAAATGAACTCTCAGACAAGGTGAAAAAAAAAAAAGAAAACTTGTTTGTTTGACCAAACTTCTTGGTCAAACTATCTTTTGGATTAGTTGCAGTTCTGAACTGGCTTCAAGAAGGAATGTGGGTTTTTAATGATTAGGCATATTTTTATTGTAAAAATGTAATGAAAACTGATATATTTTTGAGATGTGTTCAGTCTAAAACTGTGCGGTATAAAACCTCATATCCTAATTGTGTGAATTATTCCGGCTCTCCACTCTTTCTGCCTCTTTGCTCACCTCAGTGACACGTAAAGTGTTGCAATAAGCCTGAGAGTGAAGCTTTTATTGTCAGAT
This sequence comes from Poeciliopsis prolifica, assembly GCF_027474105.1. NCBI lineage: Eukaryota > Metazoa > Chordata > Actinopteri > Cyprinodontiformes > Poeciliidae > Poeciliopsis > Poeciliopsis prolifica. The sequence continues at coordinate 1,751,271 of NW_026562395.1, forward strand.
CCTCCTGATGTGTGCTGGACTCACACACACTTAAGTTTTGGTATGCAGAGGAGTGGCAGAGTTCATCACTCCCCCACATCTGTCTTTTTTCACTTCTTCATCTCGGCGCCCACGAACAGCCCTGCCAGCTACTTCTTCTCTTCCTTCTCCACACTTATTGGTCGTCTTTTGTTTTGCTGTTGATTTTTTTTTTTGCTTTTCCTTTACTTTTATTGTGCTTCTGCACAGTGAGATCAATGAAAACAGTGAATTGAACTTTTGGGTCTTGAAGATTTAGTTTTTGGAAAATCTGGATAGTTCAGATTGATGTCAGCACACCTAAGGCCACCATCTTGTTTTTAAAATATTTTCTTTCTATACAGCTTCTACTTATTTGAACTCTGAATTCAGATCAACGCAATGACAGAATATTTGGGGGAGGCTTATTTATTTATTTTTATTATGAGAGTAAACTCATGATATTGCATAAATACATGTGTAAAACCATAGAGTTAAAAAAAAGTACAAGAATAACATTGTAACATTGGGAAAATATAGTAACAAAGAAATTACAAAAAATTTAAATGAGCATCTTGTGAAGTTTTACTTTGGTAAAAATAGATAATATTTAGTAGAAGTACTATTAGTTTAATACATCAGTATCAAATTATTATCAGTAACAGCACTTTGAAACAACTGTGTCTAATTCGAAGAAAGAATTACACAATCTGAGCTGGTCAGATTAGAACCTGAAAACCAAAAACTTTGTTCTCAGTAAAATAACTGTTCTTTTCATATAATTTTAAGATGTTTTTTTTTTGGTCTAGTAACATTGTGGCTGTTTTTGGTTAATATTATCAGTATTTTCTCTTAATTGAACAAAAAATTCTCCTAGATAGGCTCCTAATCTGCCTTTCAATTCACAGAAGGTCTGATTAAAATCAAGGCCACTTTTTGAAAATATTTTCTGTAATTTCTCTTTTAGCAAGGAAAGTGAGCAAAATATATAAATCTATCTTTTTAAGACATATCATGATAAACTGAGTCCCGTTGATGAACGTAATGGCTTTTATTGATAGTTACCAGACAGGAAATGGGCACATTGAGGACTATAGCCACCGACCCTTACATCATGAGAGAGGCCCAATCAATGTGCTGCTCAAAGCAACGTTGTCTTCTCCCGCTCTGCAGATTGAGATCCTGACCTACTGCCAGCTGACGTCCCGTCAGAGGCTGCTCTACCAGGCTCTGAGGAACAAGATCTCCATCGAGGATCTCCTGCAGTCTTCCATGGGCACGGCCCAGCAGGCCAGCAGCACCACTTCCTCGCTCATGAACCTGGTCATGCAGTTTAGGAAGGCATGTGCTGTTGCTTTTGTTTTTCTTTCTATCCAGTCTCCAAAGTAAACCAAATTAAGTGAAGCGACTTGACTGTACAAAGTGGACTTTTTTCTTCTGTGTATTTTTCTAGTTAGCCACAAAATCATGTATCCATAAATTGTATTTTCAGAGAGAATCACTTCTAATTGTGCTTTTGTATGCAGGTTTGCAACCACCCTGACCTGTTTGAGCGTCAGGAAACCCGCTCCCCTTTCCACATGTCTGTCAAGCCATACGTCATTTCCAAGTTTCTCTACCGGCATGGTCTCGTCCACACACACAACCAGGCCAAGAACAAGTACGCTCTTCTTCACTCAAACCTTCTGGAAAAAAAAAAAAAAGACAAAACAAAACAAAAAACACCAGCTCAATCAAGGCTGATGCCTAATCTCCAAAGTCGTTAAAAACTAATCATTCCCTTTTTTGTTTACTTCAATCTATTTCAATAGGATTTATGTGATAGAGTAAATGATTGTGTAGAATATGAAAAAGGTTAATGGCTTGTATATTTTTTATGCATGCTAAGCATCATATTTTTAATCCACAAAACATTCTAGAGCGAGCTTTTAACCCAGTCACAGCTACAAGTTTTTAGTGTTTCTACTACTGTTTTTTTTTTTTTTCAAAATACATTTATCAGGTTCAGTCAGATTGAATGGAGACTGTCTAGGAATAGGAATGTTCAAGTCTTGTCACAAAACCTCAGAATTAGTTCTGGACATTATTCTATTTTGTCTTTTTGCAGCTGGTAATAGCTGTAATAGTTATATTGAGCAAAAATTTCACCCACATGAAATTTATTTACTGACTATGGGACTTTTAAATATGATTGGTTGCACTGGATTTTATTTAAGGGTATCAGAATAAAGACGGTGGGTACAAAACCACCCCCCACACTTCTCAAATGTATTTATTTTTAAACGTTTAAAGCCATGCATCGCCTTCTTTGGACCTTACTTATAATTATGCACTCCTTTATGTTGGCTTGTCACATAAAATCTGAATCAAATCCACTGAATCCTGAATATCTAAGGGTCTAAATAGTTTTCTAATACATTGCATTCGGATGGTGTTACTCCTCACAGTTGGTGTTATAACCTGATCTTGCATCTCTTCTCATTTTTCTCAGATTACTACAAGTGCTTTTTTCTCCTTTCTCGCCAAATCACATCCACCAGTCCCTTTTTCATAGGAAAGGTGAGCACCAAGCAGAAAACATAAAACGTGGCAACAACTCCATTCTGTGTGCCAGGTCATTTCCATTTGTGTTTTGGCTGTTCTCTCTCAGATGACGAAAAAGGAAGCTGCTTCTCCTTCTTGCGCTTTATTGATGTGTCACCAGCAGAAATGTCCAATATGATGCTGCAAGGCACCTTAGTGAGGTGAGTATTAAAAGTCATCCATTTACTAGCTTGGAATTTATTATGAGGGAAGCGATTATTCTGCATTCTGCACCCTACTTTTGTTTTGGGGGTTAAATTTTTATAAATAGATTTTGTGTTTTTGTGTCCGTCTCTCAGGTGGTTAGGTCTTTTCCTGTCCCTGAAAGCTGCTTACCGGCTCTACTATCAACGCCTGTTTGACTCCATCGGGGAGCATCAAGACGAAGGCGACACAGGGAGGATACAGCGCAAAAGTGTGTGTCTTTCTCACAGGGATCTGATCCTATGGCTCAACAAACCAACCGCCTTCCCCAACACACAAACCAGTCCTGTCCTCCAGGTTAGTTAAAGAAAACAGATACACAGAGGCACCTTCCGTTTTCTTGTGAAATGTTGAAGAGTTCGTAAAACACTAAAAAACATAATTAAAATTTGATTTTAAGGCGATAATGAATCCAATATCCTCTGGGAAAAATTTAAGGTGTACCGATTTCTGTTTTCGTTGATCCTTAAAAAGCCTGACCTGATGATTTTTTAATGCCATATATAAAGTTGCTAAGTCGACAACAGTGAGTTGAAAACGATTAACTGTGCAAGTACAGATGTGGCCGAGTCTGTCAGTCAGCCCTCTAACACAGCAGAGCAAAATGTGACAGTGCCAGATTTTCAGTCTTACGCAGATGTAGACAAGGCAAGATTGGTTTCATATGTAAGCATTGGTTGATTGCTGATCATTCAAAATTAAGGAATGGTTGTGACTGCATGGCGTAGCAATCAGAGCCCCATACACACAAATGCTGCCTTTAAATATTTGGAATATGCTTCTTTAGGCCGTCAGTTTCATAAAGAAATGTGATTTGTATTACTAAACATCTCACAGTAACTGTATTTTGCTATATTTTCAAATTTATTGATACACATGGGTAAGTGCAAATTTATTGGCTGAATGAAGACTGAACATTTCTGTGAGGATATTGGTCTTAAATTCTAGTCACGATGGTCTTAAAAGGTCATAAATTTGAGTTAGTGGAAGCTGCAGAATTCCTGGAAACGATAAACCAAAATTCCTATCGTAAGAAGTTTATCATGACAAATAGCAAACAATACAATAAATGCCCAGCCTTACACTCGACAGAAATAAACTTAAAACAAGTGTAATTTTTCCCATATAAAATAACTGAAACTTAGCTTGTCTGCCAAACAACAGGCAAATGAGTCTCATAACAATGATTGGTTGTTTTGGTGGTTTGTGGGAGAGAACAAAACATTCAGTGAGAAAAAAACGACATTGTATTGTTTTTTTGTTCCCTTAAAACTGCTTCGGAGTTTGAAATGCTTGCCAGCATTTTACCTTGGGGATAGACGCAGCACAACACAGCTCTTCTCAGGCGCACACAAACTGTTTCATGTGTGTAGGGCTCTGCAGCTGTGAGGTACATGGCTGGTTTGAGACAGTGCATTATTCATAGTGTTTTGGGGCTTTTAAAAAAAATTTTTATGGGAATCGTCGCCTCTGCCAGTTTAAATATACAGACCACCAGGGGACAAAAATGCATCTGATTTGTTTGCTAGGAGCTCAAAGAGAAGTCCAGCAGTTCATGTCCAGTCAACTTTTACCCAGTAAAGAGTTGCATGTGGTCAGATTTGTGTCATATCACCAACCCTTGTCACTTGTGTTTTAATGTGTTGGAAAACACTACTGGGGTAATTTCATCCTCCTCTTCCTCTGACAGCCTCATCACAGCTGAATTACATGTCAATTTTGTCTCCTGGTGCAGCCAAAATAAAACCTGGAATCCTGTGGATACCAGGAGAGTTTAGACTGTACATGTGCTGTTTGACCACGCTAACCCCCAGGCTCTCACGTTTATTCGTAGGAGACGCTCACTCCTGTGATTTTGGCCCATTTCCGACAGCTGCTCCTTTTTCTTGTAAAGCTCGGTGCCGCTGGCACAGAGAGCCATGGCTCTCTTCTTGGCTCATCGGTGTTGTCTGTCTGAATGATTGACATTGTGGTCAGTTTTATAATCGGTTCTTCTGGCGCTCCTGTGGAAGAACAGGGTCTGAATATTCCTGCACGTAACCACTGAATATTCCATTTAGAGTGCCTAGCAAAAGTTCATGTTATGAACACAAACTTCAAGGTTTTAAATGTATTAGACCAACATGGAGTAGTGCGTAATTAGTGAATGTAAATTTCTAAGAGTAGCACACATTTGTTTTAAGACACCCTAATGCATTAGTTCCCAAAGGGAGCCTAACATCAAGTTTACCCCCTTATAGGGAACGCAATGCCATTGCAGAGGGAATGCGAGAAGGGGTGCGGATGAATAATAATAATAATAAAAAAACAGTTAAACAAAAGTGTTTCACTGTAAAGATGGTTTGAAGTGTGTTTTGTCGCAACCTGAAGCGTGAAATGAACTTCAGTGGAGTTTGAAAACAAAATATGTGCATAGGCTTATGTCTGGTTGAACGATGTGTGTGCCCAGTTGATTTTTTTCTTTTTTCTTTTTTGGGGGGGATTTTATTGTAATCCATAGGGGTCCCAGAAGAAAATCTTTGGGAACCCCTGCCCTAATGGGAGTTCTGAGCAACAAATTAGAGCAGTTTTAGAAAAATCATTTTAACAATCGCTTTTATGTTTTAAATTAAAATATTTGAATTAACAGATGTTTTTGTGAGTGTGACTAGCTTTTTAAAATTGGTCATTTGTACCATTATAAATTATTTCTTTTCAGATGAAAATTAGCCCTTTGTTCCAATCTGATTTTTATGGTTGTTTTAATGTTCATGTGTTGATTAACATACACTGGTCCTTATGAAATCATTGACCTCTAAAGACTTGCACTAAAACGTGATTTTAAAAAGCCAAATTCAAGCCACATTTTTTAATAAAAAAACATCATATGACTACAATTTGCAAATTTTGCACGACTTCATTTTGATCTAGCGAGTAAAATCCTTATAAACTACTCTGAAGTTTGGAGCTGTAGTTTGAGTTGCCAAAAAACATATAAATAGCTTTTTTAATGCACTGCATTTTATGTAGAGAAACCATCAGCATTGGTGTCTGTGCCTACATTTGGTTAAATGTTATCTGTGAAGCTGTTTTTCTGTCTGCCACTAGGTGGCAGTCTCACCAAGTGGCAGACCACTACGTGTGTCGTTTCACTGTCGCCACAGTGAGCCTGCACACCAATGGTAAACACTCCTACATACTGCCCGAAAATGAACCTCTGCATTATTCTTAGATTACTTGTTATCATGAAGTACGTTTGTTCCAAAAATGTATTGATGTATGAATTTGTTTCACACCTTCTTGCCCAAATGTCATATTCAGTCATACAGTCAATTTTCACTCTCACACATTTTAATCAACACATTTCAGCTTTGGCATCTTCGATTTACCATAGTGATTTAAGGCTTTATGGGTCTTATTATGTAAGCGTTTCAGTAATTAGTCAGCTCAGTTTAAATATGCAGACAGAGAAGTTAGAAAAATCATGAGCCCCTCTGCACTCAGTGACCCCTGGATACTCTTACTTAGGCTTACAAATCTTTTTATTTATTTATTTTTTACAATTTTTCTCCAAGGTTTTTTGTTGGCTCTAGTGGCCCGTATTTTTTGAAAGTAAAATAACAGGAAAGGGGATGGATAGAGAGGGGAAGACATTCGGCAAATATCGGCGGGCCTGGGAGTCGAACCCACGACGGCCGCGTCAAGGACCAAGGCCTCCATACATCGGCTGTGCAAATGCCACCACAGCATGCCCACAAATCTTTAATATCTTTTTTATTGCTCCATTTTTCCACGGTTCAACTTAAGATTAATTGCGGTTTTAGGGGTTCGGGAATTTAACTTGCCTCTCATCATTTATACACTTTGTGTGTGTGTGTGTCCTTCAGGATCTGGTATTTACAGCCTCCAGGCCCGGTATCTTGGGTCACGCAGATGTGAGGATCCACAACAGAAACTCTGCCACCTCTACGCTCCGACCCTGTGAAGCCATGCTGCCACCCAAGTTTCTCCTGGCCGCCACGCCCAAGGTCAGTGCGCAAAGAAAATGCGCCAGCACCGATTTGTGTGGATGGCCGCTGTTGTCGGTTTGACTGCGTTTGGGTGGTCGTAGAAGTAGAAGAGGGAAGCGCTGCTTTGTGTTGGTTTTTAACAATGAGAAGCTGTCATCTATGAAATGTGTGTGTGTGTGTGTGTGGGGGTGACCGTCAGGCCCTTCAGCTGCACTTTAAACAAACAGCCTCAAAAGAAAGCTCTCCACACAGGTTGTTCTTCAGTTGTTAGGCTTCCTCCCAATGTACCCCCCACACACACACACACACAGAAACACACATGGACACACACAATCAGAACCTGCTGATTCATTAAAACCGTAATGACATTTTAGTTACAGGAGCATGCATCTAATCTAATTTATTCAGATTCAATTTTATTTTAAAAAGAAAAAAAAACAAATCTCAATCTCTCTCTATCACTCAAATTATCTCTGGTTGCCTAGGTGACGGCAGTTCCCATGGAGCGGTATTGTGCCGACCGGAGTGCTGAGTACGAGTGGCGGATGATGCGCGGCGGTGGGGGGACGGTCTACAAGCAGTGCTTTCTGTACGGCTCCCCTGACCTCGCCTCAGATTGGCGCATGAGGGCTAACACCATCCACCCACAATCCCCCGGAGGGCTGATGGCCCTCCAGCCTCGCCACGGATGGTCCTTCATACGGATACCTGGTAAGCACTGGTCGCTTCGGGACACAGGTTTTAGTTCTCCAGTTTGAAACAGATTACTTTGTGATTTTGTTGAATAGTGCCAATTAATTCTCCTCAACCTTTACAAGCTAAAGAGCCATATTTGCTTTCGGGACAGCCAAATAAAACTCAGAGCCGCAAATGTCAGATGACTTTTTGAAAAAGACAAGTCAACTTATAGATTCATATAACGTGTCATTGTTTTTATGGAACCACCATTTTATTTCTGGTTTTAGGATTTAAAATGAAGATAAACATAAAATAATATAGATCTACTTTTTTCTAGTGGGACGGAAAATGATGAAACACATAGATAAGAAAAAAATTGATCTAAAAGCGTGTCACTGGTACTTTTATTGTCAGTTTTTGTGGAAATTTAGTGCAAATGTAGTGGGAAGACTTAAAAAAACATTAAAAACCTGCATTTTACATCTATATTTGAAAACACCAATTGGCTATTTTAAATTTCATCATTAAGTTATAAAGTTATTAAGAGCCGTGTCACTATGGAAGGTCATCATTGGCTCAGTTACTGCATTCAAATGGACTGAATGTTTATTCCGACATTCGAAAAATTTCAACCCCACCAAGACGAGCAACCAAGAGGCCCATGGTAACCAATGGTAACTATTCTAAACCAGCTATGATATCTCTTCCACTTTCTTGTTAGTGTTACCTCATGGATAAAAAGCCCATGAAAGTTTGTTGCGAAGAATTTAAAAAAGTAGAAAAATTCAATGGCTATGAATACATTCCCTGGCACAGCAGCTCTCAACCTAACATCAAGTTTACCTGCAAAAGTCGTTTGCTGAAATTCACTCGCATCAATCAGAGCAGCTCATTGGCTCAAGGCATTAGTGCCAGTTGTGTCCATGTGCGGGTTTTCCAGTTTACCAGAATTTTATCAGTGGGGCGGAGGGAAGGGGTCGGCTGAAGTGGAGTGGAAGATGATTTGCTGCCAGGGTTCAGAGGACTGATGGATGTCTGAGGTCACGGAGGCCATTGCCATTTTACAGACAACATGTCCGTTCTCACTGACCCGCTTACCCGCTCTCGCTATGATAAAGCGTCTGTCTTAGATTCTGATGACTGCTCTTTTTTGTGATGAATGTCTGCACAAGTCCAACTTGCCAGGTTTTAAAATGACTAAATCATATAGCTGCAATATCCGAAGGCTTTTTATTCAGCCTTTTTCCTCCATCTCTGCAATGCATCTGCTCGTAACGAGTGTTTGTATGTAAATGTGAGAAACCAAACAACTATTTGTGTGTCTGTGTGAGAACAGCCTGAAAGCTCTTGTGAAGTTCTACGGAGGCAGACAAAGCGAGGAAGTTTAGCCACTGCTCATTGTTCAAGTGCGTAGTTAGGTAACACTAATAAATGGTCCGTCCGTGCACGAGTGAGTGTGTGTGTATGCGCGTTGTTTGTGTACAATCTGGCCCATTCAGGGACTTGTGCAGCGCTCACACGGGGGGCCCGAGGTGTCTCTCCCAGCTCGCCGCGCACACTCTCCCACGCTCGTCGGCATTGGCTGTCCTCGCACACGAAAACCGAAGACGGCCTCACCTCTGTTTCTGGATTGAAAAAAAAAAGAAAAAAGGAGCAGACAGCACCAAGCGCTGTTCTGGAATCGGTATCTGGCCCGTGGCCTCTCGGCCCGTCTGGTCTCCCACTTCTTTCTCAGCCCCAGTAGGAAGGAAGTGACCCAACGCGCCGGCACCCGTCCTGCGCTGAACACATTGTTGCCACATCAAGGCTCAGATATGTACAGTAGCTCAGCTGAAGTTTCCCACCCTCCCCGCTCCTCTGCGCTCCCAGCCCCACACCTTAGGAACAAATGGCAGAACTGAATTACTGTTTGTTTGAGCGCCATGGCGTGAGTAGGGCTGCCTACTGATATCGATGGAGGAATCTAATCAGAGGACCTATTAGGAATCAGGACACAGAGGAGGAAAAAACAATTGAAGCTGTAATGATTTGGGCCACAGATTTTGTTTGTTTTTTGATCTTATTATGCAGGCAGGATTTCCATGACGGAAAGATGTTTTATAAAAAAAGAAGCACTTTTTCTAACAACTGCCTTGACATAAGTAAAGATGACCAAGATCTGACAGCTAGTCCCATGGATGAGGCAGGATAGAGGACACAGTTTGATTTAGAGAAACTGTCACACAGTTGTTTGGTTCATGGGAATTGAGTCGTCTTTAGGCCGCAAAGACAAGGTTATTTGCACCAAAGAGTGAAGAGGAACATTAGAAGTGATCAAATCATCTGTTCTGTTCTTCCAAATAGAAATAGGAGTCTCTGATGGAACCACATCACACTAATCTTCAGCTGCCTGTACAAATTCTCTTAGCGGAGTCGAGTTGCGATTCTACCTGGGCTGCTCCACAGTTTTACTTTCAGTCAGATGGAATATGTTGGCAAAATTCAAGTTTTACTTTATACATAAATATACCAGGGGTTTGAATAATTGTGGGCTTAGGAGTACAAATTGTTTGTAATGATAAAATTTGACTCACCTCAGCATGCTGGATACTGGAAGCTGAGAATGAAATGACAGCATGACTAATTTCTATCCTATTCAGGGTAAATTTAATTCCCAGTTTGTCAATTCTTCCTTAATTATAGACAGTTAAAAAGAGACTGTGACGTCAAGGCAGGATTAATATTCGCCTAATTCAATTGATAGGTGTGAATTTCACTATCCGGATCCTAATGATCATGCACAATTCAAACAGTCAAGTGGCTGAAGATTTCTTGTCAGCATAATATTTTGACTTTAATCTCAAAAAATGCATAAACCAAACTCCTCCTGAAGTTGATATTATAATTTGAAAAGTCTGACAAATCAGAGTATATCCCAAATGGCTGCCTTGTATATAAAACGAAGGGTGCAAGTCTGAACTACTGTATTTATTAGCGTCTCTGAGTGTTTTTACTTTGTTACACCAGTGGCACCGGAGTTGTGAAAAACCTTGTGGACATCTATCTTCAGTGACTGAATGCATAAAATTGACACTTTTGTATTGTTGTTGTGTTTTAAGCACACACAATTAACAAATCCACAGTGTTTATGACTTGCAACTCAAAAGCGTTTTAATCAAATGCAGCATGAAAATGAAAAATCCAAACACCTTAAAGTCAAGGCACTTTCTATGTTAATGAATATCAGCCTACAACAGAAGAAAAACATGTGAAGAACTTTGTTCCAATTGTGCGTCACAATCACAAATCAACTTAGAAATAGTCGATTGCATGGCCGTTGTTGGCTCTGAGCGTTAGCTGGGCCAGGACAGAAGACAGACACAGCCAGACAAATTGGAAGGAATGGACTTTCTTCCTGGTTCAGATCAGGCCAAATACAAAAAAAAAAAAAAAAAAAAAAAAAAAAAACATTGTGGTTTCACAGATCTGATGAACAATGAACCAAAACATGCTGTGAAGTCATTACAAAAGCTTTATTTTTCTAATTAAACAAGTTCCTTTTTAATCTCAAACAGGCTGTACTGCTTTTTGAAGTCTTGATGACATGCCTAAAGGAAGAAAGCCACAAACAAAAGATGAACACAGACGCTGTAAAAGGCCTTTTGGAAAACAAGAATTAATCTCAGTATTTCTCAAGTTGAGCTGGAAAATGTTGCAAATATCAGCTCTTATTGACATGCTTTGCAACAGTATGCAATCATATTTTTATTGTGATTCTATGCCTAGTTATTAATTGAAAGAAAAACATTGATGGATATTTATTCACTTTTTTTTTTTGCAAATTAAAATCTACCCATTTACTCTAATACACCTAAAAAAGAGTCCAGTGCAGCGATTTCCCTTCAGAATTTCTGCATTAGTACATAAAGTCCACCTTTGTGTAATTTTAATATCAGTGTAAATACAACTGTTCTGTGAAGTCCTAAGAGGATTGTTAGAGAACATACCTAAATGTAGGAACAGTCAGGAGGCACATTTTTACTTTTTTAGCCTTTTTTTTTCACTTTAAAATTAAGCATTACATTTCTTTCAGTTTTTTTCTGGAAGAACAAAATAATTCCAGCTCATTATGTAAGGTGATAAAATGCAAAAGGTTGTAGTCGTATAAATACTTCTGCTCGAGATCGTATTCAGTATCAGTCAAATTAACTCTATTTAAAACGAAATACTTGTAAACTTGCATGCAGCAAGAGCACATTGTGGTGCGGCTGGCCTTGCTATCTGTGTGGCCTGTGTCTCACATACAGTAATTAGAAGCAACCTCTTAACAAAATAACAGGCTTTCCACTGTAAACCCGACTCCTTGCGTGTTTGTTTTTAGCTTTATTATACGAACTGCAATCTGTCTACTGTGAAAGTCTGCATGCATGTAGGACACGGCAGACAACTTTTTTTTTTTTTTGAAATAGTCCACCAGATTGTTAAGGAAGCTTTGGTGCCTCGGTATCAGCCAGACCTCAAGGAAGAAAGAAAGAAAGAGAGAGTGAGAGAGGCTTGTCGCTTCTAGGCCATGAGGCTCACATTAGACTGTGGGAAATGCAGTCCTGCCTTCCTGTCCCTTCAAAGAAACCCGGCTCTCCGGCAAAATGGCAGGAAACTTCCCCGGCCCTCTGATAGACGGGCACAAAACAACACAGACAGTCAGCCTCACCACACCGCCGACTGACTCTGCGTTAAACTGGCACCGCCAGCCGTCTGTGGCATTTTTTTTTTTTTAACTCTCAGCATATATAAGGAAACAAATTAGCCAGCTGACTGTTCGTAAGAGAAAGTTTCCTGCTTTAATTTATGGGAAATAATCAGCGGCAAAAAAAAACTTTTGAAATCCAAAGCAGCCTGAAGGGGGAGACATTAGCCACACGATCCTGCTATGACTCTGCTGTGGAGGCTCTGATCTGCGCTCCTGTGGCGTTTCAGTGATAATATACCTCTAATGACAGAGGCGCTGCGGTGTGGCATGACTGTCTGCCTCTTTCTTTGCTCCCAGACTGCCAGAAAGAAGAGCTCCATCTTCCTTTTTTGCGGAGAGACGGCGGATCGTGTGCTTGTGTTTGTTCTCATCATTGCAGCTCATCGCTCAATCTGTACCCTACTCTGTCACCCGGGCGTATTTTTGGGCTTATGGGAAATGCATGTTCTTTTAACTTTGTACTCTCTCTCTCTAGAGGCTGATCTTTTTTTTCTTCCTGTTTTCTGTCTGTAAACCGTCACCAAGGTAAATACCCTCCTGTTTTCTGTCAGTAACCCCGCCGCTGCCTGGCCCCCAAAGCCTCCCACTGGCATCTGGCTCTTATCTCTCCCCATCGCTGCTTCTGGGAGGAAAAAATTAAGTTTAGATCTGATTTTGTCAGTATGTGCAGAAGCAGCAAAGTTGTTTCGAGCTAATCTTTCTTTTATTGGCGGGTGGCGAACAAGTGTAGCTCATTGACTTATTGATTGCACAGTGTAATGTGACATTATACAGTGAGAAGCTGATGCCTGGTTCGATCGCAAATTCGACCTGTTCCCTGGCCCCCCATCTGTCTCTCTTTCTCACATAACCGTCCATCCATCTTCCTTTACCAGCTCTCGGCCCGGACCCAGGCTGTCGTTCGTCGTCCTCTCTTTCGCTTGCATCTGGCTCGCTCCCCTCGCCGCTCAGGGAAAGGTCTGCTTTTCGGCAGAGGGGACGGGGGACAGGACAGTAGTAGTGGCATATTAATGAAATTAACACCGTACTTGGGTTGGGAGTATCAGGCACCAGGAGCTGTGGCTCGGGTTAATTAGCTGGCAGCACGCCTCTAATTGGGTCAGGACCATGTCAGGCCCCTGGCTTTGGCCCTGCAGGGATTGAATTACAATGTCGGGGGACAGCAGCCGTGGGGAAGGGGCGGCGGGAGTGGTGGGATGGGGGGGTCTGAAGTGGTGGAGGAGAAGCTGGAGGGTGGATGAGGCAGAAAGGGGGAGTGTAGCTTAATCTGCCAGCAGGCGTTGAGGACAGGAGGAGGTGGGGAGGGCTGGGTGTATGAATACCGCTGTTAGGCTGGATTGGACTGAAGCGGAATGAGGGGAGGCGGAGATATGGGGGTTGGGGGTGTTTTGAAAGCGGGACAGGGCAGGTGGTGTAGCTTGATATGTGTACCCATAGCAACGGTAGAGTGGTGTGACTGCATTTGCTGTGGGGTGTGGCTAATATGCTTGATTTCTTTAGTTTAGCTTTTTAAATTTTTTTTATTTTCTTTGCTATTCACAGTTCCAAGTAAGCTAAAAAGTCTCAGTGATTTCAAGTTTGGGTTTTGGATTCAGGGGATTAAATTGGGTTTAATTTCACCTTCAGCCTCCTCATAATGACAATGCTGAAAATTTGCGGTGAATTTGCATTCTAGCCTCTCTACTGGGATAGTCATAAATAAAAGACATCACTCAAAATTTACCAAATTAATAAATAGATTCCACTCATGTGTAAAACCACAGCAAACAATTAGTTTAGTTGTAGGTCATTCTGATGATTAATCAGTTTATATATATGTTATTCTGACGATGCTTGTGACGATTAATTGATTATTCGGTTAAAAAAATTGTCGCATTGTGCAGATTTTTCATTTATGCCCTTTTCTATGCAACATTATGAGTACATTAAAATATACAAATAATTCAATTCCCTTTTTAAATAAGAACATAAAAAATGCAACATAGTTTAGTTTATACTTGATTATTTGTAGCAAAGAATGCATAAATAATACTTATAACATGCTGTGAGAATCTCAACCCTTTCTGAGTGTTAAATTTTTTGGGATTAACTGATGAAAAACTGGATATCGAAAGGTTTTGCTCAATTTAAACTAGATGAAGCTAAAACTGATTGAAGGACATGAAGGGTAGAAGTTTTTTATATATATATATTTTATATGAAAAATGTATTCAGTTTTGTAAAGTTTCGCTTTAATGTGTGCTGTCATTGTTCTTTCAGCAATAGGACTTGCGATTGTTAATCACGATTAATCACAATTTGTCCGACCTAATCCGATTTATCATTTCAGTCCTCCTTGTGTGTAAGTTAATCTCTGTATAAACCAAACTGTTGTGCGAACATTAGGGAACGCACACCATCGTGAAACTCCAGGAGCATAAAAGAAAAGTCAGATGTAAATCTGCAAAGTGTTCCTGACCAAGGTTAGAGTGTAAAACCAAAACTCAGAGCATTTCAAGGAGCCATCATGTTCCGTCCATCATGTGCCTTTCCTTTCACTTCCTAATTATGCTCTGCTTAACGTTGCCCAATAACATAAAACCCCAATAAAACACATCAAAGCTTGTGGTTGAAAAGTGAAAGAAACCGAATGTTACGCATTTCACATGGATTGATCTTTTCAGTTTAAGCTTCCCCGAGCCCCTAGTAATTCATTTTAAAAGCATTATTACTGCATGCAGTTTGCAGCGGTCATGCATTTCTCTGCAACCACATGTAGCTCATAACGTGAGCCATAAGTGTTATGGCAGAATCGCCCAGACCACTGAAGCCCTCCCAAATTGTAATTATTCATTTTCTTGGCATCCCTGCGTAGAGTTCGGCAGCAATATTTAGATTGCACGCAGCAGTAAATGTTTTTGAACTCAACCACCTCTTTCTATGCTTAGAGAAGTTTGAATGGTTGTAGGGATGTTTCCCCCCCGTCTATCAACACAGTTGGATTCAATCTGTTTCCCTTCTGCCGATCACTTCCTTTATAAATTGAATACTGCCCAGTATTATTAAATAGGTGAATACACCCAGATCTGAACGTAATGGTATCACCGTGGTTGATTGAGACTGAGAGTTTCAGCGTCTGGACACTTGAATCTGCTAAACAGAAACAGATGAGTTTCAAGAGCTGAGGACTATTGCCTTATATGAGCATTTATATCTGTGCCAAGTGGTGAATGTGTCTGCTTGCATGTCAGTGTGCCCCACTGTCAAGGGTCAAGGGTTTTAGAGAGCCCTTGACTCAGCACCAGTGATTGATCGACTGGCAACTGTGGTGAGGAGCCCCGGTCTCATCCAATAAAACAACAACACCACCGCCACCAGTGGGGCTAATGCCCCCTTTTCACTCTGTCTGGACCATTTTCTCTCCTCGTGTGTAATCCGCTGCAAGTCTCACTGTCTCCTCCGCCTCGCACTTTTTAAGATCACTGTCTCTCTTAATTCCAAGAAGGGTTCTGTGGAAACAGAATCGCCCTAATACTCCCCCGCTGCACTGGCTCCTATTGCAGCGAAGGCAGGTTTAGGGTGGTTATCTGAGACCTTGTCTGATGCTGACCTCCAAGTACACACCAAATTGGAGCCGCAGTGGAGGATTCATGCCAGCAAAAGTGCAAAACGTGTATTTTGTAAAATCTGCTTTGGATTTTGATCACTCCCTCCATTTCCCCCTGTTTTTCTGTATCACCTGCATATTCACTTATCAGTTATTTGCCTTCGGTGGGTAGTCTTTTTTTTAATTATTTTTATTTAAACTTTATTTTACCAAAACTTAAGATTAAATGAAATATGTTCTGTCAATGAAACAGAGCCACTCAAGAACTACTTCCCGTCTTACTTCAGAATAAGAGTTTCAAATATAGATACAACACGAGGTCAAGTTTAAAACCTAACGTCTTCATATAATAATGGCTTACACTTACTTCATCAGATTACAGAAACTATAAGGCTTTCTTGAGAAAGGATCACTGACAAGAAACATTAACATCCTTTTTTTAAAATGATTTGTCCCACATTTTTAATTTTGTAAAAAGGTGGAGAATCTGAAAACCATCTGTCAGAGGGAGCAAATGACATTAACTAATCCTGTTTTCAAGGATATTTACATTCATGTAACCAGGATTTAAAGTATTTACCAGGCTAACACCTCTTTGCTGCTAAATGTCATTGAGCTTTTGAGAACCTCCCCAGAGCATTTTGCCTATTCATCTTTTCCATTTGTTCCTCTTTAACACTTCTGCAGGATGTGACCTTTTTTTTTAGGGGATTATCCTACCGGGGTCACAGTGCAGAGTTCAGTCTGGGTACAGATTAGCATAGAGTTCTATTGAGTAAATGTCAAAAGAATCAGAATTCTGAATTCTTCAGAGGTTCATATTTTTATTAAAGTGCAAGAAATTATCGAGAAAGTGATGTAGAATACAGTTAAAATTATTTCATATCAAGTTTTTTTTATTTTTATTTTTTTATTTAAGGACACATGAGATCTGCAAGGTTGATTATATCACTTTGTAGGAAGAAAAGCACCTAAGACTTGTTTGTAGTTTAGGTTTAAACTGCAAACAAGTGTTTTGAAGACTTTTGTCAATTTAAATCCAAGATGGACAGACTCGACTGCCCCATTGGGACCCTCTCGTAACCCCTGGCCAACAAGGTCAGCCTTAGTTTGTCATCTCCCAGTGCCACGACCCCTGGGTCAAACACCGAAGTATGCCTCTCTTTGGTCGATAGCAACGTGACCTTTTCCTCATTCTGCCATTGTGCCACATGTTGTTAATTCCTCATCAGAGAACCATTTCAGCAGCAGAGCCGGGGTCAGATTGCTGCCCGGTCTGGTCTCGCTGGTCAGTTGTTCCGAGTCAAGTGAACACCTGATGTGCCATCAGCTCAAGCTATAAGGCTTAGTTGTTCAATGTTTGTGTCGCTTTCTTAAAGTGCAATACTGTATTGTCAGCTGATAAGCACCACTGCTTTGTTTACTTAATTTAATATTAAATGCTAAAAATAAATTGGTACAATTAAGTAGTAATACGTGAGACAATCAATTTGTTCTCCACAAAACAGACACCTTTTGAGTGTTCCTAAAGAACAGGAACTAATTTGTGTCACTTGGAACTTTTCATCACATGTGGAGTAACACAAGGTTTAATCCTGGGGTCCCTTCTTTTTTTCTTTTTTTTTAAGCATCTTAGTCTTAGCGTGTGTCGAGTGTGGACGACCATGACCACTGAGACTCCATCTAATGTAGAAGGCTAAATACGTCATGGGCATGCAGAGTTTGTATTAATGACAGACGTAACAATAACAAATATTCGTCATTTGTAATGGCAAGATATGCATCCATATCTGTTTAAAAAGCAGACATTGGTGCAAACATCAAATAGCTAATTTAGAGAAACAAAATAAACACAGTTAGTTTTTCATAAACAGACTCCCAACAATTCAACTTCCGTATTTCTTGATCTTCTTTCTTGAATGGTTTGGGGTTAATTAATCTATTTCTCTCTTTTTTTTTTAGATAAAGAAAGCCTGATTACAGAGAGTGGCAAGCTCCACACTTTGGACATCCTTCTAGACCGACTAAAGGCCCAGGGCCACAGAGTCCTCATCTACTCCCAGATGACCCGCATGATAGACCTGCTGGAGGTATGAACACAAACACACACCTGCAGACACTCCTCATTTCTGCAACCTGTCTGCTTACATACACATTTATGATCTGTACTGATGAGTTGAATCACAGGCCTTCTGTTACTTAGTTGTTGAGCTCCAACACCCCTAATAAGCCACCCTGTTCCTCGTTAGATGGATAATTATCAGGTCAGAGCTAATTAGAAGGGTCTCATCTGCCAGGGAACCAGGCAAATGGGAGGGATAACTACAAGTGGTGAAGAAAGAAGGAAGAGTTAGAAGATGCAAAGGCCCTTGGGTGGGAGGGGGAAGAAATGCGATTCGATGGGAAAGAGATGAGGTGAAAAGATCAGAGTTGTTTTTCGCCCCCTTAGGGTAAAACCAGAAAAATGATCAACATGGTGACGAGCGCCTGTCCTTTTGTTTTGTTCCTACCTGCATTGGATAAATGAATAAACAGATATGTTCCTGTATAATCTTGGTATTTTTGACTCTAGAGCTGGAAAAATATCTTTAGATCAAATACAGCGCCTCTAGGTTAGCCCTGACCTGATCAGAGGTCGGGAGCTGTGAAATTCATATCCAAAATGAATTTCACACTACCTGGATGGTGATACTACATCAACAAATTTGATGCAGTTCTCTATTGTTGCCACCATATTTGTTGCAAACATCACAGTGGAGCCAAAAATCTCCGGCATGATGTCACTGGGAATTCCTTCCCCTTTCGAACACAGCGCAGCGCTGTTTCCGCAGCCAAATTTCTTGATGGCAGATGGACTCGACCCAGGTGGTTAAGGGCCGCCTTCCTGTGTGTCTGGAAAACAGCAGAAATACCTCCCCTTTAAGACCGTAAGACTGGAGGACTGATAAAAACACTTAAGATGGCTGAGATAAAGCAGGCTAGCCACTCTCTTTTAATATCCCTCTTGCCAGCTTTCCCAGCGCAGGTTGTGTGCCTCGTGAATCACTGAAGACTGTTGACAAGTGACCTCACAATGTAATGGAAGGGAGCCTAGGGTAGGTGTGACAGCATCTAGTTCACTAAGAGGCAAAAGGTATCCGGAATGAAATCATACATTCACCCAATCCGGCTGTGGTGTTCGTGCATTGTGTTTTTTTTTACTGGTAAAAGAAAAAAAAAAAAAAGAAGAAATCCTGCACCTGGTTTTGATTTCCACAAAATGAGAGCTCCTTTTTCCAGCAAAGGAGAGGCTGATGGTAATCTCTGTTAGATTTTATGAGTTTGTGGCTTGTTGGCTGCTGGTTTCTTGAGTGGCGTCATTTTGTCGAGTGATGGACAACCGAGATCAACGCAGCCTGAAGAAAATAAACCCGACAGCAAGAATGACCTACCAAGACGATACCTTCAATTTTTTTTATTTTTTTTTTGAGTTGGCTGCTTAGAAAACAAGTTGCCAGTTAAAAACCTGTAGCATTACTTACAACAGGGGTAGAAGAACATGACTGAGTGATGCCAACATCAGGATGGGATTTTATTAATAATTTCAGGAATTAAATTTCCCTTTCATCTCTTCTCACCTTCTGTTTATTTGGCTTATACAGTCGAAATCAAATATTTAAATATACTGCACAAAAAGACTCAGAGTCTTATTTTCAGACTGTAATGTTCTTGTTTTAGATCATTTAGTGTTAATAAAAGTTCTTCTTGTTGCTCTATCATTTAAATACTGGCTACAAACATCCAAATTAAAAAAAGGCAAAAAACAGGAACTGTGATGATTATGTTAATCATCAAGTCATGCTTTCTGTATCCAGTACTAAGATTCTTTTATTATTATTGTTATTATTATTTAAATTCAGTCCCTAACGAGCTTTTGATGGTTCAATGAGGAAAATAAACCGTAGAAATTGAGCATGACCTAAACGTATTCCTTAAATCATATCATCTATGTTAAACTACCCACATATTATGTCATCTATGCTTTGTAAAAAAAAAAAAACAACCTAAAGCTTAAAGAAACTTAGCAGCTGTTAGAGGTCAAGCTCTCAGTCTCTCTGCTCTCTCTAAGAAATAACGGCCAAGATGCTGTCCTGAAACTTCCGCCCCGATCATTTCTGTGTTGTTCTTGGGCGACTTTGTTCTCGGAAGAAATAAGAACCTTATCCCGGAAGATTGGGAGCATTTTTGGAGACCAGAACGTGCTAATGGTTCCTAATGTAGTGTTCATTCAGAGCAGATGGGGTTGTTGGGAACAGAGCCAGACAGACCAAGGAGGGCAGGCCCTGGTGGGACCGAGGGCCCGGGTGTCATAACGGAGGTCTGGAGGGGGTGGTTGGTGTGTGTGTGTGTGTTGGGGGTAAGAGGGTCGCAGAAAACATGGTGTCAAATCGTTGCTATCATCGCTAATGATTGCGTGAGGTGAACCCTGATTGGTTTTAGTGATTGTGACTGCTTCATTGCTTTGGAGGGCATCGTAACGAGGAGGTCGCAAGTTCATGGCGGTACTTAAAGAGGGATTGGCGTGTCACCTCATCAACGCTCCTGCTCCTCAGACCCTCACACACCCCCGCGCCAACACACACACACACACACACACACACACACACACACACACACACACACACACACACACACACACACACACACACACACACACACACACACACACAGGGCAGCTTAGCAGACTTCTGGGAGGATATAGTGTCGGTGTATCAGTGTCTACATTTCTTAGTGTCTCCCTGGGTTTAGCAAATGAACGCAAAAAAGAGGAGAATTATGATATTTTTTGGACAAAAATGCTGCCATTGCAGACAGATTATTGTGATAAAGTGGAATATTTCTCAACTCTTAAAATGAAATCAATAGCACTTCTGCGTCTATCTGTTCCTTAGAGGAAGACTTAAGTAGAATTACATATTTGAGATCCTGTTAAGGTCAATCTGCAGTCGCTGTGATGTTGTTGTTTTTTTTATTATTATTGTTTCTGCAGCAGAGGTTAAAAAACTTGGATTTCAACAAGTCTGCAGGAAAAACGTCAGTAGATTTCAAAATCCGATCCTTGAAGGTCCACCGACTTCCCAACTTTGTGCTTTTTTCAGAAGCGTTTGACCTGTTTTATTCATTCTGTTTGAAAAGTGGAAGCAAGCACAGTTGTTTGTCTAATCAGCAGGTACTCTGTCATTTCCCCTGGATCATTCGTGACGACTTTGTTTTAACAAACTTTTGCCTTCAAATCACTCCTCTGTCTGTGAGGCCTCCAGACCGCAGAGGTCACTGATGTTTGGTTGTTCTAAAAATTGAAATCAGCAGAAAACTGTACATCCTCCTTCCATTTTAACACTTCCGGTTGTCTGATTTTCTCCCAGGAGTATATGGTTTATCGAAAACACACCTACATTCGCCTTGACGGGTCCTCCAAGATTTCCGAACGCAGAGACATGGTGGCCGACTTCCAGAGCCGGTGAGTCACGTGGTTTTTGTCTGCGGCTAAGACCAAATGTTTCTCCTTGCTAATAACACCTTGTAATTTGGCCTTTCTGTATATTATAGCAATCAGTAAACAGTTTTATCAAATGTCCAGATATTATAAGCATGTGTATCTGCCTGTGTTTTGACGTCCACGTGTTCTGGATCGCATTAGTGCATGGCTCACGGGCCCCTGTGTTACTCCATTGTTTGCATTCAGGACGGTGGTTTTCAAACTGGGAGGGCAGAGAGTTACTGGAAAGAAGTGGGAGCGTGGGAGTGACCAGAGGAAAATTAAGAAGATGATTTATGTGGAGAAAATAAACAAAATAGAGTTCTCTGATTCTGTTTTTTTTTTTACACTAAAATTTGCTCCAATTCCTTTCTAATTATTTTTTTTCTTCTACTATTTTACTAAACTTAAGGATATAAACTCTCAATGCAGCTTTATTGTTCAAATACACTCTTGTGAAGCATTTAGATTTTTAAAATGTTTTTAAGAACTGAAAAAATACCTCAGTTTCATTGGCAAATAAATTATCACCAAATTATAACTGACACAAATCTTATCTAAAAGTGAAAAACCTTTAGATTTTTCACCTTTTTCTTATGATTTTTATTAGATTTTTTTTTCGGGGGCAGGAGGGTGTAGATTTGTTACATAACACCCCAAATGATGTCATTTTTAAACAACTGGCTGTTCAGTTGGTTAAATGTCCGTCACAGAAAGCTGACCAACAACAAGCTCAACATTACCTGGTCAACTCCTAAGATATTCGATTAGCTTTTTCCTTTGTTTATTTTGAAACGAATTAAGAGAATGTGTGGGAAATTAGATGCAGTATTCATATATAATTATTTTATCTTTTTACAGTAAATCAAACCTCACCTTTTCGCTTTCTGCCCCCCACAGTACGGACATCTTTGTGTTCCTGCTCAGTACGAGGGCTGGAGGACTTGGCATCAACCTGACTGCTGCGGACACGGTGAGCTCCACATTTCGCCGATTAAACAATTTAAATTAGAATAACTGCGCGATCGACTAACTTCCTTGTTCTGGTCTTTAGGTGATCTTCTACGACAGCGATTGGAACCCCACGGTGGACCAGCAGGCCATGGACCGGGCTCACCGGCTGGGTCAAACCAAGCAAGTGACCGTCTACCGCCTCATCTGTCAGGGCACCATCGAAGAGAGGATCCTGCAGCGCGCCAAGGAGAAGAGCGAGGTCCTTAAAGTTCCTACAAAAGGCTAAGTGCATGCAGAGATGAGCCAATCTCATCAGGTGAGATTTCTGTTTTCAGATCCAACGGGTGGTCATCTCCGGAGGCAACTTCAAACCGGACACGCTGAAGCCCAAAGAGGTGGTCAGTCTGCTTCTGGACGACGACGAGCTGGAGAAGAAACGTGAGCGCACGCCTTTCAGTGCAGAAGTATCGCTGGGAGAGATGTTGGGAAGGAAGGGAGATAAACACATGTCTCTTCCGGCAGTGCGCCAAAGACAGGAGGAAAAGAGGCAGCAGGAGGAGAGCAGCAAGGTGAAGGAGAGGAAGAGGAAGAGGGAGAAGTACGCAGAGAAGGTATCGGCACAATGATAAAACAACACAACATAGACGGAGATGTTCAAGGTCTGAATTTGTGTGGAAAGAAAATAATGAATGGAAAATACTGATTTCTCAAGGCTCCTTGCGCCACAGCCGTCCAATCGCCTGCTTAAGGTTTTGTGGTCCTTCAAAATGGTTGAATTTCAATTTGGTGTTCTCAAGGTTTTGATCTGTGGAACTGAAATATGTCCGATCTTTTATTTGTTAAACAAAGTTATTAAAATTATTTCCTTTTGTTAAATTAGTGTATTAGTGTTAAAGCTTTCTTGCCTTTCAAATTTACATTGTCTTTGTGGAATATAACGAGACATTATTAACAGTGATCAATTATATTACATAGTAGGGATGTGAAGCTGTTGTCTTTTGTTTATTTGCATTGTTTTTATCCCCGAAGTGTGCTACTGTGCAATTTTGAATACTTGCCTTGAAAATGCTTGAAAAGTGCTTGAATTTCACTGTGGGAAAAGTGTGTGAACTCTGCTGCTTCCTCATATCCATCCATCCTTCCTTCTGCATTTTTCTGCGGTTTCCATATTCAAAACCCAACCACCATAGAAATATCCGTCGTCAACTCACGATAAACCTTGACCTCTGTCTGGAAGAGTCCTCAAAAAGGAGTCTGGAAAAAGTAAAACAAAACTCTAAATGAATCCTGACAAATCCACCATGTTCATCTCCAGCTCTCCTCTTTCTAGCAGAAGAAGAACGAGGAGTCGGAGAACAAGAGGAAGAAGGAGATGAACCTGGTGATCTCCCACGCGCCCTCGGCCGATAACTCCAACCTGTCCGCAGACGGGGACGACTCGTTCATCAGCGTGGAGATGGACTCTGCAATGCCCAGTCCGTTCAGCGAGGTGAGGCGGTTTGGGACTCGGAGGTTTGGAGGGTTTGTTGAAACCTTGGTCAACAACGAAGCGATAAACAGATTAAATGAGTGCGTCATCCAGAGTTTAGAGACCTGGCTGCCTTTTGCTAGCTTTATCTCCTGCTGAGCAACATGATGCTTCAGATTTTGTTTGCATTTTGAAACCTCTTTCTCTCTTTTTTTTATACATTTCTCTTTATTTGTTACTGCTTCTCCCTCATTTTTTAATCAACTCTTGCTCTCTATCAAACACTCCTGTCGCGCCCTTTGCTTCCTTTCCTTTCCTTCCTTCTCCTCGTCGCCCTTTTGCACTACCGACCCGGTTTCCTGATCCACTCCCTCCCCCCGCCGTGGTTCTGACCCCCAGCCGGTGTGTGTGTCTCTGTGTGCTTCTGTGCGTGGCCAGATCTCCCTGAGCAGCGAGCTGCAGCCCGGCTCTCTGCCGCCGGACGCCGACGCCGACGAAAGCAGCAGCGACATGCTGGTCATCGTGGACGATCCCGTCTCGTCGGCGCCGCAGTCTCGCGCCACCAACTCCCCCGCCTCCGTGACCGGATCGGTTTCTGACAACATGAACGGTGAGGAACCAAAACACTGTGTGCTTGCCGTACAAATTTAGGGTTTTTGTAAATTTGTACGGCATAAAACTTTATAAACAATACTGAACTATTTGAAAATTATGAAGTTGCAGTTAATTTTCAGGGGGAGCAAAAATTTGCTTCTGCTCAAAGGAAGCATTAAACCCACCATGCATCAGTTCATACCTGCTTATGTTTAGGACTGCCTGTTAATGTACTACCATTTACATTAGCAGAAGCTATTTTCTGTAGTATACAGGGCATCAAAACTGGCTCTAGCCCAGGGGCCCAGATCCTTGTAAATCTGGTCCTCGTCACAAGTTTACAGTATTTTTTATTTGGGAGACATTAAAAAAAATAATAATAACTTTCCCATTTTGATGCTCCACTCATTCCCTTTATTACTTTTTTTTTTTGCTTTTTATGATTTTATTTTCATGGAGATTGATAGATATTTACTGTCTTCATTTACTCTGAAAATGGGAAATAAATGACGGCTCTGCCTCAGCATCCACACTTTGGACTCGCTGCCATCATCGGGGCGTCATTGAAACCCACACTAGATTTCTTTTTAGCCGTGCTAAGAGACTCCTGTCTGCAAGATAAATGATGCCCACTGATTATCAGGCCTGGTGTTATTGGAGGGAAGTCGATGCCTTCCGAGAGCCGACGATGGCTTAATGAAGGGTCTGAGAGATCTGTCACGGATGGAGGATCCGCTGGCCAACTTGGACATATAAGGGAAACGACAGAGACGAGCGACTTTTAAGCAAGAATGCATTGAGAGGAAAGAAAATGTTCACGCATGCCTTGCTGCTGCTGATATTACAGGCTGTATAGCACATCAAATGGAGCAAATCATTCAAATAAATTAGACCACCAGTGTGATGTGGGCAGTGGGAGAAGAAGAGAGGAGAAGCTAACCCCGGAGTAGACGCACTGCCACTGAGCCAAGCACTGGATCCGATTTTGCAAGCAGTATGGAAAATGGAGAGTAATATTTTTGCTCGAGTCTGTATTTATGGCAATTATAAGATGATTAATGTTTTAAAGTTCTTTAATGCCATAAAATTACCGCAGTATGTTTTGCAAAGTGAGTCCAAGCCAAGTCAAGCAGCAGCTCTCGTACATTATGTATGGGATTTCTTTGTGATTTGATTGCAAAATGGTAAAGACAGGCCTTTTACAGAAACGACACGTCCATGAAGTTGATAAATTTATTGTTCTTACGAGGTTTCATATGATGTCTTCAAAATTAAAAAAAAAAAAAGAAATTATGGAGGGAAGGTTGAATTTCCAGACTTTACTCTTATTTTATTACCTAAAATATAAAAATCTAGTTTTCTGTAAAGAAAAATATGATTTTTACTTGAACAGCATAATTTATCTTTACGTTTAGCCCAGTGCAAATGGAATATTACCTGTTAATATTTAGTTGCCGTCAGTGAAGTTACAGAGGGAGGCGCGTGTGCTCAAAAATCAAAGAGGAACATTTTCCTGCTTTTAGTTTGAAACTAACCCTGTGGTTGAAAATAATGAAATTAAAAGTATTGCTACTTTTTATATTTGTCAAATCCATATTAGGTGATGATCTCTTACAGTTTTTGTAAAA
Source organism: Poeciliopsis prolifica (assembly GCF_027474105.1). Taxonomy (NCBI): domain Eukaryota; kingdom Metazoa; phylum Chordata; class Actinopteri; order Cyprinodontiformes; family Poeciliidae; genus Poeciliopsis; species Poeciliopsis prolifica. The sequence continues at coordinate 1,777,199 of NW_026562395.1, forward strand.
GACATTTTCTCCAGTGACAAAGTTAAAAGTTCACTTCCACGTTTTGTCGTTTCATACTTCAGTGTCAGAATATCTGGAAATCCGAGCGCGGAAAAGCGTTTTGAAATGGAGAACTTTGCTGGAACCCAGTATTGGAAGATAAACGAAGCTCTTTTTTTTCTCTCTGTCTCCCTCTGCGTCTTCAGGTGTTTCAGCCTCCGACTCGATCAGCCCGGGCAGAGGCCGGTCCGGCCGGAGTCGCGGGCGGCCCAAAGGATCCGGAGGAGCCGCCAAGTCCGGAGGGAAGGGCCGGGGCCGGAAGTCAACAGCTGGGAGTGCGGCGGCCATGGCGGGGGCGAAGGCTGGGGCGGCAGCTGCCTCAGCAGCAGCTTATGCTGCTTACGGATACAGTGTTTCCAAAGGTTGGTTCGTACGGCAACACGTTTTGCTTTTAAATGCGGGCCTTAATTTGGAAACCGTGCCACTGACCGAACCAATACTTGTTTGTTTATGTAACTTTTGAAACTGATCCATAATCTAATTCCCGAAACGTATTTTACAGTTTTATTCTAAAACTTTAAAACCAGATTTGTTTGATTTCCCTTCATTCGATGTTGAATCATTCTGAATTAAAATGGCGTCTAACCTCTGTGGACCAAGTGGTGTTGCATGACAACAAAAATAATTTGAAATGGGATCTTTAGAAATAATTTATCCCAGTTTTATATGAAGATCATCTTCAAAAACCAACAATCATTTTTCTTCCACTTCACAACCAGCAAAAGACATGAAAATTTGTTACAATGGGAAGGTTTGAATAGAGTAATTTTGTCCCTACTGCGACGAAATAACGTTTGCGTAGAGCTGTGAGGCAAGATAGATTTGATAAATTATGTACTTAATAAAACGTTTCATTTTGAAAGTTCAACTTTTTTATCTAAATCAGATTTTTAAACAAAATGAATCATTTAACTTTTACATCGAAAGAAAACAACTCCAGCTGAGTGAGTCCTTTCCTTATAAAAGAAAAATTAGAAAAAATAGGTTGTCCACTTTATAACATAAAGCACATAATTTGAATAGAAAAATTATTTTTAAGCTTTGTACTATTGGTGTCTTTCTGTTGTACATATTGTTTGTTGTTATTGCATAAGAAGATACAGAAGAGCTGCTAAAATCCCTCTGTTTCCTTTATAATCCAAATTATTTCATTGGTTTTCTAAGGGCCAGTTCGGAGGGGCCGGAGAGCCACATGTGGCTCTGGAGCCGCAGGTTACAGACCTCTGCTCTATGGCAATCTTCGCTGTTGTTACAAAATAATCTGACGCTGCTGAAACTGTTATCTTTGGCCGCCAGCGGTCTTAGTGTTCCTTGTAAAAACAGTTTTTCTTTCGACGCCGCTCCTTTTGTGTTTACGCCCGTGCCACTGGACCACCGTGCTGGCCCAAGAGTCTCATTGTTTCCTTGGGCTGTGATTTTTTTTTTTTTTTTTTTACAAGCAAACTCCCTGTTTCACATTAATTGAGCTTACAAACAAACACTGAAGATCCCGTGACCTTTTCGGTTTGCCTCGTAGAAAACGTTCCCCTGGATAGTGAAAGAACGTCTTTGTGACTTAATAGTGGAAACTGTGCACTAAAACTGTTATTAGGCTATAACTAGTTAGTTTCTTTTTTCTTTTTTTTTTCTTTAACAAGCAGAGTAACAATGTGTTTTCTGTCCCTCCGTTCAGCCGGGCTCTCCGCCGCCGGCCCCCTGCAGCCCTCCCTGGCGCGACCTGCCACAGGCCCCGCCTTCAACCCCAGCAGAAGCTCCTCCCCCCTCGCCAAAGGAGCGCCCTCCGGCCACGGCTCCCACACGCAGCTGACCCACGGCCACCACCACAGCAGCCACGCCGCAGCCAGGAAGGGCAAGGGCCCCGGCGGCCCCGGGGCTCGATGATGAAGGCACAGACTGGTTCCTGACCTGCTGCTCACTGTGAATCCCACCGACGCTTTATGCCTACGCTCATAAAGAGAGTGCAGTATTTACTACCCACTTTGTGGAAGACATCGCTCTGCCTTTTTTGGCCCCGAAACCGAACACACACACACACACACACACACACACACACACACACGCATATCAGTCTGATGGTTGGTCTATTTTCCTTGTTCTAGTTTTGTTTCGATGTGTATTAGTTAGCCGAGGCTTGGGCGGTGTTTGTCGGCGTCACAACGAGAGTGCTTCCAAGACCGATCAGAAGCCGCAGGTTGGTGACAAGCTTCTGTCACTGAGCCACGTCTTCCATTTGTTTTGGGTGTTAACTAGTATCATAGATGTGCACTAGGTCATTTAATTGTTCTGCAGACATGTACGCTCAGTTCGAAGCTGTGGAGGAATCCGAATTTCTAACGTCGACCTCCTCTCCCCCCGCTGTCCCTCCCCAAGTAGATCTGCAGCTTTTCTACTAAAGCCGTTATTTTTCTAACAGAGGATTTAAGTAGACGAACCAACATGGCGACGGAATACCTTTTCAACTGCGCTTTTCCAGTATTCCCAAAATCAACGTGAAAATAATATTTTTGTCCAAAAGAAGAATAGTGTAAAGAAATTTAAAAGATATATATTTCAAATGGAAGTGTGCTGGTCGACTCAGCCGTGCTGCTAACAATTAAAATACTGATTCAGATCATTTGGTTGTTTGCTATTGTAAGTTATTATTACTTTTTTTTTGTTTTTATTTTTGCATTTACAATGGGGAGTTTATATTAATTGTGATGGAAGTCACATGTACAACTGTAAAATGTGAATTCAGCCGCTGTTTTTACTTTTCATTACATTTCTGTGACGGCCTGTTTGTGGATTTTCTCGTGCGTTTTAGAATCAAAACAAAAGGTTCACGTTGAGTGTCCCGACCTGAGCACTACATTCGTTCCGGGGGTTTTGTTTTTCTGTTTATATTGTGATGAAAGCTGAAAGTTCTATATTTGATGTACATAAAGGTGAGAGCAGCGCTGTGGCTCTTTTCTGTCGTTCGCCTGTTTTATTTTTATAGATTGGGTACATGTGAAGAAATGGATCGGCTGTTTTACTCCGTGGAGGCGTGAGGTGGAAAAATAAAGGTGCTTTAATTTGAACCTTTTCTGTTGTGGGACCGCTTCTGATTTTTCCATCCCTTTATGTTATGTCCAAAGAAATATATATGTATAAAAAAAAGAAAACTAATACATTTGAGGAAGTTTTTTATCTTTAGAGAATAACCATTTTATTTCTATTTCTAAAAGAAAGACTAACTCTTGCAAAAAGATATATATCCATCGTCTTATGTGTTGATATTTGCACATAGTTTCCTGCCAAATATTGACAGAAATGGATCTGAATAAATGTTACGGGTAAATCTACAGCAATTATTCAATGGAAAAACTGCTAAAAGCAACTTTATATATGTATTTATAAACTTTACTTGTTCTTAATTTTTAGCCAGTTAATGAGAGCCATTGTATGTAGAAGGGCCAAAGACCCACATGTGGCTCCAGAGGCAGTTGTCACAGACCCGATTTATTGTGATTATGCCCAAACTTTCACTTATGCTTTGATAAATTGAGTTATTGCTCCGGTATTTTCACATTTTATTTATTATAGAGAACACTGCTATGTCTAAGGGCATTTTTTATACAGTAAAAAAATGCATAAAATAGATGTAGTACAAGTTTGACTCCCAAAACAAAGTCAAATAAACCATGGTGTGGATCTCCCAAGGCTTAAAGTATTAAATTTGGTGAAACTTGGGGAGTTTCAATGCGATTGCTTAATCCAATGCACTGGGGTTTAGATAATTTTACGTCAAGACTCGGTCAAGCTCTTCAGAACCCTCTATCAACAGATCAAGCTTGTAAACACAGGACTTCCAGGTCTGGGTTTACTCCAGGCCACTTACACAAACCTAGAGACTACTTGAATGGTGTCCAAAGTACAAGCTGCCCCGGTCATTTTGGGAGTGTCCAACCCCGTTACATGTATTCCTGGGGTCACACATACACACCACACAATCCAGTCAAAGCCGGACCACGATTGAAAAGTATGTGTTCCAGGCTTTATCTTGTGTTTCTAAAGCAAAACTGGTTAGACCACAGGTCAGTGGGGTTAAATGAACAGTTTGGTATAATAGATGCTGCTTATCCAACCCTGCACAATAAAGAGACATTTTTCTTTTCTTTTCCAGATTTTTATTGGTATTTTGACATAAAACTGGATGGACGTTGCTTCACAAACACCACAGCCATTTAGTGATTTTTGTTTACAGTAAACATTTCCTGGTACCTGAATGACCTGGACGGCTTCAGAGCTGGGGAGAAACTACCTGTGTTCTAAGCCAGACTTCCCCTTTGTTACGCCGGCGGCATTCAAATACTAGCACGTCTGAACCTACAGAAAATAACTGAACTGACATGACGGGTTACAGCTTCCGAGAGTTTGGCATCCTACGCTACTGAAAGGGTACGAACAACTGAGCCGCCCACAGATAAGACACCGCAGTCAGAGCGGCCGTCTCGATAGCAAACAGGTGGTGATCCTCCACGTGAGGGCAGCTGCCCCTCATGAACTCCGCCAGCCGGAGCAGGTACTCCAGGTTGTGGCCGGTCTTCCCTCTGCACACGGCAATCTGGGCGCCGATCTCCTCCGGGCTGGCCGGCCCCAGGTAGAGGGGGTTGTCGGCGGTGGCGATGTACACCAGCGCCTGGACGGGAGACCGGTCCACTCCGTGCGGGAAGAAATCCACCATCTTGGTGATGTAGCCGCCGCGGACCGTCTCTCGGACGGTGAGGTACTTGAGGGACTCCTCCAGCTGCGAGCCCGACACCTCGAAAGCCACACCCCAAGTGGTCGCCTGAGGGGGGGGGAAAAAGACAGAAAGAAAGTCAGCTTTGGTGTGGGTGTGGGAACAGCGCAGCTTCAGAAGAAGTTCCACTTACATCATCGTCTTCGATCAACGTCACCACTCTTCCGGGCTGAGGAGAGGAACACAAATGGGTTAACACCATTGCATATAATTGATGTTAAACTCATTCTAAGGCAGATATAGTGCCAATTTTTATTCAAAATGTCTGGTTATCATCCAATGACCGCAACTAGGCGCTTCACGGACCACAATGGGGGTCCCGAGCCAATCTTTAGAAACCCTAGTCACGACACTCAACATGTCAAGCGCCTAAACTCGTCTTTCAAACTCACCGACTCAGCATTCCCGCGATGGAAATTGTCTCCATGCCAGAAACGCCTCTTGTAGCCTTCGATGTAGCCGACCTCGCTCCTCTTGTACTTGAAGTCCGGCTTCCACACCAGTGACCCGTACCCGAAGATCCACAGGCTGCTCTTCCCTGCGATGACGTCTTGAGGTTTCATGTTGATCGGTAGCGTTGACGTTCAAATGGAATCGATGGGATTTTTAAAAAGAAATCAGCCGCGGGGCGACTAGCTGGTGGTTAGCGTTAGCTTCCTCCGGTCCAGGAGGAGAGGTACCGGTTGGCTCGCCGGGATACCGCGTCCGGTATTGGAGCCCAACTGCTTTGCAGTTGCGAAGATGGAGTTTCGGGGTTGGTTTTGCCTTGCACTGTGCATCGCCATTGCATTAGTGTTGCCGCATTATGCCTTAAAAATCCATGGCAGCCGCTTGGGCCTTGTGGCTCGATGGAAGGGGGGGGAAAAAACGACAAAATTTCTTGGCCAGCCGCTGCGCCGGCCTGTGAAAGTGTTACCTTGAGAGAAATGAATGTATCGATCGAGGTTTTTGAGATGTGACCTTTCGAAATACGCCACTGGCTGCAGAGTATCCCCCCCGCGGAGATGTTTGTCAAGCCTGACGCGTTTCCTCGATAAAATGGCGAGGTGACATTCGAGAATTTATAGAGTACTGGCAAATGTAGGCGGAGTCTCACTAATGCTTTCCACCAATGAAATACATGCAGTCTTTCTTTCCTTCCCTTTTTTAGCCAAACAATTTTCGATGCGCTCAAGTAAGGCGGGACTTAGCTACACTCGATATATGATTAGTCCAAATTCTAGTTATGACGTAGTGTCATTTTAGACTGATTTGTCACTGAACTTTCACTCTAATGTACCCGGTTTTTGATTGGTCCGTCTTGTTGTCAGTCTTTTTACTTGCTCTGGCTGATGCAACGTAGCTCAGCATTTCAGATCTCTTGAAGCAAGCCAATAACTTAACAAGACGTTGCATCATATCTTTATTTATATTTGTATATATTCACTTTATTAATAATGTGAATGTCTTACTTCTAGGCCTCGTGTTTTTCTGTAAATTCTGTGAACTGACCTTTGAAGGATCAAACTGAATTTTATTTGATTACAGTTGTCACAATTAAAACATGTAAATAAAATTCATTTTAAATAAAGTTAAAGAAAGTACAAATGGTTATGATTAGGTTAATGGGAGTTTAATCAGCGCTGCCATTTAATGTAATGGATGTTTACATTAGGCCGAAACATATAGGAACTGTAATCTGGTTTCACGGCTCAAGTACCAAGAGTTGGCTTAAGATCAACCTTCCTTTCATATCACACCTCTTGAACTTGGAGAGAACTGTTGAAAGAAGTGTTTATACACATATATATCTGGTGACATTTTCGGTATTTGTTCAGTCCAGCAGAGGGTCACAATGACTTACTCAATGGAATATGTGTAGCAATCCACTGGGTCAGAATGCAGTAAACAGGAAATTTGTTTTAGTTTCCTGCACACACACATGAGCAGGTTCTGTTTATCCAAAAATGTTGGGTAATCATTATTTTGTTTTGTAGAATACCCATCTGGAATAAGAAATCCTTCTACAATAAAATAAAAGAAAAACTGACTTCTTTTCAACCAGTGGCCACCATGGAGAACATTCTGGACGAGGAGATGACTGAACAGCTGTAGGGTTTGTTCAAAACATACCAAGATACCTCCCTCTACCGTCAGATCTTAAATACAGTGAACAGTACAAGCTCATCTCTGCTCAATAAATAGATTATCTATAAATAGGTGGCATTATCTGTTTAATAAGAGGCGAGTCAAGTGTATCATCTCCTCATAGATCCAGTCCAGGAAAGGTTGAATGACCCTCGACGAGACACAAGCTTGCAGCCCCTCACACCTTGCTCTTTCATCTCCATGTGCACCATATCTCAGAGCAGGTGACTTCGTTAAACGTTAAATAAGAATGGAACTTTACCGTATGTCTATGCAATACATCGAAGTATGATCAATCAAAGTGTTTGGACAGAAATGACCACCTTTACATTCTTAGGGACAAAAAGGGATAAAGTTGCAAGTCTGAGAACACCGTTTCACCTGTAAAGCAGATGGAGGCATCAACAACACTTAAGGACAGTAAAAGATGTTATTTTGGATTGATCTGATCCTTAGTCCATTATAATTTGCATGCAGAGCTAAAATGATGTGAGAGCAAGGCAGGCTACAAACCTGTCTGAGTGACAACCAGGAAGGATAGGTCAAAATTCTAGCAAGTTAATTTGATAAGCTTGTGGAAGAAAATTCACGTGTCTGATCCAAATTCAGAATTTCTCCTCTGTAGGTCAATAAAGGCTGTTTTCATTTTTATGCTATTACCTTCAAATCACCCAATAAAACGTAAATTTCTTAATTCCAAGTCAAATTTTAAAATGTCTTTTGTTAATTATTCTGGCATTTAGCTAACAAAAGTAATTATAGTCGTCTCAATTGACCTAAAACAGAAAAACAAATGACTGAGTTGGTTCCGGAAGGGGGAAAATGATGAGTCTTTATATTCAGGGAAGCAAATATCTGGTTTCAAAAACAGATCTTCCACAGGGTTCATCTGACTTATACAGAAAGGCATCTTTTCTTGTAATTGAAATGATTTTTCATGGCGAATGCTGTTTGAATAGGCAGAACATGAGAGGGGTTGGAGTTTGGTTTGGTCTTCTGCTGACCACTTCCTTCCTGTGCCTGGGGTTCTTACTGACACCTAGTGTTAATTAAAGAGACAACTGCAGCTGAGGAGAGGCATGAATGCTAGTCAGCTGCAAACAAAACAGCAAAAAAAAAAGAAAAGAGCAAAGCACAATTTTAAGTTAAACCAATCAGACACAACAAAACAATAAAACATAAAAACACACACACACACACACACACACACATACACACACAAAACAACTTAAATTTGAAAGTGCAGCTGTAACCATCACGAGGTGGCTAAAAAAACAAATAAATGTAGTTTAATGAGCTATTGAATTTTTATAATATCAAAGAACTACAAATGCTAAATTAGAAATTTAAAAAAGGATGACAAGCAGCTGTAGCCCCTGCGTGGAAGCAACAGTTCTTTAAAGAAAAGGAAACCAAAAGCAAGGAGCACAGAGGAACTTCCAGATTCCTCAACTGCATTCGAAATGGGAAAAGTTGCTGTGGCAATGACAGAAAAAATTACTAATTTCCTCAGTGTTTAAAAAAAAAATAACACTAATTGAGGGTGTTTGCTTGCAACTCTTTGTATTATTTTGAGGTTGCTTCCTGAGACTTTGAGTCATCTGTGCGATCCAGAGCAGAACGAAGGGAGCGATGCGTGAGAAAAACCGCTGGCCCTCGCCGGCATGTTCTGCAATTTTTAATCAAGGAGGAAACAGGAACTGATGTCACTGGGTCACAAACAGGATGCTGTGATTATAACACAATGAAAATGCCGGCCTGTGTTATGGACACCCAGAGGCCAAAGAGCAGAGCCCTAGCAAGTGCGAACCAGGGGGTGTGTGCGTCCGCTGATTGGTGTGAGGATGGTGACCATGGGAAGAAACTCTTGAGCGCTATCAGGCTGGGTCAGGTAGCAGACCAAAGTACGAGGTGCTTTAACTGGATGATTAATCATTGCGATGGCATCTATATTTTTCCTGAGCGGAGCAGGAAGTTCCCTTTTCCAAACTTTTCTGTTGTTTTTGCTGTAGTTTTGTAATCTGGGAGATGAGGATGCCCAGGTCAAACTGTTGACAGGATGTGTGCAAAGGGGGGCTAAGAAAAAAAACCCCAAACAAATTCTGTGCTGAGTGTTGATTGCTCTTGATTAGTGGGTGTTGACTCTTACAGGATCTCTGTTAATTGGAGGCACAAGGCATTTTCAAAATCCGGACGAGCGATGAAGAATAAGACGAGACGGGGTCACTTTGAGCAACAATTTGTTGGAGCTGTTAATCAGTTTGTTCTGACAACTTTTCTAAAGCCGGTACCTTTTCATTTATGTGGATTCCTCCCAGATTCACTGGCTCCCATCTGGTTTGGCCCTCCCCTCTGATGACGTGGGGGACCCGTGCCAGGGCCTCTCCCCCAGCTTTGTTTACTGGAGTGGGTGGTATAGTACCGGGCATTGAAATATTGCTCCTAACCCTGAGGGGGAAGCAGGCAGTTGGGGAGCCTGCAAGAGCCTCAGTATTTTTTTATTTTTTTTATGGGAGGAGGTATATGCGCAGTGTGGGTCATGCACACGAGGTGAGAGGCATGGCATATGCTGCTGTTTTTATGGCACCGCAGACTCACTCTGTGAGCTCCCCCCACACGGCATCTGTTTGGCTGGCTATACGAGCATTACCAGAGGGGTGAGGGGCTTGAGGTTCCCCTTTGCCCCGCGCCTTGGCTTTGTTTCACCATTTCCAGCTCGAGGGGGTGGTTTCCCTGGAAACGGATTTGAATTTCAAGCCAATTTAGGGGCCAGAGAGAGAGAGATAGAGAGAAACAGAGAGAGAAAGGGTGGGTGAGTGGAGTAGGAGCCAAAAGCGTTTCCAGGAATTACTCGAGGTAGTGATGGTACAAGCAAGGGAGCTTTTTGTCTCTAAGTGACCTAGTCGCTGTGTTGGGGCTGGACCTCAATGCTGCATCTGACACCACTGATTCCAACCTCTTCTTATCGACAGTAGTTTTGTCGGAATCAATGAATCAATGAATCAATGAATCTTATCGGAATCAATGAATCCAACATACACTCAATATGTCTTGGTAAAGTCTGCCGAGACAAATATGACAACTGGACTTCAGTTTAGGGTAGTTTTTTCAGAAACATTGCTTCTGAAGAGAACCGACTCTAAAAGAATCATTGGGTGCTGCAACGTCAACAAGTCAGCTACAGTCTAGTTGTCGCTGGAGTCTGTTGTTTGACAAAAAACTATGATGTACATGTTTTCTCATATAGTGACAGGTTTGAATGGTACACTGATGACACCCTGCCTTATGTATATGTGAAGCCAGATGTTTTTGATTTGGTACAAAGCCTAGATGTACGTCCTGGGAAAATAAAGCTCCAGATGCAACTGTTGGGAACCTTGGTGTCAATGCAAATATTCTCTTCAGCTCAATGTGGAGGATCCCGCTCTTTCTCTTAGGGTGAGTGCAGCTGTCTGACAGTAGACCATTTTAGCTAGCACACCAGGATGATTTACATCAAGACCTCAATGCATCTATCCATCTCCTGCTCCTTTCTGCCATAACTCGTAACCAGAAACTTGACCTTCTGTTGTAAGAAGACAAAATCTTAAATATTTGTTTCGTAATTTTTTCATTTAAATTACACATTGCAATAAGCTGCCTACATTGTACATATTTAGTTTTGTTGATGTCAAAGCTATCTGCCCTATTTAAATTATTTTTACATTTCATTATTATTGTATACAAACCTTTTAATCTTGACTCTCATTTTAATTCTAGCCCCGAGTTTCACTTCAAAAGGTGCTATAAATTGTGTGAGTGCAGGGAAACAGCTGACTTTCACAACTCAAAATCTTTAAAACCAGACATAAATAAGCACACAACACATGGTATTGTTTCTTGTCAACGTCATTGTTTAGAAAGCACCTCAAAAAATAACTTTCTTTTTTTCCATTTAGTGACAAACAGTTTTATTCCTCAGAAGTTTGGTCCTTATAAATATGCATTATATACAAAATAATATTATAAAACATATAAAGAGCAGTGTCATATTTAAATTAAACTCTGAAAATAATCATTTAAAAAAATTACATTATTGGTTTTTCTACTTTTTTGAAATTTACTATAGGCAGGCAGTGGTGTGATGGTCTTTTCCTTCTCCTTTCGACTCTGTTATTTTTGTCTTTTCAGTTAGCCTGCATAAGAAATACATTCCTATGCACACTTTCTCTGGGATTTTGCTGGCACTGCGCTGACTGTTTGGGCTCCTGTGGTTTTTCTCATGAAATCCCTGTTGATTAAGAAGTGTTCTCTTGTTTTCCATTCTAGGTTTTTTATGGTAGTGCAAATGAACAAAGAACAGACAAGGGCACAAATTTAGCATTGAAACCCCTCTTTTTAAGGCTTCTGTAGTGAATTTGGGCTGCATACAATCTCCACCCTTGCGCTGACCAAGTCCAACTAGTCCTTTCTTTGTCAACGCGATGAACAGCCAAGGGATATGTTCGCATATTCGCAGCTCTCGTTGTTGCCGACGTTGGACCGGGACAGCGGGTGAATTCACTCCTTTTGACCCTGAGTCTTGCATAGCAGGCAAAGCTGGCAGGAGTGATTATTGAGGAGGGAGCAATAGGGCAGGTGGGGCTGGGGTGATTTGGAGAGTCAGATCTTAGGCACCTTTTATTTCTGATTGGTTGGCTTTCAAAGTCATGATTATCAAACAAGGCCAGGTCAGATACGAGGGGCAAATATCCACCTTTCTTTCTTCTATTAGCTGTCCAGGTTGGCTGAGATACTAAACGAGCATTTCAAAGATGCTTTGTCCATCTTCAAACCGCATCTGGTCAGTCTTATTTGCCTTCCGTCCATTGGGGAAGGTCCATCATTGTACACGCTCTGCATACAAACACTTGGTCAACATTAGGTCGGTCAGCCCTGTCCTCCTTCCGCCATGTTTCGATTTCTTTACAGGGCTATCGTCTCGGCCCTCAACAGTTCTTCGGTGTTTCAGAGCAGCAATGAGCATCTAAAACAATACCCGGACTCCTCTCAGCATTTTGTAAACAATCCAGAACATTACATTCTGTCTCGATTGTGTCTCAGTTATGCGTCCAAAACTTCTCTGACCCCTCGCAGTTTATACCTGTGGGAGAAAAAGAGAGGCGAAAAGAAGTTAGAGTAAAAGCCAAGTCTATTTGGTTGTTCTGAACTGTATGAATCAATTAAAATAAAAGATTTTCCAAGCGTCGTAATAGTTCACGAGTTATTCTCTTTTATATTTAACTTGGAAAGATAAAAAGGATTCCGCCAAATGCCACAAAAATAAAATACAGCACCTTTGAGACCAAGCAGAGCCAAAAATGTGTGAGAAAACATTATGCGTAAGGTTTTTAGGTTATCATGTGGCCAAGATAAAGAACATTCAGTCTAACTTACAGAAACCAATAATGCATATATATGGGGTTTCCTGAACTTAACTCCAAAAATCTACAGTTCTTCCATAAATAGCCTGATCATTATTGAGGTATAGTGCACTTGGGACAAAGTAATGCGTTTAAAATCCAAGAAAATGCTTACCTCAGTTGCTATGACGCACTCCCTCCGCTCCTCCGCTATAACAAATACCGACTGGTACATGGAGTCTCTTGAGGAACATATTGTAGATATCCTACACTCTGGCTTTTCACTTCAAACACAAAGTGAAAGTTGTGTTAATGTACGAATACTCACAAGGGACAACTGTGTGTTAGCAACTGCAGGTGAGGAACAATGCAAAGTTTTCCTTCCAAGATAGTAAAAAAACAAAAAAACAAGCTGATGTGTTCACACAAACAAAATCCTGGCCTTAAGTAGGAAGGAAATCTTCTTAGCATTTCTACTATAGCAGGACATCATTGATGCGGTTTGTGTGCTTTATATGTGTTCTTCAAATTCGTTGAAGGGAGGTTGCATAAAAAGTTAAAAAAGAGCAAGTTTGTCCTTTGTAGTGGATAACAATATAGGTGTTTCTTGGCTATTATTTTTGTTTTAAATCTGGGGTTAAAGGTAATGGCTAGTCAGAGAAGGTCAAGATTAAAGGGGGCTTCAACGCATTGAAATAAATCCAATGACCAATAAGTTGCTCTCACTTACACTGAGTAATATAAAAGAAACAAATAATAATAATGCAGTGAACCTTTACAGTTAAAAGATTCATAAAATAGCATTTACGCAAATTGCTAAGATGTTTTTCATATTTGAGTTACGTAAGCATGCTTTGGTGTTGGACCATCCTGGACTAGCCGTTAGCTTTGTCTTCCTGGACTTTAAGACGCCGAAAGATTTATCGACTGAAAGTGCCAAATGCTTAGAACCTTTTAACAGAACGTCCCTTAAAAAAAATCCCGAAAGTGTTATTTTGGAAGAGTGTTTCCCCTTACCTGTACATTCTGCTCAAAGGCATTTTATCTTCTAAACTCTTGTCATAAATAAGACTTTTATCTTCTTGTGACTTTTCGTCCTTAAAATCCTTTGTTTTAGAGTTGTAAGAGTCCAAGTGATAGTTTTTGTGGATAAAGTTAGATTTTTCTGAGTCACAGTCCACCTCCAGACTGAGTTTCTGGTTGGTGTTTTTCAGCTGCGATGCTGGGATCAAGTTATCACTTTGCACCTTTGAAAGGTTGTTCATAGTCTCCGTTTCTGCACCTTGACCCCGCGCCTGCCTGTGGATGTGCCTTAAAGCAAATCCCACCATGCACAGTAGAACCAGCAGCGCAACCAGACCCACTGCCAGAGAGACCGCCACCCACTGGAAGCCATCGTCGCCCGTCACTGGAGAGGTGAAGGTGGCAAAGGATTCACACCGAGGCCCAGTGTAGCCTGGAGGACAGGTGCAGACCGCCGGAGTCTTCCCTGGGCCACTGCCTGTGGTGCAAATGCCTCCATTGAGACATGGCCGTACGAAGCACTCGTCCAGGATTCTGTCACAGTTTCGTCCACCATAGCCCGCAGGGCAAATGCAAGCATAGTCATTTATTCGGTCTTGGCAGGTTCCTCCATTAAGGCATGGGTTTCCAGCACATTCGTTGATGTTGATCTCGCAGCGCTGTCCAGTGAATCCTGCGCGGCAGCTACACATGCGCATGCCGCCTTGGAGCAGACACAGACCACCTGAAAAGGATGAAATGGACAATGATGACTAAGTGTAGACTTTTCATAGTGAGAAACAATCACAAAGAACTTAATCCCTCTTGGGTTCACACATCTTTGTCAAATTCATTGGGACCACAACACTGTGCATTGTTGTCCTCAACAGAGAACAACGTCTTAGAGGGCTGCATGTTTACAAGACGACACAAAACTGAACTGCATTTGGATATTTATCGCCTTTCACCAGCAACTGCAGCAAGCTGTGGTGACATTTACAAGCCGTTGCTCCGAGCTGCCAAATGTTTATGTGGAAGACAATAGACACCAAGTTCTCAACAATTCCTGTTGTTTCACACTGCTTCCAGCAGCAGGAATTTAAAAGCTTGGTGAGACAGAGGGGTAGCAAGGGGAAGTTCAGAAAAGGGGGGTATGGGAGGCCAAAGATCAGAGGAAGACCGTACCATTAGCACAGGGAAGCGACGTGCATTTGTCCACTCTCTTCTCACAGTTGAGTCCGGTGTAGCCAGGAGGACACTCGCACATGTAGCTGCGGCCATTGTCTTTCTCCCAGCATTTGCCGCCGTGGAAGCACGGGGACTCAGCACATGTTAGAAGGCTGTGCTCGCAGTGGGAACCCTCAAAACCTTGGAGACATGTGCACCTGTATCCGGTCTCCAAATTCTTAAGAAATGCAAGAAGAAAAAAAAAAAAGTAGGCCTCAAATAACAGAAGCAACAATCGGCAGGTATGATCCCTTATTCAATCAACTTACAGCGCATATGCCTCCATTCCTGCAGGGGTTGCTGTCGCATTCTTGCATCTCCAGCTCACAGTTCACCCCTGTGAATCCTGGCAAGCAAGTGCACGTGTAACTCCCTTGGCCTGTGTTCATGCAGGTGGCACCGTTCAAACAGGGATGGTGATGGGTGCAGAAGTTCAGGTCTGAAGAGGGGAGGGCAGAAAAGAGGGTTTGTTTACAGAGAGGCAAAGGGAGGGAAAAGAGCTGCCTACCCTTGATGTGTGTGTGGAAAGTTCTGAACACGCTTTAGGGAAAACCTAATTTACTAATGCTTTCAAGTTCGTAATATGAGAGCATCTTTTCTCAAAAGAAACAAGTGGTAAAAGTTGTGTGTGGCGTACCTTGGTCACATAATAGGCCTCCCCAGCCCTCCTGGCAGTTGCACTGCCACGGCAGCTGGCAGGTACCGTGCTTGCAGGCCGGGTACTTCCTGCACTCATCGCAGAACGTGCCCTGCCAGCCTTCCCTGCATCTGGAGAAATGACAACAGATGTTTCTGGATTACTCTCTTCTAAGTAACATCAGAAATTTCTTTGTGTACAAAACATCAACCGTTTTAAACATGCAAGCTATTGACTTTGATTGATTAAAAGCAAACAACCATGTGTTATGGTTTAGTTAGGAATTTACTGGCTTGAACCTAAAGAAATGAGAGAGCAGTTCTGCAACATTAGCAGATGTTCCATCACAGTTAATTCCCATTAATACTGCATGATGACTGAAATCACTGCAGCACAGTGACAAGTTGCATAGTAGACTTTTGCTGAAGTGATGCAAAATCATGAATAAGCAACTTATAATTATAGACCAATTGCTATGCGCAGTCAATATTATTTTTATACGCTGTGCTGCAACTTCTGCCAAACCACCTGAACCAAAGAAGGAGCATCACATTGTTTTATATCTCAAGTATTTTATTCCCAGTTGGGGACAGTTTTTGCACAGCAAATGATGGATTCATGTCTAAAACAAGAGCAGCAGAAACTTGAGGAGGAATTTCTCCCAGGGATGGGGCTGAGTGTGCAAATTATTCTTGCTGCTGAGCAATGGGACGCGGCAGTGACAGGAAGAGAACGTGGGAAGAGGAGAAGTTAGTGAGAGCAGCGTGTCATTTACAGAATTTGGTAGATCTGAACCTCTTTTATTGGATTACACTAAAACAGCTTCTCTACTACTTTTCTTTTCACGATTTTAAAGATAAATTGCAAATTTGGAAGTTATGGTTGTTTTGGTGAAATCTCAGTGAACTACACTTTTAGTTTCTGTGTTTTTATAATTAGTATTATGCTGACTGTGACTATTTTTTTAATTTCATGCTGTAGTCTATGTATTTTGCTGGTTATAGATTCTTTTAGATTATTTTTTGTTTGTTTGTTTTAGTACCTTACGTCCTTTGGTGTCTTTTTCAGTCTTTGTTTCATTACTTTAGTTCAGATCTCGTTTTTTAAGGACATTGATGACTGCATTGGTAAAGATATTACTAA
The DNA here is from genome assembly GCF_027474105.1 of Poeciliopsis prolifica. Taxonomy (NCBI): domain Eukaryota; kingdom Metazoa; phylum Chordata; class Actinopteri; order Cyprinodontiformes; family Poeciliidae; genus Poeciliopsis; species Poeciliopsis prolifica. The sequence continues at coordinate 1,793,517 of NW_026562395.1, forward strand.
TATGCTGACAAGTACGGTGCTGTTTCTCTTATTAATAAGCTATGATGCATGACGAGAAGCACAAGCAAATGTGAAAGCAACAAACACTGTTCTCATAGCCTGTGTCCCAACACATATTTCAACACTTCATAATATTTGATACTTACACACACTCCCCAGGATTGGAGCAGTTCCCATTCCTCTCGCTACACCCCTCCAGACAGATAGCTGCAGCGTAAAGAAAAAAAACAAACAAAGATAAGTCACTTTTTAAAAATAAGTGCTAAGGCACTGACTCTGAAGGAAAATACAATTGTTTAAAAATAACTGCTGGGTTGTAAAGATGTCAGGTAATCCTTTAATACTTCACAATAACAACCATGAAGGCTAAAGAGGTGGTAATTTCTCCAAATAGCACACTGCGGGTGTCCACGTTTAAGTGCGTGAGGCTTTAGTCTTTTTTAACTTTGGTCATGAATCTAAACCTGTCCGACACACCCTAGTTACAGCTGCCCCTTAAAGAGAGGGATGGGGCCGGTGGGGGTCTGCGGTGGGTGGGCAGGGCAGGGCAGGGCAGATAGTTTGTTTGTCCTGTTTTAAGTGCCCCGGTCTTGCATGACACCGATTCGCAGGACAACATATCAGGCGGCTGACAGTAAAGCGGCCCGCTTTAAGTCCGGAACAGATGCTTGCTCTCAATAGCAGACAGCTGTCACTATTGTTGTTTGTGGTCCGCCGCAGCCATATTTGCAGCTGCTACCGCCGCGCGCCCAACAATGGAAGGGGCTAAACATCGGTGGCGCGTGGCGGACAATAATGCCGCGATTAACCTTGGCGCGTGCTGTCGCCCGGACTCCTCCTATCGATGCTCGCGCCCCCCTCCACCTCCTTCTTTCCCGCCTGCGGATTATGTTACCGGGCACGCGCGCGTACAGTGTCCCCTGAAGGGGGAAACTGCTTACTGAACGAGGGTTCGCTTCAAAATGTCTTTTACACGAATAGCAAATTCGCAAATGATTTCTTTAATCGTATTATGAAACGGATATCGAGGGTGGGTAAGAAAAATGAAAAGTTCAGCGTCTGTATCAATTTGCTGGCCCAACACGAGGAACAGCTTTTGATTAGGGGTGAGATGAGGGTCCTAATTGCTATGAAGTACTAATGTTATATGTTCCCTTAAGCAGAGTTTTACTTCGGAAAACCTTATTTAACACCCACAGGCTCTTACAGTACCACTAATACTTCTTTTACCTGAATATTTGAGTATTGTGCATTAAAAAAAAAATTAACATCAACAATGTATTTTTCTTTAACTCACATTCTTTAAATAAATATATAGTTAGTAGTAGATGTTTTTTTTTAAACATACTCAGTTTGAAAGCTCATTTTCATAGCGTTATGTTTCACAACAAACTTTGTTGCGTAGAGTAAAAATGACTGAAAGATAAAGTAAAAATTCCTTAAACCCACAAATATTTCTCTTTGTAATGCTACAACTAGTGATTGGTAAGGTATTTTAAATCCAAAGTAATTAGAAACTTGAGAGATTTTTTTTAAATGAATAAAATTGATATTTATTAACCTGTCATTAAAAGTAGATCCATAATTTTAAAGTTTTGACATTTCTATCTTAATGTTACAAATCCATGCATCGGGGCACCTGCAGACCAAAGGACACTAAACCCAGGTTTAGGGACCTTAACACCCTGGTGTCTTGGACTGGCTCTGTTTTTATCATCAATGTTTGAATGTTTATACATTACACATCTTGCATAAGCATTATTATGGCTTACCATTGAAAAACATGTGTGTTGCTTTATGTGATTTATGGATTGATGGCACTTAAATATCAAAACAAATGTGGATTTAATCTTACAGAAAGAATGCCTTAGTTGCTGTGTTGGTAGAAAGTGGTAGCTACCTAACCGACTATGCCTTTATTTTCACTTGGACCTTTAAAGAAATAATTGAGATACTTTTGTGTCAAAAACATTGATACTCCATTAGGAAGTTTGTCCTTAATTAGACTAGTTCATGTAACCTACTTCCAAAATGTCAACCTGTTCAGTTTTCTGATTTACTTAGAAAAAAAGTACATTGTAAAGCACATGACAATGACAATTCTAGTTCTCTTTGGTGCCCCCTGTTGGTTTGGGTCCTCTACACAGCTGCTTAGTTTGCTTTTGCATTGTGCCGGCTCAGCAGTCTCTAAGTGTAAGTTACACTAAACCCAAATGAACAGTCTTGCTCACATCCATGCATGGGAGTGTGGGAGCGGATGGGAAATTATGGTGTCTGAAAGATGCTCAATCTGTCTTCTCCCATGTATATTTTCTGTAGTCACGCACGATTGATGTGTGTGCGTAATTGCAACACGTGAGCCCATCTGGTTAGAATTTGGCGCCACGGTCAAAATAGCGCATGCCAGTTTCTCTTTCGCCACCAGTGTGACACGGATGACAGATCCGCTGTCACCCGTGTGGTCGCATATCCAGCACATGGTTGCTATTACTCTCACGGTGCCTCCTTCCAATCTACTCTTTGATTAATTTGTTTTTGGTGAAAGGGGGCGGTGGGGTCCTTTGGTATTTTTGGACTAAAATGACATCAGGGGCTCTCCTGTGGGCTCATTTGGGGCTTTTCAGAGTGTGGGTCTGCAGTGTGGTCAAGTGGGTTCCAACCAGCTTAATGTTGTGTTTACAATCCCACAACCAGTTACATTTCAGAATTATGTGATAGAAATGGGCCATCAAGGAGCACTGCACAACAAAACCGCCTGACGGACAAAGGTATTATTAGGAAATCTCTGGCTGAAAATCTCCTTGGACCTCAGTGGGGATGACACCTTAATCTGTGACTTCTTTTCTTGGCATAAATACAATCAGAAAGTCAAGCTCCTTACATGTGATTGCACAGGGAGCATCTAATGGCTCATGATCTTAGATGGCAAAACAAATATCAGCAGTTCAAGTTCAGACCAAGACTTTTGGTCTGGTTCATATCGCAACCAGAAGAGAGCTAGCCAGGTGAGAAACCAAAAGATTTGGCTTACGTTCTTCACAGTATTTCCCTTTCCAGCCAGGAAGACAGGACAGCTGACCGTCCCTGGTGCAGGTGTAGTGACCAAACCGATCGTCTCTTGGCGTGCACTTTTTGGAACAACTTTCCCCGTAGTAGCTCTCGTTGCAGATGAACCGATAGGAATATCTCAGCTCCGTCTGTTTCTCGGTTTGTGTGTCCTGGGACCAGTCGGTTCCTACGCCCAACTGTCTTTGGATGGCAAAAAAGCTAATCATAAAGTCTGGATTGTTGGTATCTGTAAAAGATGAAAGCTCAATTAGAAAGAGAGAAAAGAAATCAAAATGGTTTAATTTATAAATTTTTTTAAACGTGCCGCCGTCTTGTGACGATGAGGTCAAACAGTAATCCAGTTACGTCTTACTAACTTGCCAAGCACACACACTGCATCCCTTATCAAATCCCATATAGCTGAGATGAAAGATAAAGTCAGGTCGAAATTTTCTCTTTTCTTTCTTTCCTGTCAGCAGAAAAAAAAAAAACATTCCCAGGCCCAGACTCCTCTTCCAAAGGGCAGAACAGAGTAAGGTGTAAAATACAGGAAGATGTAGTCAGGGGCTTTTGGCAGGCGCTGTGTATTCTCACCAAGAGCCCACAGCTCTTTCCCACGCCAAAAATAAAACTAGAGGAAGTTCAATTGTATTGGGCATAAGAATGAAAAAGGTGCTCTGAAGTTCATAATAAAGGGACGCAGAGGCGTGAAAAATGTCTCAAAGTATTCACATTTAACATTACAAGTAAATGTCTAATCAGCCCCTTCGAATCAAATATGCTTTAACTTGTATCTGTGAATAGGAAAAAGGAAAAAAAAATAAAAAAATAAGGAGAGCTCCCTCCTGTGGTAGTATATGTTGCACTCACCTACAGGTAGATTTCCATCAGGTGAATGCCAGGCCTCAATAATTAATGAAAATGACCCCTGAGGAGAAAAGCACATGCAGTCGGTGAAACTGTTTAGTTAATAATTTCACAACTTTTAAACGTTTTTGTTATGTTTTTTTATTTTTTTTATTTCCTGATTCTGTGTCGTAGTTCAAATGTATTACGGTTAGGATGTATGGAGACTTTTGCGGGTTACAGTGAACCATATACAGCACAGTGTATGGCTCCTGGAGATTTTAAAGTGAGCGACGTCGTAGCGGCGCAATCTGGTCGTCGCCAGAGCATTACCTAATGACATGGATTAGACGAGCGGACCAATAACCGGTGCGCTCCCAAAACGCACAGCTGCTCTCCCGTTTAAAACAACAACAGCAACAACAACAACAACAACAACAACAACAACAACAACAAAACAGCACAATAGGGGCCGCTGCTATGACACAAACAATAATAACGTGGATGGATGCATTTATGCTGCGCGCCTTCCACGCCCTTACCGGCCATCCGAACTTGAAGGGGATTTGAATGGGTCTGGGTAAAGTGCCGCTGTCCTTGGCGCTGAAAGAGTTCGTCCCCAGCACCGGTGTCTCCCCACTCCCAAAGATGCAGTCGCCCGGCGACACCACAGCCTGGTAGTTCTTCAGGCAAATTTTGAAATAAGTCCTGCAGCTGGGCGTGCACGCGTTCCCGTTTGCCAGCAAGCCTTTGTGGTTTTTAAATTCGTGGAGATCTACCTCAAAAACTCCCGAACCAAATACCTAAAATAATGTAAAAAACAAACAAATAAAAACAAAAAACAAACAAAAAAAAAAAAAAAACAAATGAAATAAAGGGAGGGAAAGTGAGACGTTATTTGAGAAAGCGTGAAAACAAAACAACAACCGTCTCATCGCTTGTTTTCGATCCTCATTCTTCATCCTCCTTCATACCTGTAATATTAACGTGGTGCTGAACGCGATGGTAAAGGTGAACCAGGCTGCCATCCTTCTCGTTTCTCCAGGGCAGCCGTGTCACCAGCCGCCAGAAACCGCAAAGCCTCCTTACTCCCAAGTATTTAAGCCCAAGAAAATGATTTGCTTTTTTGGCAAAAGCAACAATCTAAAAAACACACATAAATCCTGCGAAAGCTCCTTGTTGCCGTGCGTCAAAAAGGGTCCAGAGGAACGGTTCCCAAATCTCAAAGTTATCCAGAAGCCGAGGGAAGACCAGAATATCCACAGCCGCGCGTCTTTTTCGGTCAGCAGGCGTCCTCTCCTTGTATATACTCCACAGTGTGTTCCTCCGTTGAGTGCGTGTAAAGGCTCAAAGCTTGTTTTGGTGCTGAACTCGGTGCGTCAGTGCGCCACGGACGTTCATCAGCCTCCTTATTACTAGTGAATGAACCGTAGAGCGTCTCCTCCTGGATATATAGATGTACACTGCGCGGCTCATTACATAAACTGTCACTCACCCAACATGGCACCGCCCCCGATCACATATTCAACCCCCTTCCTTTCCACCCTAACAACAATTATCCAGATTTAATTCTCAATGGCCCCACCACTATTAACGAACCCGGAACATGTGTTAATGAATTTCTACAACCGAGTGCGCACACTGGGATGTTTTACGCAAGGGGACAATCCGAGAGGAGACAAAACTTTGAGTGTAGAGAGGATCAATTCAATTAGGGTAGCTATTTCTTCGTGTGCTGTTTTTGCAGTTTGTTCCACTCAATTGCACGCCTAATCAGCCCCCTCACTCCATGAGTCCGCCCGGAGACAGCACTCGGACAGGGCGCGCATGGGAGTCTCCCCGGGGATGGATCACAGACAATGGCAACAGCAATAAGATTAAACGGTAAACCAATAGTTAACTTCAAAGTTCAACCAACTGAATTGCAGTGGGGTAGTTGGTTAACTGTACGTGCTTTTAGAGGCAAAAAACCGATGCGATCTAAATTATGTGTTTCGATTTAGAATGTGATCAATGCCCTCAAGACAGACATCAGCAACACTTTGTTTTTGCGCACGATTGCTGGTGCTTACGTGAAATCACTGCTTTTTACTGCTGCCGCGGGCGTGTTTCATCTTGTACCTGGCGTGTGCCCTTTCGTGCCCACCCATACATTTTACGGTTAACAGCAGCGTGCCTCCTATTGTTGTCGCGCGTGTCTCTCTCTCGCCCTCATGCGGGTGTTTTGTGCGGGACGGGAGACATAACTATTCAGCTGTATGCAAATCAGCACTCTCCCTCTCTCCGTCCCTCCCTTTCTTTCTCCCCCCCTCCTCCCCCCCTCTCTCTCTCTCTCTCTCTCTCTCTCTCTCTCTCTCTCTTACTTGTGGCCTTTAGGAGAATCAGGCTATTTCAAGCTCCAGGTTCTCAGCAGATGAATCAGCCAGTTTATCAAAAGGAAAGATGCGTCTCGATTAAAATCTTTACGGCGAAATGCGAGCGCAAAAAGATTGTTATATTTCTCAAAAATACTATTTTTCTTATTCTTATTTTTTGCGTTTTCTCTCAGCATTCCAACGGCACATTACTTGGTCTTTATAATTTGATTTAAAGTATTTGTTATCCGATCGCCTGTTTCTCTCACTTGTACCATCTGGTGGGTGATAAGAGTCTAAGCGCATCCAAAATTCAATAGCAACGCAACTCAGTTGCATTTACTTCACTAACTTTTTAGAATAAATCATTTTAGGAGTAGTTAATATAATAATAATAATAATAATAATAATAATAATAATAATAATAATAATAATAATAATAATAATAATAAAGTATTTTTTAATTGAATTAATATCAAAGCATCAAAATATTGCATTGTGTCATCCCACATCTTGAAATTTGTGATTAAAGCTCAGGGTAAAAAGATATTCATATTTTAAATATGTACTTTATTTTATCTTAATGTGGCTGAAAGGCATTTGGGATTGACCAAGCATGACGTTCAACATCTTTGTTTCTATTAGGCTTATGTAATAATAATAATAATAATAATAATAATAATAAAAACAATTAACCATTTATCTGTTTTTCGGTGACAATAAAAAGTAGTCAGCTTTAGATAGTCATAAAAAACGCTTATGGTTGCCGAAGTTTGAACTTACAAATAAGAATAAATCCCCTCAAAAAACCCTTACGCCCAACCCCGGTCATATTTTAGATGATATTGCGTTCTGTTTTTGAAAAATAAAAACATAAAACAAGACTTGGACAGTCTCTCTTGTAACTTTCTCTCTGAGCTCCACTTGATTTCAACGTGTTTGCTTGTCGTCTGTCATTTTCCACCAATAAACTGTGCGCAACTGAGAGTGAAAATGGAGATCATCTATATTTGTTCAGTGTTCATAGGAGGCAGACATGATGGACTGGCTGAATGCATGTCATATTGACACACCTGTTGTCTGCAGCGAGTCCACAGAGACACAATGGCTTTGGCTTGGCGGACTGTATTCTATAGTCCTACTTCTCCTTCTGCGACTTGTTGACATGAGATGCTTGATGGTTCTTTCTGATTGTTGTTTTTTTTGTACAAAAAGAGGAGTCTGTTGCTGCCATGCACACTTTGAACTTTTGTGCCTTGGGCTCTTTTTTTGTTTGGACTTTTTATTCCAGGTTGGTGCTCTTTAGTTGGTGCCAGTGATGGGTTTTAATCGTGGATATTGCCTCGCTTATCTCGTTTTATAGCCATCTGTTTCAGTCGAGGTAACATGAAATGGCAATAAAAAAGTGTGACAACCACAGTTGATGTATTTAACAGGTGAACAGAGGTGATAACACAAAAAAAACTCCACACTTTGAATAGAGAGGAGAGGGTACTTATGGCCTTTTCTTTTCATAAAACTGACCTTTATTACAGTATTGCCTATGTCAGATGGCTTTTGTTTTATTATATTGCTTGCTCTGGGTACACATCTCACAAACGGAGGTATCGACAAATGGCCCAGGGATTGTTAGTAGTGTTTCGGAGGGTTGTTAAATTTAAAGTGGAAATAAATTTAATGTGGAAAGGTTTTCTGAAGGGAATGCTGTATTTTACCAACCAGTTCAAACACAAAAACATTGCTCCTTCTTTAGTGAGCATGTTGAGTTTTGATTATGAAAAAATCCATCACAATCAGTTAGCTAACTGCAGCTAGTTATGATTCGATATTTGTCATGAACTTGTAAGTAAATTTAAGTGAAATTTGTTCAATTAAACAAAACATAAATATCGATCAGCTCTCCATTGCTCGTTTTAGTCCACTGCATTGCAGTCAGTGGGATATTTTGGTGATTATAGCCAAACTTTCTTTTGATTACCACTAAAGGATGTCAAAGTAGCACCAGTAGCACTTGTACCAGTTTGGAAACCAAAGCTTCAGGGTGAAGTGGTTAAAAGCAAATCCAGCACCATTTAAAATATTTAAGCACATGCTGTTTGATGTCTACACGTACAGACATCTGCAATAGTTGTGCTTAAACTGCTGTCAACAAAAGCTTTCTGTGGTTTTATTTATAACACGCCTTGTTGGGAAAGCATTGTGTCCTTACACTCTAATGCAACGCAAGGCAGCAACTTGAGCCTGCAACAAACCAGCTGCTACCAGCTGCTCACCCTGAAACTATTTGATTTTCCCAAAGGCAAGCTCGTATCTTGCATTGATTACGATGTTGCGTGAAAGGTCTTTTGCTTTCCAGCAGCACAGCGATTCTCCTGACCAGCAAAATGTAAGTTCCTGCTCATACGTCAATGCCCGTGTGTGGTTCTGTGACTAAAAAGCTTGAATTTGGGTTTCGTGGACGAGCTTGTGCAGTCGTCATCCCAACAGGTCCCTTTGTCTTTCGACGAGAAAACCCGCAGGTTCACGGGGTGGCTTCAGATTGTTCCCGCTCAGATTCCTTTCCAGTTGTTTGTGGATTTGCGAAGCCGCTGTAGAGAAAGCCACAGTTCCTGTTCTCACCATTCTCTCTAATTCTTGTGACTAAACCCAGATCTTACAATCAAGTGTAAACAGGCTGATCTGCCAGAAATCGGACTTCAGAATATCTATTGTTGAGAGAGGAATGTAAGGAATGTTGTAATGAAAATTAAGCAATGTTTCCCCAATGATGTCACCCTCATACTTTCTCAGTGAGATAAAAAAAAGTGCCTTTTTTTTATTAGTGTGAAGCTTTATAAAGGCTTTACACAAATACGATTTTTAATATTCTGGGTCTTTGATAACCACATAAAGAACTCAGAAACAGATCTCCCTTTCAATCGCCAGAACTTGGATTATGACAAGGACAGGTGGGGTCAAACAGAACAGTCATAAAAATAGTGGGAACCAGACTGAAGGGACATATTTATTCACCAGGAACCACCAAAGATGAAAGAAAAACAGTTCAGGTGAAGTTTTTTTCTTTTTAACAATCCAGGTGGTAAGCCTTGAGGCCAGCATGAGCGTAGGTGATGTTTAATGTGGGCTACAGCTGCTAAATGTAAGAAAATAAGAATAAGGTGGGGAAAAAAAAATTTACACGCATGACAGTGCAGGGTGTGAAGAATCAACAAGAGGAGAGATTTTGAAATATTTTAGTTCGAAACATGATTTATTTTCAACATTTTTGTTCAACCCGTCAGGACTCTGGTTGTCTGGTTGAAATTCAGCAGCTGTCAAAAACATTTCTGTGTTTACTCAGGGCCATGTTTTTTCTTAGCATTTCTCCCTATTTTGTAATGCAAAGTTGAATTTGCAACACAAATTCAGTAGTTTTGTTTTTTTTTGATGAAAAGAAGTCCTAAAATGTTCACCTCTCCCTGTTCGAGCGGTGAGGCCAGGCCAGCGTCGGCTCAAACGGTGTAGGATAACACATGAATTTATTTAAGGCATTGACAGTTTCACATGATTCCACGCATGTTAGAGAGAAGCAACAAAAACGGTAACAACTCAGGTTATATGACAGCAAAGCGAGTTAGTCCTATGCGCCATATGTGTATATGTTTTATCTATTCTGTTAATCTGTCAGAGGGCCAGCTGTTATATTGATCAGGAGGCCCAGGCCATATTTGCCCTCCTCAATGTGTCGCTTATGTTTGAAGTCCAGCTGGACTTTATTGTAAAATGTGTTATAAATCTTGATTGAGGCAAAAGGAGGCCAATATGTTGTACCAGATTGACAATGACGTCGGCAGTAAGACCGGAGGAGGGAGGCAGATTTACGACCAGCTCTACGAAGGCCACCGGTTCAGTTCAAGCCAGAATCCCTCCTATGGCTGCACCTGAAAGAGCTCCTTTTAAGAAGTGGCCAGTGACCCGCATAAAAAGACAAGGCACAGAAAGTCAAAGATTAAAGTGGAGTTTTTCTGGGTTTCTCATTTAGCCCTATTACAGGTTAAGAAATTGACTCCTAGAGGTCTGGCAGTTCAGTTTTACGGCATTCCTTCAAGAAACTCATTTCATTTTGAAAATTAAAAAAGAAAAAAAGAAAACAGAAGGGAAAATATTGTTTTTATAGCCGTAAAATCTGAAATCTCAAAAAAGATACTTATTGTTTGTCTGTCATCCTTTCAATAAACGACTTTAAACAAAATTTTCGGACAAAAAGATTCTCACATGTCTGTAAAAAGGGAGCGATACTACCACATATGGACACCGACGTGTCATCTGGAACCACTCAGTGAATTTTCTAACTCAATCATCATCTACACAAAAAATAAACTGTTATGCTGAGAGGTGTGGTGTGGAAAGGGAAGTCAGTCAATTGTGGATGGACTGCAATTGACTGATTTAAATTGCAGACTTAATAAACCAACAAAGCTGGTTTATTAAGTCTGGTGCAGCACACTAGATTTAAAAAAATGTCAGGCCACATAATTACTGGATAAACCCCGCCTTCTCAGTTTACACCGGCCAATCACTTCAACCTTAAACATCGGGGCAGGGTGGGGATACAAAGTTAACTTTTACAGATACAATGTAAACACAATTTACAAACCATTATGTTATTTTAATCACTTTAAGCTTCAACCAATCAGACTCCAGCTCTCATCACCCTGCCAGAGGTGGACCTCCCCTCTGGCAGGGTTCCGAGATGGCTTCCAAAAGACACACTCATAAGGTGACAAACATTTCAGCAACACACACAAAAGGTTCATTTACACACTCTAGAACTAGAAGGGGGTTAGAGAAAAACTTATTGCTTCTTAACATGGACAGGAAAATGTTCTAATGATAGAATGGCAAATGCAATGTATTGTTTTCAAGAGCTATTGCTCTTGCAGCAATCCTCCTTTAAACTGGAAAAATCGGCAAAAATTGCTATGTCTTTAAGCTAAAGACTTTTTTCTTATTTTCTTCCAGCATATATGTTTGTTTTTCTGTATCTGTCACTTGGGTGTGGCAATAAATTTGACTATCACAAGATGCAAACCATAACACAATGGAGAGATTAAATGAATATGCGTTAGCTGAGTGTATAAAAACACTTTTGTTTACACAAATTATAAATCATACAGGTTAAGGTACTTAATGTGGGATATTACACAGAGACTATTCAATTCAACTGTAAGATGTTGGTGTGACCTGGCAGTGTTTCTCAAGTTCATTACTTTCCTATATACTTCATGACTTCACAGAAGCATGAAAAAGGGATGAAGCACCTTGGAGCTAATCTGTCCACTTTAACAATATTCTCCCTCATCTCGTGTTTTGGAACTTTCTTTTCCAAACAGTCCTTTCTCTGACTGTTTTTCATGTTTACTCCAAACAGCACTGTACCAGCCCTGACTTGGCATTTCAACGAGTACAGTGGCAACATGAACCAACTGGGTTGTTCAGCTGTGTTGCAAACTGCAGTATACAGAAAGAGGTTGTCGTCACCACCCTCAGAGAGCAGGCTTCATTCTGAGAACATCGTGATCTGAGAAAATGGGAGTCAGGGAAAAGGGGGGAGAGTCAAGGTCAGCTTTTCCAGATTTATACGATTAGGGAGCGGACATTATGTTGGATCAGCAGCTTTATGATGTAAAAACCAATGGGAATTCATCAAACTCACTTTGTGTGAAAGCCAGAAGTCTCACTTGTTAAACTTTGGCTCCTTCCAGTTAAATATTCAATATTTAGGGATGCAAAACCAGCATTGTCATGGAGAAAAAAAGTCTCAAAACAAACAACAAATCTATGTTTTTTTTATTTGCAGAAAAAAAAGTGTTTTGGAAAGCTTATTTCAACAGGATGCAGGTAGCAGTGAAGGTGGAAATTTATGCTGAGATGCTTTTGACACATGCCAACATAATCTCACAAAAATAGTCTTTTATAGGTTTGGTGTCTTTTCCGCTCTTGAACTGTTGTAGCCATGGAAACACAGGCTATATAGGCTAAATATAGTGACAGCTGAAGCTCCTGAAGTTGATAAAAGCAGTGGATATAATTCAGCATACACAGCATTCATTAATAAGTCATGTAAGATACACACAATCTAATAATACTACTAAACTGAAATTGAGTCGCTACTCAATTTAAATGTTTAATTTTAGACACAAATATGCTCCACGGGTGTTTATTTGGATATAGAGAATCCTAAATTTAGATTTCCAGGGAATCATGTATCAGCTGTTAAAAAATCCAATCAAATCGCCCATGAGATGAGCAATGAGCAGAAAAATCTGCCACGCAAATCCCTCCCCGGGTGCTGAAAGCCCAACGGATTGGTGCCACAAATGCGAGAGCATTTCGGTAGGGAGAGTGAAGTGGGTGTATGCGCTGCCTCTCCAAAGCCTCAACCACAGTGAGATTAGTGTCAGTCTGCAGCATTAATCCCAGTAGTCTCCCGGCATCAGGCCGGCCCACCTTCGGCTGAGGAAAACACCAGGGGAGACGCAGGGGAGTGGGGGACTTAACCAAACAGTGGATTAATCAGATACAGAGAGGGTGGGTGGTGGTGGGGATTGCTGGGGTGTTTTTGACAGGTTGGGTGGAAGAGGAGCTGGGGAGCTGCTACCTGAGGCAGCTCATCATCGAAACATCCACAGTGCAGCAAAAAAGTTCTTTCTGGCTTACATATTTCTTCTGTTTTTGCATTTTTGTCACATTAAAAAGTTTCAGATAAGTTTTCACAAAAAATAAACTGGGGCTATGTAAAAAAAAAAAAAAAGTGACTCCTTGTCTGACCGGTATCACAGCTTGGTCGGGATTGCCGGCAGTAAGTCAAGCTCATTTCTGGTGAGAGTTGCCCTTTGACACCATAAAGTTCACCTTTATGGGCAGAATTTCTAAGCAAAGCCTTGGTGTTGAAGGAATCCGTTTTGGTGGCTTCAAGATTGTGTCTCTGTTCACTGGAGATGACACAGGCCTATTGGCTTCATCCGACTGATCTACAGTTTTCACAACTCAGGATGAAGATCAGTGTCTTGGGGAAGAGGTTTGGCCCTAAGTGGAGGAGTATCAGTCTTGTGAGGGTAAAATGGAACGGGAAATCAAAAAGATGTCTTGGCTCTCCTTTAGAGGGACTGAGGGTAAAGTTGCTGCTTCTCAACGTGGAGAGGAGTCAGTTGAGGTGGCTCGGGGATCTGGATGCCTCCCTGGTCAGGTGTTCTCGGCACATCCCTCGAAGGGGAGACCCATTGGAAGACCCAGGACCTGCTGGAGGGACTATCAGCAAGTCTCAATCTAACAGATTAATGTGCAGTTAATCTGTGATGGCGACTCTGTCTCCATCACAGTCTTTTCCTCACTTCTGTGGGTAGGCAGGCAGCAGCTGTTGTGGACAACTCTCCGGTAATGTTGGCAGCGACATTCAGCAACAGAGAACCTTGATATTGTGGTTTCAACGGACTCAAATAAATCCAGATATTTCAAACAAAAAATTAAGTGCACATCCCACCAAACTAATATTATGGTTTCTCACCACCGACCCAAACTTGAAGTTCCGACAGAACGCTGACCAGAGTTGAACTGGTTGTCTTCTTTATTGTTGCCCATTTTCAGAGAAACGTGCCGCTAAATTACAATCATCCCGCTCCAAAAGTTAAGGCATGTGCTCCTGGCATGGCTCATGATTATATTTAGAATTATGCTCCTCCACACTGCAGCTCCCTGATAGCACATGCCGTGTCTGCCGCTCCAGTCTTATACTATACAAGAGAAATGTTAGTTGGAGTTTACAGTCATGTAAATTACTGGCAAATCGCCGATGTCGTCTGCTGTCAATCAAATTGCTTGCGTGCGATAGACACGGCTTGTACTACTCTTGAGGTAAACACAAAATATGGCAAGTCAATGACTCAATGCAGTCTGCTGGATTACCTTAGAAAGAAATTTTCTAAGCTAGTTTGAATAATTAACTGATCTTACTGCACTTTTTGCTAACTAGGATCAATTGAAATGAATGTGACTGAATTGAAATTGTATTTTCTGTGGATTTCTGCTATTTGAGGAAGCTGAATTTGTTGAAACTGAATCTTGGTTATCTGGGCACAGTAAAAAAAATCTGTTCACATCTGTTGAAAGTTTTTGTCCCATTATTAATTTTAACATTAAGAACATGCTTTCTTTTTGTTTTCATGATGGACTGAATTGACCGTCTGTAGCTGGTGTCTTTTTTACGTCTTTCAATGCTTTACTTTCATTTTTGCCAAAAACATTAAACATCAGTTCTACCCTTTGATTCCCCAGCAGAGACATCTCCTGACTGCTGTCCCCTCCCTTCCCCTCCGACGTTGGTACGATCCAAAAAACCAGTGGTTTGTTTGCTTGGGAAAGGAGAATATCCTCTGAGGTCAAGTCAAACAGGATGTGCTAGAGTGTGGTCCTTCGCTCCTATTGGCTCTTTGTAATAACGCACAGAGTGCGGCGGACACACACAGATTCTTATAAACCTGTACGTGTGCGCACACACATCCGACATGTCATATCCAGTAAACACAAACTCAGCTTAGGAGAAATGCCTGCCTGACAGTCTGACGCTTGTATTTACCTTAAAACAGGGGTTTGTGATTAAAGCAGCATGCTAAGGGCAGACTTGTTTGAGAAAGACGTTGCGTTGGGAAAATGTCAAACACTTGGACTAACAAACAGAAACTTCTGCAGATGAAGACACCTCTCAGTGAAAGCGAGAGAGCTATGTGTGAGTCACCAGGAAATGCAGCGTCAGCAAACTGGAGAAGGTTTACTTCAGCACAGATCTTTTCGTTTTACTGCGTTTTGTGCTCAAACTTCCAAACAAAATTAATCCACACATTTAGCAATGTTTGTAGGGCTAGCATATCTAAGCAAACACGAGATTAAGATAATTTATGAAGAATTCCCTACAAGTGATTTCACCACCTCAGGCCAAGCGCCAGTAGTGCAGGAGAAAGGAAGAATAAACAAATAGCAGTTGTTGGCTGTAAAGCCATCTGTTGCTGAAGTAGCAACTTTTTATGGACGATTAGAAAAAATATCAAACTAAGTAAAAATAATTAGAACAAATGAAACTGGAAGCATGGACATCCATGGTGACTCAATGAATCAACAATTGTCAGAATATAAATCTCTGCAGATATTGTGTTTTTAGGAGTTACGGTTTGTGACAAAATAAAATGCATAGTTTCATAGGTGAGCCAGAGAGGGATTCTTACAGAAACTCCCAGTTAGACAAACAGTCATGACATGAGAGAGGTATCACCTCAAGGCAAAATAGTGGTCATATGGAGCCTAACACAGGCATGGCACATGGTTTGGTGAAATAATGGTCACGTGTACGCCTAGTCGTCTGGTTACATAATAGGGTGTGGAGTCGTATTTGAGGAAATTCTGTAGTTTATTGACTATTCGTATTGACTTTTGGCAATAATTGTGAAAAATGTGGACTTAGAGGGGTTATAAAGTGAAGTTATGATGGAAGTTTGTATCATAATTAACTCCTAATGGGTATCCTAATAAACAAGCAAACCTGCTGCAGATAATTTGTGTGGCTTCTGATAAAGACTGAACTGATTGTTCCAGTTTAGCCATTTAAAGGAGACAAAGCTAAGAGCTGGTTCAGTTCTCAACCTGATTTTAGTGGGACTTACAGGTACATTTGGTGGTTTAGGGACTTTGGCATTAGTTTTATTAATATAAACATATATTCTTGCTTTTATTTTTCAAAAATATCTTGATAGTCAGAAACTTGCCTCAGACATTAAGCTTAATTTGACCATGTTGCAATTCTAAGGACAAAAACCTGTGAGATTTGCTATTTGATTCACTCATTGACCAAGCAAACAAATACAAACAAAAAGCAATGCTGTTATTTGCCTACTTTGCACCTTAAACATGTACAATAAGGAATTCTTCTATCATCTGAGCAAATAACATGTTTCAACCAGAAGATTGCTATGTTGAGTTTTGAGTTTGAGCCATTTTGAGTTTGGAGCTTCGGGTTGTTGAAGAAACTTAAAATGCACTGAAACTTCTGTATTTTAGGCATTTTTGTCCCACTTTAAATTTGGAAATTTCAGCATATGAGTAAAAAAAAAAAATTCCTTTAATTAATTTGCTCCAATCAGCCAGTGACAGTGGACTGTGTTGTTTTCGTTTCTTTGTCTTTTTGATAAAACAAATTGAAATCGCCAAGTTCTGTTGGAAAACTATGGGAGTGGAACTTATTAGAAGCACTGATATTGATATAAATTGTGAAAAAAAACTAATCATCAAACATCCTGAGTCACATGAAAACCACAAGGTTGACTAAATTTAATCAAGTTCCATTTAATTGAATATTTCAAAGTTCAGTTCAAATCAAATTCATGACAAATCTCAAGGTTTCACAAATTTAATTCAAATCAATCCAATTTATTCCAGTATATTCCACTTATGCAGTTTTATTCAGTTTTTTTAATGCAATCGAGTCAGATGTCAAACAAAAGGCACCCAGGAGAAGCCTTCTAAAAACACTTCAGCTTACGTTTCTGTATGTTGTCATTTAGTTCAGGTAAACTGATGGTGACTCATGTTACACTCATTTTCCTTTGTTTTTCCATGTTGCAGTCCCGCATCTTCAGCATGCCGCCTGGATTCGGCGCCGGACGTCATCACATCCCTCGAAGGTTAATTGAGTCATCCAAAGGTTATGGCCACATCTGAGAGCAGAATTGCGAGGAGGGAAGAATTCTTTTAATGGGTATCACATGTTGATAGCAGCACAAAGTCTGGAGACAGAAGGGTTTTCAAAGGAGACAGCGTGAAATATGTTTCTTGTGGCGACAAAAGCAAAGGATGTTAGAAATGGGGCAGGCTCTGTTGGAACATCCTAATAGAGGGCCAATGGGTTGGAAATTGAATCAATTAGGAAAGAAGAGGTCAAAGGAAATGACCTCTGGGTCAGTGAACCCCCACCTCCTAGCCACAGGAAGGGCTCTGTCAGTATGTTGTCTACTGATCTGGCAACTTGCTTCATCTAAATCTCCTGAAAGATGCAGATCTTTAAGTTTGACAATTATTAGCATTTATGGCAGAAGGCATCTGGGTATCCTGTTCATCTCCTTTATTTAACCTCGATGGTCTAAAACTAAATTGTCCAACCAGAGGGAAACCTTTTGGTAGGACAGTGGGCGGACGCTAGCCTTCATCAACAAATGTCTCCTTAAGTGAGGCTGAGTCGCCAGAAGCTGAGCTGAGGAGCAGAGGATGAGATAAAGGAAGTATGCGAGGAAAACTCCTGAGCAGGAGGATGAGAGTAATGATATTTCTGTTTATCTGAGGAGATGGTTGCAGGGTATTTTTGGATGGCTGCTGTTTTTTCCTCCATAAATTCCAGGTTCCGGCTGTTTTTCCTTCTCCTTGTTCCCAGCCTGTGAATGCAGAGCTGCTTCCTCTCCCTCCTTCCTATTCTGAGCCTCTGATTGCATGGTGGGGGTGGTTTTAGTGTATGTGCACGTGTGTGTTTGCATCCGTGAGCGAGCGAGTGTGTGTTGCAAATCAGGGGGCTGGAATGTTGCAATACTTTTTTTTTTTCTTTCTTTATCTGTCAGACGTTTTGAACTAATCAAAGCATGTGTTTCGGAGCATCTTGGGTGCAGGGTGTGGAGGATGTAACCATTAAAAGAGATCAGCATGTCAACTGTTCCCCAAGTGCTGCTTTCTCAGATCCAGCTGGTGAAGGGAGGTGTGAGTGTGCGCGTGTGCGAGTGTGTGTGCTCTACACCCAACACGCTCCTCTCAGCAAGAAAGAGACAGATGGATCTTTCCTTTGGCCGATGTTGTCTGAATGTCCTGCTGCAGGCCAAATTACTCTGCATCCTTCCCCGTAAGATTGTAGCCACATTTAACGAAGCGGCACCCCAGTGGAAGAAAAAGATAAATGCATAAATATTTCAGGTTTCCAGGAAAATTATTTTATTTAATCCACCTGCACATCAGAGGGAGAGAGACATAAACAACATGGCGGACATGCAGCCTTTTTTATCAATATGAGCTAAATCATATTACTTCAATGCTTATTATGGTAAAACATTTTGTTTGACAATTTGGAGATGCAGATTGACATTTTATCTCTTGGCCTCTTCATGTAGTTTAGAAATGGCAGATAAAACGGGCCAAATTCTCGTATTTTACTTTAAAATTCTTATTGAGAATGTTTACAGAGTTAAATTTTGACTGCTGCCTTGTGCACTTGGAATTTAATTGTGAGCGTTCCCATAAACACTCGGAGGAGAAGGAATTTTGCAGGGAACAGGCGTTTCAGTTCGAGAACCATGCGCAAACTGGGATTATTGAATCTCTTCAAGGCAAGCTTGTTCTGTCTATGTCCCACATTTTACAGTAGATAAACAAAGAGTGATTTATTTCTTCTGTGCGCAGCCCAAACATAGTGGTGCATGACTCACACTGTACATAACGGAGGGCAAAGTACAGCAGAATTTATATTTGAGCTGCAGGGAGATAAAGCTGGAGTCTTTCAGGACAAAGGAGAAGTGCTTTTCAGAATACTGAACAATTTAAATGTCTTAAAATGAGGTCTAGTTTTAGGAACTTCTGTTTTAATTCAGCACATCTTCAAACTGAAACATTTGAAGGGGGTTAGTTGACTTACTACTTACCCTCAGGAAGAAATGCTTGTATTGCGTCTTATTTTCGGGTGTATGGTTAAAGGCAGGTATGTAAATACTACATTTTAATCTTATGTTGGTTTGGAAAACTATCTCAAATGTTAAAGGTTATGGTGAAGTTGTTCTGAATGACCTTCAAGAGACATTGACTGGTAGAAAACCTCCCCACAAATTTAGCTTCAAGGCAAATTCCAATGACACATTCGTTGCCCGATTCTCTGGTGCAACACTTAACCAGCTGGAAATTTGTGAAGGACATCAAGTAATCAGACAGCTTGAAGATCACATAATGTTTGAACAAGCATCACAGGTGAATACCATCTGCACAGAACTGATAACTGTATAAAATTTATAGATAATATATCCAAGAAGGTTTAAATATAGCGAAACCTTCTTAGAGATATTATACCTGTGATATACCTGTGACATTATTAACATCTGACTGTGTATCTGTGAATATAAATTCACTTTTCCAGGTTTTGATTTGTAAAACATTTTGAAAACCACCCATTATTTTTCTAAAAGGTTTAACAAGTATTAGCCAAGCCACATGCAACCACATTGTTTGTTTGTACGGCCGAACCATTTCTCACCCTGGCATTATTTGAACTAACTCATGATAAGCTCACCTCTGCGTCTGACCCACATCATGACCTGGTGCTGCACTTGGGAGCTCTTCCTTGTTGGCTTTGGTCTCACTCCAGATTTACATCCATCATTTCTTTTCTTGTTTTGTTTAATGTGGTTAAAATGTACAGTGTTTTATGTTTGAGTTGACTGTATTTACAGCAGATGGCGAAAGGTCAGCGAGAAAGACAAAAGATGTGTGCGTGTCTGTGTCCTCTAGATGAACAGCTTCAGTGTTGACATCAAAACAAAAGCCCACTGTAGCCTGCTCCTCTCTTAATCGTGCAACAACCTTCCCAAGATGGTGTTGTTTTTTTTCAATGGTTTTTTTCCTCATTCTTTAGTTTTGAGCTGCAAGATGAGTCATAAATACAAAGGATAAACACCTGTGATGCGTTTTCAATTTTCTTCATTTTACGGGAAATCTTTGGTGTTGTGTCACATCAGTAAGGTGTTTGCAAATTTAGAAAATTTGAAACTACATGGAAACTTCCAAAGAGGAGCGTTTTTCCAAAGGCTGGTGACGTAAACAGCACAGCGGCGTTCCCTCAGTTTTGCTTTAAATTCACTTAGCTCTTCTACAAGTTAAAAAGGCATGACGGACTCCGAGTTGCATCTTCAAAGGAGATAAATGTTACACTTTGAGACAAGAACACTATTTCTTCTCCCTGCTGGCAATGGCTTTCTGACTTCTAACTTTTATCCTTATCCTCTTCCTCCATCGGCCAGCTGTCTGGAAATTCCAGCTGAATGCAAAACGATGGGGGTGGCGTTGCCGATGTTTAGACTGTACATGTTTATCAGGAGTACATTTTGAAGTGCAGCAAAACACAGATCACCAACACACTCATGTAGAGGGTATTGGTGATGACACTTTAATTTAAAGACATACATACAGTTGAAACCTGGTATTTACATAAGGTAGATAAAGAGAGAAGGTAGATAAAGAGAGAATGCCATTTTCAAACTGTCTGACATGGAATCAGATTAAACTTCTGTTTCAGCTTTGCTTAGAAAAAAAAACGATTTTTTGTTAAAATGCATCATCATAATTTAAACTAAGATATTTACATGCACCAGACCTACTATTGCTTTGAATAAATTAGGAAAACCTGAAGGATGAGGCCATAACTTTTTTTGTACACTATTTTTCAAATATCTGGTTTCAACACTATAACTCCAGAATTTCATCGACACTCTTTCAAGTTAGAAATGGATTAATGTGCAGCTCATCACTGCTACCGTTTGTTTCACAGACATGGATGGAATTTGTCCTTTCCTGGACTCATACATCAGAATGGCAGATGTTTCCTAAAGGATGGATCACACAGCCTTTCAAGCAGATTCACAAACTACCTTAATTGCTGCTTGTTTTGTCTCTCTCCTCCCCACCTCCCTCTCTTTCCGTCCCCCTCTCTCTGCTCTTGATCTTGCATCAAACATCTGAAGATGGTTTTCAAGAACAAAAAAACACCTTACGTTGCCGCTACAGATTTGGCTCTCAGACACACGGGGAACGCGGTATTGTTTCCCGGCTTTCATCCGTGCACATTTGATCTCCGCTCTCCAGCTTACGGTCCAAAATGCGCTCGGCGTTCTCGAGCAAACCGAGTTATGAGGCCCGTACATGATAAGGATGGTGTTTTTCCATGCCCTAGATGGGTATTGGGTGCTGATGGGATATCGAGCACACCTAAGTGCTTCCCTTTCCTCTCTCACTTTATTTTCTTTCCTTTTCTCATCGGCCTCTGACTCTCTATCAGGGCCCTCACACATGCTTTGTGTCACGTCCTGTAGTGAGCAACAGCCCTATCTTCCCTGGAAGGCACGAGGATCTATGCCATGGATCAGTCCTCTCAGTGAGCATTGAATTTATCTGATGCTTGTAGGAATATTTATAATGAGCATGTTTTAGAAGACAGCACCTTTAGGAAAATTTGAACCCTCCAACCTCAACAATTCCTCTCTTTCTGCGCGTTTCACCTTTGAACACACACCTTAATGGGATGACTCTTTTTTAACTTTCAAACACTGAAATCATCTGAAATTATGAAAAACATCCACAACTCCCTCACTATGTAATTTAGTTAAATGTGTTCACTTACCAGAAGTCACCTTTTAGCCCTCATCGTCTTCCTCAGGTCCATGTTTGTTGATGTCGTCTTAGTAACAGCACAGGTTGCCATGAGTCATTTGGCCACTGGTAAAAGGATTAAAACCCAGAGGCATTGTCTCTTAAGATTCCACGTCTTTGAAAGTTCAGATCGACTTACTGTTATTACTTTATCTCAAAATCCCAAACAGCAGAGGTTTAATGAAATTATAATCAAACATTTTGTGCGCATTAGCTATCATCATAATCACTCATCCAGAATGTCGGACAGTCAGGACGTGAAAAGTCAAAATCTTTAAAACATCTATGCTGCTAAATGCCACATTAGCTTTGCACCCGAACTGCATACGTCTTAAAGTTTTTCTCAATTTACTATGTAAAAGTCAAAAATTCAACGCATGCCTTCACAATCATGTAGTACTTTGTGGTGGATTATTAAATAAAATCACATGAAAATGTATTTTTTTAAATACACAACATTGATAAGTATTTAAAAAAATGATGGTGCTAATATTTTTGGAAGGTAGTGTACATGAGCTTGCCAAAGAGGTCGACTGGAACCAGCTACATCCTCACCGATTTGAAAGGGAATGGATGACCTCATCTTGAAGTGACTCAACATTTGTCTTAAGTCATACTGTATGTAAAGCAGACTGTCAGGGTTTAATAAGATAGCGGCCCCATTGATGCATGTGACCAACCAGCACTGGTAGAAAAGAGACAAAATAAATTCACTGCAGAAAGAAAAGTACTGAACAGTGTGACTAAATGTGATTTAGGAGCGCGGTGTAGTTCCCCATTGCCTGTCGACCTCTACATGGCAGCAGTGATTCATGAGATTGAGAAGAGTGTGGGAGGGGAAATGGAGTGGAAGGAGAGGAAGCGAGCCAGGAAGTAGGGGGGAAAAGCTGGTTTATCCACGAGGCCTGATAATGGAGACCCACAGGAAACCACAGAGGAGGATTTTCCACGATGTCGAACAGGAGCCCTGGCGTTGGTGCCGACTCGCACACTCTAATTCCACACAAAGAGAGCCACCCACACCCACTGGGGTCTTGTGTTAAACAGCTGTGTCCCCCAATCCAAAATAAATAAATAAAACTAGAACCTTAATCTCTGAATCATTTCTTTTGGTCGAACCCCAGACCTGTCGGCAGGTTCTCCTTATCTTCTTTTCTGGTTGCACCTGCTCCAGCTGGCAATGTGCCAGCTGTTATCCCAGTCTTTCCATTGGCTGACTGCTCTGAAGACCACAGGCCACACTAGGTCAGTAAACAAGATGAAAGGAGAACGTACACGAGGATTGATGTGACGTTCAACATAATCTCAATACGAAACCCAAGCATGCACGAGGCTTGGCTTCTTTACAGGACGTGGTTAGCGCTGAGATCAAAACAACATCCTTCAGGCAAAGGTGTCCAAAAGGAACTGTATCAGCCTGAAAGAGGTGCAACAAAGCATGTGTGCGTGTATGCGTGTGTTGATGTGTGTGTTGACCATGTTTATCCCATACTCGGACTGGGAGGAGTCCTTGTTTTCCCCCTCTGCTCTTCCCTTTGGTAGCACTGTTGTTTTCCAGCTCCCCCCTCCTGTACGCAACACATCCCATTAGGAAGGCTTCTGCTGAGACCTCCTTCACACACACACACGCAGACACCCGTACGCACACACACACACACATCCAGGAGGAAAATCAGCGCCGAGAAGACCTTGCTTCTTTTCATATCTAGCTGTTGTTAGGGAAATTAAAAGGCAGTTCCATGAATGGACTCCTGCTGCTCACAGAGTCTTTGGGCCCTTTGAGTTGGTAAGACTGCAGTGACTGACTGCAGTCAGTTCTTGGACTGACAATTCTTAGAGCGTCTGCCGACTTACATGTTCCAGCCAATGTCGTTGATGTTTAATGTGTGCTTTAACGGATGACGGGTCTGATCTGTGACGTATAAGTGCTGATGTACAGCCGGATCTTCAGGACGTCCCGTGGAGCAGCTCCCTCCTCCAACAAATAAAAGCAAAACACGCCGACACAAAAACGCATACTTCATCTCAGCAACTGCACACCCACACCACCTACAGTACCTCCCCAGTCCTCTTCTCACAGCCCCTGCTCCTTATCTTAAGCATCCAGGCAGCTGTGTGCTTGTGTGTGAAAACAGCGAGACAGACAAGTGTGTGTGCGTGCAAGCATCATTGTGTGTCAGGCGGTAGAGGAATAGGTGTGAAGTACGGCCTCTGAGGTTGCCTTTCCAGTTCGCCCTCCTTCTGTTGCTGTGGTTGGTAGTCGACGATGGGAGGGAACAGAGTTAGCAGCTGTATTGGAACGCTGAGGGTGCTCCGGACGAGTGCCTGCTCTGGTGAAATGTGTCATAAGCACAGCTCAGTCAACGGCTGGGAGCTGCAATCATGTTTTTTAGATTAAGGCTGTAGGATTGCAAGATTATTCCTTCACCTTTAAATGGTAATGTGTCACATCTTAATCTCTGGAAGAAATTGATTCGAGATGGTTTTTCTCAGGTGGCTATAATCAACAACACACAGAAAGACAGTTAGTTTTCACAATAAAGCCAGTAACACAGATTGGAGACTGAGTTTGTGACATGGCAAAATGTGTGAAAATTGACTGAAAATGAGGCCTTATTCAAGGCCATGTTTATCCCCTTTTTTCTTTGTATTTGTAGTGCATTAAAACATCAGCCATCTCTGGTCAAAGGTAAAGCAGTTGGTGCAAAGTGAATTTTAGACAGAGATCACTTGGCGAAAGAGGAAGCTTTGCTTTGCATGAGACGCTGAGCTAACTCAAATGAAGTGACTTCTCATCTACTTCTTTGATAAGAAAGTATTATCAATTTCAGCAACAGTCTCAAGTCGAACATAAAATATGTGGTTTTCGTTTACAATGCTTTCATCGTTGTTTTTTTCACTTTAGTTGTTGCATAATCGGGGCTGCACACATCTCAGTGATGTTTCTGCATGTCTGTTTCTCTGTTTTTCTGGATTGTTTGGATTTTATCTTGATTCTGTAGATCGGCACATTCATGCTCACTGCATGAAAATGTGCCGTGTTTATGTTCCTCTTCTGCTTTGCTTTTAGGCCTGCTGTAAGTTTGTGTAGTATTTGGGGATGGCCTGTCTGTTTTCTATCACGTCTTGCGGCGTTTGTGATTGCTTGTGCATGTTTTTGCCGGGATTATTATGGGATCCAGCTTGCTGCTGGAACACTTCCTGTTTATCGCTCTCATCCTGGCCCCAAGATCATCATGGACATCACTAGTTTTTGGGGGAGCGGGGTGCAGGGGTCTGTGCGGGGGGGATACATGGTCCAAGGTAAGCTATTTTTATGAGGAGTGTAAAGCCATCTTGTAACCTTTGGCCTTTTTGACCAAACTGTAAGTCATTTCTTTTAAAAGAAAAGACTGCTATGTCAGAAAGGAAAAACATATTTGCTGCATAAGTATGCCGGTTTTATTCTCTGTGTTAATCACAAATGGACAGTATTCTTTGTGCATCAATTATATTTAAGCTTTATTTAGTAGCACTGTTGTTTAAGATGTATGAAAAGCATTGCAATGACTTTTCATACATTGTAAGCATCCATACATTGTCAGTTTTGTCCCAAACTGACAAATTTAGAAAAAAAAATTATGAGGAAAATCAGTAGGGAGCTTCACATCCACCCAAACTACAGAATGTTTTTAATTTAAAAAATATTAATAAAATTATGCCTTTTTGGCACTTATCTGCTGCTGAGTTGTTGACTTTAGAATTCATGGTGCTCCTTCATGGCTTTTTCCACATTGACACTTTTACTGAAGTTTTAAATGAATTTCCAGAGTGAGTTTTGCCTGGATAACAAATATACATTAGTGTGAAGAAGCAGGTCTGCATAGTTAATGTTGAATTTTTGGGATAACTTCATGTGGTTGTTTTTGTGGATATTTTTTTAATGTAATCAAGCTTTTGGTACGACTACATTAGACATTGTGCATGAAGTTGAATCAACCATAAAGTTTCGATTCTCCTCCTGGCTTTCTTTAATGTTCTTTCATTCCATGCTTCATTTCTGTGGAGAACATAGCTTCCTCATTCATCTCAATTTATTAGTTCATTGCACAGTTTTATTTAGTTGTTGAGTTGCATTAGCTATATTTTCATAAAATGATTGGCAGAACCGATCTTTTCAATGGCCTCCCAGTCAACCTAAAACATTGAGATTCAAAGATGAACAACCAACAATACCCAGTCCTTCATAAAATACCTGGCAGTTCCACCACTATCACCCATATTGTCCCAATCAGCATGTTTCGTTGTCTGTCTCTGAAGCGTGACTTTGAGGTGAAGGGCACCAAACTGGTAGAGGCTAATATTTTGGTCACATTCTCTGGTGGAAAATAAACACACAGACATATTTTTTGATTCACTATAAACTGACCTGTCAAGCGCTGACTCAGTCAACTGATATTTTTCCGAGTCAATGTAATACACAATACAGGATGGGGAACACTCCAGGTTCACAAGGACATATAAAACTGTAGGTGTGTGAGCCAAGCTGTGCATGGGATACATTTTCACAGGCGAAAGCCAATAAAACTGCACCATTACATAGTTGTGTAGCTGCCCTAAATTAATTGTTGTCTGAATACTTTCACTGGCAGATTAAATTGAAACCTCAGGCACATTTTCTCCACCTCAGATTTCCTGCAATTAGATTTAATATTTAACTGACTCATAGAAAGATAAGCAAACAATACCTTTAAGGCAAGCAAAGGCTTCCATTATTTCTAAAACAAAGAGCCTTAACTATACCCCCTGGACATGTTGTCAGATATTTAAACTCTCCTGAGGTGCAGTACAGGAAGGAAAGAGATCATTTTACTTTGAAAAGAATGCAGTTTGCCTCAACATTGGCCAAGAAATATTTTAAATGAACACTCAAATGCACCTTTTTAATGAGCAAATATTGTTGATTTTGCTTTTCCAAATAAATAAACCTTGACAAAAAAAAAGCAGTGAATGCTTTTTTTTTTGTCATTTGCAGCAAATTAAATTTGCAGCAAATTCAAAACTCGACCTCTACTGCCATCCTGCTTTCCAACAGAGACATAGAAGGCCTCGAGTGTGATCATTTCATAATGGGTGAGCAAGAAATAACACATCTATGATTGGTTTTGTAAACATCAACCTGGTTGAGAATAGCAAAACGGTGCGTGCTAAGAGTTAACTTGTGCTCAATGTTAACATCGGAGAAAGATCGAAAATTGGAAGGAGTTGTTTAGGATCCTCTTCCCGTTGATTGACCCAACAGTGGCCTTGTTTAAACCATCTGATCCAAACTGTCACCACTCATGAAATAAATTGTTCCTGCAAATGTTCTAATGTTACAGAACAACCCACAAGCCATCAAGGTGTAAATATTGCCTGAAAGACCCTGGAATGCCACAGACGCGCTGAACTGGGCTGTTGATTAACATGAAGAGAGTGATAAGTAACCTGACACCCTTAAAAGCCACAAAGTGGGTGGAACATTACAGATGGAGTAATGCCTACAAATATTTCTAATTTGCTTCATTCAGCAGTTAAAATAAAATTAATTGTTGTTTGTTGAATTATCCTTTTGCAGCTCTGTCAGACGACTTAAACAAGGAAGAAAATATTTTGTGTGCCAATTTAGACGTGACGATATCTGGCTGTTGATGGGCCTGGCTGAGGAGATGCGTGAATCTCTGGCCCCGCCTTCTTCCTCGCAATCCAACAAATCAGATTCAGGAGTCAGCTTATGTCGCCATGGCTACAAATGCATCTGGTAGCAAAGATTTCCTGCACACTTACCTTCCCTGACATCCCCCCCTCTCTCTCTCTCTTTTTCTTTCTCCCTCCCTGGTGTGGGCCTTATACCTCCAAGCCTGGGAGCGGAATTCTGGGAACATTTTTCCATGTGAAACAGCGAGGGTCAGCGCAGGGGTGTGACGCCACAGCATTGTTCCCGCTGCGCGGAGAGGAACCGTGCGCCGTGAGGCCAATTCCTGTCCGCTCCAAAAAAACAGCCACTTTCTCACACTGCTTTCCTTCCTCCACCAGACAGCTCAAAACAATCCCAGGGTGTTTGTGGGTACGGGGTTTGGCAAGGCAGGCAAGCGGCGTAAGCGCACAGAGAGAGTGAGAGAAATGAAATAAAGAGGCGGAGGAAGGGGCCTTTTTTTTTTGTTTTTACTCTGGTTTATCCAGACTGTTTATGGGCCATTGAAAGAAAACATAAGGGTGAAAAAAAGGGTCCCACTGTGCCCCACTGATGGTGGCTCAAACAAACAGCCGACTGACATTGTATCACTCCAAGTGGGCTTGAGCCCCCAGCTGCAAGCCCGCCTGCTGGCGTATCAGCATAACCTGTTTTGTTGTAGAATATTCTCATATAAAACGACAGCTGCTGCTTTAGTAAGGAAACGTTTTTGCAACCCACTGCCTCATAAACTACCTGTTACCTTTTAGAGCAAAGGTTCCAGGTTCATATGCCAACAATGGACTTTCTGCAGGTTCTCCCTGTGCATGTGTGGGTTCTCTCATAGCTCTGTTAGGTTATTTGGTTTCACTAAATCGCTTGTAGAAGATTTAGTGCATACTGACCTGGCAAACTGTCTAGGATATACCTACCTCTCAACTAATGACCAGTGGAGATAGGAACCCTGACTCTGCAAAATGGCCATATAGATGACGTACATATAATAAAACAACATACAAAGAGAGTATCCAGACACTTATCGCCTTTTGACTGGTTGTCATGCCTGTGTAACTGTTTAGGATTTCATTTGTTTGACAAACACACAGAAGCCTGCAGTTGTAGACCCGCAGATGAGGTGGGAGACTGTTAGTTGTGCACTCTCCAAGTCCAGCAGTGTTGAAAGGAAGCAAAACAAAGTCTTGTTAAAGCTTTGCCAACACGTGAGACCAAAATATAAAACTGGCAGTACACAACACCCTGAATACACTATCACTGTGGTGAAACAAGTTGGTGGCGGCATAGTGAGGTTGGGATGCGTTTTGTCATCAGAGTCAGAGAAGCTGATCAGCGTTGAAAGGGAAATGGAGCTGAGACCAGGGCAGTTCCGTAAAAGAATTTATTGGATTCTTGAAAAGACTGAAGTCAAAGAAAAAACCCCATAATCTTATGCAGAGAGGGATACAATAAAATTGTTTTGATGAAAGCATTTTCATTCATCTAAAATGGAGAGTGTGTGTCCAGAAAAAGTTGACTGAGACAGACATAAAAAGTAGCTGTCGTTGCAGCATTGACTAATAAATGCAGAATTGAATGGAAGTTGACGCAAAACATGCTTTTTCACTTGTGATATTCATTTGCAAACATTTTTGAAAACTATTCTCATTTTGTTTCCACTTCCTTCTGGCACACTACGTTTTGTGGTCTGTCACATAAAATCCAGCTGAATTAAAGTTTGTGGTTTCAATATGATCAAATACAAACAGAAAACAAGCAGTTTTGCGAGGCCCTTTATCTTTTTTTAAGCATGGAATTTTAAATGTGACCAAACCCATTTTGCTCCAGTTCACTTAAATAGTTCCTGAGGAGAAAGACACTTGGTGGCTTTAATCATGTCTCCCAGGCATTACCGCGTCCCAGTACTAAATGATAGAGTCCTATTTACGTACACAGACAGCTGCTATTAAAGTGGATAGGATGACACACTGACAGAAAGCATGCAGTTCTGTTATCATATTTACAGAAACCTTTACTTCCTGTGGCTCTGTAAATTGCGGCAGCTTTTTTTTTTTTTTTTCCAGGTTTCCACAAAGCTTCGTTGAAAGCAGGAAGACGTCTGGCCCAGTTTTAGATCGGAATGAGGAGTTCCTCGTCTTTGGTTGCAGCCCTCCTAAGGTTGGGGATTTAATAAGTTCCAAATGTGTGTCTTGCACTGATTCTTTAGAAGGCAATCCAGATTTGCACAATGTACACCAGGTTATCCCCTTCCCACTCCATTTCCAGCGCTAACCCCAGCGCTCCCCTTCTCAGGACCCCTTAAGAGCTTTGATAGTCCCATTGTTTTCCTTCGGCGTTAAATCTGCACGTATGGACACTTCACAAACTCCCCCCTCCGCTGCTTCCTCACCACCTTATCGCATGTCAGTATCTGTATGGAAGTGGTACAGGGTATTCTGGCAGAATTCCCAAAATGTGTATTCGATAAATGCTTTCCTGTCGACTGCTGAAGGAGGAAACGGGATCGGAAGGATGACCCATCTTAATCCCTTTCGTACGTAAAACACAGACATTCCTATGTTTGTCCTTGGCTTCCTTTTAGTTTTATTCCAGGTTTATTTGACTTTTTCGCTGTGCTCCTGTTTACTTTTTTGGGTTTTTCGTCCGCAAACATTTCACGTCTTACCTGTGCTGACGAAAGTGGAAACCGAGACTGGAAATAAGGGAGAAAATAGCAGCGGCCTCTCTCTAGAGTTTCCTGCCTGTTGTCGGGCTTGTCTGCGTGCGTGCCCTGTCCTCCGTCCACCTTACACCACTCAACCCCCCCCCTGCCCTCCTCTACACCCTGGCCCTGCTGTCTGAGTATCCATGTGTGCATGTGCGTAGGCTGGATGTCTGGGAAAGCCTCTGACACATTCTCGGGAGGAGATGAGCAAAAGACCTATTATAGGCTGCTGGTGCATGTGCTTGTTTGTGATGTGCTTGTGTGTGCGAGTGCGGCGTGTATCATTAAGGAAGCACCTGTCCCGTGTGACCGTTGGTTGTGTTGCATTTATCTGACCCCTCTCACATCAGGTGGCTTCCTGGTTTGCGTCAGATGCTGCTCCCTGCGGTCCGCCGGTATTGGCCAGCACAGACTCCTCCTGTTCCTTGGCTGGAGCTCATTGATCTTTGTTGTCTTGCACACACTTCTCCCTGAGATCTATCATTTTGTCTCAGCTAGACACTTCTTATCCTGTTCAGTCTAACAATTAGCAAATTGCTGCATAAAAAAGTGGAGACTAATCTCTCTAAAACGAATTCATCTAAATGTTAAGCGATCTAGTAATACACAGACATGAGACGAGTGAATTTTTCAAGTTTACAAGTTAGAACAGAACATTTCTTTCTACATTTTTTTCCCTCCATTTATGAGCAATATATAAGCAACATGTATTGTTGCTTATGTTTTATCTGCATCGTGTTTGGCACCATTTTAGCAGAAGCCAAGTGGCATTCTCAACTTTCTGTGTACACACACGGACCACAATCTGCACGGTGGTGCTTCTCATCAGTTTTCACTCATCAGTTGGCAACGTTACCACACATTAAATGAGTGTAGTTTCTGATAACACTTTAGATCTTGAGGCCTTAGGGTGAACTTGGAGTGCATTCCTAAGTCAAAGTCAAACGCTAAGAGGGTCAAAAATGCAAGATAAAGAATGCCTCAACGTGCCTAAAGATAGTGGACATCACAAGCTGTGGAGTGCCAAATATGTTAAGTGTGATTCTGTAGAAATTTGATTCCTCCAGATGAGTTTAACAACGTGAAGCTTGGTTGAAATAAAACTCTGTTTTGTTCATCGATGTCTGGGTCAATACAGTGTTTTATATTTGCAATTTGAAGGTGATCAACCATTACACTCAACATGAATCATACTGAAGTGTGCAAAGATGGACAGATTACTGGACTCAAAGCTTTGGATTACTTGAACAGAATTCCCAACAATCCTGAACAGAACAGGCCAGGAAAGGTTTCTGATAGGTCTCGCACCTTGAAGCACAAATTTGTGGAGGCTTTCTAGGCACATCCTGCTCAGAGGAGGCCCTAACACTGGACAAGAAGACATTGGATAGGCTATATGTATACTTGCCTGGAGAATGCTTTGGGAACTACCATATTGAGCTTGAGCGACATACTGTGGAGCCATTCATTCTATTTAGCTAATCCATTTTTTTTAAAGACTACTATTGGCAAGTTGTGAAAATAATTTTGTTAAAAAGCAGAAGATAGCTTGACTGTCGATTATAAAAATGGAAAACAACAACTTCTTTGCATGATTGCAACATTTTAAATACATTTGGTAATTTTCCAGACTTCCGGATGAGGGGAGGAAATCCCAACAAAGATCAAGAGCATGCAAGAGTGATTATCTCATCTGACTTAGGAATGTCTTCAGACTTTTTTAAAGAAGTTGGAAATTTTTGTGGGTTTTTTCAGAGTAGGGACCATTGTCTGCAGATGCATATCATAAAAGTTGATGACATAAAAGATCATTTGTAAATACAGTTGAAAGCAGATATTTACATACGCTGTATAAAAAGTCTCTCTACTGTTCCTAATCACTGTCTGATTGTAATAAAACTAAACATTTCTGGGTTTTGGCCAGCTAGGATTACTTAAATTATCTCAATATGCTGAATGGTAGAAGACTGAGACACAGTTATGTTTTTTTCTTCTTTGAAATAAAAAAAAAAATCACATATATTTCCAAGTGTGCCTTTTCAAATCTGTCCACAGATTTTGTATGAGATTGTGGTTTTCTAAAACATTGGCCTTGTTGTCCTTAAGCCATTTTGTAACTAATTTGGTGGTCTACTTAGGGTGCTTGACCATTTGAAAGACAAGGTTCTGCCTAAACTTTATCTTAGCTCTCTGATATCTTGCAGTATCTCTTCAATATTTACACGCGGTGTTCTTTGAGACCACATTTAATAACGGTTTTTAAAAATAGCTGCTGTAATATCCTATGTTTAAATATCACATTTTCAGTAAATGTAAGCGGAAACTCGTCCTATGTAATAGGAAAAGCGTTGTTTCACTTAGTTGTAAAGTTCTTGAACTAAACTTTTGAATAATCTACTTTACTCAATGGCTCTCTTTGCATCAGAAACAGGACTTGTCCGGTTGGGAATATTTCTGTCGACCACCAAACAGAGACAATGTAAGATTGTATTGCGCTTACTAGTAACATATCATTCCCAAACAAAATGATCGACGAAACCCCGCTGTTATTCACATAAGTTCCTGCTTACAGCAAACATGAATCATGCTGGCATTGTGTTCTTTTCTACCTTCAAGCTACTGAGGTTTTGAACTGTGTTTTGAGTTTTTCCTTTATTCCTTCAAAGTCGACTCACTGTATTTTCAGATCCCTTGCAGGGAACAGGTGGGTTGGTGAAGTTAATGCTCCCATTGACGTGAGGGGAAAGAAACAGAAAAACTGCAAAGACCATCACTTACCCCATCTTTTCTTTCCCGCCAAACAACCTCCATTAAAATGAAAGTCAGAAGCTGATGGGATGATATTTCCTCTCAGTGATCTCATTTGGTATTGACCTGTTATAAAATATTGTCTCCTGGATCTCAAATTGGATCCATTTCCAGAAAGAGCCGTCTGGTGAGTTCATTTTAAAACTCTCTTGGGATCTCAGAGAAGTTATTGTGGACTACATAAAAAATGTATCCACACCATCTTCAATGCCTCTTTGATGCGTTTAGAATCTGTAAAGACTAGATCCACCGACAAAAGAGTCGGAGAAAGCAATAATGTATGGTTAAGAAGGGTGTTTTTTCCCTTCTTTCTCTCCTCCAGCCACAATGAGAGACCTTTTAGTTTGAGACAAGTCCAACATGGCCGAACTCTGACATTATTCAGTTAACAGCGTCCCAGCTGCTCCACCTGCTTAATGAATGGACCCAAAGGACGTTAACGAAAGTGCATCTATGCGTGGCAGTAATCAAACAGGCCTTAAAAGTAGTGAGTTAATTACTTTAGTTGGTGGCAGGGCTTGCTTTCTCTTTGACTCTGTCAGACTAATTTGTGGAGGTAGTAAAACAAGCCATCTGAACCAATATTAGTCATTATACCTGAAGGAGGTGGATTAATTTGTACTTTAGAGCCCTGGCATCCTTTAAAATAATCCAAAGTGCATATACGTTCTTGTATGATGATGTTTTAACATTCAACTCAGTTTCATTTATGCCATGCTTTCTCGTGACGCAAATAATTTGAACCTTATAATGCACTAAATGAGCTGTGGCTATTTTATAAAATCTGAAGCTTTTCAAGGTTTTTTTATTGAAAGGAAGGCTGTGTAACACACATTTCTTCTGCAATAATTCACAGCAACCGTATTTCCCCATAAGCACACCATATCAACTTGCATGCATCAGTCTAAAGTCTTTCATCAACAAATGAAGAAATGGTGCAGCAGATATTCCACAAGATTCGGCCAGTATTAATTAAACACTTTATTAGTGCAGAGAAGATACAACCTGCAGTAGTTTTCTGAATATGATGGTATTTATTTGATATAATGTACTTTATCAAAAAAGTAACACGTTTTCCCATACATGATTTGTTCAACCATGATGGTGTTGAAATAACACGTATCTTTATCTGCCTAACATACTGATTTATCTATTTTGACTCAAAGGAGAACTATTTAAGCAATTATGAAAATTACTGTAATTAGTCGTGCCTTCTCCACAATATTCCCCACAAAGCCTGGGAGCCGTTATGATCATTGTCTTCTTGTTCCCCAGAGGATCTCCCAGAAGCTCGTGGAGTATTGTTTTGTGGATATGCTATTATAGGCTTACAGTGGATTTATATGCCAGTAATGACAAGCAATTATTATGAAATTAGCTTTCATTTTTTCCCCCAGTTAAATAAAAAAAAATATGCCACACACATAAAAATCAAACTAGTTTTGCTTATGTTATTTGTTTTTCAAGTATTTGTTTGATTTGTTCTATTTTATTCCATCAGCCCTGTTTATATTGAGGATTCTTGACCCGCCCAAACAAAAGCCCCAAAATAAAGCAAGTTAATTGCATTTTAAATCCAAAACTTATTTTACAAGATGAAACAATCTGTTATTTATCAATTCAACTCAATTTAATGAATTTTTTAATAATGTATTTTTGTTGCACAAAACAAAAAGACAATCAACAGGATCACACTCCTTTTTTCTTTTTACCACAAACCATGTGTTGTAACAGTTCATTTTTACACAGTAAAAGTTTATTATTGCAATTACATAAATGTGAAGTTATTACTTCTGAATTAATTACACTGAAAAGGAAAAAAGTCAATAATTAGAAATGTTTTTGTCAACGGTTCATTCCTTAATATATTTTCAGGGAGTGAATTGTAATAATACATCTCATAACACAAGAAAACAAAAAATGTTGCTTGATAATTCTTTCCTTCCCATCCCATGTTGAACATAAGATGAAGAGAATTCCACATTGAACACCAAATGTTCAACACAAGATGTCCAAGAAAATCTTCATAACATGAAGATGTTCTTCACTACATGAAGACGCTCCGACGTTGAACATCTTCATCCCATGTAGCAAACGCAACGTAGCACCTGTTAGTGACACGTCTACTCATGACGTCAGCAAGAAACCAACTAGCGGCCCTCAGATTCAGCGTACCTTCATATCCTCTATACCTAATTTATGTCTTAGGTTGTTTTCTGTTGTGTTTGGATCACTTGTGTGATGTGAGGAGTGAGCTGCAGATTGTGAGGGCAGGTTCAGGTCAAATGAAAGTTCAATTCGTACATAAATCCAGTTTCTTTGACATGCGTGTGTGGGGGCATGGAGGGGTGTGCAGGTGTGTGTGGGGTGGGGTGTGTGTATTAGAGAGAGTTTGTGTGTGGCCTTAAACTTTTTTTTTCTGGTGCTTAAATGCTGTTAAAAATGACCCATAAGACAATCCTTGTACCCTGGTGGCGTATAAACACAAACAAAGTATCAGTTTTTGTAAGGATCAATTTAGGAAAAGTAATAAAATTTCAAGTAGTATAAAGATTGTTTAGGGTATTTTTTTTTACAGCTGAACTTGGTGACGGGTCATTTCAGACCCGCAAGACAACACAAGTGTTAATTCACTTCTGAAATGTTTAATAAGAGTCTTGGCATTTTCTTAACTACTAAACACTTCTTACAAAAACAATTGTCTTGAAAGGTGGACGAAGATGAATTGAAAGAAAACCTTTTCTTATGGCAATGCTAAAAATGTAAAAAAAAAAAAAAGAAATCAAAGAAACTCACTACTAATTCAAACTGAAATATGGTTGTACTAAGATTTTTTTTTTGCCCCCGCTAACTAATAGATGTTTACCAATATTGATTCCTCAATCTGATTACATTAAAAACATATCTAAATTATGTATATCTGAATTATATCTAATCTGGTTCTCCAATCTGAATTTATTTTGTCTTAATTGACTATACACTAACATTTAGATGTCTGTTCTCTGACTTGTTTCTTAATTAGTCTTGAGACACAAGTCAGTGTTGTTTCAAATAATCTTTTTGAGTATAAGTCTTACAGAAAATGGCATTGTCCTAATTCATGAGATTAAAGCCTTTCTTGGAATATAATTATTTTCTAACAACTAATGGCTCTGCTGCTCTCTGTAAAGCTTTCTTCCACACGGACATTTGTGGTGGGATATCTGAGTGCAGTCCACAGTGAAAGTCACATGACACAGACTGGCACTTTCACCACTCCCTTGTAGAGACGGAAAGACGGACATTTAACAGGTTGGAGTAAACTTCTGACAGCAACTACATGTTATTCTGAATTTGTTCTTACATTCTGCCACTGCAGAGACATTGTGTATGTTGAAAACAAAACGCCAAAGCACTTTTGATTCCTCTGGGATGGCAACAGTTCAGTTAAGTCTAGAAAACCTCTGTTGGGAGATAACAAAAAGAAGAATATGGCCCTGTTTTACCAGCGCAGACGCTTATCGCGTCTAGATAGACGCTCGTGTTGTCGCAACCATCTGGCCTGCAACAAAAGCTCACAGAAATCTCCCATTACCATCAAAGAACATGCTGTGTTTCTGTTTCCCTTTAAAGCAAGTCGCCTCCTTCCCGTAAATGCCGAGCCTTGCTGGCACTTTGGACACGATGATTCAGGCCTACGTCCATGTTGTTATCAAGCAGGTGTTTCAGCCCCTTCGTCTCCCCCATTCTGACCTCCTGCTCCTCGTTCACTGAAACAAGTAACCATCAAAGCTCACTCGGTTTCCTTAAGGCGCCTCCACCCCCAAAAACAGAAGAAAAGCTAATGAGCCAATGACTTTAGAGGGGGAATTTTGAGCAATTTCCTTTTTAATGGGGCATTGGTTTGATGGCGTTTGTTTGTTAATGCCCTGTACTTTACAGAGATCCTTCTTTGAATGAACTCTCACTCTTTTCCCTCAAGCCTCAAGTGGCCTTTTGATGCTTAGAGAGCTCATGTGAGAAAGGTCTGATTTAAGGCAGGACACTGAAGAGGGATTACAACAAATGTGATGCTGTATGCTAATTATATGGGGAGAGGAGGTGGAATAAATAAAACATAAATGCAAACTGATTGGGAGTCAAATTTGTGACCCTTACAACTAAATGCTTTTTCATTGAAATAGAAAAAAACTAAATAAAAAATATGTCACAAATATTTTGTAAAAAGAAAATCACTCTATTTGCTGTAATATTTGGGTAAAGTGATTTAAAAGTTACATACGTTGTTTTTTTTTTCCGTCACAAAAAGCTTTGGTTCCCAGGTTTTGTATTGTTTTTACCCCTTAAGGCAAAAGAGTGACACTGGCCAGAGTGTGATTTTGGTGGGAGAAATGCAGCTCCTGGGTGATGCAGTGAAACACATGGCCTTTTTTTTTTACACATCCAAAAAACACACACTCTGCACACACACAGCAAAACGGTCATCTGGGGGAAAGCAGCAGTCGTCAATTACATCAAGTTTACCTTGTGTCTCTCCAGAGCTGATGTTATAAGATCAGTAACAAAAACAAAAACGTTGGATACTTTTGTCAGAGTAAATGTGGAATAAGTTTCTTCTCTGCAAACTTTTTTAAAGGTCCAAAGAGGCCTCCCACAACACCAATAAACAAACGTAAAAGTCTACGTACGAAACAAATTAAACATCCAAAGTCTTTGGCTGTTGCCTTCCTCTTTTGCTGATATATTGGCTCAATTACCTCGAAACATTCCAGCTGTGAGAAACAAATAATTCACTTGCTTCATAATGTCAGAATCATACATGCACATGTTTCCTTGAGTGCTCTGGGAATTGCAGATCTTGAGAAACTGAAGCTTTTTGGAGTAGTTGGGATCCTGAACTGGAATTATATGTGGGAGAAATTATCATCATAAATTAACTGGATTGTGTCAAAGGACATCAAACAAAATGCAACTGAGAAAACAACTTGAGAGGGTTATCAACAGGTTTTAGCTAGAAATGTTTATTAATGTTGTATTATTTTGTTCACTTTGCATTGTAGTTCATGATGAATGTTTGCAATACTTCCCCCAAATTGGCAGAGTTAAACATTTTATGTATAAAATGGATAACTTAACACACACACATTTTAATAACATATATAGGATGAGTTTTTTTATGTTATCTGTGTGAAGTTATGTTTGAAATATGAACATCTTATTCTATTTACAGATATTCTCCATCTTTTACGAATCTGTGCACGCAGAAAATAACAACCTATAATTGGAATTGGCAGTGAGAGCAATTGCACTCGTCCGTGTGTCAGAATGGCATCCACTGATGTTAAAGCAAAACAGTGAAATGAGTCCATTTTTCAGCCTTGGTGAGAGTTTGTTTTTCTGCATAAAGAAATATTTGTCCATTTGTCCTGGAGGAGTATGCTGTCTTTTTGTAAGTATTTACCCAGCAATATAATATAACACAGTCTGACATGATTCAAGGCTGAAGAGTAACTGATTAGTGTTTTTAATGTAACATTTCTACACAGACCAAGTCAGATGTTTTAAGAGAATTTTAACCTTGTTAATATGAAATCATATAAAAAGAAATCCAAGTCACTTACAGTAGACATTTATTCAGCCTGAAGCAATCAGATTCTTTGTTCAAGCAGATTTTTGTTTCTAATGGCCAAAAGAATACAGCTACGATGTACCTTATGCTTGGCAGCTTGGTAAAGTGCTAAGCTAATGTTGGCATTTTAATTACAGTTTTTATGTAACATATTTCAGAGCTGTTCCAGTTAATAATGTATGGAGAATACTTCCAGAAAAACAATGTGGTCCTTCATAAACTTTGGTCTTTGCTTTGCACATTATGACTTTTGATGAGAAGTGTTGAAGCTTCTCTCAGTAGTCAAAGAGAGCGCTGTACCAGTCAATAAAGTCTTTTTTAATGGTAAAAAGGACCCAATTAAATACACTTAAAAGTGACAAATCTAACAAAGACAAAAAATAATGTGGATTTGCAACTTTCAGGCACAGATACGGTCAGATTTTACCTTGCTTAAAACCCGACAGGTAATTTTTCTTTCTTTTGCAGGTCTGCAACAGTTTCAAGATCACAGCCTCTGTCCTGCACTGACTTGCTCTGCGTCCCTCGCAGCACTCCTGTCAACATCCCCTCTATCTACCTGATCACAGACCAATGTCAGGTACTTTCCTTCTCCCTTGCTTATGGTCCTTATCTCTTGAAGCATGTATGATCTTGTTTTCGGGCACTGTCATCTTAAAAAGTCGTCTAAGATCAACAAACTGCACAGAGCCTGAGGGACTTTTGGAAGGTTTTGGGGTGCTTTTTGTTTGAGGAAAGTGAAAATTCACAAAAATTGTGGGAAGCATTGTTTTGATCAATTTGAATCTTGAAGTGATAAACCTCTGAACGGAGAACTGCTAGTTCTGGCCTTGAATCACTTGTCAACAAACATTCATATTGCCGAGTCATAATAAAAACAGCAAATCTCTTTCAGTTCCGGGGTTCAGCCAAGAAAAGCACTGGTAGAAACCCGAAAAACAAGCTAAAATCAGCAAATAATCATGGTGTCATGTATGCTTTTCTGATAATCGCAAATGACGTTCAGAGTATTTGGATTTTTGCGGATGTAGAGAAGCATGAGGGTCACCAAGATTTATCTTGCCACCACGCAGAGTGAAAAGGATGGTAAAAAAGGTAAAAAACAACAAAACAAAGCAAAAAAATCTCCAAAGCTCAATGTTAAAAGAATTGCTACAAAGAGTGACATCTTGGGGTCACCAGTAGTTTGTTTTAAGGCTCATGTAAATGTCTTAAAAAAACAATTCTAATCAATCTGGACTTTTATGGCTTGTTTGAACAGAAGCCAAGTTGTCATAAATAATCTTTGGCCACTTTTTTTTTCTTTTTCACTGTTGCTTTCTGCAACGTGTGAAATCAGGAGGAGGCTTTCAGACATTCCAGAGGTTGGAAATATGACAGCTCGTCTGGTGATCGTCTGGATCTGGGGTTTTAATGGAAGGGAGAAAAAACACAGCAGGCTAAAGAGTAACAATGATGGAGCCTCAAAATGCATATTTCTCTGAAGAAAGAATGACGCAAAACTCTCGAAATTGTCTCCAAAACATAATTCTGATGAAAACATGTGTGTAAATATATGCATGTAAATTTGAAATGTAAATATTAAAACGGTTCAAACAATAAAAATGCCCCATTTTACCACTTAATAGAGACATAACATGCAAAACCCCTTCTTTAGATTCTGAATACAATTTATTGCGTGGTTAGACTTTAAGATTGCAGAAACATTACATCTTTATTTTCTGTTGGGTCATATTTTCACTACGTTTAATTTTCTCTACTCCCTATTACGCTTTTTGAACTATGACGTCAGTACGTATTTGCTGCTGTGTTATTAAACAGGGTCATGGACTTCTAGCAAACATTTTTATTTCTCACTGCCATTTTGTGGTCCAAATTTATGGATGCTGAAGTTACAAGTTAAAGTGTTTGGTTGTTGGGTGTATTAACACAAACATCAGAGGTCAGAACCTCTTTGAAGTGCAAGGCTAACTTAATTTTTCTTAGAAATCTACCCACATGAGGGGGAAAAACTCTTTGTTTTCACGAAGCACTTCAAGGATGAATGCTTCAGTAAGCTCCGCCAGCATCGACAAGGATTTGCCAAAAGACTTTCTGATTGCGGGGTCATCGAGAGCATCAAAAGGGATGATCATGCATTAAAATACTGCTGTACAATCATATCTCTGCTGTCAAGCTGCAAAAATGGCTGAGCCGGGTGGTGTGGAGCGCTGAGCAGGAGCTGCAGTAAGAGTTTCTGTGGCATTTAAAGAGATGGCACCAAAATGAGCTGCTCTCAAACGCAGCACTGAACGGGATAAAAACAGTGGAGCTACAATAACGAGGAATTCAGACCAAAACATTCCAGTTCCATTTTGAATAGACCATAATTGAATGATTTAGATGTGAGAAGGAGTGATTTAAAAGCATGACATGTCCTTCTAAAAAAACAACAGAAAGCTAAACCCCGTCCAACTTTTTGTTGGACTTAATTTGGGGGAACCGCCACCCAATGTTCAACAATCCTTTCTTCTCAGATTCATAGCTTTTAGGACTGACTTTTTTTTGGTATTGAAACAACAAAACTACATTCTGCAGCACACCTGCAGCTTTAGTAGCTTGTAATCTTCCAGTGGCTAATTAGCCGGAAAAAAAAAAGGAATAAAGAATTTGGCAAGCAGTATTTCTCTTTGTAAGCTGCCATGAGCTGAAACCGCCGCATGGACACATGTTTATCAAGAACAATCAAAATAATATACAATGCCTCTTATCGAAATATGGCATACACATTTCAGAAACGCTCTCGTAAACTGTTCTCAGCCACTCGTGGTTCCTCGTGAATTGTTGTTCTTATCTTCATGACACCATGCCCCTCGAACAAACACACTGGGGCACAATGAGGAGAAAAAAAAGGAAACAGAATGTGCTCTTTGAGAGCCCTTTAAGACCGCTGTGTGTGCATACATTGTCGGCCTGTTTTGGAGCATGCATTCTAGTGCGTGCATGTGTGTGTTTACATCTGAGCCGTTCGCCAGCCTCTGCCGGGCAGAGGCAGAACAGCTAAGCCTGTTGACAGTTATGACAGGTCAAAGTGGAGTTTACTTTTCCAATATTTTATTGTAAATACAGCTCGAGGCCGTAAAGAAGACACGGCGCACATGTGCGGGACGTGAAAACACAAGCGGGTTGCCAGAAACCATGAAGACGTTCTGGTCCGTCAAATAGCTACGCTGTTCGGTCAATGAGAAACAGTAAGAGCTCTTATGATTGGGTTTCAACCTTTTGAGCACATTCCAAATGTAAACAGTATTAATTTCACAAAACTGTCAGCTTTAACACCTTTTGTGTTTTATCCCCCCCTTCTCATATATTCATATATATACATATATATGTGATATTTTCAAGCAACTTATCACAAATGTCAATGTCTTTAAAGCAAACTTCAGAAAAATAGAAGAGCATTCCCACGTTGTACGGTTGTAACATTACAATGTGAAAAAGTTCAGTGCTTCCAATTTCCTCGCAAGCCACTGTGGCAGAATGTCTGAGCGACTTTAACTCATTTAGGTGGTTTCCTCTCTGTTTTAGCCATTAGTCCAGATCTGTTCTAGTTGAGTGAAACACGGGCAGAAGGGACGCCATTTATGTCTGCAGAGGTCGACATATGCAGACTGTAATGGGGGAATTTATATAGCACTGTTCCGGTTCCTTGAAAATCTTTACACAAGAACTCACACATGGAAAGCTCAGCATGCTGGAGCTCTTTTTGCTTATATAGCAATGTGTTTAGAGGTGTTTGATC
This sequence comes from Poeciliopsis prolifica, assembly GCF_027474105.1. Taxonomy (NCBI): domain Eukaryota; kingdom Metazoa; phylum Chordata; class Actinopteri; order Cyprinodontiformes; family Poeciliidae; genus Poeciliopsis; species Poeciliopsis prolifica. The sequence goes on from NW_026562395.1 coordinate 1,835,844, forward strand.
TCCCAGACCTGCGATGTCTGGAAGTAATGATCAATGCAGTAACAATACAGGTGTACAGGTCTTACCATCTGAGATTTCCTAAAGTGCTTGGTAGTCATGTTCCTTCTTTTTGTAGATCTTTTAAGCAAAGTTCACTGACTTGACAGTTTTTTTTGTTGTTGTTGCCTAAAGCAGTATATGTGTTACCTGTGGCCGACCTGAGTGACCTGCGCGGCTGTAATACGATGCAGTTGCACGCAGATCAGCTCTTATCGCTTGTTGAGCAACCTGGCCAGAAAAGAGACGCTGCAATTCTGGCTTCTGAAGCTGTCTTAAATAACAAGCTGAGCAAGGCAGAAATGCTTTGCATGTATAAAGTCTCCAGAGGTCAATCTGTCATAGAACAAGGCAGAGAAGCTTTGAGATAAACCAGTGGTTGTATTTATTTTTGTTAAACATGCTTGAGCTCGGAATGTACTCATACAATTCCTCATCTCTGACATCCTTGAATTAAATGCTTCTCCTTCCTATGTTTGATTTTGCATTTATTCTTTGTCTTGCTATAATTTGTCATGTATGTGCTTATGGAAAATCAACATTAATGAGGGGACAGTCATACAGAAATGTTTCAGTGTTTGTGCTGGCATATGTGTAGAAAATCATGTCTGAAAAACACCTAATTGTGGAAAAAAACAAAACATGTTTTGTAAACATCAATTCTCAATGAAGTTCACTACTGAACAAAATATTAAAACTGGAAAAAACATTACAAGTATTTGAATTTTATTCGAAATCATCTAGGTGGTAGCTTGAAGTTCAAAATGCTAAAAGAATAAATAAACCAATCATCTTCTCAGTGATGAGAGTTTGCCCAAACAGTCTACGGGTTTTGTAGATTTGGAGAAGGCATTAGACTGAGTCCCTTGAAGACTCCACACATCCTCTGGGGTACCAGGTATAGGGTACCAGGTCCTTTGATACAGGATGTTAGGTCCCTGTGTGACCAGTGTCAGAGCCTGGGAGTCGTTGCTAGGAGTAAGTTGGGTTCGTTTCTGGTGAGAGTTGGACTCCTCGAAGGTAATCCTTTGTCACAATTTTAATACCCTTCCATTTTAATACCCACATTATTGAGGAACTCCGCTTTGGTGGCCTTATGCATCTCTGCTTTTTGCAGAGAATGTTCTCCTATTAGCCTCATCAGATCATTACCTCCAGCTTTCACTGGAGTAGTTTTTAGCTGAGTGTGAAGCGGCCTGGAGGAAGATCAGTGCCTCCAAATCTGGGACCGTGGTCTCAAGTCGGCCTTCTCTGGGTCCTGCCCAAGTGGAGGAGTTCAAGTATCTCTGGGTCTTGTTTATGAATGAGGGACAGAAATGGAGAGAGAAGTTGAAAGACTAATTGGTGGCTGGAGTGAAAACGCTGTACCGGTGAAGAGACAGCTGAGTCACAAGATGAAGCTTTTCAATTAGTGGTTGATTGATATTCCTATCTTAATCTACGGTTGTGAGGTTTTGGTAGTGACTGAAATACAAGATCACAGATACAATCCCTTTAAATAAGCTTGATGTGAGGGTTTCCAGTGGGCTAGTAGGATCATTATGTCCATGCAGTCCAAGGTCTGGAACTGATGTCCATTTTGGAAACTTACTTTAATATCCATCCCAATGTTTTCAAGGGAGCCCAGCTCAAAGGAACTATAAAAGATGGCCAGGACACACATAACATTTTTCTGTCTAACCATTTGACCTTTTTGAGTCCAAACTTCTCGCACGGTCTGTTAAGAATTTTTAATGACTATTTTACTGCATCCAACCTGCAAGGCGCCAGGTTTCTGGAGCTCAACAGTTTAGCAATTTTGAAAGAAAGAAAAAAAACATTCTTTGTTGGGTTTAGGTCATCTCAATGTCATGTTCAATGTTTGCATATTGACATCTACTTATGATAATGCCACCGCATGTGATTCTTTTTATACTTTATGAACATCTCACCATCTTGGACTCAAAGTTTAATACCCGGTCTTTGAAGGCTTTCAAATGATTATGGGATTATTTATTCACAAAATAGGTGTAACACACCAAGGTGAGAGAATCTTCACCACCACACACAAAGCTTTTGCATAACGACTCCTCTTCCCATCTGTCTTCTATGTGAGGATCACTTGTGATCTAATGTGTAAAGCAGAGCAGGCAAGAAATAAAAAAATCTTTAAATCTGTCTTCCTAGACACAATGAGAGATTCCCTAGAGGTCCATCTAAAGGCTAAATAAAAGCATGCTGGACAAAAAAAAAAAAAAAAAGCTGTTTCAAAGTTTTATGATTGCTGAATGGAAGCAGCAAACTGAAAGTGTGCTCTCAAATGTTTTGCGTAGGTCACAACTGAGGCAAACCTGTTAAATGAAAAGCATTTTCCAAAACCGCTGTGATTAGCAAACACACCTGTTTCTAAGAACTGCTCGCCCGGTATGATCTGGTTCCTTGTTTCCCACTGTTGGGGATTTTCTATAGAAGGTAAATAAAAAGCAGATGCTGGCTCAAACACTGGAAATATTTTAAACATTTGGAATTAACTATTTGTGACACAGTGAATTGATGCAGCTAGCCAGATGGGCCAGATGTGTGCTCTTCTTGGGAGATGATGAGGGATTGTGTTCAGTGGCTGTCAAAAAGTTTACGCACCCTTGTCGAAATGTCAGGGTTTAGGATGTACAAAGAAAAAAAGGTTTGAAGCTTTTTTTCACCTTTGAAGTGACATTTATCAATTATATTTCTGTGGCGTAAATGTGGCATTGTGTCTTCTATGACTTGACAATATTTACCCACGCATCAAAAACCTCTTGTCTGCAGATTTTCGGTTGAAGTGAAGAGTGGAGCACTTTGCTCCTACACTGCAGGTTGACCGGTTGTTTCTAAAGTTTTCTAAAATTAGCATGGGAGGCAGATCATTTAGTTATCAGACTGCTCTCCTGTGGAACCAGCTCCCAGTTTTACTTTTAGTTTAGTTGTTTTTTCTCTTTTGTTTTGACAAAGTCTTTAGTTTGAGCGGTTTAAGTTATCCTAAGCTATTGATGTTGTCATCGGAGATGGCTTAGGCTTCTGCAGGACTCAATTTTTTATTTCCTCCTACTATTCTCCGATTTTTGCATTACCTCCTGTCATTTCAGCTTTGAACGTTACGCTCGCTCTGTTTCATCTCGTCACAGAAGCTACGTCTGGCCTGTTGCTCTGTTTCAATGTGAGACCTTCCTAAAGGGGAGCATTTGCACTGTGTTTTCACCAGTGTCTAACACAAGCTCTGCTTCACCCAGGGCCAAAATGTAAAAACTTACACTTTAATGATGTTCTATGGAGGGATTTCTGGGAGTTTACTTTGAGTTATTAACATTTCCACTCAAGCCTTTAAGAAGTTTAATAAAGTTATTGCCGTGGGGCAACGTTTTTGTTGATAGCAATGTAATTTCCTTTTTGGGTGGGATACATATGAATGTGAATGTGCACGTTTTTTTTTTTTTTTTTTTTTTTCGGGGAAGGTTTATTTTTGCTCTCCCAAAGTGTGGATTTAACTGTGTTTTTGAGTATGTTAAATTGTTTCATAGGTGAGGAGGTCAAATTACTGTCTGGGTGTTCCTCAGACACAAAAGGAGCGCTACCTTCAAATAGAGATACACATTGTTCTCATTTAGCTTTGCATGGGAGAGAAAAGGTTTGGCAGAAAGCAGCAGAGGCCCCTTCTGTTGATACAGTAAGGTCATTTAATATAACGAAAGTGACGTTTAACTGGAAACACTTGACTAAAGACTTACCAGTGTGCGCAAGTGACGAGTTAAACAAAAAGACAAATATATATATTTTTTTGTCAGACGTGTATTTTGTCTCAGTCTGCACGTTTAAACACAGATATGCAGCTTTGAGTCCCTTATCTTTGATCTGATCCCAGGAACAATTAGTTTCAAATTTGTTACTCATTGTTTGATTCACATAATTCACATGTAAGTGAAAACATTTGTGCTCCAAAAAGCTTTTGTTCCAGGTCATGAGTGGCGACAGCAGCCTTAGGTTGACTTTGACCAGATGTAATACCGTATTTACTTTTAGAGAGAATTTATTGGAACGAAGGATTAGTTTAATGAGCGTACAGCAGTCCAAAAATCACAAACAAGAGCTCCAACAACGCTTGATCTAGGTTGAACTGGTCTGAAGTGAATGCTAAAATCAGTTGGACACACTATTATACGGTGTTAGGTGCAAAGTAAATGCAGAAAACCAGTGCAGCTATGTCTCTTCTTCTACATTTCCTGTTTGTCTGCACTTCAGTATGAAAATATCTTAAATCAATCCAGTGTGCAGCGTTATTCAATCACAACAGTCCTGTTTTGAATTTCCATTCAGAATGCAGTTATTGTTTGCAAATTTCTTTTAACTCTGTCTTAAACACTCTTAGGACATCACATGTGTTCATCAATTACACATATTTGATGAAAGCTGGAACACAGCATAGATAATTTATTTATTCACGACTTAACGTGTTGCTCTCTCGCCTTTTCTCCAGAGCTCCTGAGATGATCGCTGGATTTGTTACTTGTTGGCTTCAAAGCTAATTTCCCGGTTCCTTCTCCTGGACTCTCTTACCTTCTCCTTCCCGCTCACCCGAGCTTCATCTCTGAAATAGGCTGCTTGAATTTGCCTTCTTCCTGGAAAAAACAAAACAAATGGAGCAAACAAAAAAAAACCCCAACCAAACATTTGTCTGCCATCTGCCTGCATCTCCACTGCTTCACATGAAAAAGAAAAGCAAAGAGAACACCAAACCTCAGCCGTTCCTGCCAACCTCAGAACCTGCCGGATATTCGGCATGCTCTCCTCCTGACCTTCGTACTAAAGAGTCGAGTAAGAGAACATGAAATCAGCTTACGCTATATATTTTTCATCTCCTGGACTTATATTTCAATCAGTTCAACTTCCTTTGACTTCGCCAAAAGAGAAGGATCATCATCTCTTTTCAAATATTTTCTGTCATCCATGGTTGAATCTGCGCTTGAGTCAAACCATGACATACTTGGCAGGATCAGAGTAATTTTCAGAGCTGATTGTTCCCAAGAGAAGAGAAGGGAGTCAGAAATACTGTTATCAAAAGCATTACAATCCCTAAGAATTCAAAGTAAAATCCTCGTTTTCTGAAACGTCCATCAAGAGCCCGTAATGCCATAGAGGAGGTTCCGTCGTGAATGTTTTCCCGTATCCAGAAAGAAACGCAGTTTGTGGAGAAAAACAGGGCAAAGTAGAAACTAATAAAATAAAGGCAAGACTAAAATTTTAAAACACATTAAAAATGCTTTGCAAGTACACACATAAAATAAAAGTTTTTCCGTTGGCCACAATTGCAACCCCAGACTCCAGTAATTTAGAGGACTTGTACGGGACAAGCCACCACAAAATAGCACATAATTGTAAGATGAAAGGGAAATTACATATATTTAGTCCTTCTGAATTTCTTCAGAAGCAGCCATGTTCTTGAAATGCCTTGATTGAAACTACAACAGGATTGTTTTTGCAGTTTCCTTTCAACAATGATCTTAATTTCCACTCTTTCACTGCAGTGTGGTTTGTTGAAATGCGTAACTAACAGTTGTGGCATCAACCCAGCTGTGGATCTCTGTAGCTCATCCAGAATTACTAAGGGACTCTTGGCTTCCTCACTGACAAATACTGCTTTTACCAGACTAGTTAGCTAAAGTGGACTTTAATGAATTGGTAGAATTATCCAAAGTCTTTTCATTTCTGAGTGATGAGTTAAACTGTGTTTTTCAAGACATCCACAATTTGGGATATTGCTTAAACATCTCCACCACTTCATCCCTGACTTCTTGTTCTTTTGTGGTCGTTGAGATGCTTCTTCTTCACTAAAGTTATCTAACAAACCTCTAAGGTCTTCACAGGACAGCTGTATTTATACTGAAGCTAAATTACAAACAGATGTTTTTTCTGTAAGAATTTTTTTGCTCTGGATTTTAGTTATAGGTATCAGAAAAAAGGGTGAAGAAACACAAACAAAGCTGAAAACCTGAATCATCTTCCTTCCATTTCATGAATGTGAACTGCTTAGTGTTGCTCTATGACAAAGTAATGCTTGTGGTTCTAGAGAGAAAATGTATGAAAAAGTTCAAGGGGCAATTAATTTAGTCATTTTTCAAAACTGCTGTCAGGATGAGGAAACATATCAAACCATTTCTTGGACTTTTCTTTTTTTTCCAAGCCTATAAAATCTTCACAAGGTTTTCTGGTTTTGCTATGAGGTTGATATGCACTTTTCACACTACGACATGTTCATCCCCGAGACAAATCCCTGTCTTCTTCTTGAATGACAAAAATTAGACAGACAAATGAGGCAACTTCAGATACTGATCTCTTGTAATTACATCATCTAATAGAATTGAGACGCTTTCATGAACGTCGGTAGTGAGGGATGGGAGTTTTGAAGAGAGCAACTACGACAGTTTTCCCAAGTTGTTTTTACCATTACAGACGTCACTTTTACTTCTTCTCGCCGCGCTAATTTGTCTGTGGAAGCAGGACGTGTAGTTGCGGCTCATCCACACCGGTATTTACAAACGTTAGAAACAGCTAACTTGTTGTTCTGATCAAATCTGCTTCCATTCAGGCTACATAATTTTTTCCACTATGTTGTTTCCCCTGACACTGGAGCAGATTTAAAATCGTATAAAATTCTAGCCGCTTGCCAGCTTTTTTTTTTGTGTATGTCAGGCATTTTGTACATGGTTAAAATGATTAGACACAGAGCTCCTCCAAAATTCAATGATTGCATTTTACTAATCTTATTTACTTTTAAATGATATGAATGTTAATATTCTTAACTTGTAAAAAGTGTTCACTTTTACAGTTCTTATGATTGACTGCTGCTGTCCAGTAGCTCATTCTTTCCTTGTCACAATGACAAGTTTTGTTTGCATCCTTGACTGTCTGTGCAGTTGACTGTGCAGCACCCTATGAGAATAATTTCTGTTAAATCAATTAAATAAAAGCAATATTAAGCTGCAATGTCTGTTTTTTGACACGCTTCACATGGGTTGTGTTGATGTCCGTCGTGGCGTGATGCTTTCTGAAGAGTGTGCCGTCATGTGCAAAAGGGTCAATGTGTATATGGAACTCAAGCATGAACCGGACTTATTCATGGTTTCACAAGGGTTGCTATTTTTTAGCAGTTCATGTAAAGTTGCAGTACTCCATTTTAAATGAGTAAAAATGTAGTTTAAATTTTTTTCTGTAGCCCCTTCATGCCTTAAAAGCCCAAATAATGTGTTTGAATTTGTGCAGTCAGGCCTCAGAGACGTTGTGACTTTCCCCAGTTCTAACAATTACAAATGCGTCATCTTGAAGTGGCACATAGTTGAATAGAAGATATTCGATAGCAATAGCTTATTTCAAAGACAGTCAGTGCATCGTTAGATCTCGAGAAGCGCTCATGTTTCAGTATTTGTTTGGATCTTTCCTCGTCTCCCCGACCCAAATGCTAGTAAGTGAATTTCATATTGTAGGGTTTCTGTTTGACAGGTGGGAGCCTCTGGAGAAATGGAAAGGGAAGCCAGAATGTAGTTCATTCACTCCCTTCCAACTTCACAAGACCTGCATACCTTTTTCAGAACAATTGGAGAAACAGCTGATGAAAACCTGGAAATCTGCAGCGAAACTAAAAACGTTCTGCCAACATGCACAGATCGTATTTAACAAGGCCCTTTTTCTGCTGAATGGCACTGTTTGAACGTCACTGTTTTGGCAGATGATTTTTCTTGCTCCAGTTGGAAATCATCACAATATCTTACTTTGAATGTTTTGAACAAGAAACGCACACAGCTTTGAAAGATTACGCTGACAGACAGATGTCCCAGATGGTCCAACTAAACCTAATGTCAACGCTGGATCAACGTCAGTCTGAGAATCGTTTCTGACTTAACCAAAACGAGCAAAGTCAAAATATTTCTCTGTTTCTACTGACACTGACACAAGTGATGGAGTTGCTGGGAATGGGCCCGTCCCAGAACAAACAACATGTGAAAAAACAAGAAAAAATAAAACAGCCATATGTCCACAGGCCAAATATTTGAGAGTACAGAGAGATTTTAGAGAGACAGGATCTGCCTTCCAGGTTTTACCAAGAACATCAACGTGTGAAAACACATTTTGTATGCAGTCATGGTGATATAAATATTGAAAGAAGAGTATGTGAGTCAATGAAAAAGTTTTTATAGAATTTTAAAACTTTCATGCCACATTACAGAAACTGGTAAAAGCTTTAATTGCATTTTGCTCTATGGAATTATTAATATCTCCATCGCTGTCTGTTAATCAGCAACAAATATTACCCCCATGGCAAATATTAACCATTTTGATGTAAGAGAAGGTTGGGTGTTTGCCAGTATACAGAGAAGTGCACCATTACATCGGCTGCTGACAGTGGCAGGCCCTAAAGGGCCACTGAAGTGTAATAGAGTGGAAAAACTGCTTCGTGCTGTATTGTGTTTTCTGGGGGTTGCTGACAAGTGATAACAGTATGAGTTTAGCTCTCACTTGGGGGGCTTAATTCTTTTAATGGGTTTTACTGTCCCACTGCTACACCTGCTCCAGCAAATGACAACTGCCTCAACAAAACGACTGTAACACATGTCCTGTTCCGTTCATTAACAACAATAGCACAAGTCAGGCTAGTTTTAATACATTGTGTGGCGTTTTGCTTTCCAGAATAAAGAGTTCGACTGAAGGACAATGGGTTTCTTGTTGAAAAGTCTCAGATTACAGAAGAAAAATTTCTGCCAGTTGACTTCCTTGTTGCCCCAAGAGATCATCCGTGAGCTGCTGATGAAAGGCTGCGGCTTGTCCGCATCCAGCCGGATTTCACACATCATGCAGGATGAATGTGGCCTAATTCAATCACACCAAACAACTCACCTGCTCCTGTCAATCTACTAGAGGTGTTTTATCATAGCCACTATTTTCAGATCAGTTGCACTTTGTTGCTCCACTCCCAAGTTGTGCAGTCTTACCAGGCAGACTTGTATGTGTTGTCTGAGTAGAATAGTAGAATAAATGTTTGGCAGGTTTCCTACTAAGACTTTTTTTAGTAGTAAATTATTCGTATTTGACTAACAGGCATCATCTGCTACATTACTGATTACACCTGCTTGTGGTTTATGTTTTTTTGTTTTTACCCTTTAAAAAAGTGTAAAAACAAAAGTGATTGGCCCTACCCATCAAAATAAATAGTTACTAGATAATTTCTCATGTCTATCTAAAAAAATAACAACAACTTTGATTTCAGTTGTAAAATAACACAAGTTTAAATGGACCTGAGCTGGATTGAGTTGAGTTGGGTGAAGTTTGGTAGTTAGTTTTAGTTTAGAGAAGATAAATGAGAAATTGGTCTGACAAATTATGAGTATCAAAGTTCTCATTGGCAAACATAACTGACTCTCAATGTCAAATAAATGCCTTCAAACTTTTGTTTGTAAAAAATGCGTCTTCTTTGAGATGGTCTTTCATGTTAAATTCCACTTAAAAAAATGGAAATTTGCTATTGTAATGTGACGAAATGAGAGCTATTTCAAGCAACATGGACTCGCACGACATTGTACATTTGGCACTTCACACCCACTCCAACACAATCCAGATTGTACCGGTTAAACCACGGGGAGGTCATGGTTCGGGCACAGAGGACCAAAAGACAGACTGCTTTCTAAATTATCATCTTTGCAGTCACCCACCCTTTTCCGTTTTGATTTGATTTAAAGTCATTGTGTGGGAATGAAAATGCATGCGCCGGTGCCGTAAGATGATTTGCAGCTCGGGAACGAGTGTCACATGTTGCCCAGATCCCGCAAAGTGGAACTGTTGAGCGTGGATTCACAGGGGAGCTGTTTACTGTGGCACCACTCATTCGAGCCATTGTTTTCGCGCTCTTAATGACTGACTCACTCACAATAGAAATCGAAATGGACTATGCGATATGTTTTCAAACTTCATGGGGAGTTCGTGGGGCTAGAGGTGAGGAATGGGAAAGAAATCATAAGAGCTGGATTACTGAGGTCTGAATTGATCCAGAAGAATCTCTCTTGTGATCTATTGACACAAGATGCTTTCAAAGCCCTAGATGCTCACTAACAGATGCCTGTTTTCTTCCTCTGGGTGATGACTTAAATTAGGCAGATCAGTGTCATCTGGATTTGTCCATTGTGCTCTGTTCTGTTGCCGGGATGTTTGTGAACCCCTATAAGTGAATCAGTCTTACAATTACAATTAATGAGGCGTTCTGCACAGTTTCCTGGTTTCCTTGTGGATACAGACAATCCATAATGGTTTTCTGGTGAACGCATGTCACGGACGTTTAGCGCAGACTTTTGTGTTGCAACAAACAAAACTGACGTCTCCAAATGTTGCCTTGAACCATGAGTCAAGTTGTCAGACTTGGAGCGTGTGTCTGTATTATTATGTTTAACAGCTGAACTGTGGTGGGGAAGGTTCATTCTTTACTTGTCACGCTGTCATCCCACATATGAAGTAATACCTACATTTCAGTCACAGTCTAATTTGCTTGTCATGCCAAGGACAAGTGATCCAGTCCAACTTGTACGTGTGTGTGGTGGGTGTGGGGGTCTTTTCTTAATGAAAACACTCGTCTGACAGGCAGGTTTTCCCTTTAGGATTTGTCAGTTACTCAACCCAGTTTCTCTCTCCAGCTACAGATGGGCTGAACGAGGCCTGCAGAAAACAAGTGGTGATTTTGTCCACCCTCCGTCCAGCATTTCCTGCTAATCAGACCTTGGTTTTTCACGCAGCATTACCGCAGACCAGAGTTGAGAAAGGCAGTTTTGGGAGGGAGTTGTCACCGCTCTACCATCCTAGATAATGTCTTGCGTCCAAATCTGTGCAAATAAACAAAGGGGTGATTATTTCAGCACACACGACCGGGCTCATTCCGAGTGTATTAAAAGTGCCCCGGTTCGCAGTTTCGGCAAGCCAAACCCCTGTCGCTCTCGGACTCTGCCTGTGTTTTCTTAACTAATGCCCTCCTTGCGCGCTCGCTCCCAGAGCTTGTTTAATCAGTTCGAGATCTGCTTTGGATCTGCTGGCCATTTGGCAATGAAAACGTCAAAGCAAATTATCCGAATGAGCCGGATCACTCATCTCGTCTGGTGTTTCTGACCAGATTAGCGAGGTGGATCGGAGCGTGCGTTTTGCTTATGAATTCATTTGCTAATGTGCAGAACAGCGACATGTGCATTACAAGACGTTTTGCTTCCTTTCTTCTTCCACAGACATTTTGATGCTTCTTTGGATTTACGGCCAACTTCTAAACCTAAAGCCGGCCTTTCCTTCCCGAATAAAGTAACCCTACACTTTATACATATTTCTGGCAAACATGAATGAGGGTTTACTCTACAGAATGACACACTGCAGTCATGCCTTTCTTACACAATATAAATCATGATTCACATAATGAGTCCAGCAAACAACTACTCCTTGCAATAATCCAATTAATCCTCCCTGTTTTGGCAGGCTGTGCTCATTTTGAGTCCCATCTCAAGTGGATGGTTTCCAGATGTTTCTTCATCGACGCTCATCAGTGAACTTCACCGCTCCACTGACGCCTGTATAACTTTCTTTGGGTTCTTGTTGTGAGGTGGAGCTGGAGGTAAAAGAAGGCGTGTTTTTGCATGATTAGAGGTGGAGCAGCTTCTTAATAATTCCCCCCATCCCCTCTCTCTCCCTCCTCCTTCCAGATCAGTCATCGGTCATCTGGCTCCTCTGGCCTGCATCACGTAGCCTGCAGACCTCTGGTCCCCATTAGTCCCCCACCCCCTTACGGTATCTCTGGATGGTTTAAAGACTCTGTCTGCTTTAGTTTTGGGCCTGGTATCTTGCTTCAGGATTGTGTTTGTAGTGCTACCCTGCAGCACTTCATGATGATTGAATGCTGCAGCGTTTCCACCTCTTTGAAGAAGGTTCTCTGATTTTATTTATCACTCCCATTTAAGAGCTGTTTTCTTTAGATATAGGGACCTTAAGAGCAAGTCCTTTAGTTTACTGAACAAATGGGCACATTTTTTGAGTTCACTTCACTCTCATGGCTCAAGACAATGAGTCAGAGGAAACACAACTTGAGGAAATTAGCGTGTTAGTCAGGTCCTCATCCTGTTGTCACTCTGACCACAGTCCTGCACAGACAGACCCGTTTCTGCAGCTGTGTATTAGTGATTAGGCATAACACAATTATCAGTTCAGTTCTGACCTGCAGAGGAACATGTCTGTTCTGCAATAATATTCATGAAAGCTAATTTGTTTCCTGTTTTGTCATAAATGTGTGTTTTATCAGGATTTTATTTTATAGACCAGCCCAAGCAGCAGATAAGTGATGGAAAATAAAACATGGTTTTCAAACTTTGTGACAATGTCAAAGGTGTGGTCTGCATTTGTATTTAACCCTTTCCACTCCAATGATCCTAAATGAAAGCCAGTGCAACAAGTTTCTAGTTAGTAATAGTGTGTAATTTCCTCTCAGTATGAATACAGCTGTCAGTAAGTTCCTCATTGGCATGAGTGTATGTTAGCATCATTATTTTCCTGAGTGTTTACACAATTCACAAAACGTTTGTGCTCAGCCATACATAAGAACAAGGTACCCAATGACTTAAAGAGAGAAAAGTGAAAGCTTCGGATTTTCTTTGACAAATATGTTATCTGAATATGAGGGTGTGCATGTGTGTGTGTAAAAAACAAATCTAACAAATGCTAAGAAAACGTCTTCTGAATTGGTCAAAAGTAAAAAAAAAAAAAAAAAAAGGACTTAAGAAGAATCTTCTATTGTTTTTTGCATTTAACAAATATAAATAAACTAATTATAACTAACCAAAACAGAAAAAGTAAAGTTGGATTTAATGTCCGTCATTAAGGAAAAATCAGTCATGTTTATTTGTACAGGGTAAATTTTCTCTGTAAGTGGCAGAACATTAAGAATTCATATTTCCCTGAATGCACCACTCACAGGGTGAACCGTAGAGGTTGCAGCCTGATGCTGTGAGAATATTTTTTTTATGCAGCAGACCTAAATATGAATTAGATTTACTGAAAAATTGATGTTTTAGCATACTTTCCATCAGATCTGACTGAGCCTGAGCTATTTTTCAACATAGAACTCAGAATGATTTCACTCTCTAGATTTGAACATTTTTGAAAATAAAAAGTAGGTTTAATTCTCCCTCTACTTCACAGTTTTGCTTTTGTTTGTCATCATATAAAATTCTACATAAATACTTTTGCAGGTACTGTGCAAAAATGTCTCAGTGCTTTTGCCAGTAATGAAGAAAGTGGAGATGTTTTGTTGAAAATTTGATACTCTGCAAACATTGGATTGGAAAAATATAATATGGCAAACTTGATAGCTCTTCACCAAATTGTTTCTTTTTTATTCAACAAAAATTGGTTGCTTCAGAAGAAACACAGTTTCTGTTATCCTTTCTGTTGCCAAAACCTTTCAGGCAAATTAATTCTCATTTAATTTCTGCAACCAAATGTTGAGTTTCTGTTTTTTTTTCCTCTTTTCCCCCATTTTTGGCTGTTTGCACAATGCCTTGATTTGTTAAAAAAAAAAAAAAATTGTCCAAGAACCATTAAAGCTCAGTAAGTGTTTGTCTCAGACAGGCTTTGGTAAATCATGGAAAATCAAAGCTGTTCACGCTTTCTTTCTTCATCAGCATGTAACATGACAGGTTTGGATTAGCTTGTCCAAGCTGACAGCGCATGCTGCACACATACATTTGTGCAATTGTTAACGTGCAACGCAGCAGTTAAACATTCTGATGCCTTCACATCCTGTGAGGCAGACTGCCGTGACCACCAAGAAGCAAGTATAAACACGACTTTATTTCTTCTGTCACAGCCTTTTAGGCAAGGCTGACCTTACCTTCCAAAATGATTAATAATCTTGAACTTTCCCCACATCGTATTACATTACAACCACAAACTTCAGTGGAGTTGTTAATGACAGATAAACACAAAGACAAACACACGTTGTGAAGTGGAAAGGAAATTATAAAAACTGTACAAAGTGTGGTTTGCATTTTTCTTCAGCCCTGCCCTCTTGGAAACCTACCAGAACCCCCTTTTGCTTAATTCCAGTTACTGTATGTCTTTTTGTCCAGTTCTGAACATTTAGATGCAATTTTTCTTTGCAAAATGGCTCCACAAAGAGCATCCATAAACATCAATCTTTTAAAATGTTGACACCTTTCTCAACTGGATTTAGGCCTGGAGTTTGAGTGAATCATGCTAACGCCTGAATATGCCCTGGTTTAAATGATTACATTGTAGTTTTGCCTGTATGCTTAGGGTTGATGGAAGACCAATCTTTGCCCTCTTTTAAAATGCTTTACAGCAATTAGCAGGTTACCCAAAACTGATGCAGCCACTGCTGCATTTTACTATAGGTGGTATATTCTGTAAGATATGAAGTGATCTGATTTTGTTTACACCTATCCTATTGCAGGTGGCCCAAAGATTATAAGGTATGGCTTTATGGTTTGTCACGAACCACAAACAGGACTCCTTATGGCTTTCTTCTAACAATGGCTTTCACATAAGAACCTAGATAAAATAACACTGAATTTCTAGCAACTTATGAAAACTTTCTAGGGATGTGGTCATATTAACAGGGTACTGGGAATTGCCAATGCTTTTAAAACTGAAAATTTAGCACCCAGTGCTGCAGATTGCCATAAACATCTGCATGCATAACTTCATTTCTACGTCCACAACATGAAAATGTGGACGTACATAATCCATGGTGATGATATGGAGACATAATTCTGCTGCACTTGATGTTCTTTAGTCTTTGATCAACAAATAATGATCCAGATGTTAAAAATAGCAAACATCAAAACATCAGAGATAATCTGACGTGTAATACTTTCTCGGTAACAATGTAGAACAAAAGAAAAAACACTACACTACTCCAAAACGAGAATTGAATTTCTTCTCGGAAAAGCTAATTCCCTTTTCTGTCAATATATCTGTCATGCACAATGTTTTTCTAAGGTTAAGTACTTCTAACTCACATATCTCATTCTTATTTAAGTGGAAAACCTCAGTTGGTAAAATGAGCTGCTGATACTACAATTTCCCCTCTTCCTCGTCTCTGCCCATCTGATTTGTTTCCCCCCAGATTTTTTTTCCCAGGCTTCACAGCGCAAATCTGCTTTCCTACTTAATTTCTAGGAAAATGCATCTGTTATGACTTTCAGAAATACAGTTTTTTGTTTTCATGTGCTTAATTTCAAACAATTACTGTAGGAAAGTGACTAATTTTTTCTTCTTCTTTTTGGGGTGTTTCCTTTTGGAGATTGTTAAAACATCCACCGTTTTACTTATACTGTAGTTTCGCAGATCATATGAGGGACCACATGGTAATAATTAATGTTTTATCTGACTTGAAAATCATAGAGAGATGCTGCAATTTGTCTCCATCCACTTTCTGCTGACACACTTCCAACAGAACAAGTCGCACCAGCCAGTATCCACAAATGTGCATATTCTAATTGTTCAATTACATAACAACAGTGTCTGTGATTGTTGTGAGTATTGGCTGTGGCTATGTTGTTCGAAATCCTACCCCAACCAATCATAGCGCTCTTCGTATCTTTCCTCTATCTTCGGAAATCTGCTGAGTGACAGCGGCCATGGCAACAGCCTGGCTCTCTGTGGCTCCCTCGCACCCCTGCTGTGCAGCGTTTGATGGCAGTTAGACGTGTTGCAGAGTAATTGGGTTGTGGACCGGATGAGATATGTCCCCCTTAGGTGTGACAGAATGTGAGAAATGGAGCAGGTGGTGGAAGCCCAGAGGCTCTCCCACCCATCGCAGCGTTCAGCCAATGGTTATTTGCTTCACCAGGTGTAAAACACTCAATTCTGTCGTCCTGTCAGCATGGCGGCGTGTGCCGCGAACATGTCAGAAATTCAGAAAATGTCCTTGTTTGGACGCAGGTATTAATACATAGCTAAAAAACTAAAGTTGAACAGTGCAGAACATTTTGAGGTAATAAAAATAAATTCCCATTAGGAGGGAGTTTTCTGCCATTAAATATTCCAATAAATAAACATGAATTTATTTGTATGAAAGGTTTTAATTCCAGTAAATCTTGCCTGAGACATATTTCATTATTATAAAAATTTCAGTCTAATTAACCCTAAGATTTGAAACGTGCTTTTAAAATGCTTTCCACACTTTTTAGATTTTTATTTGTATAAAATCTTAAAAACTATGCATCACAGTCCTTCTACTTGTGCATTTTGAGCCACATTTTGTTGGTCTGTCAGGTAGAATACCAATGAAATGCATCTATGTTTGTGGCTGAAAAATGTGAGAAACTTCAAGAGGCGGAAACACACGTACGAGGCGATGTATTTACTACATTTACCATCTGAATCTAAGTAATGAAAGCGCTCTGAAATGCATACATGTACATGCAGCCCCGCTAACCTCCGATGGCTCCAGCTTGGATGTGCTTCCTGTGATCTGGCAAGCAAAGAGAGCTGTAACCGAGTAGCAACAACCCTATCGCGCTCGTGAAGACGACATCAGACGTTTGCCATGTGAAAGGAATGAGCTGTCACGTTACACTTGTTCCAACATCCATGAACAGTGCAAAGCCCATGCCAAACATGATCGGGTGTCACAGCAGCAGGTCAGGTGCTTCACATCACCAGATCTAGACAGGTGATGCCGGCCTGGCTGCCATTTGGCAAAGCGGGAAGTTGGCTGAAAAGAAGAAGGTGTGAAGGGTGTAATTTTCTTTGTATCTCGATTAAAAAAAGCAAAAAAACAACTTATAGCCTTAGCCACTCTACAACAATCTGAACTGAATCTGTCGTCTGTTTCAGATTCTCTCTTGCAAACCACAAATTGGCTAAATAGGGTCACCAGCAGTGGTCCGTAAATGCTCTGAATCTGGTCTGGAAGAGGAAATTAATTATAAACAAAACTAAAACTTGTCTTTCAGAATTTCTCTGTATTTGTTTTATTCCAATCCATGTGTGCATGTGGGGGGAGGGAGTATTTAGTTTTAAATTTTTAAAGCTTTTTCCTGGCTCTGGTTGCCTTTATTTAACAGTTGTCATGAAGAAAAGTAGTTTGTGAGAAAGGAGGAAGACAAACAGCAAAGGTCATTGAGTCTGCGACTAAAACCTCAATATGTGAGTCGTACACTTTACCCCCGCGCCGCCCAGGTCAAGCACTGATTCAGGTCTGACCACAAAATCTGTCAAACGTTTCTTGTTCATGATGAAGTCTACAAACAACAGCTTATCATCAGAGGAATTTTCAAACGATTACATAATTTGAATGTTTATCAAAAGGAAACCATTGGATGCAGGGTCTTTAAAGTAATGATTCCATTGCATTTCTAAAATAAAAATGTCTAGAAATGCCTTTTGTGTCTATACATGCATTAAGCAAGTATAGCAGCACCAATAGAAAATGTACTTTACAAAAGTAATAATAACCTTTGAACTTTATCACATTTTGTCATATTACACAATAAAACTACAACATATTTCATTAGTAACAGAAATCTGAACATCAGCCTGACCACGCCATCTCCAAAGGGAAATGTGGTGTTGGTAGTTTTATTGTCTGAGGACGGTTTTCTTCAGCAGAGAAACTGGCTAGAGTTAGCATGGAGCTAAGTCTTGCAATAAGAAGGTTATAGGTCCAATTCCAGCTTCCTCCTGTTTCTAAGTAAAGCACTTAATCCTAATATTCCTTCTGATGTGAGTGAGGTTGGGTGAATGAATAAAGTGTAGTCAGCTATGACTAGAAACGCACCTTACAAAATCTATCCTAATCATGTGTTGAAATGGCGTAGATCTAAACCTAATTGATGTTCACAGACGCTTTCTATTCAGTCTGACTGAGCTTGAACTTTTCTGCATTTAACTTTCTAGTTAGAATATTCTTCAAAGTGCCAACTCAGCTCAATTCAAAAATGCTTTAAAATACAGTTGTAACTCAGAAGAGCTGAATATAGGTTTTACATGGTATTATGTACCATATCCCTTACGCTTAACAACTATGGAGTACTTTGTGTTGGTCTAACAATCAAAATTCTGATAAAATTAAAGTTTGAGGTTGTTACAACACATAAATCTGAAAAAAGTTCAGCTTGAACTTTTCTGTCTTTAATCCAATTTATAGCTTTTGTTCATGTTCAACAACAAATATTAAGCAATTGGATTCTTTAGGTTTTGTGCTTATTCAGGAGCGGTTCTGTTATACACTGTTATAATGATACTCTGACTTTGATTGATTGCTTCATCTGAATGCTATCTGCTTACAATAACAAACCATGTTGTAGCCTGAGATGTGCTTCAGAAAAGTGGATTGCAGGGGGGAAAAAAAAATGTTTCTGCTTCAAAGAATGATGAGCATCCCTCTAAATGTGAGTGTCCTTACCAACATTACAATTATATCTACGTGTTTGAACCGCTTCCAGTTCATATCCGAGTTCCCAACAGCGACTAATTCCAGTCTCTGTCGAGAATTTGCAGACCTTATTTAGGTGAACATAATCTGTGGAAGAGAGGTCAGTGGAGGTCAGTGGATCATAAACGACCGCATACATTTACACCATGTACCAGATTTAAGCTGTGGAGCCATGAAGCCAAACTGACAAGCTATCTGGTGCCGACACCCGGCGACACACATCTCCAGGGTCCCGTAGCATGAAGGAAGTGTGTTCAAGTCATTTTTGAAGTGCTACTGCTCCTTCTTTAAAGAAAAGTGCATTTTCATTAACACTTCACGATAAACAAAAATACTGGACTTAGCGCAACACAATAGTGTGAAATTTTACCCTGGTGCAGGACATCTAGGCGGCATAGCAACAACACGGTGCAGTGTGCCAGTCGGAAGGATTAAGCTGTTTTTTTTTTTGAAGCCGTGTTTGATTATACAGCAGATAGTAAGAGGGAGGGGAGGTGGCCCACGGAGCCAGAGAGTGGTGTGAGAGATAGCCTCCCACAAAGACGCAATGGAGGAAGACGAGCGTGTGTGTTCGTGCGCCCTTTATGCGAGAGAGTGCTCGCAAGGCCCATGTACTCGCTTCCATCTGTTTGTATACACACAGTAACCCGAGTTCGCTGCGTAACCCGAGCAGGCTCGCCCACCACGTGGTTAATTATTCAAGGTGCTTTGGTTGAAATCTCACCTGGAAGATCCCGCGTGCCGCCAACCGCGCCGCCACTTCTGCCACGGTGGAGGGAGGATGGGATTAAAATAAAAGGAAGAGACCACTGGAAAGGAAAGATGATCCCCCACTTGTGCTTTGCGGTATGTTCACCTAAACACTCTGATTAATTATCCAAAGAGGGTTCATAGGACCAAAGTAGGGGCCTTACATCTGCAGAGAGGTTCTTAGTTTTTGCTTAAAGTGAGAATGTGGCTCTTATTTTTTTGGTTTTTTTGAAATACATAGTTTGATTTAAAAAAAAAAAAAAACATTTCAGCTCGCAAAATCCACCTAATCTCCTGTGGTTCTCCAGCAGCTGCCTTGATGTCATTCAACCTAATTTGCAGGGGGAAGCAAATTGTGGGCATTTGACCATCTGGTCCTACTCATATCCCCCCAAATAGAGTATTTTTCCTGTCCAGTCAAAGGTCTCAATTTTATTAACAGCACTGGGCAAAAGAGACCTGAAAATTAACCCTCTCTGTAAGTATACCACAGGGGAGAATGCGCTGGCTTTGTAGGGGAAGTCAAGCCATGAAATTAGTGATTTGTGGGTGTTGTTGCGCTCAAAGCCCATCTTCCCAGGGAGTGGTGTTGCTCTATAAACCTCCAGCTGGGAGGGAATTATGTGGTTCAGCAGAGCAGGCTTCAGGCGCTGCTCAGCATCCCAGTGCCATCCTGGCCTCTGCAGGATCGTCTCGCCTCACAAGGACCAAGAGAACCAGGGCATCATCTTCTGGTTTCCGTCAGCCGGGCCAGATCCCACCAAGGTTTCGAAGAAATTTGGTGATGAACTGTTCCAGAAGGATTTAGGTTAAGCATGCGTTTACCCGCACCATATTAGCATTTAGTTTGGCAATTTGTGGTTTTTCGCTCTCACGTCTCCTCTGAGTGCATCCAAAGACCGCAGCATAATTTACAGTAATTATGACTGAGGATCTCGAGCTTCTATTTAACGTTTGGAATCGCGTCCATGGAGCGATGATGTATTGCTCATAGGAGACACATTCAGTGTTTTGTTGGCGCAAAAGAAGAAACTTAACCTCATGCGTTGAACTGGCCCCGCAGGCAGCAACACACATATCGGTAAGCGCCTGATTATCTGGCCAGCTTAATAAATATTCACCCTCAGAAAACTCACTGTCACGCTGAGATAGCAGCTGAGGCCTGGGGCCCACCTTGGTTTGGTCTTGTGAAAAAATAAAAATGACCATTACCCGCAGACTCCTATTGTCAAAAATAGGCAGAAAAAAAAGACTGGATATCAAGGGAAAGACTATTTTATCAAAAGGTCTCTTGATTGTAAAAAAACAGTTTTTTTTACTTTGTTCTCCATAATTCTCTGTGATCATCCAGTTAATTTGAACTTGAAAAATTTCAGTCATATTAGACAAAAACTGTATGCGCCTTTTCAGTTCTTGCCTTTGATTCTGACCTTTGACTCGGCAGTCCTAACCCTACATAAGCTTTGATCCACCACAGGCGTCAAGGTTCTTTCCTCAAGGTCCTGCAACTTTCCTACTGGAGTCTGCGTTATTTCACTGCATGCTTAGCAGAGAATTAAATTATTTTATTCATATGTGTTGGCCCAGGGGCACATCTAAATGTTGCAGACAACGTCCCTCAAGAACTGGAGTTTCACATTCAATTATCGTGTTGGCTGTATACCTAAGGGTTCTTTTCCTGGTGGACGAAATGTTTCGCACCACTAGAAACACTTGTGACCAACCTCTGAGACCCTGATTAAGAAAACCAACTCCACAACATCATTCTGCCGCAATTTAATTTAATTCTACCACAGGGATGACGTGCACTGTTCGTTTTTGACACCGTACAGCATTTTGCGTGTATGTTAGGTCTGATCTTACCAGAGCCACAGAAGTGGCTCTGGTAAGTTCTTTGCAGTTTGAATTGGAGGATTTAACAGAACAGAATTTCATGGTAAGCGTATAAAAGTGAAGTTTTACTTGCAAAACGTTGAAACCAATCCATACCTCTCCTTCTGTATCACAAGTTTTCCCAACCTTCATTTGTTTTAACACATGATTTTAAAAATAAAGTTAAACCAGTACTTTTGCAAGCTGGTGCCTCTTATGTCTAGCCATTTTAGAGTTCTGGGAAGTCACGTTATCTTTCCGCCATTTTAAAGCATTGTTTAATGTGCAGGTTTGTATCAGTAAAATAAATGAAGTAGAACACAGAGAGGCAGGTATGTTGATGGAAGACTGCAATAAAACATCGCTGATATCGTTCGTTCGCTCAAATAACGAGTGGACAAAATGAAACACCTGTCATGTTTCTCGTAATAATATTATAAAACGGCAGAGCCAAAGCAACCGGGGTGATCATCTCATAATTTAATGGCTGTCTGAAAAAAACAGACAGGTGTGTTTTGTCTGGACAAATAAACCATAAAACATCAGGTCACTGCTGCCTCCCCCAGATTGTACTGATTCAAACTATTACTGCACATATTCAAACAAGATGTTGCTATTTTGTTCTATTTTTTTTTTTATCTTTTCGTTTTGTTTTCAAAGTTGATTCTAAACAGAAAATGAAATTGGAGCAAAAGTTTAAAAATAAACGTCAACATTAAACGTTTTCCATTAAGCGGAAAATAATGGAAAGATTGAGATTTTAGGTCATTTATCAAACAAGTTTTATCAGGACTGTTTTAATGTTCCTCGTTATTGGTTCAGTGTGAATAGTGTTCCTCCTGTTTGGATGATTATGATATCTGGCATGATAAAATGTCTACAGTGCAGTGACTGCAAATGAAATCCACTGAATTTGTGCATTTCTTTATCTCCAACGGTCCGTGAACTGAAGGATCACTAAAGGACAATTTCATCATAAAATGTATTAGATTTGATTTTAAAAACAAGATCATATTTATTTCTTCAACACACAAGAAGGAATGTCTTGGAATTCATTTTCTGATTGTAAATCACTTCTGAGATTTTATTCTTCCTTTTTTGGTCCTGTGAAAAAACCTCATGTCTGAAGTAAGATGAGGAACTGCGAAGGTAACTGTTTCTCTGGATGAGTGGTAAAGGATTAGAGGAGTCTTTATTTAAGCTCTCGTGTTTCCTCCCACAGTCTAAAGACATAAAAATTAGTTAATGGAATCCAAGGAGGAGCTTAGAGGGATTTTTTTATACATCCCTCCCAATAAACCAGCGATCTGTTCAAGCTGGACTCCTAACTATCCGCCAATGCAGCCGAAGATTCTGAGTTGCACGTCTAATAATGGTATCTCTGCACCAGCACCAAACAAAGCTGTAAATATTCCCATGTTCTTTGGTCCCTGAGAAGAGGAAGAGGCTTTGATCACACTTCCTGGAACTCACAGCATACCTAGTCACACAGACTCAGTGTTTTTTCCTCACTTACAGAGATTTGGCTGTACAAAGGCACTGTGTATGTTGGCTGCTTCGGGGGGAGGCTATTCCTTGCACGTAACATGCTGATTTTTGGTTTCTCAAAAGATAATAAGAAATTTAAAGGTACAAGGATCCTTTGATGTGACTTTTTTCCTGACGTGGTAGCTCGACTCACTGGGTCTACGGGCTGTACAGAGTGATGAACTGCCACTGTAAAAATCCCATCCAATTACCGAGAATGCATACATGCAGTAATGTAGCACAAACAGACATTTGCACAAGCACTTGAAGACAAACATAAGACCAATCCCAGAGGGGCAGTAGGGGATCAGAGAGCAGAGACAGGAGGATTTCCATTAGGAAGTATCTGTAATTGGGGTGCAGCCAGGGGGCAAAAAACTCATGCAGCGCAGCCATGCTGAGAAGCTCAACACTAAAAAAGCAAAAAATAAAAACACTGAAACATGTCTCACGGCTTAAGATTATGCTTCTAACTCTAACATTCATTTGTCTGGATATCAGTCGTAAATCAATAAAGTCCTCAATAAAATTGCCACAGATGTTGCCATTTTATGTCTTTCTAGCACAACTGGAGCTCATCTGTGTTGGAGACACATGTAAACTGACTTATCTTGCGCTGTCCCGTTACCCAGCTCAGATGTCATCATGCAGAGTCTGCTTCTTATGCATGATGGGAAATTGCTGTTATATTGGTACTTCATGGCATGTAGAAGTTATTGAGAAGAACTGTGAAATATGAACTTTTTGACTCAGATGGGTTTGAGGATTTGTTTGCTCTTTTCTTTTTTTCCCCAAGCGTTATCTGTTAGACATTAGCAGTGGAGCATGGTGTAGTCCAAAGCAAAAATATTCCACACCCTTGAACGTCTTCACATTTTGTCAAATCTCACATTCAAACCTTAATGCACTGTACTGACATTTTACATGAAAGACAAGAACAAAGTAATGCTTTAATGGGAAGTGGGAGAAAAATTAAAATTTCCACAAAATTTAGACTTCATGGAAGAGTAGCAACAACGAAACCGGGATGGTTGAAACAAGGTAGAGGAAGCAACATGTTGCTGGGATTCTTTTCTTAATCGGGAACAGAACAATGATGTGATCTTTTGTCTTCCACTTCATATTTACGTACTGTTTTATTCACTTTGAAACAAATTTTCTTTCTGTGTTTGTTCTAGAAAACAAACACAGAGGTTTGTTCTAACGACGCAAAATATGGAATAGTTCAATAGCATGAAAAGGTTTGCAAGGCAATGTATTTTCAGAGTAGCAGATACCGCACCGTTCTCGCTTTTTTATTATTTGTCTTTTCACACCTTTTCCTTTCGCCTCATACCACTGTGTTCCTTTTGTCCACCGGCTGTTATTCTCATTTCCTTTTTCTTTATCACTTCCCTGTCCTCTCCCCCTCCATCCTTCCATCCATCCATCCCCCCTGCAGTTTGACAGGGCGTGTGTGTTGTTTCTATCTGAGAGACATCGGGTCTCTTCCCAGGGCACGCCGGCGTGTTCAGCCCGATGGCTCCCCTGGGTCCTGGCCGTTCGCAAGTCTCCATGTTCTCCTCTGTAAATTACAACCTATCCGATGAACACAGCCCTCCTGGGCATACACCCAGCCTGATCACCTTCTTTCCTGAACATGCAAACTGTGGTTTCCTAGAGTTATGTAGGAATACATGCAATCCACACACATAAGGATCTTGAAAACGCTGTGCTCCATTCACCAATACTGAGGCCGATAGAGGATTTGTGCAACTGTGTGTTGTATGCCTGAGTGACCACACACACGAGCATACGTAGGTGGGTGTTTATTCAGGTATATCCTTCCTGAATTTCCCTCCAAAATGGCAGTCATGTGATTACCTGGCAAAGTTTCCGAGAAAGAAAGAAACGGAAGAAAAATGAAAAAAAGTATTTTAGTCCATTTAAAAGTTTGAAGTGAATGAGAACCCTCATGAAGTCGGTGGAAGATAAATTGAAAAAAAAAGATTGATTGATATATACAGCACAGACTTCTCAGCACAGACACTGAGAAGTCTGTGCTGTAGTTATTATGTTACTAAAGCAGATAAAAACAAAGGATGGAGCAGGATTGCAACAACCACATGAGTGGTTTCAAGTAAAAGCTTGGATGGCTTCTTCGCTGTTCGAAAGCAAAGTGCATCATCTCCAAAGACTTCAGTAATGAGTTCCTGATTCTTGCAAGATATAAACATTGCATCTTAAATTACATGCTGAGGATTCCAATGGAGAAATTCAACTTCTTACAAGATGGAAACGCTCTGGGCACAATGAAGCACAAAGGACAATTGTTTATTTGTGCTTTGTTAAACTATTAGCACTTTTGACCCAAAGCAGCTTTCCAACCACTCTATAATGAGACACAAATACTATCAATTTTACAAAACTTTTCCAACCCTTCACCGTTTTTTCTCACCACAAACACATTTCGCAACCTGCTCTCATTACCATACTGCTAAATGCCTCTATGTTATCAGAGACAACGAGCTTTTACACCTTCCCTGGCAGCAACAAGAGCAACAAAAGCTCCAGTGTAGGACTTTTTCCTGTTTAAATGAATGAGGACGTTTCTGTAAGTGGAAATGTTTTGGAACGAATAATGAGACATTTATCAGCTCTGTTAAAAAAAAAAAAAACAAAATACAAATTTCTCTCTTTCGCAAATGCAGGATTGGTTTACAATACGTAAATTCCTGATTATGAGGAAAATAATTACAAAATAATTCAGTTTCAGTCAGTATCTATATCTATCTGACATTGAATTAGTTATAGATGAAGAGACAAGCCCAGCGCTGGTGTTTTTTGAACAGAACAAAACACATTTATGGAATAAACAAACAACTTCTCTCCAAAGTACAAGAGTTCATGAACAAAAACAATCCATCTTGACAGTTAAATACTTGATGACTTGATTCTAGACTTTGTGATGCAAAAGCCTGAAGTTATTGTTGAGTTTCCTGTCTCCATGCTGGTTTTGATTTGCAGTAGCCTTTTTTGTTTTGTTTTCTTTGTTGCATTTAATTTCAGGAAATTCCAGTGGTTATATTTGTACTTTATTTAAAGACAAATTGAACAGTAAGTGCTTTTTTTAATTTTATCCAAACAAATTTTATTCATAAATAATTTTTTCATGTGTCATTCAATTTGAAAATATATGTTTTCATTTTTTATGCTCATGGAAAATGTATTCATTTTATACAGCAAACAACTAAGCCAGTCTACCTCATAAATTACCAGTGACTGTCTGTAATGTCAAAATCAGAATCCCCCCTTATATTGCGTATAATGCATAGTTATTTTACTTAAATAAAGCCTTGGAAGTTTTAAAGTTTTGCAACCACCTGTCTTTCTTTCTACCACTTTCTCACAGACTGTGTTTTCTTCTCCCTCTTTTAGAGAGAACATTTGAATCCTGGTGGTCTCAGATCAACCGATTTTGCCACAAATGTAAATCATTTCTGCAGGAATCGGGCGCAGTATGCATGCTGAAAAAGACCAGTTCTCTCTATTTTCATTAGCTTGCGCTTTCAGTCTCATGTTTCCCATCCCGACAGCCTGTCAACCTCACACACACAAACACGCTTATGAACACCTTAACGACTTATGGCAGGGACTTGTTTCCCTGAGTGATTCAACCTTGTTTTTCTGCGGTCGTGTCTTTTTATATCCTGAAGGTGAGACACCTTAGCAATCGCCAAAATGTTTTACAGGAATGTATCAGGGTGGTTTGGCTGGGTTTGGGAGGTTGGGAAGAAGTGATGGAGGGAGTTGAAGAAGGGAGATGACATCGCAGTAATCCCCCACTGCTTTCATCTCCTGTTATTTTCCTTTTCCTTTCAATCTTTCCTTCCCCGGCTTTTTAATGCATCTTCCACTCATGAAATGTAGAGTAGTGTCCATATTTCACCCTTATCTGATTTCTTTTCTTTCATTTTTTTTGTGTTTCCTTTGGGCAATTGATGTTAGTTGAGAAGCAGTAAAAACTTAACACCTTGAAATTAGATGTGCTTCTACTTAAATAAGAATCAATTTATGGCAATGAAAGACAAATTATTCTATTATCTTTAGAGAAATTTGAAGAAAGAGCTTAAAATGTTCCACAAAAGCTTCTTTCAACCCTACAAAGGGTGAAGGAGTAAATGGAAATCTACTCACTTCACATGACAAAAAAATTGGATGGAAAAAAACAACAAAACAAATAAAAAGAAACCCTTACAATCTTCAAAGATCTAATCCCACCAGAGTCTGTGGTAACAAGTCTTGAAAACTGCTCTCCTCAGAAGATTTCCATCTGAGGTAAAGCTTTATTGCAACAAAAAAAAAAAAGAAAAAAAAAAGAAATTAGTCTCAAAGTGCAAAGCTAATTCAGACATCCCTTAAAAAGACTTAGAACTCCAAGAAAGAAAGAAGTGACTTTGGGGACTGAATGAACAGGCTTCTTGTGCTTTAGTATTAAATGTGAAAATGTTAAAACTTGACTCAAAGACTTTTTTTTATTGCTCTCATTGGTGTCTTTTTAAACCATTAGTGCTTTGAGAATATCTATGTTTCTTTCTCTGTTTGCATCATCCTTCCAAGCCCCAAGACAGTCTGACTACTCACAAGGCAATGTCAAAACATATTTTTGACATATTTCTTCATTTCCATGGTAAGAGATTGTGATGCTGAAGCTAAAATATCTATCTATCTATCTATCTATCTATCTATCTATCTATCTATCTATCTATCTATCTATCTATCTATCTATCTATCTATCTATCTATCTATCTATCTATCTATCTATCTATCTATCTATCTATCTATCTATCTATCTATCTATCTATCTATCTGTCTATCTATCTATCTATCTATCTATCTATCTATCTATCTATCTATCTATCTATCTATCTATCTATCTATCTATCTATCTATCTATCTATCTATCTATCTATCTATCTATCTATCTATCTATTTATCTACTGATGGTCATTGACCCCTACTGGTCACATGAAGAACAGCAGTGAATTGTTTATTATGCAATTTTATTTGTTTGTTGTACTGTTCATACCAGTTGTTTGAAAGATTGTGTTCTAAAATGTGCATGTTTCCCCTCCATTATAAAATTTATATTGAGGATTTTTTTTTAAATATAGTTTACACATTCTTTAAATCCAGCTTAAAATATAAAATGCAGAACATTTATTTCTCACGGCCGTTCTTTTGTTCATCTCTGCTTCCATCTCAGAACTCTGCCGCTGCCTTTCTCTCCTCTCTCCTCTCTTCGGCCCACTCAAACTCCCACTCACCACTTATCTACCTCTCACCTATATCCTCCTCTCTTCTTTTGCCTCTGTATCTGATTCTGTCTGCTACTACACACACATTTCTCAAACCCCTCTCTCACCAGGCAATCATAGACACTTCTGGCCTAAAGCTCAAGCTCTACTATATCATTTGCATTATATAAGCACACTTATTCTGTAAGCAGCCGATAGTTTGGCATTATTATAATCTCATTAAAATATAGGCCCAGAGCAAACTGCAGGTGACAGGATCAGTGTATCCAAGCATAAGTTTTCCTTAAAGTCTCTCATAAGCCACAAACTTTTTCAAAACAATTTTCTGTGATAAACCAACGCAACGTCCAGCGATTATCCTAAACAATTTTAAGGTAGAAGATAAGGTTTGTTTCGTTTATAAAAACTGTTGTGCATTTATGTTCAGTCATCCGATATTGATGCCTCATAGACCCAACTTATAATGCCTGAAACATTTCCAGTTGCAAGTGTTTTGGAGTAGATCCACAAAATTTGCACATCCTCAGAAATGTTTGCATTTTCCCCTTCTAAAATGGCTCAAGCTCACTCATATTGGACAGGGAGTGACTTCAAACCAGAATCTTTTCTAAGATTTCTAACAGGTTCTGGAATTTAGACGAGGACTTTGACTAGACGATCCTATGCACTGTGATCTTTGATGTAAATCTTATTAATGTGGAACCGCTTGTTGGTACAAACTCGCTCAACCGTACCAATTTCAATTCTTGCAGCTTCCAACTGTTTCGTTTTCACAAAACTGCCTTTGATTTACTCATGATAAACTTTTCCTGAGCATGATGCTGCTGCCATCATGTTTCTCGACAGGGTTGGCGTTGTCTTCATAATTAAATTAAAATGATGATATTTAGACGATTTCTAAAGCCAAAGTGTTGCACTTGCATTTAATTGATAGTAAAGGGATTAAACACGAATGCCTTGCTTTTCAGATTTTATTTATAAAAAAATCTTGATAATATGTCATTTTTTTCTTTCACTTCACACTTACATGCTACTACTTGGACCAAACGAAATCCCGGTAAAACGCTCTGAATGCACTATTTGAGATTTTCAAACTGCCACAGGAAGCACTTTAAAAAGAAGAGGACCATTGTGAATGATATCATCTGTTCATAGCATAGATTGTGTGTGCAATTTATGCTATGTGCACACACACTTACACACTCTCTTTGGATAAAGCGGTGGAGTAGCTCCCATTTACACGTGGCTGTAAATTACACCACACTTCTCAATTAATTATTTATTATCCATAATTAATTATGAAACAATCAGTAATCCAACACCAGTCCACTCTGCTTGTGGTTGCGTAGTAACCGTGACCCAAATTAAATGCCTCCATTGTTGTCCGTAACTAGAGCACCCCCCAATGTTTCTTTCCTCTGTGGGCCTCCACATGATGTGTATAGCTTGAAGTAAATAATGTGTGTACATGCTGAATGAACACATTGAGGACATGCATGAGACCATATCACTGTAGTTTTCTTTAAAGAATGACCACAGTCATCGCAAACAAGCGAGGTGGGTCAATAATATGCGATCTGGTCTTGCGCTGGGAGTGAGTCAAGGTTTGGTAGAGACCACTAATGGGATGTACCACGGGGAGCATGAGCAAAGAGCGCAGTGCTGGCCGCCAGACAATAATGCTATAAAACATCCATGGGGAGACATTACTGCATAGCGCGCTATTTTGTCGGCACTTGTTGTGGATCTGCATCAGCAGCTTCCCATATGGTGCCCTGCAGGCCCCCATGAATGATTTATAAAAGACTTTTGGGGTGTTGAGTAGCCATTTTAAAGAGCACCCTGCTGCTGCAGCACACATTCTGTTGATCTTCCTCTTTATTCTCATCTCCATCGTCTGAGCAGGCCTTCTCGACACAGCACTAAGAGCAGGCTCCTTTAGAATCAACTTCCATATCCTACTTCCACGGCAGCAAATAAACACGGCTTGCAAATATAGAACCGACGCTCTCCCCTCAAGCCATGTCAGTGACATGTTAAAATATCCTTCATTCTGCGTAACATCCTGCCACCCATGGGAAAGCTGAGCCTGTTTGTTTGTGTTTTGCCAGACCTCTTGTTCGAGAGGTGTTTCTCTCTTTCCTCTGCACTGCGTGGAGTCTGTGTGGCCCGCGCGGGAGGTGAAAGGAGACGAGGGCGAGAGCTGCGAGGAAAGGGTAAATGACATAACAACACGCCTGGAGAAAGAGCGAGAAAAGCTGAATGAAAGCAAAGTGTTAAGAATGGAAGGCGGGCGGAGGGGTTTGAGTTGAGGTAAGCAGTTGGGGGGGATTGTGGAGCACCGTGTGACCAGACTTTGGTTATTTCCTCACCAGCCTGAGAGCCAGGAAGTAGAACTGCTTGTTCCTGCATTATTGGGACAAACAGGAAATGCAGAGGTCTTCAGAAGGGATAAAGCAAGTTTGCATGTGTGTGTGTGTGTGTGTGTGTGTGTGCATGATAGCTTTTTATTCTTCTAAGTAGATAACTACATCTTGTGGATGAGGTGACATTGTATTGGATAATGATTGTACAAAAGCTATGAAAAGAAAATGTAGAGAGGAGCCACAGCTTTAGATTCTTTCAGCTCCGTGGAGGGTTTCATCCTTTTACTGCAGTGTGTTTTTTTCTTCTCAGCAGATTTCCTGTTATCTTGCAGGTCCCCTCTGTAACTATTTTCAGAAAGACAAGCAAAACAAAGTGCTAACTGTCTCAGTTGGTGGTCAAAGTCGTTAAAGAGGGCAAACAGAACGTGCAATTCAGCTTTGACTTGTCAATTAACCAGGTGCATTGCAAGTGTTTATGATCATGCAACCACTTTAAAATTATTTTCCTGCCAATAAATAATTATTGACTATTGTTGTCATGTCAGGTTGTAATTTCTCACATTTCTCATCAATCTGAGTTGGCAGGGTCGACAAGAACAGCATTAATGAATGAAGCAGCCAAGAGACTGGCAGTAACTGTGGAAACTCGATAGAAAAAAAAAAGTTGACATGCATGTTAGAAATTCAACATTTATGTAGGAAAAATAAGAAATAGATAGAAGACAGAAATCTTGTAGAAGAATGATATTTTTCTTTCTCATAGTAAGCTACATTCAGACTGTTATAAAGAACTAATACTGTGTGTGATGCTGAATCCTGATGGCGGCAGCATCATGCTTTGAGGATGGTTTTCATCAGGTCAAGAGAAACCGGCGAGAGTTGATGAGAAGATGGGTAGGCCATAGCAGGAAGGAAACCTCCTAGAAAGTGACAAGTTCTCTTTCCAGGAGAACAACCTTTTATTAAAGCTGCAGTATGCAACTTTTGTAAGCAATATGTTTCTTTAATATAAAGATGAGACAGATAATCTCCCTATGGTTCTACTGTCATCTGCAGAACAACATCTCTCATTCAGAAACAACCTATCAGAGCCAGGAGGATGGCCTTAGGACTGTCACTCATCCTTGTGTATGTGTTGTGTTTTACTGCAGGTGGCAGTAGGACAACAAGCAGTCGAGTTCAGTTTTTTCACAGATGATCTGCTTCATGTTATACTGTCCCAACATAGTTTAACAAATAAGTAAAAGTATATTGCTTGGAAAAGTTACATACTGCAGCTTTATGGGGCACCAGAATAAAGAAGGCTGAATACATGTGAACGCCACACTGTTCAGATTTTCTTTTTGCAAAACATGCATCACTTTCGTGCCATTTCTCAATACACTTTGTGTTGGTTCATCACATAAAATCACTATAATATACAGGGAAGTTTTGTGGTTGGAACCTGACAAAATTATGACGCTACATAAGTGGTCAGAATGATGGGTTGATAAAATCCAGAGTTCTGCAGTTTAAATGGTTCAAGGGCTTTCCATGGAAGAAAGCCTTTATTAAAGTTTATATTATCCAAAATTGAATCAAATATCTTTCTGGTTCAATAGTGTGAATCATCAGCCTTGGGTAGTGACTCCAGAATATTCAGTCCATCAGGCGAGCATGCTTGGATGAACACAGGGAGAGTTGCTCCCATGGCACAGTTTGACGTTCTGCTTCTCTTCCACACTGCGATCAACCAATACTGCCAATACTTCTGAATCTCCCAGCATTACCTCTAATCAATGCTGCAGTCTCCAGCTGCGATGATCCCCTACTTTGAGAAAAATGCGTGAAATTAAGCTGCAACGTGTCACTGAGATATGTTGCCCAAGGCCATCCTTGCAGCTGTCATTCAACGTGGATTCAAGGTCCACCTCAATTGTTTCTGTAATCCTGCAGCGGCTTCTTTTCCCTCTCGACATGCATGGAGGTTCTTCGACACATTTCCAGCTGAATAAATGGAGGACACCCTGAAGGGGTTGGGGGGGGACGTTGGATGTGTAGATGCGGCCTGTGATGTGAGCTTCCAGCGAGCCAAGAGATCATCCAAATAATCACTGTAGCCTGTGCAAACAGCATGCAGGTGCTCAGGCCCGACACAAGGCGAGGCAGCCTCTACCCCCCTCAACGCCGGCTCGTGAGGGCCACGGAGCAGCAGGTTGCCTTGGGAACCCCTCCGCTCCCTCTTTCTTGTCATTACTCCTGAGCAGAGCACACACCCCTCTTTTTTAAAATCTGCACCGTGCTTTTAGAGAGGCACCCCCATCCTCCTCGACGTTTATTCACACAAGACACGACTGACACACGGAGATATTGGCAGAAATACGTGCACAAAGCGCATATTAGGTTATTTTCTTGTTGTCTTTATCACTCAGCCTGTAAATCTTCAGCGGTTTATTCCCTAGATTTATACTTCTGAAAGAAACAGAAAAGTTGCTGAAAGGGGTTTCTCCCCCAAAAAATTACAGTCAAAGCTCCAATAGAATGTGTCACACTTCTGGATCTGCCAATAATCTTCTCCACTTGCCTGGATCAGCTAAGGGTGAGTAAAAAAGCTAATCACGTTTGGCACATTCGCCAAGGGAGTGGTCTGAAACGTTGCTGGCAGCCTCATAAGCCCCCTTAGCTCATCACCAAGTGAATTACGCTCCTGAAGCCGAAACAGTTCACATGGTAAATCTTCCTGAAATAATGAATTGCAACCTGGTTTTGTTCCAAGGCATGGCCATAAATCAAAGCACGCGTGTAAGACTTGGACAAAGCGTTTGTTTTTCTTTTCCAAAGAAATGTTCTTTTTTATACAGAAGATATATGTTCAGCATAAAACAACACTCTTCTGGATCCGTCCAGATGATGTATTTAATTTAAGGCAATTTAGGACTTAATTAAATACAGTTTTGGCTGCAGTACATTTAGGAAATCTTGAATGTGTTTGTGACTTAACTCGGGTCCAGGCAATGACAGCGCGTAGGACTGAGGGCCTCAACGGCGGAACTCTACCGCCTCCTAGTGGCCACTCTCCAATAAAAAAAAAATAAAAAAATCTGAAACTACCAGCTACAACTCACTCACGATATATCTGTCTGAGTCAAAAGAAGGTACTTTTTTTTTCTTTTTTTGTGTGTGTCCAAACTTGCTCATATAGTGTTATAATAAATGTATGTTCACTGCCTTGGACTCCTTGAAATTCAGAGCACAAACTGAAATATTCCTTGTAGAGCAAAACAAAATGGCTCATAACTGTGAAAGATTTATTAATTCATATATGAAAATTGCACCAAGTATTTTTTTTATTTCGCTCCTTTCCTCTGAAATCCATTAATGCAATTCAGTGCAACAAATTCAATGACAGAAGGTTGATAATCAATCAGTCAGATTTAGATTTACTGCAAATAGAGGTGATTTGTGAGAAGTAGTGAACACTTCAGACAGAGGTCAAGCACTAATAAGCAAAGTTAAGGTATAACAAAATATCAAAATATTTAAATTTATCATAAAAAACTGCAGGTGTACATTCATTCTATTTTATCTTTTGGTGATATGTTCATTAATAAATTAAAATATAAATCTAAAAGTAGGCATTTTTTTGCAAAACTATTCATGTTTGTTTATGTATGTTTTTGTTTTACTTTTTCTTTTATTTGAGCTTCATGGAGGAACCGTGGAATATCAAGCTCAAAACGTAAATTTATCTAGACAAAATACGTGTTTCAAACAAAGAGTTGCATACATGTATGTCATTTTGTTTTGATGCAATTAGTTTTTAAGAACAACTAAATAAATAAAAAAATTTGACCCCAAAACGTTTGGAAATTGCACTCCTATGTAAACTTGAAGTTATTTCCAGATCCCATTTCTTCAAAACTCAAACCTCATTGTTACATTGAAATATTTCACGTTTAGTTGCAGATGTGTGTTTTTACCTTCGCTCAAACTTTCCGGTGTTCCCCATAGCGAAATCTTTAGGAGGGGCCACCTTCCATCTAAACTTTAACAGGGAGTTGGCTGGGTCAACACAAAACTCTCCTGGTTATCTGGCTTGACACTGAACACATGCCCCATGTACAACACATACACACATACACGCGTCCAGTCATCTTGGGTCATGGGAACGCGACGGTGTGCTCATGCTGTGTTTATTCTGCACTGTTTCCTATTTGAATGTGTCCTTCTCACGGGACTCTTAATGGCTTCCCTTTTCCCAAGGCTTGGGGCAGCGCAGTCAGACCTTATCCAGGTCGTGCCAGGAGGGCAGGAGGTACCAGGAGCAAAGAGGTGAGTCCCAGAGCCTGTACTTAGTCTCCCCTCCTCCCAAACCTAGTAGACTCATTTTGGCAAAGCTTCTGCAGAACCTGAAAGTGTACCCATTTTAAGAAATACAAGCTGGGATTTTTTATGAGGACTTCCAGAGGAGAAATTTGTGATGTTTACATCCATGGATAATATTTCTGGGACTGCATGGCAGACTCATGAAAATGCAATGTCTTTTGGAATGCAGCATATGAGTACATCTGGAGGGCTTTAAATTGAAAGTTGTGGTACAATTACCACTAATGCTACATCAGCTGTAATTAATGACACTCAGAAGTTATTTTGCTCACAGCAATTTACAACGTGGATGCATTGATATTTGCTTCAAACACAAATGACCCAAATGAGAGGCAAAGTGGAAAATATTTAAAGTCACAGAACAAAGTAAAAGTGCAGAAGGGGATTGTTGATTATTCTCTATAAATGAACAGTGAGAGAAATATTATATTTATTGAACTTTTACAAAAAAAAATATGGCATGCAGGAAATTATTTATGGCATGATGGGTGAAAAAAACTGACTGTACAGATAACCACATCATCAAATGACTAACAAATGAGAATAGTATACATTGTTTTCAGAAACAAATAAACTTAAAGAATATTTGTCCTGTTGTATTACCGTCAGTATAGTTCTAAACCCGGATTCAGAACTCCATCTCTAGATTTACTGATGACATTTTGAAAAGGGTTTTTACATAAAGTCATTTAAGTTTTAACTCTCATCTGATGCAAATTAGTTTAAAATAGCCAAGTGAAAGTCAGTGCCTGTCCTCGGTGTGAAAAGTGTATCTTATCCGAGAGCAGCTCGGAAATTATCTCTGCTGGAATGCAAATGTGACATTTCAGTTTGACTAATCGTCAGTGCTCTGGACAAATGTTGCTGTTTTGTAAAAGAAATTCAACTTCAAAAATGATAAAAGCTTATTAAAAAAAAAAAAAATAAAAAATCCACCTAAATGAAGTCATATTCAATAAATTAGAATATGAGCTTCAAGAAGATTTGTTTGTCATGTTTAAAATGTTTTTGTTGTTTTTTTTGCCAATAACATGTCGGTGGGTAAGCCCACATTCCTGAATTAAAATATTTTCTTTATTGATCTCCATGAGATATTTTAATTATAAACATTGTGTTTTCATTAGACGTTGGAAGAAAATCTTCATCATTAACAAAAAATAACAACTTGGAAGCATCAGTCTGTGTGCAAATAATATTAATAATATGTGAATTGAGGTTAATGATTTTCAAATTTATTTAATATGACTGTACATAGCTTCAAGTTTGTACATATCAATACAAACTTGAAGCTATGGCAGACTTCTGCCACATGAGGGAGCCATTACAAAAAAATAGCATTTCCGTCTTTTTTGTCCAGAAGCATAATTTAAAGCAGCCTTGGATTTATACTTTATTGCTCTATAACACACAGGGGGGGGAAAGCCAAATGAAAATAAGAGTACATTTATATTGTGTTGGCTTTGATTTGGTAGAAACTGAAAAGGAGTGAAATGAAACATCAGAGGCAATTTCATCCAGAAATGGGTTGATGGGTGTGCCACTTGTATCTCATTTAGAAGCCTATATTTAGCTTGAACAGTATCAGGGCTGATATTGATCACGACTGTCTGAGCTGCCTTCTATCTAATATCCTAGTCACCAGGTACTGAACAGTAAAGGTCACATTCCCATCACCTTTTTGTTTCTCTCCCCCTGCAAGACATCTCTCATTTCAACAAAAATTCTGACACTATCTTGCATCTTATTATCTCACATCTTCCCTCAGAAAGAGCTCCTGATAATATGCTGAGAAAAACATCATTATCATCGATTGTGCAGGCCAAATAACCTACTGTCTGATCTTGTTGTTTGTGCTTGGCAATTAAAAGTCTTTTTACACTTGGTAAGCTTCACATGAAAATGAAAACACTAAGTCCTTGAAAATTGATGCTGGTGTAAATGGTCCAGTTACTGATCGATTCCTTTATTGTCTCTTTTTTCCAAATCTCCTACATCGGGACCATTCCCAGGTGACGTTATAAGCACTTGAATCAATATTTTTATGATGGCACTGAATCAAATTATCGAATAAATCTGATGTTCTCATCAGGCTGATGCTTATTGGTTGTTTGTCCCACAGGTTATGTTTATTTTCATTTGTCTAAAATCTTTATATTCAAATTAATTGATAATTTAGGAGATTTGAAATGCTGAAAAACAATAAAATGATCATATTTTTCAAAGTTATTTAGAAAAATCTGCCTCTTCTGTTTTTTTCTTCACTGCAAAATTGGGCTGGAACCGTAGTGCCTCCACTGACAGCCTAAAACGACACTGGACACTTTATCACATGATAGCATGGCCCCGATTTGTGTGTGAAATTGCTGCATGAAGCTGTATTGTACCATGGAGCATATTTAACCTGATTGGAGTTACAATAGAGGCAGATTATTTATATTTTGGCACAACAGCGTGATATTAAGAATGAGTGTTAACTCTCTCATACTGTTGAAAAGTTCGTAAGATGCCTAAAAAATACACTAATTTGGGTTGATCAAGCAACTGCTTGTAATGTTTTTATGTGGCACAGTTGTTGAACCGCTAAGCTAATGCTAGCGTATTGAGTAATTCTCTGTTTTGATAAGTCTCAAGTATTATTCGACTTGTGGCATAAGTCTATGTGGTCCCAGTTAGGTACTCAAAACTTGAAAAAAAGGTTATTGTCCAGGTTACTAATCTTGGACTTTCTTTTGGATGTCGGACATTTTAACCACTGATTCATCTTCTCTCTTTCGACCGTGAGAAGGATTTACAGGTAGCTGAAGTTGCCAGCGCTGTCTCTTTTTCACATTCAGTGGCATTGTAAAGAAAAACATTGTTTAGAACAAACAATAAAATAATATTCACGGCCAACATTTGTTTCCCTTAAGACGTCCTGTCTCAGCAATTTAGGGATTCCAACCTTCTAACATCTTCTTACTCCCTATTCACCTATACACACAATCCAAATGACTAAAGATCATGCAAAAAGGCTGTAAATTTAAAAAAAAATGAAAAAGTTGCTGCGTCACCTTCTGGGGTTGGGTCTGGCAAAACCACGGAGAGACGACCAAGTTTTTACGGGGATTCTGATGAAGGACATTTTAAAAGATCCTCCACCTCGCTTGTTTTAATATTCATTGCTCATATTTCTCCTTCATGTCACTTATTCTTAGCACACTCCTCCTCTGCAGTTATTTGACGGCATCTCATTACTGGCTTTTTATCTTGATCAGCTGACGCCTTCGATGTTTGAGAAAGGGAAATGAATGGAATGCAGCACTAATTTGCATTTTCTTTTCAAGTTTTTCCTGGTGGCTCATAAAGACAAACCTAGCCATTGCTGCCTGTGCACAAAAACACTCGATCTGCAGCATGAATGTGCCGTCAATAACACCTTTCCCAAATTAGCAAAAGAAATGCCTGCATGCCGGAGCTGCTGTGTTCAGCTTTTGACCCCAAAAAAGCAGCCATTAGTTGTCCCACTCACAGTGAACACACACACACACACGCACGCACGCAAGCTAGGCGGTAAATGCTTTGTTCAGTGTGCAAGCTGAGCTATTCACTATAGAGCACTGTGATAAAAGAAGAGGCAGACGAGATCTTCATTACAAGCTAGCTCTTACCTTTGCTATCCAATTTACTGTGTGTGTGTGACTGCATGGCTCCAGTCTGGTCAAACCATTAACATACCTGACATGGGGCTGCAGTGAGTTTGCTAGTAATGAAATGTGAGTGCAGGCCACCATTTAGGATAATCAAATGTTAATTGAGGAAGTGATGGATGTGGCTCCAAGGTTTGCTCCCTGTATCTCTCTTTCTTTCCATTGTCCATGGTTGCAATCCTTTGCAAATGTTTTCTAATAATTCATATATAAATTTTAGATCTTCATACCTGGAATGCTGCTTTGACATTTTCATGTTTTAAGAAATTCTTTAGTTTCCCGTCGTAGCTCTCCTGGGGTTCCAAAAGCACTTGTTATCACAAAGCGCTGCCTGTTTCCACAAAGCTTCTTCTCGGAGCTGGTGGAACTGGGCATCTGCTGATCTTATCATGGAAACTACTTGTCAGTCCAATGATTCTAGTAATGGTTGTAGAAAAAAAGTGGCATTTTTGTGATGATGTGCTGAAGGCAAAGTGTTGGAAAGAGGCATCAAATTGCAAAGTCAAACGTCTTTTAAGTTATGTTTTATATAGAGCATTTTAAAACACTTTTACTTTATTGTTCTGTAAAATAGCTTCACTTTTAATATATATGTTCTATGGAGACGAAGTGAACATCAATCTACAAACAACATCGTGGACAAAAAAAACCCTCCAGATTGATTCAGAAGAAGTATTTCAAGACAAATGCACGCAATGCAACTTTCCTTCACTGGTTACATGGTCAGAATGGATCCCACCCCAATGCATCTCCCAAAAATCCACACAAAGCTAAGGCAAACAATTCCATGAACAGGTTTTCCCCCTGCCAGGAACACGCAAATAGGCAGCCCTGACAGAACAGGCGGATCTGTGGTTGGAAGACATGACCCTCGACTGGATAACAGCGTTCCCAATAATTGAAGGTAGAATGGCTCAAAGCAAATTTGTCTTAAAATGGTCCATTATAGATCTGAATCCAGATGGGAGCCTTCAGCAGCACCAGCTGAAAAAAAAAGGTAGCTAAAATTGTGTCCTGAAAGCTGGTAGAGACGTGAATCTGTAATTGTAGGAAAACATTATTCTACAAGGAAGTTGCACATGGTGGCTGGACACTAGTGCATGTCACACATTTCAAATTCAGCATGGATGGTGATTTTCCTTTCTATTTTCATTTATCTGCTATAGTTTGTTCCTTCATAAAGAATTAAAAAAAAAACAGAAACCTGAAAAGTTCAAGAAACTTTATGTGGAAGCATATAGAGATTTTGCTGGGTGTTAAATAAATAACTTTTTCAAACACTCCCATACAACTTTCTGCAAGGCTACATATAAAGTGCAGCGTTAAACATTAATCTAAGTCCTTGAAAACTTTTATCTGAAAATCTTGCCTCTCCCAAACAGAGACATCAAAGCTTTTCTGAGGTTGCAACCTCCAAATGCTTGGTGACACAATACCGGCTTTTGGTAGGATATGACTGGAGCCGCAGGTGTTTACCATTTCCATAAGAAATGAGAGTTATGAAAAATGATCAAGTAGGCTGTTAGTGAGAACTCACTGGTGAGTTGTTTATCATTAATCTTGATAATGTGTCTTTAACAAAATGAAATCTGAATGAGAACTCCTTTTGGCGGGCAGGAGTGGAGGTGGAACCACAACTATTTTTATCCTGTCCACACGTGTGCTGCTAAATTAACGTCTACTCCAGGCACAGAAATGAACTCACTTGTGCCTCCGGATAGCAAGGATAAAGATAAGCACCAGAGCCAGCTGGGGTCATTACCTGTGTGGCGGAGAGCTGGAAAAGGTTAGTGATTCTTGCTTGTGTTAATTGGCTATCAGGATTAATGAGATGCAGCACCTGAGGAGAAGGAGACAGTGGCTTGAGAGTTTGTGCGGAAAATGTCAAGTTCCCCTCACCCCGGACTGAAAAGTGTCTCACTCTGTTGCATTCATGCAAGGAATGGCGCATGTGTGTGTGTGTGTGTGTGAGTGCTTCGGCACATTCACACGTTCATATTCTTTCATCCTGTGCTCTGTGTGCAGATTCATATCCAGTGAGAAATTGCTCTGTCTTGTTAACATTGACCTTTAGTCTAATTACCACAACTGCTAATTACGACCTCCAGGTTCTGCCTTGTCCTTCCCTACAGCACATAGCATATCAATTAACCCCTGCCTTATGCAGCTTAGCAAGGGAAAAGGTGTGCGACTAGTGAAGGTAAAGAATATGCTTTTGCAACATTTTGTGAAGAGCTACTGATTGTAGTTATGAATGAGCTACTGATTGTAGTTAGATCCATTAAAGGTGGTGTCAACATGGACTGAGGGCTTTTTCTTAGTTTCCTCAACCCAAGCATGTTTAATTAGTAAGAGTGTGGTTTTAAATTATAAGCTTGATTGGTTTTCAGTATCTATCAGTTGACCCTGTGATTAAGTAATGAGCTGCATGTACATGTATATAGGAAAGGTATTGTGATGCATTGCTCTGGAAAACAATTCTGTTCCATTTGAACTTGATTAAAAAAGCAACATTCATAGGTTTAGTCAACTTTTTTTTAGTAATGTAAAGAAGAAGTAACACTTTTATTCCTAAATCTTTGACGCCAAACACAAAGAGAGCATAATTTTAAACCCAATAAAATAGTATCCTATACAGTACACAGACCAATGTTTCCAAAGAACTGGCTAAAAACTTGGCATACAGATGATCGACTGAAAGATAACACCTCCCACATGTGTTCTAGGTCTTTGTTGGATTTTCTTTGTGCAATTGTTTTGAAATAAATATTACACTTTGAAGACAGAAAAGGCTTTTTCATGTAAAAAAAAAGTGTTTTTCAAACTAAATTGATAATTTTAAAACACAAAAAGAAGCACAAGAGTTACTTCTCT
The DNA here is from genome assembly GCF_027474105.1 of Poeciliopsis prolifica. Classification (NCBI taxonomy): domain Eukaryota; kingdom Metazoa; phylum Chordata; class Actinopteri; order Cyprinodontiformes; family Poeciliidae; genus Poeciliopsis; species Poeciliopsis prolifica. Next base: position 1,877,098 of record NW_026562395.1, read on the forward strand.
AAAAAAAAATTTAAATGCCTTCTGGAACAGCGGAGCATATTTGCCTATTCATGTAGTTAAAAGATGGATTGCTTTGTGACACAAAAATACTTTCCGAATTGGAAAATGTTGAGAGGAAATGTGGTTGTACGTTGGCAGCAAAGCAAAGAAGAAAGCAAGCATGTTTCATTTCCTCCAAGATCCTCAGAAATGGAAAAAAAAATGTGGGTGATTTTTCAAAACATGAGTAGATGAAAGAGATGGATTTGTACTCACAGGCCATATTATCTCAAGAATTTTGGAATTTTGGGATCAAAGGATGTATTCTCAGACATGCACAATGTTCATTAAAAATAAGTAATTAATATTGTGTGCTTTGGCATTCAGCTTGGTGTGATTCATGGCAGGTTCAGCGGTGGGCAGTGAATATCGACGAGTCATTATGCTTCACTAAGGAACACACAAGGTCGTGTATTATATTCTTTTCGGGATGTGAAGTTCAGGGGCGGTTTAGGGTCATTGATAGTAAATTCTGCTCTAATGACGTTTCCTTGCAGCACTGTGCATGAAAGAGTAGCAGAACAAGCTTGGGACATTTTGTCATGTCTGGAATTTGGATGGAGATATAAAAGCCAAAACATCCAGGTGTTTCTGTGTGTGTGTTTGTTCTGTGTTTTGTCCTTTCAGATTCGATTTGTACAAAACCTTGCCTCCATCAATTATTGCCGAGCCTTGACGTTTGTCTTGAATGGCCAAAAAATAGCTGTGCCAGTCCAGCTTGCTGCTTCAAAAGTGGACCAAACACACACTACGCAAATTATGTGTATCAGCGCACACACACATGCCCTCAGTGAGACTGGCAGCAGACCCATAAATCAAGACCCTTTCATGCTCCTGAAGGACAGAAAGGATCAAATAAAACCTTTCACTCATGTTCCCCCCACCCCAATCCCCCTTTTGTCAAAATCTATGTTGTGTAAGCCACATAAATTTGTTTACTTGTTCTGGCTGATTTACTGAGGAGCCCAACACAGCATCACATGAATCATTTTCATCTCTTATTCCCACTGCAGAGGCTGCTACTGACAGCTCATGGATGAATAGTGGGAATATGCTGGAAGTGCACACTTTATGCTTCTCAGACAGCACAGAGAAACTATTTAGTACAATGCACTCTATTGTTTACATCACTAGGTAAAGAAAACAAACAAAAAAATACTGACTAGTGATGGCATTTTGCATCTAAAGATGGATCCAGTCTAGTGGAACTGCATCACTTAACATTAGTCCTGAAAAATTGATGACTTCCAAATGCAATAGATATTCCATTGATGACATTCATTTCGGTAATAGAGGATAAATGGCCCAACTTATCTGATTGTTCAGTGAATGTGCAGGGGATGAACATTTAAAAGTAGTGAAAAACATATTTTTAAAAAAGTAAAGTAATGCATAGTGTGCTATCTACATCTGCCAAGGCTCTGCGAAAATTCCTGCTGGTGATGTGTCTTTAAGAATCCAAAAATAGATTTGATAGAGCTTATCGACCCTTCATTCTCCCGCTGCAGCCTCCAGAGATTGAACCTCAGATAACAATTGTAATTGTTGTTGTTACTTTAACAAGACTCTTTAATGAATTCTTAATATGAAAGGCAAATATGTTTTGCCGCCTTCTAATCCACTATCTGCCTTAGTGGACTTTAACAGCTCAGTCCATATCGAAGGCAAACCCTAATGCATTAGGTAATTGTGTCAAGAGCACAAGCAACCATAGAGATGTAGAAAAATAAATCTCGTTGGGATACCAGGTTTGACAGATTTGATGTTTCCAATTAACCTGAGTATTTTTGAGGGTGGCAAAAACTGAGAGGAAAAAAATATGCAGGCTCACAAAAAGGCCTGACATTCAGAGGGGTCTCTGGGGCCAAACAATAGTCCAACATTTTTTCATTGAGCTATTTCTCCCATGCTGCATCCCCAGTGAGTTATTGTGTGGAATGCTGCCTCAGAGGTTTATAGCTGTTAGTTAAATAATGTAGCTGAAAAGACTCTTCTTTTGCTGTTTTTCTGGTAATAAAAACAAAATCAATAGAAACCAATGATATCATAAGAATAAACAGCACTTCTACTTTTGTGTCATTTAATTAGATTAAATGACACATGGTTATTTACATGGTGCCAAATCACAACAAGCATCATTTGAAGCACTTCATAATAAACCTTTAATCACATACGTTCCAAAATAGATTAAACTGTTTCTATACAAGGAAATGCAGAGTGAGTGACTTGTTGCTTTCACTCCTCCTGCATGTAGCACTCATGCTGAAACTTCTTCTTATACAATGAAAAGGCATTTCAATCTGGAGAGACTCAGACAGAGAAAGAAAGCGATTAGAAAAGTTTATTGACATGCATAAATTAAGACTTTGGCGCTCGAGCCCCGGCTAAGGACATTGAGCTGTGATTGCGATAAGCTCGGATGAGCATTCCCGATGCTGATAGGAATGTCATCCCCCAGGACCTGATACTGGTGGTGGAGGTCGGTGAATGAAGTATGCCTGGAGAGCCAGAACAGTGGAGGTGGAGAAGGGGTGGAGGTGGGTTGAGCGTAGCAGCGAAGCGGAAGACGGCTTGGATGGACGTCCTTATCAACTGGGGCATGATCGGTGATTGGCCGTGAGATGGCTTGGTCCAGTGATGATAGGTCATCGTTGATTAGTGGGATGCGCCGATTGGATGATGCAGGTGGGGCTAAAGAGTCTTCCAGTTTGAATTTACACCTGGGCTTCATAATATCTTTATTTTGACAGTAAGTTTAAGACCAATTACTAGATCACGTGTTTGTTCCAAGCATGATCACTTAAATGGGACCAGTGTTGAATGACATTGATGCTTAAAAACTTTGTCCGGACAAAGAATATTAACAACCACCAAATACCTGAATAATTCAGAATCTATCAGATTTTGTACATTAAATGTATGTTTATGTTTATTTACGGTGGAAGGTTTCCATTCTGGTTGGTTTTGTTCTTGGGTAAGACACGAAACACGCTTTGCCTGCTGCTGATGGTGAGGAACCAGTGGTGCAGGTGGATGGGAGCCTTTTGTCAGACTCCTCCAGGGCAGCTGTGTCCACAATCTAGTAGCTTGCCGCCATCAGTGTGTGAATGTGTGAATGACTGAATGTAGGGTAAAGTGCTTTTGACTGCTCTGGAGTTCATAAAGCTTTATACAAGTGCAAACCATTTATTTGCTTTCATTTTATAAAAAAAAGAAACTGCAGATTTGTTTTTGTTCCAGAAAATATCTTGCTTATGACATGTCTGAACTTAAGAAAAATAACATTTTGGTCAGAGTGTTTTTTTTTTTTCATTTATTTTTTTACTATTATTTTAGCCCTTTTAGGGCTTACACACATGCATACAGTGTTGATGTTACAAGAACAGCCCTTTATGTGGAGGGGAAAACATAAATTAGTAAAAAATAAGACAATAAAATCCTGTTAATGGAGAAGCTTCAGTGCAATGAGAATTTCATAACCTATTGTAGTTGTCACATTTATTGTTGATGTGAAATTTACCGTCATTTCAGGGCTGCAAACAATCTGATAACATTCGGCGGTACTTGAAGCATCGTAGATCTTGAACTCATTCTTCCACAAGCAAAACTAGAAACTTTTCCCAGACGACTGAAAATGTGACAGACTGTTGTGGCACTTTTTTTTTTCATCTGAAAAAGATAAAGTGTTTGTAAGGTGTGCATCCTGCTAGGCAACAGCGCAGCATGCTTGGATCTCTCAGCATGCCCGCCTTACCTCCACTGTGACATCAAATGTAAACAGACACAGTTGGTGAGGAGTTTTTGGCTTACAAAAGGCTTTCTTCCCCACAATTAGGATTAAGAACATCAAAACTTGCCAGGAAACTGCAGGTATGAGAGAGGTTCTCAGCAGGATCGAGTCCCTTTGAGCCAAAGGGCTTATCGGCAGCAGTGAACTGTAGAGATTTTATTATTAAAAATATATTCGGACAAGGATGCTGCTGAAGGAAGTAGCAGATTAAGCGGAATCAAATTGCTGTTTAACCCTTCTGGCAGCTTGTCCATTAGATAACTCTGGATCTGTGCTCATTATTTTCAACACCCACTCACACTCATTTTTCTTAATATAGAGCAATCTCTATTTCTCAGTGCAGACCCCAGGATCAAATTATTTCTCTCACTCTTGGTGAAACAGTTTTGCCCTGCTCTCGTTTCTTATTTCCGTAATTGGGGAAGCAAAGGGGGAGTTGAGGAACATAGACTGACAGGTTGAGTGCGTGAGTGAAAGACGCAACGTCAAATACATCAACAACAGGTACAGAGAATTTAAAAAAAATAATTAAAAGTAGGCATATATTGTAAGCCTCTCTGAAAGTTGCTCCTTAAATGTGCTCCAAACTCTCTAATGGAGGAGAGATGAAAATATGAAGGCTACAGCATGGAGTGCATGAAGCATTATTATTATTCCAGTCACAGCGTTATGAAATGTTGTGATGTTTGCATGTAAAAAAAAAAATAAAGAAACGTCATATCAACATCATACTGCAATACAACACTCTTTTTCTTTTATTATTTTTTAAATTTTTTTTAGATTTTCTAGATGATATAGCAACAGATATAACCCCATAAAATATTTTATGGTTGTCAATAAAGCAATGCCATCTTATTTCTTTATGACACCAAAAAATATTAAAAATGTTAAATGTGTGAGGGCCCAGATGCAGAGCCTACAGTCCCGGATTCAAACGAACAAGGTGTCAGATGAAGATAAATCATCAAGTCAAACTTATCTCAAAATGTTAATACTGTCAAGAAAATTTTTTTCACATGAATGAAAAAACAATATTTGCCTTTGATTCTCCATGTACATATAAAAGCAGAGTAAAATTGCTTGTTTTCTGTCTGACAAAGGTCAGAGGTGACTCCACAGTGCAGCTTTCCTCAGCTGGACTGAGACTGCTGGTATCTATAAAGACACAACAACAGGTCTTGGGTGAGCTTGTGACTTCATTGCACTTTGAAATCTCAGATGGAGCAAAATCAAACACAGAGTGCAATGAAGGCCAAGTTGAGAGGGCGTTGATATCAGGACTTGTTGCTTGTATTCTTTTATAAGTACAATTTATTTTCACAGAGGAGTGAAGTGTGCATACTATGTATGAGTATATTTATTTTCCAACGACAAAAATATATAGTTGTTTTCTTTGTTATTATTATCTCAATATATTAACATTCCCTGTTTTGTGTTTAATGATGTGTCTATATGGATGATCGACTGATTTTTAGAGCTAATGGTATTGTGAATTGACTTTTCAGAGAAAGGGCTGACGACAAGCTTTTTTTCCCCCTCAAACTACAAAAGTTTCATTCAAAACTTTGGTGTATGTCAACAAGTGTCATGTCAATTTTTAACTATAAATTAATGAAACAACTAAATAAATATTTCTAAAGCCAGTAACAGCTGGAGCTTTAAAAATGAGACACACTTTCAGCAGAGTCCAACTGTAATGTTGTTGGATAAAGTTGGATAAACTGCAGAGGACTTTTAGTTTTCACCAGACTGATCAGATCGATATGTAGGTCTTTCCAATAGAGTCATACACTCACAGAACTGTTCAAAATAATGCCAGAGCAAGATCATAGGAAGATAAATTAATTATCTCTGTCTGATGTTTAATTGGTGTTATCATCTCAAACATCTAAGTGAAACAAAAAAAGCAAACACTAACATAACTTTTATTCAACTCTGGAGCAAGCTAAAGAAAACTTCCTCATCAGAGAGATGACTCTTTACCCAATCATGAAGCTTCATGGAAAGTGCTAATTAGCTCTGAAGAATGATCAGCGACTGTGAAACATTAACGATGCAGCATTTTTAGTCACTTAGTGAAGTGCAAATTCAATGCTCTGGCGAGTATTGAGCTCAGACAAATCAGTGTTTTTATTCGATAAGATGCTCACTGGGGCAGCTCAACGATTGTAGAGCCACAACTGTCTGTCAACAGAACATGGGACTAACAGAAAGAATAATATATACAAAATGTGAACTATTTATTTCACATCAAGTCTCTTACTCTTTAGTCCCATTTTGAGCTGCAATTTCTGAGCAAAACCTTTCGTTGTTCTCACGGTGGTTGTGAATGGAAACGTAGTTATTCCAGTTCTGGGAGGGTGAGGAGATTGTATCAGATGGAGCTTTGTTTGGCTAGTCAAAGCTCCAGCCTGCTTTGGAAAACAGCCACAGGCAGACACCAGTATTATCAAGCCGTATGTATTTGTTGGCTGTGAATCCTTTCATCTCTCGACCAACCTGGTGAAGCCCTCCACTTGTCAAATCCTGGATCCTCGACAGCGAATATTTAATTACAAGCTGTCGACGGGGGAGAACCCTCACGGCGAAAACAATTTAATTTTTATTTTTCCTTTCCGGCATTTTGCACAGACGTTGAAGCGACGCAAAAAAATAAATAAATTCCCACTATTTTTACATTTTCAGCAGGAAAAAAGACAGAAGACCTTCTTGCTTTATTTAAATCCAACATGGTGATGTGACAGTCCTATTCATGAAGCTGGGAGCAGAAAGTTGGAGACATATTTTTTATTCTCTGGCTGAATCGAATAAAAAAATATGTCTGTTCCCTCAGGGCACATGATATAACAAATATTGACAAAACCATCCAACAAATATATTCCACTGGTCCTGAAAAAAATGCATGCTTAAGTAAACCCTTTCCGACTTTCTGATCACACAAAAAGGAAAAGAGTCAAACTACAATGTGAAAATGCAGTGCGCAATTCAACTAAAAAAAAAAACTGATTATGTAACTTTGTTCAACATTTTTTCCATATAAAGTCTTGCTGTCCAGGACACACCAAACAAACAACACACCAACATCACCTTACAACCCAAAAACATTGACTTGCATAAAATTTGTGCTATGTACACGCCTTGCTTGTCGCCACTTAAGTTTGGCTATCAAATATTTTTTGAACACATTTGAATTGTTTGACCCATGTAACCTACATGTGCACCACTGCAAAATAATCCATGCAATATCGAATGAAATATTTGACACTTTCATTCCTCATGAAGTGCATTTGGTAAATTGGGAACAAGGTTTCAAGAAAAGCCTGGTGGCCCGTTTTATTCACTGGAGGAAACCCTGGGGAAATAACAACAACACTGTTAAAAATCCTCTAGCAGTTGGTCTTATCCTCTATAGGCAAATATATTGTGCTGATAAATGCCATGCAAACAGCAGTTCTAATGTTGCCCACTGTCAGTCGAGCTCTCGAAGCTTTGACGAGACTGGATGTTGCATTTAGATAGAATCAGATTGTTTGTACTTAGATATGAAGCACAAGCATCCTTTGTTATAATAAGGGTATTTATAAATGAGGTGAATTGGTTTGAGAGAATGTGACTACCTTGAACTGGAACCACTTCAAACTGGCTAAATTGCCACAAGAATGAGATGAAATGTTTAATCAAAATAATGTGTACATTCCTACCAAAGTGTTTGGTATTCATATTTATTCTCCAAGTTTTGTTTGGACATATTGAAATTGTCCGATCAGCATTGTTGTCTGTGGGCTTGTTGTATTTATTTGATGCACTGCAGAGGGGGAGGGGATGTTGGTATGGACAATTCACACAACTGTCTCTTATCTGAAATCCAATGTGCACATTCAAGATTACAGAAGCTGCGAGCCGATGGACATAATATATAAATGTTGCTACCTCTGGGTTCTGAAAGCAGCGTTGTGTCGTGTCAGGAGGAGCTGTTACATAAATGAGCTCATCAATCTGTTTTTATGAGTTTCCCACCTGAACAGCAGGTTATCGCAAAGAATTACTGAGAGCATGATGCCTTTTGCAGATTTCACTACTGTTATAAGAGTTGCTCAGCCTTTTAGCCGCAAAGATACGCAGCAGCAGCTGTAAGCGCCATCAAATGTCTTTGTTTCATAGTTTCCATCCTTATAGTTTTTGCTGGGTGATTACAGTTTGCTATTGTCTCAGATATGCTTTTGATTGAAACTCGTCTTTGGTGATGTTCTGCTGCTTCACTCTCCAAGTATCTACACTTTTGAAAAGGCCTTTTTGAAGCTGCTTTGTTATGGGCAAAAAAAAATTCTTCTAATTTATTTTTTGTGTAAAGAATGTTAAAGTGACAAAGCAAAGTTTTTTTTTCAAAAAGCTACCAGTCTTTGTATTTGATTGCATTTAAACCCACATTAAATATTCTTAAGAAATAAAAAAAACAAAACGAAAGAAAGTCTTACCCATCAGTAAATATAGGCTTCAGTTAGTTAAATTAATGCAATTCCAGAGCTACGTATCACACAGTAACTAATCATGTCTTCAAAAGCATTAATATTTATTGATGATCAACAATAATGATAATAATCCATCGCTATTTTTACCCCCCAAAAAAATAAAAATAAAAATTTGTATTCTTTTCTTAATCTTTCACGATGCTAGTGCATCATGTTCCTAAAGTTTGGCAATAAGATAAGCAATTAAGCCCATAGATAGCAACACATGTTTTAGTAAATCCTGGACGTATTTTGCCAACAGTGCTTCTATCAGGGTCTATTAATTTTGTTACTGCTTTTCCTCCCTCTTGTGATTCTTATATGTTATTTTTAAAGGAGTTTATTTGCTACAGATTCATGTAACTCCTTTAAGAGCAGAATTTTACTTTGAACCTGACATGAAAGATTTCCTGTCTCTAAATCGTATATGTATAAGTAGTATATTTGCTTAAGGTGATGTTTCTGTAGGTGTTTCTTTTTAAGAACGCACCATGCTCATTGTTTAACAAGGCAGAAGTACACAAAGTTTGCTCACTGCAGTTTGTTTGAAAACCTACTCCTATTCATCGTTTTTTTTTTGTTTGTTTGATTGTTTCTGCTTTTCAACAGGCCTGTCACTTTTGACACTGACGTGTTTTAAATGATGATATAGAAAGAGATAGAACCTTACACAATTATTGCCTCACTTGGCACAAATGTGTACAAAAGCAGTAAATTGTTAGAGACTGCCTGGTGGCAAGATGAACTTTGATACTCCTGCTAAATATTTTATTACATCTTTTCATGGAGCAAAACTGAAAATAGGACTCTTTGATAGAGTATAAACTCCTGTGATAAAGGTACAAGAGTGGAGCCAGAACTTTTCTAACCAAAAATATTGAGTACACATGCTCATATTCAGAGGTGGTCTTTTGAAAATATTCCTTTGAGAGCTGCTGGCACTGCTATAGATGCTAAAGTGATGAGGTTGTATAACTTACTTATGCACAGACTGACGTTTTCTTGATTGGTGCTGTGCAGCCATGCTTGCCTGGAGTTCTTTTGTCTTTCCCATTTTTAATAGTGGGCCTCTGCTTCACATCATATTCAAACAAAACAGAGAGAGGAAGTTATGAGTGACTTGTTAAGTCAAAACGTGTAATTCTTGGGAAATTAAAAAAATAGAAAAATTATTTGTCAACTGTCATTAATAATGGAAGGTGCAGCATGTTACTCTGACCAAACCAAATCTGTTATGTTGTTGCAACTTCCTTGCCTCCAGGCGATGTTACAGTCTGTGGTTGTAAGTCTATGGTATTCGATCATGCACAGCAATACCAGCACCTTTACCTGTGATAAATATTTAACCACCCCATCAAATTATCCTTAATAATTTAAGATGCATGAATAATTGGTGGAAGCATTATTGGAAGGCAAACAACATCAGATTTTGGATATCATTAGAGGGCCAGACATAGTGGAGAGAGATATGACCCTTGGCAGCTCTATTTTCCCCAAAAAGGAGCATCAGTCATAACAAAAACAAGGTCCTCATTACCAACTCTACAGAAGCTTGGTCTCCTTTTTTTTTTTTTTGTCACTTGAAGCAGCCTGGAAGTTTGATTATCCTCGCTGCGTGAAGGGAGCAAATCAAAGAGAACAGAGTCGGCAGAGCCTGATCTGAAGGCAAATGGGGCTCAAGATGAGCTTTTTGAGATAATATGAGGCAGAAAACTCTCGCCGCTTGATGTGTTTGTGTTCCTCCGAGGAAGAATAACAGCGAGTGGATTAAGCCAGAGAGAAATGCGAGGCGCTGCTGTGGACAGAGAAAACACAGGAAAGCCGCTGATATTAGGAAGTTTTTCAGCAACTTCTTCTCTGCATCCGTTGTTTTTTTTCCCCCGGCAGAATGACCTGTTGCTATGGAAACAACGCAGACCACGTGTGAATATAAATATCCCCCGCTGTGTGATTACTGCAGAAACCTAAACCGTCATCCGATTCTTTAATGTCCCTTGCTGATTGCAGCTGTTTGAACACCGTGGAAGCTCTTTTGAAGCCTAATTTATAGCACACTTCGAGACAAATTGTTACTTTTTTGAATCGGCACAGTCTCAGTCGGAGAGCTGCAACACACTTGGCACACTGACACCATCCAGGTTAACCCTTAACAAGCAGAGGCTGTCTGTGTGGGGCCTATTAAGTCAGGTCTGTGTGGGAACATTTAATTCCTCCCAAGCTTTATTTGAACCTGTGTGGGATCCCATGAGGTGTTTCCTGGAATTCAAAGCAGGACAGAGACTTGGTTAAATGTGTAAAAGTATTCGTCAAGAACTTTTTATTTTAAATAATCTGCACAAACAGACTTGGTAAACATTAAAGCTCACATTCCCTTGCAAAAGTGTTGGTAACACTTAACTTTTTCAACTTTTTGTAATGATGCAATCACATGAACATTTGAATCAGCAGAGCAGGTGCATCATGTGAAAAGACTGCAGTCCTTGATGCAATTGTCTCCCTTTCCATTCCCAGCCCTTGGCAGTTTACTAAATGTCTTCGTCTCTATCTGCCCTTTTTCCTGTCAAGCAACTGTTGAATAAAGGCCACCAGTACCATTAGAAATCCTTCAAAACTATTTAAAGAGTATGAGAACCTTTCAAAACACTGCATGTAAAAGATGTTGCCTTCAAAACCGGCTGAATATTTCATGCATTTGATAAAAACTTGAGAGTAATCTTTAACAATTGGTAGAATAGAAGATTAACTTAAAAAAGAGGAATTACATGTAATGTGTCCCGGTTAAAGATTTATGCGCCTTTTATGAGAAAATGTCTAAAGAACAGATGAGCTAATAACAACTCAAGCTGATAAACACTGACCTCAGACTTCTTTATTGGGTGGGGATTTCATTCTGCACTGCTCTTGTCAAAGTCTTTCCCTTCAGTCCTGATATCGACGCCCCCCTAACTTGGCCTTCATTGCACTCTGTGTTTGATTTTGCTTCGCTCGCCATCTGAGATTTCAAAGTGCAATGAAGTCACAAGCTCACCCAAGACCTGTTGCTGTGTCTTTATTGTTACCAGCAGCCTCAGTCCAGCTGAGGAAAGCTGCACTGTGGAGTCAGCTCTGACCTTTGTTAGATAGAAAGCAGCAGGGTCAGAATGAGTTGCACGTGGTTAGGTGAGTCTCAAAAGGGCATCTGACAGAGTGTGTACCTGCAACAGCACAGTGTTGTCTCTTCAAAGTTTATTTTCTCTTTGCCATAAAATTTTATGTTGCATTGTGTTCAAATGTCATCAGCGCAGATACTTAATTTTGACAAAATTAAGTAAATGATTGTTTGCAGGGTCGTGTAGAGACCTTTGGAGGGGCACGGGCTCAAAGTAAAAAAAAAAAAAACGGCACATTGAATAAGATCTTAAAACACCGAACAACATAGCAAAAACCCACATTAATCAAGAATTAAATTGGATCCTACTATATAATTCCCATCATGTGGGGACAATGCAAAGCAAATGTAGTCTTTTTTCCCCAACAGGTATAATGTTGCTGTTTCTGCTGACAGTCCTGGAGAACTGAGTTTATGTTGGAGAAATTGTGATATTATTAATCAATTATTTGTTATTCTCATTGATCTTTATAATGTATCTTTAATTGATGCTTTCCTTAAAGTTAATCTCATTATAGAATTAAGAATGTTTCTTGTATTGTTGATTTACTCTGATTCTTTTCTCAGAAGGCCTCACTGACAGAGAGCAGAAACAAAATCTTCCTGCAGGTTTACCTCTTGGTGAAGAGCTCTGCTTCGGTTGAGTTGCTGGCCTCCAATAAAAACATCATTGCTAAGATCACTACATATTTTATTAATCTTTGTGCCTGGAAGGACATTATCTAGTACAGAATGATTGTGTGTTAGTTAGTGAATAACATTTGACGCTGTAGCTGTTTGCCCCCTCCCTTTAGAGCTACAGCGTCCTTGTGATTAGGGATCCTAGAAACAATAAAATAGAGGAGCAGACAAAATGTGCTTCAGAGCGGTAGGAGATTGTAACTGAAGCACATCTCTGTCCGTTCTCCTCGCGAGTGAAAAAGAATCTAACTCTTTTGTCTTTTCTGTCTTTGTTAATGTATGTTTAACAGGTGTTAACCCTAACAGTTTATCTGGGACTGCAGGTGTTAAACAGACCAGAGGAGAGAAGGTCGCTGGTTATGAAGTTATAAAATAAGCAAATATGCTGCCATTTTTCAAATTTAGCCTTAATAACATCTATTTAACCCCTAGACAACTCGGCTGCAGACTGATTTATAGATCAAAAAAGCTAAAAGGAATTTAACTCTATATAATTTTTTGATGTTAGCATCTTAGATCTAGAATTGTAAGACTGGGATATCAAAGCAAAGAAAACTCAGTAGCTGTTGGTAGGGGCCAATCAGAGGCCCCTAAAAATGGTTTAATTGTAACAGACCATAGAGCTAAACCTGTAGCATCATTTGTAGAGAATGAAAATGTCATACAATTTTATTCAATGCATTCAGCTGAGGAAAAAAAAAACATTTAATTAAGAAGTTTACTTTGTAAAAGTTTAAAGAATCATCTTGATAGTTTAATTGTTGTGTTACCATGGCTACAATATGGTGTAATCTTTGTGTTTGAATTGTGTTTGTTCACAAATTCATCACATCAAATAATCAATAATCAGTGATTGATTTTACTCAGGGGGCAATAAACTTGGTCTCCCTCTCACAGACTTCACCTTATCACCTTTTCTCTGATGTTTATTTTAAAATAATAATAATAATAAAATATTGAAAAAAAACAAACTGAAAAGGGGCACTTGGGGCATCAAGGACAAAAGGGGCAGGGACTCAAAACCCTTTGCCCCGACTCTGCACGTGCCTGTTGCAGGAGTTGTATTTGGTCACAAAAAAAGAGATAAGCACAAATGTGATTGTTTCTTGCATTGAATTGGTGCTCTGCTGGTAAGAGCTTTTGAAATAATTTGAAATAATTTAATTAACTCAAAAAGCTCCTATTTCTAACTTTGCACTTTTCAGCATTCGAACAACATTGTTGTCAAATTCAGTTATTCGAGTCACAACACTTATTTTGTGACTATAATAACGGCGTGTTCCTGCTCAAATAAACCTCTGTTTAGTTATGTACCGCAAACATAAAAGTCTCTTGTTCTTCAAGGGAAAAGATTGCTTAACTTGAGAGTAAGGGGCAAAACAGGACCATAAATGTCTCAGAATATGGCAATAATACATTTGCAAAACAACATAAATTCAAAATTTAACTAGGAAAAAGTATATAAATACAAAGTATGTTTTTGGTTATGTGTAAATGTCTCAGACCTTCGAGCTAAATTTATTATCAGACCTGATTACATTTTGCTGACCACACTCAAGTCTGATTATTGCCAGATGTGTAGTATTAAGAAATCATTGAAATATGAATTTTTTTACAACATGACAGTTATGGTAAAAGATCTCTAAAATAACAGCAATGCAAAAAACTCTTAACCAGTGATTTCGAATCCCTAACTTCACTTTAGCTCTATATTCACTTTTTCATTTTATACATAGTCTAGAAATGTTGCAAGCTTGAAGCAGCAATCTCAAAAACCCATTCAGTGACAGAAGTGCATGTTTCAGCAGGATCATAGTGAAAAGCAGAAGGCTGTTTTCAGCAAATATTAGAATAGCCCTCCCAGAGTCCCAGATTAAATCAAAGCACCCATGGCAAAAAAAAAAAAAAAAAAAAAAAACATGACAGTGGGCAAACAGAGAGCTGAACAGGCTGACACATGCATGGGAGCTTTAACCTCAGTTGTTGTAGAAAGTCAATATCCAGACAGTGTCAAAGATCTCAAACAAATTTTTCAACGTCTTTTTTCATGTCTCTTCCAAAAATTAAAATCTTGCTCTGTAATAATGCAGTTTTTGTGCCAACTTGCCTTCGCTTCTGTCCAAAATGTCCCTATTTATCATATTTGGTCAAATATACAAGAACCTAAATGTGACAGTGAGGTCTTAAAATGTGAAACAGCTGCACTTCTGTATCAAGAAAGAACTAGAAAACCTTTCCATTGACAATAAATGGTCTTAGTAATTGCGTGCAATGCTGCAAAAACAAATAGAGGGTGCAACAGCATGGTAAATGTTTGCACTTAGAAGTTTGGAACTGATACACAAAGCTAAGCTGTGAGTTGTCCTCAGTTATTTGTTTACAATCACATACGTTTGCTGAAGGGAAAGAAAAATCAACACGGCCATTGGAAATTTTTGGACTACGACTTCCAGAAGAACTGTTCTTTGCAATCCACTTTTGTTGTTTTGATCTAATATCATACTGAAAGCTAAACCATTAATGGGGACATATTTTCTTTACGACTTGGCGGCAATTAGGGAAAATTTAAATGTAATTGCCATAGGGACTGTTTAACGGAACTTACCATAAAAAACGACAGATGGTGAGTTCATGAAAATGCAACTCACCCTGTTCATTGTGTAACGGGACACTGAGCTGTAAAGTGTATAGGAGAGCGTCCAGCAAATTTTGCAAGTTGGAAAAAATGCATAACAGTAACATGAGTGGTTCTTTCAAGGTGATTAAGAAATGTTTAATTTTTTCCTCCTTTTCTGTTTTTCTCTCCAAAACTTTCCTCCTAAAACTAACAACAAATTAGAAGTTAAAAGTCAAGGTTTTAAAATCCTCTCTCTATGCTTTGAGATGTGAAAATTGTCCTATCTCACAACCTCTTTATCAATTAGTTTTTGGAAATAACACATAATCCTTTATGTGTTATGATTTTTACAATTTGAAAAAAAAAATTAAATAGAAAAGAATCTCCTTGGTTCATTAATTTTGAGATCAAGACTTTTTTCTACGATATGTAAAGAACAGACAATTTTGATAGATTCTTGGACTGATTGAAAGACTGAATCTACATGAATAAATTGGATTTGCATTGTAATTTGATTTGACCTTTAACGTAGTTCAGATAGGCTTCAAGAAAGAAAATATCATTTTTGTCAATTAACCCAGAATATTCTGCTTCCCATTTTTTTCTGTCCCATAAATTACATGAATGTGTGTTTACTGTGACATGTGTATACATCTAATTCAACCCACAACTATATCACACAATAGAAAATTGGTGGTTTCATCTACAATCCATGCTGTTATAAACATATGTTATACATCCCATTGTCTTGATTATGTCTCCACAAACTGTTGTTGGGCTCATTTAAAATAAACCCGCAGCACCATTGTTTTCCACAGTCCTGTGCTCCTCCCTAAATAGAAGCATAAAATAGATGAACCACATAGCCATTTCAACAGAAAGCATATTGTTGTGCAGAGCAGCAACAGATTAAGATGAGGAATACCCATTTCCCTCAGCTCAGTGTGTATACCACCTATATACAATTTCCATATAGATTGCCTGCCATTCGATTCCATTTTGAAACAGCAGAAAAGGCAAAATGATAGGATGGAGTGCATAGATTCGGCAGACAAACATACGTCGGTCTGAGAATGGCGGTGGAAAGAAAGAGAGCGACTGGGAACAAGCACAGGTTGTAAAATTAGTTCAAACTAGAAACCGCAGCTGTATTATAATACGCTGTTCCTTGGACATTCTGTTTCGATGTGAACTCTTGGTTTGGAAAGCGGGAGAACAGAGGACTCGATGTGTTTGGTCTCCCCGACCCGCTGCAGTACATCAGAGGACTTAAAAAAAGTTACAGAGTGGCTTGATGGCTCGAAGGCCACATAGTTTATATAGCTATTGATTTCAGTCTTTAAAGGAAGTCGGGAAGCATTTTTATTGTCTAACTAAAAGATTAAAATTTTCTCACTTCCCGTGATAAATGAAAATGTTCAAGGCTTTGCTTACTTGGCAAAATTCTGTGGTTCAAAAAGTCTGCAGTGTGAAGTCAGATTCTGTCGATTCATTCTGGGAAGTCAGCCCAAGTTATCAAAAGCTTCAAATATCTTCAATTTACATTGCACATTCAAATTGCTTCATATTGGCATGCTGTGTCTGCACTGATTTAACAGACTGTTAAAATTACAAAAATAAATAAATAAACTTATCAGTTTCTATGCATTGATTTCTATCTGTGTCTCTAAAGATTATATAAACTCACTAAGATTATTTAAATACCAATTGTTTTTATAGCCATTGATTGAGTCGAAGGTCTTCCTAGGCGTTTCCTCCCTCTGGAACCTTCTCCAATATTCTTTAAACGGAGATTTGATTGGTAATTCACCAACCTAATGCTTTGGTTGTCAATCATTACAATGACAGGTCAATTGCAAAAAAATCTGTTTAATGAGAAAAATAAATAAAAATCACACCTCCCTTAGACAAGCTTTAAAATATAAATAGTTGCTTAACCATAAATGTTATGCCAGCTCCTGGCCTACCGTGAGATGATATGTTCATTCATACTGTTTCCTATATATAAACACATCAGACAAACATGGCTGACAATGAATAAAAACAACAAGCACAAGACTGAAGCAGTAGTTAATTTTAAAACTGGATGATTATTGATTACTGCTTGTTTACAAACTGTTGCGCTTAATTAAATGTTGAATAATTCGAACGGCTGGTTTGTAGCACTCTCCAAATTCTCCTTTTTGTCGTGCACAGCTCTGCTCTGCCCCAGACAATTACAAGTGATTTAAAGATGTGGAGATAGCTCTGACTACCTCAAACCCATCCCCTTAGGGTTCAATATTCACTCAGAGCCTTCACAGCACTGGGCATTATTCAGCTGTTCAATGGCTGCTTCACTATAATATCCTATAAGCTCAGGTACAAGTCCCCGAGGTACTGAGGGCTGTAGCCTCAGCATCTCTGACTGACTGACTGATGGAAATGAATGTCTTATTTTCCCACTGCTTAATGTGCCATTGGTGGACGGTGTGATGGGTTGTATCTTATCTATTTCTGTCACTCATTGTTGCATGGTTTGAGAACAGCTGGGGACAAGAATGCCCCCGTGAGGATAATGAAGACAAGCTCACTCAGCACTGTGTTTACAGGGAAAGATAAGGGTTTCCCGATGTCTGACTCTAGGATACTCTCACAATCCCAACATTACTGGACATTAGCTTTGAATCATTTCTACTGCATCATGACCAGCGACTGAAAGAGAGCTTGAGACAAATCATGAGCTCCACTCAGGCTTATGGATCTTCGGATGGGTTGCAGCTGCCTCAGCTCTGTAGCAACCAAATTATGCGTGAGCACTGCAGATGATTGGAGCATAAAAAAGAGTTGCATAAGTGAACTTGCTGGCCAGCCCAGCAAATTGTCACGCTCTCTGCGGTCACAGCTGCTTACACCCACTGTGGTCGAGTGAACAGCTGAGAGCAACAAAATCACTCGAAGATGCTAACATTCGTTCTGCTGAGCCCTTCCTCTACATTCAGTGCAATACTACAGCAGTTAGCAAATGCATTTATGTTTGTTACACAAACACATTTTGGATAAAAAGAAATGTTCTTTTCTTTATTATTATTATTATTATTATTTTTGCTAATGAACTAGATTGAATTTAAATGTTCTCTTAGAATGTTGAAGTCTTTCTCTGAGACACTATCTGCATTTCTACACAGTGGTTTCTGAAAATATTTATGCCTCTTGCTTGTACATTTTGGTACGTCACAACTGTAACATAATTTTTTAGGAGTTTCTGTGACCACAAGAGTAACATAAGAGTTCAGGGAGCTGAACACAAATGCATGCTACACGTTAGAGATTTTTATTTGTGAAAAATATGTCCTTTTCCACAAGATATAGCACAGTTATGTGCTTTTTTTATGTTGGTATATTGTAGATTTACCGTTGCATAAAATTCCAAATTAATGCACTGAGCTTTAGGGTTGCAACAGGTCAAAAACTGAAACATTTTTAAAGGATTTAAGTGCTTTAGCAATGACCTGCGCACATAAACCTTTAACCATTTTCATCTAGATGCTGGATGTAGAGCGTTTGGGTCATTTACTGAATGTCTTGAGAACTAAGAGCCCAGAACTGACCTTCTACCACCCAGTAATTGTAAACAATGTAATTCCAGCAGCCCCCTCTGTGGAAAATACATCTACGCACACAAACATGACATAATTTTCCAGCATTGATTGCGTTCTGTCTGACTTTCTTCCAAAATCAATCAGGAAACACCATTTATGTGCTCATTCCTTTAAATGAGCTCCTTCCTCTAAATGTGCTCCCTTCTCTAAACACTTAAGTTAGTTAATTAGTGAATGTGAGGAATGTAATTGATCTACATCACCATCAATGCACATAGCAAAGCACACAAAAACAAGCAGCTTTAAGAGAAGATGCTGGTGTTTGTGCTCCGGCCTGCTGCACCCCTCCCCACCTCAAAGCTACTGTTGGTTTGTGTCGTTTCACAACCTGGCAGAGGTGAGTGAGAGAACATGTGGGCAGGGTTAAAAACAGTAATTCAAGCCCATTTTCTGCACACACATTGGCTCTCAAAACGTTTTTATTCTGCTCTCTGGTTTTATCTCCAACATTAATTCATTTTGGTCCAAAAAAGGAAAAGACAGAAAGAGAGAACACAGCAAACACGGTCTTTTAAAAAGCACTTCACATCACCTGGATCACAATCTTTTTTCAGTTCAATGGAACCTTACTGAGCTCCACTAAGAAATGATGTTCCTACATGTAACGGAGGAATTTATGCTGAATATAACTAGATTTCTAAAAAATGAATATCCAAAGTAAGGCTGGTTGCAATAAGCGAAAAAAAAAAAAAAACATAAAAAAATCTGCAATTGATCCATCTTAATGTACAGAGCTGAAGAAGCAGAATAAAGGCTGGATGCTTCAGCTTTTATTCTGAAGCATCCAGAATTATGCAAATTGAGATTTTCTGAAATCTTAGTTTGCACATGCAATCTGAAAACTTTGTCGTGAAATGTCTTTGGCAGTGATTTCTCGACGTCAAGCAAAGCTTAAAACACAACAAAGCTTAAAACACAACAAAGCATCCTGAATTATACCCAATATGCTCTCTACTGCTCACCATTTCCTTCTTTGTTATTTGACAGCATTCACTTCCCACGATGCTTAAAGAAAGAGCTGCATCACCTTCATCCTTTATACTTTCTGTTTTGATCCTTCTCCACATCTATAAAATCTCTGTCTAGCTCATCTGGGATTCATGCTTTTATCCTGGGCATCATCTGGCGTTGCCATTAAGCCCAATCAGCTGCTCCCTTATATAAACAGCTCTATCTGCTGGTCTCAATTCTTAAAACAGATGTTCAAAATTTCTGGGAAAAATATTAAATTATCTCAAAAGGTTTACCAAGTGACAACAAGTTCCCTCCTCAAGTCTCTCCTGATTACTCCTGAAGCAGCTCGTTGGGATTAATGGCCCTTTATTTTTGGTTTAATGAACAGCTTAACAGAAGTAAAATTGTGAGCTTGTGCAAATAAATTGCCTAAAAGGACTTACGGTGTGGATTACTTCAAATATACTCAGAAAATGTTTGTTTTAAAAACATCATCTTCTCATTTTAGAAAGAAGGCCTGATTAGCTCAAAGCACCAGATTTTTTTTTCTCTCAAAAATAAGACCTTTTATTTAATTCCCAAAAATGTTTTGGTAATGAGCTAAAAATATGGGAATGGGTTATAAATCTTAACAGTGACTATTTTAAACAGAGACACCCCAATAAGTCCTTAATCTTTATCCCCCCTTTGAAGTGAAGACTGAGGGTTTTATTTTTGTGAACTGTATAATTATTACTAATTCCTCACCAATCAAATAAATATAAAAATGTTATGTCACATCCCTTTTTTAATCCCTTTTTTGTGTTAACTGCCTCTCGCTTGTCACACTATTAATAAGCAGAATAAATATTTTTATTGCTTTGTAATTCTGTCCTCTCTGTCTTTAGAGGTGGACACGCAACGAATACCCAAAAAGTAGTGGAAGAAGTAAAAATAGAAACAACTCAAAATGCTTTTTATCCACACTTTAAAGTAGGTAGGACCAAAGATTTATTTAGTCTATTTTTTACCTATTGTGTCCTATATTCGGTCGAGGAAATTAGTGTAGCATGGAAACACTATCAGACGCGAATGGTGAGGAGAAGAATGAAAATCTAAATGACATTAAAATGCATTTGACTTTTCTTCATACTGAAAAAATGTCGAAGAGAAAGAAGTAGATGCTTTTTTTATTAGATTTGCTCGTAAAAACATGGCTATTAGACTGTTTTTTTTCTTCTGAAGTTAATTTCATTGTTTAATTTGTACAAGAAAAACAGCCTGATTCTAAAAGTAAATATTTAACAAAACAAGTCCATCTCGAAGAATTATGAACACATAAATAAGATATATAGATGTTTTACAGGCATAGGTATTTAAAATGTTACAGATTCGACTAACTGAATCAAGATGAACTTCGACAATGGCACATATTGCATATGTTATTGTAACGTCTCTGTCATAAAACCATATTTACAGTAGGGAAACCTGGTGCTGCATTTCATTCTCGGTTTCTAGATGCACGAATTATTCAGCGAATCAGGGAAGTATGTATTTGGACACAATACACAGTGAAGCCCTCTTTCATGACGTCTGAGTGAGAGGATGGTTTCATCTTGAAGAATCTGGAACAAAACTGTTTTACACTCCTAAAATCGTGTGTTATTTTGTAGTTCAGTGGTGGACAGGTGGGTGTAATTTGGTCCTCAGCAGAGTCATAAACTTATACATCGGATACAGAACCACATCCAGCACTTCTGCTCATTCTCTGCTAATTTCCTGTATTTATCAAGCATGCTATTAAAACATCAATGCGCCAAGGACCATTTGTTTGTCGCCTGTTGGCTGCTGCATCTCAAAAGTGACAATAAGGTTTGACAACATTTATGGGCTCACATTTTGTTTTGGCTATAAAACTTGCCTGAAAAATTCACCTGCTTCTCTCTCTCTTTCTGCTGAACTGCCTTAAAATTCTTCTCTGCAAGGACTCTGCCCAGGAGGATTTTATGCACACAGGATGACGTAACCACCCATAGACAAAGCAGTGAGTGACAGCTGTTAGGAGACTGTTGCTCGTTATTTTCAATCAGGAACAGTGGATACTTAGAGAATTTGAAGCTGTAGAAAAGCGTGACAACCTGATGTTTTTTTATGCTGTACATGCTATTCATTTGTGTTCAATCTCAATGATTTTTCCACGATGTGGTACTTCCTTACATCGAGGACATAAATAGCAAGAATCCTTTTTATGTTGGAAGAATGAGAGGAAATACATCGCTGTACTGCGAAAAAGAGCTCCACCGTATCCATGGGGATAGGCAGAGAGATGTGGAGGTTTGCTAAAATAGAAACCGAAGAGAATATATAAAAGGTACGTTTCTGACAAAGTACAGACAGCGATCAGACTGTGTGAACTGTCTGGACTGAGAAAAGGTCAACATAGGTGACTTGGATGTTGTTGTTTTTTTCATGGATGAATTTTTGCTTTTGCTTGTGCTTAGGAAGCAATGTTGACAATCTCTTAATTTGACTTTTTCTTGTTAGGGACAAAATAGTTGAAAATGTCAGGGCATAAAAAAACTTTAATTAGAGAACTGATGATGTCCAATTATCTGTCAGCTTTCCAACACATAAAAAATCAACATTTGAAAGAGACTTCCTAAACAGATTTTTTATAGTGTTTATTAAAGTTGTATAATTTGGAGCAGACATAGAGAACAGGTTTAGTCTTCAGTACCCAAGCAAATAAAATAAATAAAAAAACTCCTGGGATTCATTCATTAAGCCAAATAAATAATTAAAGATAATTTGTCTTTCGTTGTGGTAAGCTATCAATACCAATTTATTTCAATCTATGTGACTTCATAAAGATAAATAAACTATTCAGAGGTTGTAAGATGAGAACAGAGAAGACATAAAATGTCTGACGGATTTTTTTTACCCCAGGTAGCTCTGACCTGTGGCACCGGCATGAAAAAAATAGTTTCAAGTAGATAACATCCTCAAGCAACAAAAAACCTTTTTAATTCCAATTACTTGCAATACTTATTTTAAAGTTACAGTCATCAAAAAAAAAAAAAAAAAAGACAACTAATCACACATATGAATAGTGTTAATCGTTTTGGAAAACTTTGAAATTGGGAAAAAAATAAAATAAAATAAACCTTAACTGAATGTGAGTCTCCCAAAGTAAATTCTCGGACAAGCTTTCGCCATTTTATGCAAAAAAGAGAGACAACATTTACTCTCAAAGTAAATGACTGCTGTGTGCTCATACAAAAACATGCTAGAATCGGTGCAGACCTGTTAGTAAAACTAAACACTTAAACTTTGACCATTTGTTTTCAAAAGATTGAGCTTTTTTCTCCCGGTGCATTTTGTTACTCAATTTAGTCGTCAAAACAAATCACATACTGTTTCTCAAAGCGTTAGACTGATCTCTCAAAACAGCATTATCCTGACACTGTAAGCTGTGGTATCATTATGTTTTTATAAAGCCACCCACAGCTCCATTGAACTCTACTATAAGTCAATACAAGATCACAGAAGTTGATCACATTATTCTCTTATGTATTATTATGTTCAAAATCTGATTATTGTATCCTGTGAAAAGATATGATGAGTTTAAAAAGATTGAATGTACAAATCATCTCCTACCAGTTAGTGATTTAGCTGAAAGAAAAAATAAAACAAAACCTTTTTCCTTGAGTCACATCTGCAAGAACTCTGATTGGCTGATCTCACAATCCCACTGATCATTTGCTTGATTAGCTGATGCAGTTCTTACGTTGCCCAAAAATATCTATCTGTAATTGGAAGGCTGACCATGAGAATTTGTTTCTACATGAGCCAGTTTAAGATTAAACATTGTGAATAAAATAGGGCAAACGTCTTGTGCTCTTTTGAAGTATAATTTAACAACTCAACTGCAAGTGAGACTGAAGACCATTAGGATTAAATAGAGCATCCAGGAAGGCCGAAGGTGCAGAAGAACTTTCTGCTAAGACTAAGAAGTCACATGAAAGTTCTGTCAGATAAAGATTTTGAGTGATGTTTCTCTATGTAATAGTAATAAGCATTTAGGGGATTTGACAGCCTACAGTACATCAAACACTGAAAGATATAAAGAATCCAGATATATCTCTGCACACAAGGGACATCACTGAAAGCCAATAAAGAAAGTTTGCAATCTCACTGCCCTCAAGCAAAACCATATTCGAAATTTTCCAGCTCTGTGTTGTAGAAGTCACTGCTTGCATGGGCTCAGGAACATCTTTATTAACCGAGAGCCTTCACAGTGTTGTTGGAAGATAAGATGATGTAACACCGTGGTAACAACTACATCCTGAGCTTTAACACCACAGTTTGTTATGGTTTTGCAATCAATTGGGAGTGTTACAACAAATCAGCTTTTCTTTTAATCCCTGAACAGTAAACTCATATCTCCATCATTTTACAGTACTGAGATAAAAGAAGTACATTAACCAGTTCTAAATCATGCACTTATGCAAAGTCTATGGTGGTAAACAATGAGATTCGAGGAGGAGAAATTGTAGGAAATCCATGAAACCACAAGAGTAGAGATGTGTGGTTCTCTGAATGTCTGTGCTTTGAGGAAACACATAGAGATGGTAAAACAAGTCTTAGTAAAGCCTTTAAAGTTCATCACAGAAGGCTCTATAGTGAAAAACATGACAATTTCCAATCTGAGAGTACAGATGAAAACAGGAATGGCTGGCAGCTGAGTGTAAACTAGTAAAAAAGAGGAAAGGATTTAGCTGTGATATGCTTTTTACTTGAGACAGAAATGACAACTGCATGATCTAACTACTAATCTGTTTTGCTTTGCCAGAAAAGATTTGTAAAATCAGCAAATGTTTGGAAAAAAACCCCCCAAAAACTTGAACTCGTATGTGGTGGCGTGCGCGTGTGTATGTGTGTGTTTGAGAAAGTAGAGAATCTTAGGGACACATGGAGCGTAGCGATCCATTATTCACATTCAACTCCCTTTTAAAAAAGAAAAACTGTGATTCTCTTCAAGGGAAACGCAATTATCCATTCACTGCAGATTCATTCAAAATTTAACAAAGCTGCTGACCCGTGGCGTTCAGCTGTTTTTCAAAGTTTCCTGGAAAACACTCAAAGAGATTTTATCCCCTTTTCCACTTGCAGTTTCGTCCTTAAGGGGAGAATGTTGTTCCATAAAATGCATGTCTTGTTGCCTGGGAGTACGGCAATTTTATATCGGAGTCTTCACCGTTGATAGCGGCATGATTCTGCACATGATTACCTTTGGCAGTTTGAGAGCGAGAGCCTAGAAGGGGACTGTGGCCTGTCATGGCCGATCAAGAGGAAGAAGCAGTGAGGGGTGGTCTTCGCTGGTGCTTGAGTGTCAGTGGCTGATAAGGTGACATGTTGCGGTGCCTGGGGAAGCTTTGACTCCGCTGCCTCCATTTCTTGAAAACAATCTCACACAAAACACAAACGACGCTCAGTGTTCTTGCTTATCTCTGAGGACCGAGAGCCCTCTGCTCACCAGCGCCATCAGTTCCCCACCCCCCCGTCTCGTTATCTCTTCAGCAGTCATTTGTTTGGGAGATGGAATCAGAGCAGCTCCCGTTGCAAACATTCTGTAGCGGCGTGGGCCAGTAAAAAGAGGTGGCTGAGAATGGAGAGGAAGGATTCCACTGGGACATTTTTGTGACAAAGGAGGTCAAAACTAGGGAGGGTTTGGAGCAAAAGGTGTGAAGAGAAGAAAAAAAAGAGGGATAAAATAGATAGAAACTCTCACAGTTTTTGTTGTGATAGTTTTGAGTCACATTTTCTAGCAGAAAAAGAGTGAAGCAACATGATAAACCCCTAGATAACGTAGCAGAAAAACTCCAAAGTGAAAATGCGGAGTGATAATAGAGTCACATGGGGGAGGATACCATGCAGACTCTGTCTAGGGTTTAACATAGATCAAAGCTGCCCAGACTGAAGTTAAATATAGCTATCACAGACTGAATCTGAAGAGGCATCAAGTTTGTCCTGGAAATATAATACTGATTGGAATCAGAATTAGGTGTCATTTGTAATTTTGGGCAGAGCAACTTTCCTCAGGCAGCTTTGAAGGACAGATGAAATCTCACTCCTCTGTCACTTTCTGATTGGCAGCCACTTTAGAGAAAAAGATAAGATGCACCCTATTACTACAACAAGCTGCCAAGGCCATCAGCCACCACTGACCTTCTGCATTGGGATGCTGACTCAGTGTGTGTTTTATCTACATGTGTCATGCTCAATTCACAGAAGGCCAAAGCCTGGGCCAGCTAAGAGACTTTGTCCATGAATGCATGAATGCATGTCCATGAGTGCACACTGTTTTTCTGTTTTCTTGCAACATCAAGGCAATGTGTTGGGTCAATAAGTTCCTCCATGGATCTCTTTGGACACTCCAGTACCGTTCCACCTATCAGGAAAGATTTGCACTCAGTTATAAAGAATCCATCTTGGAGAACAATTAATCTGAAGAACAATTCATACATGATGAAAAATTACGTCATGTTGTATGTGAAGGAAGGGATTTGACACCAATAACTTCTTGCTGCAAAGCAACTGTTCAATCCCTGCAGCCCGAAGCGGTAAAACAAAAACAGACAAAATTTGAAAGTGAAAGAAATACTTTCATGTTTAGAATGAACTTTCAAAGGCATGTTGAAATTAGTCCACTATATAGACTATGAGGATTTGAAGAAGAAAAAATAATTCTTCGCAGGTAACCTCTTTGTCTTGGACATATTCTGGAAGGAAAGCCACAAGATAAAAAGACGCTCACTCACAAGGACCATGACCAAAAGCTCTGACTGACGGCTGATAGCTTATGAATCAAGAGAGTGAAGGGAGTGTGCCCACTTTTTTTTTCTCCTGCAGGAGTGAAAAGGGAAATAATGAAAGGAATGTCATGTACCTGTGGGAGGTCAATATCGACACAGCTCCAACTCAGAAAATGACTGGCCTGAGGAGCAGAGGAGTTGTTTGGGGAGAAGCCAGATTGAGTACATGGCAGCTCAGTAGCAATAATACTGCTCTAAGCCTGAAGGCTAGTGGTCACCGCCATCACTTCGCCAAGGAACCCTCCTGAAGGTGCTTTGGTGTTTTATGGGGAAGCAGAAATGGGCCTTTAATACTTGAGTTTGTGACAAATAGTCACACAAAAGTTTCAAAGCAAGATCCTTCACTACAACAAATATCAACAATACTGGCAGTAAGAGCGATTTTCAACGATTTGCTTTTGTTTTTAGTCACATAGATATGCTTGAACCAAACGAATTAAACAAAAAGAGTTGCAAACTAAATTACTCCAGGATTTTTAATTTGCATTTAAACCTATTTGATATATTTGTATCAGTAATGTGTCAGGATGTAATGAAAATATGTTTTCTTAAAGAATATATAAAAGACAAGAAAAATGCTAAAATAGTGAGTCCTCAGGTTTGGCTTCTTGTTTGTTAATGTTAATTCCATATTCGACAGAACTCAGATTTTGGATTATTGATTCAAAATGAGGATTTTGAATCATTAAGTATTTTTGATACCATTTAGTTGCCATTTTAGCAACTTTTGCATATTCATCACAACCAACCATCTCTGTTCTTATAATGAGAATGTTTCATTGGCTAACTCATAGTTTAATCCAATTTTCGAAGGAAATTGCTCAACCCATCTCATGCTTAAAGGACGGCACCTCCATACACTAAGATTCATTTCTGGGATCCTGGTGGACATTTGAGATTTGTTCAAACATTTTATTTTCCTTTTCTCAGACATCCTTCAGTAGTTCTAGTTGTACGTTTTGGGCCATTCTCCGAATGAATGACCCAGAGCCTTTTATGGAGGAAGAGCTTTTTGACGCTGAACTTCATGTTTCAAGCCTAGATTCATTAGTAGCATTGAGATTTCATTGCACCCTGCACTTATTCAAGATTCCCCATGCCAAATGTAGAAAAGCACCATCAACACTAAACTGAGCTTTGCAGTCAGTATGTTATTCTTTTCTTTTTTTTTTTTTTGCTTTTTCTTCTCTTCATATCCTTTGGCTTTGTCAGTCCAAAGGATATTCTCCTAGAAACTTTGTGGCTTGTCAGTATGCCTTTTGTGAAATTCAAAGGAAATTTGACACACCGCTTTTTTTGTTTTCCCTGTTTTCTTGCAACATCAAGGCAATGAGCTTTTTCCCCCTTGGCCCTATTATGATTCATTGTCTTTTGTTCTGGGGTTGAGCTGAGTATTAGTCACCAAAACATGTTAATTGTAGGGGCAAAACATATGACTGGTGTGCTGGTTGGTGGTTATTTACTATGTTTTACCTTTTTATAATTGTGTATCTTGGCAGACATATTTGTTGAAAAAGAAGCATTCTTAATTTTAGAAGATACAATTTAGTTTGAATTATGGTCAGAATGAGAGTAAAAGTGCAATTGTTTCATTTTATGCAGTATTAGCAAAATTAACAATATTGAAATTACCTGACCAGTGATACAGTTGTTTCTCAGTTGTGTTTTTGCCAACTGCTTTGATAGGATTATCAATATTCCTCCCATATTTCCCCACAATAAACAAGCCTCATCCAGTAATAGCTTTGTTGTTGTTTTTTTCCTACGTGACAAAAGTTCACAAAAAACAGTGTAAAGTCTGTTCTGACAGTAATTTCTGGGTTGGACCAAGCTTCACTGCGGTCAAAAGATTTATTGCAGGGACAAGACAGTGTATAAGTTTCATTTTTTACTGCACTGCATCCCATTATTGCATTCGGTGAACTTAGTAATGCATCAATTTACATAAACCTGTCCCAGCCTCTCAACCCTGATCTTATTTTTCAAGCTTGGCTACTCACAGTTATAAGGGAAGATGGAATTATTTGCAAAAGTGAAATATCACTTTGATTCAAACTGGTAGGGTGGAAGATGCAAAACAATGTAAGATTCTGTACAAGTGTTTGGATGCTGTATTAATTTCTCCAATAAATAAATAATAAACAAAAATAACACGGTAGACAACTCCCTGCATCTTATGCTCTCTGTACGATTCATTGTTGATCTCGTCTATTTATTAAAAAGCACTGCATGTTTTCATCTCCTGACATACTGTACACACACACACACACACACACACACCCACACACACACACACACACACACACACACACACACACACACACACACACACACGCATGCATGCATCAACACAAGTTATTTCTCTGAGATGATGCACGATTACCAGGCCGGTGTAGGAAGTGGTTTTTCACTTCCTACTCTGAGAACGTGTCCACACACGGAGAGCACTGAGATCAGGACTGCTGCGGAGGTACCAAGCTAGAACAATGTCAACACCATAAATTAAAAAGGGATATAGACTCACTGCAGTGTCTTAAAAATATCTCTGTGTGGAAAGAGATGCAAAGGAGGGGATACAACACTGTGATTAAAGCACAGTCTCCTCAGGGTTACACTATGTCTTGCTGCAGCTCTTAATGGCCATGAAGCAGTGGTGAGGCCTGCATTTGTGCATCTACCTCAATGCCTTTAATGCTGATTTAATGGCTGTGATGGTATTTTGTTCTTACGTGTTATTGATCACGCTGGCAGATGGAGAGCACAAGGCAGCTGATCGTGTCTCTGATCGTGGCTGTTGATCAATAACTGCTTCATCTAAAAACAAAAATGAAAATACCAACAATCAATCAATTATGCTCCATGTGGCAGTCTGAGATGCTACAGCTGTGAGATTAAGTGCCATGTCCTGCCGCAGGTGTTGACTGTCAGAGGATTCAGTGGCAACTAGGAGGACCGCAGAGAGCGGCGTAAGATGGAGTGGTTGTGCTTTTGTTGATCTGAACTACAGAAAAAAAAAATATTTTTCTGTGATTTTCTGTGGTTATTTCGGCACAATTTTACTTCCATAAAAGGTTTTATTTTTTTTAGATATGCCAAAACCACGGCGCACGGGGTATCGCCAGCAAAGTCCCCTCTTCTTCTGTTGTCGTATCGTCCGTTTTCATCTTGCAGAGCTCCACTAATGCTAACACCAGAAGCAAACAGAGGCAACATTCCTCATGTTGAAGAATGCTCTTGCTTTTGCAAAGAAAAAGAATAATAACCTAGATCCTCCCCATGAGCTACTTAAAAACACGTCTCGTGGATAAATTATGAGTATGTGTCAAGATGTTGCTTATTTTATAAAATTTAAGACTACAAACAAACCGTTGAAGGTCTGCAGGATAGTGTGCAACTCCATTATCTCTCTTTTGAATACATTGGACTACTGGTACTCCTCCGGGAAGTTTTTTTTTTTTTTTTTTTTTTTTTTTATTATCAATGACAGTAGATAAGCATAGGTGTACTGGAAATAATTCAGACTCAGTGGATATTGCTGCAGTCTTTCATGATAAAAAAGGAGACCCAAATAGAAATAGCAACAAACACTTATGAAATGTTTGTTTGCCTGAACTATAAATATTATTCCCTGTTGTATTATCAATGATGTTGTGAGCGTGGGATGCCAGTGGACTTCTGCATTCGCTGTTGCTATATTAAATGTTGTACTTCATGAGGTGCTGTAAAGGAGAATATCTTGGCTGCTGGAGGAAGACCTGACAGTGATGTTATTTTAAAGGACTAGTGTGAAATCACAGATGTTGTTTAGTTTGAAACTCTCAAATCTGATTTCTTTGGTCCACTCTGATTTGTTTTCTGTCTCTGCTCTCCACTTAAACGCTTTTTGTGAGCAGCTCATTTGCTCCCTGAGACTTTTGTCATTTTACTGTCTCTGTGTTGGGTCCCTGTCTCATGTTTTAAAAATATCTTTTTGCTGTTCAGGGTTGAAGAACAGAAAGTTAAGGGGAGTGAGGGTTTAAACCTCATTAATTAATGTATGGGACCTCTCAAATGAGGTAAATAAAGTTTCCTGCTGCTACTTTACTTTACTCCACTCTCAAATTACACATTAAAAAATGGCCCCAGAAAGTTACAAGTACAAAGCTAAATAAATATTTCAGTTAATTCATTTTCAGGACTTTTCTTCATAATTTTCAATTACACTGTTTCTGATTGGTTCCAGTTTTGGACCTAAATTTCTGTTACATGCATTTTATTGCTTATTCCGTTTAGATTCTTTTTAATGTTATTCAAAGCAGTGTCACCTTTTCCGTGTGTGTCTTTAACTGAGACACACATGATTTTCTTTTTTTCAACAAATGAAATCCTCCGAAATTAAATGCTTAATCAGCATAATGCTAGAAATAATGGGCTGATATTATGGAACGCAACATGAATGACAATTGTCCATGAAAACACTAACATGATACTGCTACAAAAACAGAGCAGAAAGTTTCACTTATACTTTGTTCGAAGGGCTTTCATCCTTTGTCCTTAGATTATGTCCTGAAAAAGAAATAGGAACAATCACTCCTCTGTTTTTTTTTCTTGCTTTGTGCCATGATATGATTGCATTTGTATTTACTCTTCAAACATTCTGATTAAACTCAGACTAAGTTTAAATAAAGATTTTGTTTGCATTGCTGGGCTGCTTGATTTAACAGAATGAAAAAGCACTTTCATTTTTTTCCGCTCATTATCTATAATTGAAAAACAAACAATAGCAATATTGCTTCTTCACGGACAGCACCAAACTATAAATTTTCTGGGGTGAAATTGCAGCACTCTTCAAGCACACACAGAACATAAACAGGCAATCACTAGCATAGTGTTTTCAGGTAATTTGAGGAATCTATTAGTCTCGGTGCAAAGGCTACTGTGAGTTTGGGCATGGGAATGGCAACCAGTCAGAAAAACTGCACCCCATCTTAAAGTGAGGAACTGAAATTGCTCAAAATAATACAGCAGGGACAAAATAATCTGAAACCGATTCCCTCTCTTCTCCAGTGCAGAGGCCATTTGCTTACTGCTTAGAGTAAATTTAGCATTCAAGCACATCACTGCAGGGGTATAATACAGCATTTGCCAAGGTCAATATGCTCACAGTTTTTCATGTAAAATGGAGATTTGCTATTTTGTTTGCCAGCTAATGTGAAATGGGCAATGATCAACAGTTAAATGTCTACACCAGGGATAAAAATCATCCTGTCCAACAGCATTAGTAAAAGAAACTGATGGGTAAAAAATAATTAAAAATCTATTTGGCTGCTCAAATGGGGGCAGTCGGTTGTAATTATCTGTCACTCAGAGACATAATTATGGTACCAATCATTTTAAATGTATTGTGGCAGTGAACTCTATGCAAACATACCTCCTTTTTTATGCTAAAATCGACATGAGGGCTATTTAATGTCCCTCTCAGACATTTAAAGTATTATTTGATATCTGAATCAGTAATATGACTCATGTTTTCTGAAAAAGAAATATAACACAATCACACAGCTTCTCTGTAACATGAACAACGTTTGATATGAGCCGAAGCAGCTTAAAGTGGAGACTCTCATTGCATTGCAGTAAAATAGTAGGCTTTCTGCTTGGCCAACATATCACAATACAAGAGTGGAAAAAATACATCACTGAGTCACTCTTCCAAGAAGTCTTTGACGTTTTTAGAATGTTCTTTTACACACAAAAGATGTCTGTATTATTTTTGCTTTAGTCTGTAAGTTGTTTGGAAGCAGAACAAAAACTCTTATGTCTTAAAATTTTTCATTTTACCTTCAGATTTTTGCTGTTTATTGCTCTTACATTTTATCTGCTCTCTAAAGGTTTTCCTGTTAGTATTCTGGACCCTTTGGAGATTTTTTTATTTTATTTTTTTTATCAAGCTACCGAGAAATCTTCCCAGACCTCTAACTGCAAAAACGCCAAAATACCATATCGATCAATCGACAATGGTTTAATGTTTAAACACAGAATTACTACTTAATGCAGCACTGGAAGAACAAGTAATGCATTTGGAGTATTATTCCTCTCCAAGTCTAAACCTGTACCTATGGTTGTGTAACTGAAGCATGCTAAAAATACTGCAGTCTGTAGAAAATGATTAATTCAGTCCTGCCATCTGATCCAAAGAGCCCCAAAGAGCTTACACCAAAGTAAATCTGAACTCCTGAAATGTCATGACAACTGAGCAAATTTGATCTGTCAGTGAATATTGACTGACGCGCTCTAGTCTAGTATCGCACCAAAACGTGTAATAGACCCAACTATCCACAATGTTTCAGTGGCATTTTTTTTTTTTTTTTTGCCTTGCTGAAGCACAAAAAATACTCACTGACAAAAAAAAAAAAGATTCACCCATATTCCTGGCGATGAAATCAAACCTCAGGAAGCATATACATTTTAAGTTATAAATAAATTATGAAAATTATAGTTCATACCTTTTGGTCCCAAGATCAAGGCTGTAAAACCATTTACTCCATGTTATACACAGTGACAAAGTACTACATTGTATCTGGGGATCATCTTAATGATTTTGTTTTATCATTTATAAAAGTAAATGAGTGCAATTTCACAATACATATGTCTCTGCAAAACAATCAATAAAGTGGCTCTTTTGAAAGAGCAGCATTTTGTTGTCTTCAGATGTATCAAACTAACATAATACAATGCCAACATGTTTGAAGAATCTCTTTACAAAATTATATAATTACAAAATTGCAATATAATACATAAAAAAAGATATTTCATATTCTGACAAATTTTTCAGAAGAGCGGATATTAGAAATAACTAATTGCTATGTACTAGTCACTGAACAAACGGACAAGCCACAATTCTGAATTGAATCCGTGAGACTTTGATGAAAACGTTACTTGTTTATTGAAAAGTCACCTGTTTCTAATGTTCTAAAAATAAATAAGCGATTGCAAAAGGCGTGAAAAGATCTCTCATTTAGCTAGAAAAACATTGAGCCATTGACTGAGGTATCGCAGATTATGATCACCAATCAAAGCAACCTCGTGCGCTGATTTGTGAGATAGAATAAATCAATATCACTCTATAGCTACCTTTTATTCTATAAGCTTTTCTTCAAAAATATCAGTACAGTGGCTGAGTAGGTAAATAGTAGATATGATCGTCCCCATGCACAAAGGTTTAGTAGGAAGTGCTTTATGTTTTACAAAAGCAAACTATGTTGTTGATGGAGCTTAGACGTTTGCTCCTTGATGCAAACAGCGATGAGGATAAGGATAAGTTTTGTACATGCAGAACTTGCATCTTAACTATGAAATATTTGAGCTATCATTGCAATGACACTCTCAGGTGCAGCAGGCAGAGCATGTAGGAATAATTATTTTTGACTTGAAATAAAGTTTACACGTCTGCCCTGCTGTGCTTTGTGGAGATATTACGGCGGTTGTCTGGCAAGTTTTGCTTTAAACTGCTATCAGAACGTGCAGATTAATTGTGAGCTGTCAGAAAATTATAGGTTTTTCTAATACCTGCCACATATATCACCTTAGTTTCATATTGTTAGCTGCAGGAGGGCAGACAACTCATATCCAAAAAACCACTTTCTCATTACTGGGTCTCATTTTCGTTAAATGGTGGAATAAATTGTGACACAATCAGTGTCCGGTTGTGGTTTTCCCTCACAGCCCTTCAGGGGGAATTTATGGACATCACTTTTTATGGAAATTTGATTACCTTTTAGCTTTTATCTTTAATTTAATTTTTAGTTCCTCTGTCTGCACAGAGAACAAACAATTCAAAGAATAAAAACTAATCACGGCTGAAAAGTGAAGAAATTTTGCAAAAGAATTATTACTCTGAAAACATTTTCAAATGTCTTATTACAACCACAAACTTTAATTTATTTTATTGCTGTTTTAATGTGACTGTAAAACACAAAGTAACAGATGTGGGAAAATTCTGTTTTTTTTCTTTTCAAAATTATTTGAAATTGAAAATCTAAAATACTCCATATTATTGTTTGTTCACTGAAGTTGTCTCACAATCTTCTGAGGCCTTCACAGAAAAGCTTGATTCATGCTGATTTGAAATAACAAATGAGTAAAATTTACTTATTGGCAACTCCTGAAAAAAATTGTTTGCACTGGACTTTATTTAGGGGTGTCATAGTAAAGTGAGCAAAATGCACTTTTCATTTTTCCGATTTTAACATGAAGAGAATGCTAATCACTCGGAATCATTGATAACATTTCACTCTCCTCTGGTAGATAACATAGTTTTGCTTTTCCAAATATTTGTACAATAGTTTTTGATGGACAGTTTTATTTAAAAAGAAAACGGCTTAAGACAGCAACAGTAACAGATTAGAAAATTCAAAGATCTTATTTATTTCCGTTCAGAGCCGTGCAGAGTGCACAAAGTAGCTGGAGCTTTTGGTTCTAAGAAGAAAAAGAAAAGTTGCCTTTTGCCCAAGCAGGAGTATGGAAAGCCTCCCTTCAAGCCAATTAAAAGATGAATGCACATGCAGCGGATAGAGAGGCATAAGATGTGTGAGAAACACAAAATTATGTTGGTTTATCATCTGAAACAACATGTAATCTCATCTAAACACGTCCCCACCTCCCGGCCCTCGTTTGTGCTTGTTTACTCAGCTCTGTACTGACAGAAAACAATTTTCAAATCAATCAGTTCCAGGGAGCACAATGAGGCTCCAGGTGCAGCAACAAAGAGTAGCATTGATGATGAAAAGCAGATAGGCAATTTACCACTTCTGTGGACGTCAGTGATGCAGTCAAATGTTTATCAGGAGGAATATAGCTATTTGGAGTCCAGGTTGAGCTGTGGAAAAGTGACTGATTGCAGCCAAATGAAAAAAAAAAAAACTTTGCATGTGCCTGGAACAATAATTTACTGGTTACCTAATCAGATTGTTTGAAACACACTATCCAGTTTTCCGTATCAAAAATCACTTAATATACAGCTTAAACAACACTGTGTTATTGAAACTGATTGTCTGGGCGGTGTAGAGAATCGCTCTGCAGCCTCACTAATCACTCAGTGGAAAACAATGTTTCTTTTCATTTGCATGTAATTTGTGTGTCTTTCAGGTTACGTCATTATAGTTTTCTAAATTAATAATTTAATACATACTCATCAGTTCCTGTCTCATATCGACATCAACTGCTTGAGTTAGTCAGTTTGCCGTGCAGGCAGCTGAGCTTTGCAGCATTTTCACGGCTTGCACTCAACACAGAAAGACGCCAGGTTGGGATTTGAACACACAACCTTCTTGCTTCAAATCAAAAGTGCCAACTGCAGCGCCACTGAGCAGCCTGGATTTTATTCAATGTAGAAAAGAAATACATGTTAGGAAATGCATTATTTTCTACAAAATCATTATAGCTTTACTTATTGGCACTCCTGTTGTAGTTCTCCTAATGTTTCATATGTACTACGCAAAAAGCGACCTATGACCTTTGAAGAGGAATAGTCTGTAGCATTATGCTTCTTAGATTGTGACTCTTGTTTTGGTGGTTCTGAAGCAGGCTTCAGTGATGAGTAGGTAAAAGTTTGGTGTTCATGCTTTTAAGATGGAACTGTTAAAAAGACTAATTTATTAAAATCAAAATTAAACTGAAGACTTGCATCTATCATTGTCCCTATAAGGGAGCTCTTATTCATTTACAGAGAGACACTTTAAAACACTTTAAAATGTTTAAAAACATTTTAAAGTGTTAAAATGTTTGTTTTGAGAATCTGAATATTAACTTGTTTATATTAGAAATATTGCTTAAGTACTCTCCGGTTAAAATGACAGTAAAAGTGTCATTTTAAGTAAAAAACGGGTTTGTTGGACACGACTTGACCCCACAAAAAGACGACAAGATGTCAAAAAGGGACAAAAAAATAACCTCCTTTGTATATATTCTGCACCTGCCATCGTTGTTCATGTGAAGAAAAGCATCATAAATTTCACTGAAGTGATCTCCACCCTCATTTGTGGTTGTCCAACTCATAATTGAACCCCGTCACAACTAAAAGCTGTGTTGTTCATGAATTTTAAGTTCAAAGAACATGTCTTCTGTGAAAAAAACTATAGTCAGCAAGAAATCTCCAGACTTTATATCTCTCTAATTAGTATTTTGCTCCAAAAAAAGCAGCAGCCTTTAGGACATAAAAAGTATTGCTTCAGTGGGACCCTAAAATTGAACCAGTCTTCACGGTTTTGTCAAAATGTCGATTTGGGTATTTGTAGTGAAAAGTTAATAATACCACCAGAACTAAGGGGTGTGCATTATTTCAAAGATTGCCAGTCAGCTTTAAAAACACAAGACAGAACCGAGAAGTGTTGTTCTGGTCCCGCTTGCAAATCCTGTTCAATGTCAAGGTGTCGCCTACAAATCAAACACGAACAACGGTTCTTATGTATCATAATTATATCTATTTCTCATCCTGTCAAAATAAAGAATAAATAGATCTCGACCTTTCGGCCCAGCCCTCTCCATCATTCCTTGTGTGCTCTCTGCTAATTGCTTCTGCAGGTGAAATGTCCTGTGTAATGACGAGGGCTGTCAGGGAAATCTAAAGGTATCAGCCGACTAGCTTGACATTCTCAGATCTATTTCACAGGCTCCACTTCTCATCCAAATGTCACATCGGCTGGAGATTGATGCGTAGAAATACAGCCCTCTCTTAGAGACCCGCATAAACTGCACATGCACCTTTGAGAGACGTGAGGGACGGATTGGGACTCTGGCAGCAGGAAGGTCAGAATGGCAGGTCATTAACTGAGCCAGTCAAACATGCATCCATGTCTGTTTCAATGGCTTGTGTTGACACTGAGGAGATAGAGGTGTAAACACGTACTCCATCATCCAACCTCACTAAAGACATCTGGGAACCTTTAGCATGTGTGCTGTTATTTAAATGAAATCCTACACATATGATTATTGATTTGTGGCTTGAGGAATTGCTGTGGTTTTCAGATAAATCTTTTGTAAATTTCATCTTTTGTAAAATGCCTGGTTATGTATGTATGTATGGAAAAATGATGGAGTCTGGTTTCTGGGAGACATTAACAAATCTGCTGACTTCTTTTGGGCAAAAATCAAAGTTAGGGTTACTTAATTGGCCCTTGGCTTCATCTCAGTCCATAAATATCATCCACGTATGTTTAAGGAAAATATATCTTACCCTCATAATTTTAGTTTTACATTTATGAGTCCATGTTCTTGATTTCTGACCCTAAACTGGATATTTTTGAGTGAGCTGAGCACACAGAGCTTTTTTAATCTCAATGTCATAAAATTTAATTAAACCTAAAAGTTTTTCAGGTTTTGTTTTCCTAATTATAAATCATTATTTATACTATTTCATCTTGCATTCCTTCAACAATTATAGAATTGGCATTATTAATATTACTAAATTATATTAAATCTGTGCTACATGTAAAACTCAAAAACTACACATTTGCTGTGCTTCCACTCCCACTGGGTTCGACAACTAAACTAAATATTACATAATCATTTACATTACTATCAGAATTAGCAAAAACACCGAATGCTGCACACCAGTATACTCCACCGGAGAAACAAGTGTCTACCTTCAGGCTCTTACAGGCTTGAATAAAAATGTTCAATGGTTTATTCAGTGGTTTACTGATTTCCAACCTAATTAATTTGCTAATCTGACATTAATGAGTAGCTACAAGGAAAATGGGCCCTGTTACTGCACACTCTGTGAGAGGATGATTTACTCAATAATATTAAAATAGAAATTTCAAATGATGTTAGTGCAAACAGCACTGTCTAAATATGTACCGAAAACATTCCCACTAACTCAAAATACTTTTAAACATCTGTGTTTTGCCTCCAGCTTGACTGCTGTTCCACATTTTTTCTATTTCTTAGAGATCGATTCTTTATGTTATGTTTCTCTAATGATAGCAGTAAAAACATTTCTATATTACCCACACTGGTTACATATAAATAAAGCTACAGATACGAGTTGAAATCAAATAAAATCATGTAAGACTGAGCATTGCATTGAGCAAACTGATTTTTAACCTAGATATAAATCATTCATAGTCAGAGGCAGAAGTCCGTAGAGATCATTTGGCCTCTACCACAGAAATACCAGTCACAATTCTGCCTTAAATATTTTATTTCTTGATTACATTAATAAGGTGCAATGTAAGAAGTCTGAATTTCTTAGTAAACATTTAAAGGAGTGCTTCTGTTTTGTGCTTGTCGTTTAATAGTGAGAAAATTAGATTTAGGAGGCAAGTTATGTTTATGCTGTCCTGAAAGAAACAAAGTCATTGAATCCTGACTTGTGTGGTCATTTGTATATAGCCACACACTCAAACAAAGAACCTTTGAAATCCAGAGCATATGTTAAAAGTTTTAATGTTTGTTGAAACTATGGAAAGAAAACACAGATATATGTAACATATACTCTCCACATTTCCCTCCTTCTTTATAAAAGCTGAACACTGGCTGCTGCTTATCATATGACCAAATAATGTTAAAAAAAAAATCTAAGCTCATAATATTAATCAAAAGGACAATGTTGTTGAACACAATGATTTTCATGAAAACATACTAAAACTTTTCAAAACATAAAAAAATGAAGGATTGGAGAATAATTGCTTTGCTGCTATAAAACAAAAACCCATTCAAGAATTATCTCAAACAAAAAAGAAAGTTTAGTGAAATGACATTTGCTTTGTGAGCTCTCCGTGACAAAGCAAAAGTTTGAAGATAATGATGCAAACACCCATAAAAGAGAAGGAAAATGGGATTTTGCAAAAAGGCAGCGACTAAAGCTCCTTTTTATGAGAGTTGAAACTATCTCATTGATGATAAATATCCTTACTTAGAACCAGAAAAAAAATAAGGAATTGATTCAATTAGCTTAAATCAGTTTACATTTCCCAATAACATTCTTACTTGACAACAACACTCACTAAGTTCTCATCAATTACTGATTTATTGACACCATTTATTGTTTACAACACAACCACAAGGTAATAACAATTCTCCTGTGAAACAATTTACTTTCAATTTTGGCCTTTTCACTGAACAGTATAGAGCAAGCAGATTGCCATACAAAATTGGTCCAGCGTGGAAATAAAGTCATTTTTCTCCCATGATAGCATTTTCGAGTTGTTGCGATCAAAAAACACTGCCGCTTATCACGGTGTGCATTAAATTTAAATTACCATTAGGCCTGTGGGTGGCTCATCACCAGGTACGGAGTTAATTACAGCAGAATAAAAGAAATGCTCCCAGGAGTTCCTGCAGAATGGAGTTCCATGGTGGGTATTAGTCGGCTTGCTGTGTAATTTATTTTCTCCTCCCCTTTTCGGCTACACATACATAGACAGATTCTCTTAAACAGCCAGCTGGGACCAGATGAAACACACCGCCTTTAGTTTCGGCAGTAAAACTGAGTGTATGCACATAGGCAGATGTGTGAATACAAGTTCTTCATACCAGATTTCTAAAGAGAAGAGTAAGTGTGGCTCTGTTGTATAATTCTTAGTCATTGCATAATTTGATACAAATGTACAATCCTATTGTTTTAGCCTTGAATGGAATTAGACGCTTCCCACTTCATTTACATCAAAAAAACAACAACGCAATCATCACAAATACAGAGGCATAGGCAAAGAAAGTAATCTTGAACAATAATAATAAACATAAAGTCACGTATCTTTTTGTTTAAAGCTGTGTAGCAACAGAAGTACTACTCATGCTCTCAACTCTTCTCCTTTGCACTGGGTCATTCAGAGTTGGATGAAAATCAACATTCAGGATGGAGAAGTACGTTTCACAACATCCTTTCAAGCAGGGTGTGCAATGCTTTTTATGTGCTAAGCCCAAAGTTTGCCTGCGATTGTTGTGCGTTTTCTTTGAACTCAGAAGCTGAATTTTAGACTTCACAGTCAGACAAAAACAAAGATGCCCACTGAAGTCACAATTCTGGTTAGTAAAATCAAAGCTGGCCATATAGTTTTCAGCTTGTATGTAGCCAGCATCAAAACAAACAGCAAATCCAAATGTTTTCTATTTCCCAACTTGGCCCTGACCTCTGCTTCTACGCTCCAACTTACAGTACATTGCTCAGCCCACTTCAGTGAAGACGTGTTGAAGGCCGAGGTAGTTTAAATAGGGCCATGTCTTTTTGGAGGACCCTTATTGAAAACACCATGTGTGACTGTAAGTAAATTGATGATGAAAGTCTAAAATTTTAATTAAAGGATTACTTAGGATTTTCTGTGGGATAATTAGAATTTTTTTTTCTTAATCAACTCAGATTTGATGTGACAGACTGGAATTGCACTACAAAGGGTCATTTAGTGCTTCCAATGTGCAAAGACATAACAATCAACTGAAGCTACTTAGTTAGATCTGCAGAGCATTGAAATGTATTTATGCCCCGTGGAACTATTTCATATCTTCTAACATTATGGAATCAACCCATAATGAATTTTATTTCATTATTTTTTTGTGAAATGGAGCAAATTCCTAACATACAAACCTAAACTGACAGGGAAGAAATGAAACTGTTTCACCTAGAAGAGCTTCAGAGATCCACTAGTAGGTTTATAGAGGCAGAGCACAAACAACTCGGTGCTGTAATTGCAGTCAAAATGTGATTCTATAAATAGCAGCTCAGTAGAGCTCAATATAAATGGCAACACACTTTTCAGATTTTCATTTGTAAACACTATTTGTCATATTCCTTATATGTTTGTCAGCCACAGACACTTGCAGCTGTAAAGTGAGATCGTACAAGATGTGTGAATAACTTTGGAAGACATGTTTCTGTTTTCAGCAGCAAGACAATGAAACTCATTCTAATTAAATTTATTTTAAAGTCAAGCTTCAACCCAGTCGAATGTAGACCTCAGTCTTAATGACAGAAACTTCTCATCACAAAGTTTCACTGTTTATCCTTTGAGTTAAAGATTCACACCAGAACAGGAAAAAAAAAGGTTATTTTTTCCTGTCACACAAGATCTAAGTAAACAGGACACAGAAGGGAAGGTAAAAAGTGAAGTGGTGTTGAATTATTGCTCAAGATAATTCATATCCAGAGACAACTTTTGGATGTATGTATGAATGGTTCAAAATATAAACTAAAAACAATGATTAAAAAATAGTTGATGGCTTTTTCTTCAATTCCTCCTCAGTTATTCCCTCTTCCCCCATCTGTGTTGTGGTAAGATGTCAATTGCTGTTGATCTCAGTACGGACCAGCTGTTCTGGAACGGGTTTAAGAATCAAAGCAATCTAATGGTGTAGAAACTTGGTTTAGGTTCATTAGACATTAAATAAGAGCATCAATATAAAACAAATGCAAACACAGCAGCTAGGGGAGAATAGTCTGAGATTAAACTACAACTTTACATTAAAGTTCTGACAAAGAATTTTAATGTATTTCTCCACTTGTCATTCATTCTTGAAAATGATAGCTGTCGTAAACAAATATTTTTTAAATGGGTATTCTTCTTTGAATATTTTGCATATTTTACAGTAGTTTTAGTTGACCATGGCGAGTCTCTTTTGGGCCATATTTGAAGTAAATGCAAACGGTTCTTTATTTTTACTCTTTTTACAGTTAAAAAGTTCATCGAAAGAATCACTTTTTCACTTTAACTCAATAAAGTTGAGAAACTATTATCTCCAGATTTACTCTTTCATCCATGTTTGCTTTCATTTCACCCTCACCCCACAACTCTATCTTTCCCGATCTGCCCCTGTAGATCTTCTATTCCAACCATAGCTGTCTCCTGATTGTATTTCTTCACCATAACCCCCACGCCTACACCTCAAATACACCTTAATATAAATCTCGTCCTACTGCCTATTTCAGATTTTGATTTAACTTTGACTGGAGGCTGTTTGCTCTCCACTTAATAAGAAGCGCATAGAACCAGAAAGGGGGGAAGGCTGGTCGATTGTTGTTTGCAGAATGGGAGAGAAAAGCTAAAGGAAAATGGACAGGCAGAGAAAGGATCCCTTTAATAGACAGAATCTCTTGATGGAGTGTGCAGTCCATTTTTCTGTGTTGGCTGAGGAGTTCATGAACTCTCTGTTCTAGTGAAGGTAACGTGTTTGGAAACTTTTCACTTGTTGTTCCCTGTCTAGCTGAGAACAACCCGAAAGGGGCTTCTGTTCTCTTGTCCTAAAAAAAAAAAATGTTTTTTTAGGTCAGATTTTGGAAGTCTGACCAAATTGACTTTTTCTCATTCCTTTAAGAGTTATGTGCAAGTCAATAAATGTAGAATTTTCTTTTGTACTGTTAGATGAGATGATAAAAAAAACTTAGACAAATAGCACATTTTGTTTTCCCTAATCAAAAATATCAAAAATACTGTTGATGTTTTTTGGGTTTTTTTACACTCTCCCTTTCAAGAAAAAAAAAACTCTACAAGCAAAAATAGTAAAAACCTTGACTGTCAGCACACATACGCTAGCTAGCCGATATGCATCAATGTGTTCAGCAGCGCTCCCTGACGGTCCACAAAAAAATCCGGTGCAGCTCAGCTGATGTAGTGAGGAGATATAGCTGATGGAATGACCCAGGGCTTGCCATGGAGGCAAATTACATTTTGATGCTATTGGGCTCTCAAAAGTCAGTCATAAAAAGTTCTGAATGAAAAGCTCTAACAGGCGGAGTCAACACATGTTAACTTATAATAATCTTCCCACTGATATTCTATATTCCTTTTTTTTGTAGAGCCAAGGTATTTTTATTTGCTAATTATTATAAAATACATTATAATATCAACACCCTTTCATCCAGACCCAGATTGTCTAATGTATGAAAAGGTTTTCATGTCTGTTCTTGGCAGGTTTCCAAAATTCAAGTTATTATTTGGAAATATTTTGTTCAAAACTATCAGGATTTACCAGAATACATCAAATAACAGATGGTGTACAAATGATAGCATTGTTTTATAAATTGATTGATGGAAGCCTGCAGGTTTTCAGTTTTGGTCCATTTAATGACGAGTTTAACAGCTTTTAAAGTTCAGAATGTGTTCAGTATTTTAAAATCTGTTATTTTAACCAGAAATAAGCACAAGAGAGACAATCTCATCAGATTAGTACTGATTATTATAAACAGCAGCTTTACTTTTTGAGAAATAAGACATTATCACAGATGAACTTGTGCACAATAACTTTAATCGCCAAATAATTCAGCTATGAATCAGAAAATGAATCCACAGAAAACTGAAACTTGAAGAATAACTTGAACTTTGTGATTTCATGATGCTGGGAGCATTTTTTGCCATAAAACAGACTACTAGCAACCTAGGGTTTTTTGGTTAATTAATTGTGTCATCTATCCACTCCTTGTAGGCACAGACATCCATAAAACCACTTGGTTTACTGAGTGAAAACACTGGATCTCCAAGAAAGGTAGAAACGCCATACAGTCTGTTCTTGAACACAAATCCTCCACCAGAGTCACCCTGAAACAAACACAAAGATTTTAGTTGTTTCACTGCTGTGATTCATCCAGGCAAATAGAGACAATGTCAAATTTTTGTGCAGAAAATGATTTAAAGACTGACGTACAAACGATATGTCCTTCTTAAAGCTTCTCACACTGTACCACTTCTGGTGTTTGTACCAAAAGTATTTGCCTTCTGCCAGTATCTTTTCCAACCTTTCATGTTTATCAATCTTCATCTCTCCACACTGAAGATCTTTTGGACGATGTTGGACTGAAGAGAAAAAGCAGCATAAACATGTAAGGTCTGTTTAACTGTTGACACATTTCGCATAGGATATCACCTTGTTGTCTGTGGTTATTAACTTGTGTAAAATGTATTTTTAGGACACTATGTCCTCATGGTAAAAGTGAGACAGATAATCTATGA
Organism: Poeciliopsis prolifica; assembly: GCF_027474105.1. NCBI lineage: Eukaryota > Metazoa > Chordata > Actinopteri > Cyprinodontiformes > Poeciliidae > Poeciliopsis > Poeciliopsis prolifica. Next base: position 1,921,245 of record NW_026562395.1, read on the forward strand.
AAATCTTGATCTCCTCCACCTCCTCCCTGTTGTATAGCTGTCTGCAGAAATGCGCCACTCCAGGTCAAAAACAACCAATCAGTGCCATCAAGAGGATCTAAGTGCTGTCAATCAATGCTCATGTACACCCTGCTCATTTTACAGGAGAGGGACATGCAATGTGTGCTTTTTCAAATTTTCAGACTAAGCTCACAGTTTCCTCCAAATGTCCGATTTCAACTTTAAGTAGTTTATCTCAGAGAGTTTTTGATGATCAAAACTTCAGTAAGTTACAAAGTTCAGCTTCAGCAGAAAGTCTAAAAATGATTTGAATCATCAGAATCAATTTGAGGTAATGACGAAAACATTGAGAAACATGAATATTTATCTCACTTCTTTTGTTAAAAGAGCCAAGTCTTGCTGGTCCATTCCCTGCAATCTGAACCTTGGTCCCACTGAAACCCAAGAAAAACAAAGCTAAAAATAAGTCACATTAAGAAAAACCGCTAACTCTGGGAGACCAGACCGCAAAAATATTCCTACATAAACATTACCTGGAAGCTCAAGAGGCATTTTTCTGAAAATTGAGAAGATAAAACTCACAGTAGGAGAGTATCTGGACAGTCAGGTAGTTTGATTGGTTGGATTGCTGTTTTGCTTGGCAGCTTCAGGAGCATGATGTCATGTTTACGGCCATTGCTGTCTGCATAAATCACATGGTGAGTGATTCTATAAATCGTCTTTCGAACACTTTTAGGATGAACTCCTACATGTGCGTCAACAACCCTAGACAAATAAAACACAATTATTAAAGCGACAATCAGTTATTGGTGATTTTTCAGTAAATCTTTTCCTCACTCACCAACTGGGATCTTTTGGCCAACAGTGAGCTGCAGTCAGAACCCACTGATCACTGATCAGAGATCCTCCACAGAATTTCCAATCTGTTTTACTATGTTTACGGACCATCACATGATACTGTCGCTCATCGTCTTTACAGTTCTCACCTCCAATGATTCTCTTCTGCAGAGACGCTGAGCTCACTGCAACACCTGTTTTTACCAAATTAAATCCATACGGTAGAAATAAGGAACCAATATGACAGCTTTATAATGAAAAGGATAAAATAAAACACAATGATCAGCATAATTCATAGCATTCAGAGCCAATGAATGTGTCTCCAGTGTGTCCGACTCACCCAGCCCCAGCAGCAGCAGAACATTCGTAAGGGCCATTGCTGGTACAGATTCCTGTGAATGTCTGCAGTCCTGCAGCAGCTTTTAATCTCTGTTCACAACTTCCTGCTGGACAGAAAGCCACCAATCACAGGACAGACACTTATCTGTGATCCACGGTGCTCCAGGCTCTCTGTATGTCTAGCAGTTTGTATTGCTGGCTGCTCACTCAGTCAGTTTCTGTCCAAACGTTTACATGACAAAGTAAAGAGTAAAGTGCGCTGATAAACTGTAGGATTTCTCTAAATTTGTTCAATTAAAAGGACAACAAATGGTAGAGTTTCCAATGTGTGAAATTCATGTCTTTATGAAAACATTCAATAAACTCAACTTGACAAAAACTGAGATGGATTCACCTTCACTGAACCATCTACTGCCAGATTTCAAGCAAACAGCTTTTTGTTGAATGAACTGCTAAAACTCAATAAGGTCACAAAACTCTAGTCGACTTTATTTATGGATAAAGCTATGTGCTTCTGACAGACTGCTGCAGCCTGTTGAAGTAAGACAGCAGACATATTTTATATGACTATTTCAGGTCAATTAGTCAAAGTTCTCACTTGGGTCAGAAATCTAAATTTAAAACAGGACTTTCCTCGTCAGAGCTTTGCGTGAACTGATATTACTATTATCAAATATGTTACTTTTTTAGACTCCTGAAACATTGATGGATCAGATAGTTACATTTTCCTGCAACAGTTTTATGCAATTAATTTCATATTAATGTAATCTTGAACATGTTGTACTAGTCCTTGAAATGTAGTGTACTGTTGCATGAATGTGACTTAAAAATAGTATGTGTACAATGTTTTGTTTGCTTTGCTGACTGCAATATGCCACATGAAATCATTGAAACATTTTGTTTTAAAAATACTTCAAATTTGTCCTGAACTTGCACATGTTGGCTGATAAAATCTCACAGGAACTAAGTTCGGTCTGCGTCTCACAGGAAGGATCTCGACTTCACAAACTTCTGCACAACTGAGGCTCCAAATATATTTCATGACTGAGAAACACTCTCAGTCTTAGTATCTCTTTTTTGCCACAGACAGCGTACTCTGTGAACATTGCCATTTTTCTAAGATGGCAAAAAATACATTAAAATTAAAATGTACAAATGTTCACTTTAGCAGTCTTTGGTTTGATTAATTAAAGATATGATTAGATATCCAGTTGTTACTTGAAAAAAAAGAAAAAAAACAAGCATTTCTTTTTATGTGGCTAAAAAGTAGTTTGGTGTAAAGTGGAGCTAAGGTGCTAACAAAGATTAAGTTGAGGAAAAACATACGGCATACACAAAAAAATACAAAAAAGCCCTGATGGTACGTTGTGAAAAATCAAGACTAACAGAACTAAATGTCCTTCTTAAAAGAAACTATGAATCTTGTAACTTTACACAAGAAACTTATAAGGAACATTCTGTTCTGGACAAAAGGATTCTTTGGACGGTAAATGTCACGTTGTATCCCTTCCTTTTGTATCACCTGTAAAATGTGTTCGTTTTCAGCATTAAAGCTTGTGTTAAACTTAACCAAAGCTCACTATTTCTCTAGGTAATGACCCTGGGGTTTAAGTCAGACTTGGGTGGTGCAGAGAAGGAAAAACTTTGGTGAGTTTTTGAATATGATAAAACCCGCAAAAATCCAATTCATTTGGCAGAAACATAATAAGAATAAGGAAAAGAAGGAGCAGTCAGATTTCAATATTTTCACATATTTAATCCTCTTTTTTGTACTTATACATGAGGAAAATTTAATCAGGCATCAAAAATGCATCTTATTTTTTTCCCTGTACCTTTCAGGGCTTCTCCCATTATCAATGTAATGTAGAATCTCACATTTCATCATGAAAGAAAGTCAACTATTTGATTTTTACCAGTCACTGACCTCAGTGTGGACCCTGCCAAATGTTGAAGCAATCAGGCAGAAACTGGTCCAGTGGGGCCACCATCTTCTATCACTTTGTCTGCCAGAGTGCTGTTGCCCTTTTCAGTTACATTTTCTCACCCATTAGCGCTTCCATTTGATGTAGCTGATTGTTGTTGCTGTGCCCAGGGGTCCTGTGGAAGAGCCAGTCAAAGCAGGGCACCTCCGCTCATTTTACGGCCAATAGACCGTGGCCCTTTTGCACTTCTGCGCCAACTGGCACTGGACTCTGCCACAGCATGAATCAAACACCATCACTCCATTTGACTCACCCCACCGGGCTTTGGAAAACAAGTCAGAGGAGCCACTGAACTATGAAACCTTTTATCAGAGCATTTCACATTAATACTGAATATCTAGTTTATTTGTAACGATTGTGGGACATGAACTAAAAGGTGGGTGAAGACATAAATAAACACCAGATATTGTAAAAAAAAAAAAAAACTATGCATGATTAAAACTACCACAGTGATAAAAAAAAAAAAAAAAAAAAAAAGGAACTTGCTAAAAATGGTGATTTTGGTCAATTTAAGTAGATGAGATAAAATATTTACTGATATAAACTAACCATTTATAAGGAACATTTATAAACTAACCATAGACTTAAATATAAATAAAATGGAGTGAAGATAGGACTGAGGGATCTGACAGATACTTCACAGCGGGAGCTCTGTGGTGTAGTCTTGTATTTCTGAAGTCGTTGCAATGTGTTAGATTTAAAGGTGAACCAAGAGAACTTGTGGGAAACACCTTAATGCCCTGAGACACAGCACAGCAAGAGTGTAAGACAGACACAGAAAACGCTAAAGCAAGGAGGAGAAGGCAGGAGATAAGAATAGCAGAAAGAAAATCTGGGAAAACAGGAGGAGGGAGGGAGGCGACAAAAAGAAAGTTGAAAGAGAAAGATAACAACTCAATAGAATATTCATGAATATTGCCTCATATTCATTCATGTTCTGCTGCTGGTAATGATAGGACCTTGACACAAGAGGCCCCCCTCCCGCTCACAGATAACCATGAATTTATGTGCTTACGCTTTTCCCACAGCTCACCCACAGTCCCACTTCACCATTGTAATCCTCAACCCCAGTTTGCCATAGGGACCAAGCAGTCCTCTCAACCAAAAGTCTCCTGAACCCCAGTATTTACTGTGTGTAATATGATCATGCTGGAACGGAGGCTTCTACTACTGAGAAATTCATGCTGCGGAGATAATTTTTACTCAGGCAAAGCTACATTCCTCACAAACACATAACTGGTCAGAGAGTGCACACAAAAGATGCTGAAGAAAATGCAGTAAGATTCCAAAAAGGCCTTGCAAAAAAAAAAAAATCATTAATGTAAAAAGACTGTAAAAGCACTGCAGTGAAAGATGTGAAAGATATGGTTTGGGTAAAAGAAGGTTGTTACAGTTGGTGTTACATTCAAGAATATTCTGTGTTATGTACAACACAATCACAGTTTTTGGCTTTTTCTTTCAGCTGAAGAATCCTGTGCTTGCAAGGATATTCATGCCTGTTGAACATGTTCACATTTTGTCCTCCATTTTATTGAGATTTTATGTGATAGACCAATAAAAAAGTAATGCATATACCTGTAAAAGAGAAAAGGAAATGGATACATGTTTCTTTTTAGCAAATAAACTCACAAGTGTGCTGTATGTTTGTATTTAGCTCAACCCTTCATATAAACCACCTTTATTCGTAACTCAGCGACAAATCTTTGGTGGGATTTTTTTCTTCTTCAAATTATCTTGAGACTAAAATCTTTGCCTATTCCATTTTTCTTTCATTTTACAATGTTTGTCTACTTGCAGCTCTTAATACCCTTCTTACATGGGCTGCCAGTTTCGTCCATATCCAGGTAGGTGTGCATTTTCACAATATTCTGTTTTTTAATCACAGTTTGAACATTAGGGTTTGGATACTGTTTGCCTGTTTAGATAGTGCTCTAATCTGTGCTTTACAGCTTCAGCCCTTATACATCTTTTATGTTCTCTGGTCTTCATGCTGAGCTTTTCTCACTAATGTTCTCAAACAAACCTCTGAGGTCTTCACTGAACAGCTGGGTGTATACTGAGATGCAATGCACACAGAGGGAGTCTAATTACTATTTGGATGATGTATCAGGGAATTTTGGTTAACTAACAGAGCTAAATATGTAAAACCTTTTGTTTAAAGTGAGATTCGTCTTCATTTTTTTCAAGAAGTTAAAACTAACTGCTTGTTGCATTCAGAAACAGATAAATTTGTATGCATGTCAAAACAATTAAGAATATGACTGACAGAGTCTGTTGCTAAATTACATTACAGTCCTGCTTTTACAAGTACTGGTCCTATTTTTATTACGCTTTTAATCTCTATAAACTGTCTGATTGGCACTAAAATGTCCTTCTGCTTATGTGCTTAGGACTGTATATAATGTTCTTTTCACTGTTTTCTTTAATGTTCATCTGGCTGGAATCCCTGTAATAAAACAGAGTTTTGATAGGGTTCCTATGAATAACTAACAGTCACTTTACACTCTGGGAAGCAGTTCACAGCTGCAGTGTTAAAATCAGGGGCACATCTACACATTAAGCCCTGCTGGGGCACATCCCCCAGCTATTAGATGGGAGTCAACTTTTTCTGCCTCTATCAGAGCACTGATAAAACTAAAAATGTGCCTTTTTCAACTTATTTAATCAAAAATATACCTAGAATGTTTATTTGATTCTTTGAGGAATTCTTGGCAAAGACCACAGCATAGAGCCGCTTATTCCCACAAAACTCCTCTTTGGAGCTGCAGTCTCCAGTTTGCTTAACAAAGTATTCCTCCCTCTCAACTTCCCCACTCAGCTCCTCCAGACTAGCGGCAGCAGCAATCAGCAAACGCCTGGTGGAACTGCATGACTGCTGAACTTATCAAGCACATTTCTTCTCAGTTCAAAACTGCTAAGAACGTTTGTCAATGACATAACGAGAAGCATTGCTGTGATGATGTGCTAAAGTCAGAGTTGGAAAGGACAGGAGCTTCTTGAAGAGACACGGACCCGATTTAAAGGAGTCAAATTACAAAGTCAAAGTCATGTTTGATGTTCATAGCATTTTTATAATAACTGAATGTAACAGTTACTTGATTGTTCAATAAAAATGGCACGATATGCCTGGAAAATACATAACAACGCCCCTTTAAATTCTAAAACATTTCAACCAGTCAGAAAAACTAAAACGATTTCTTTGTATTTAATTCTCAGAAAGAACAGTACTAAATTATAAATAAACTCCTGAATGGCATTTCGTGTGTTACTTTACCATACTGATTGCAACATCAATGCCAGCCACAAAATGTTCAGCTTTATATCCAATTAAAACATGGCTGATGGCAGCGGGCACAGGAGAGATTACATTGTAAATTGACTTGATGATTACCTGAAGAAAAGCCACCATGAAGTTTAAGATACTTAGATCAATTTATTAACGACACAAGTTCATAAAGTCTGTCCAAGCTCAAAGCACCATCATCTTTTTGGTCACAGTCATCCAAGTTAACAGCGTTGAAGTGCTTCTGAGATGCTGTGGTCTCTGCCTCCTTTAGTCTCCTCTGACTGACAGGACAGCTCCCTTCACTCATCTGTCTCCCTCGATGGAGTTTGTGCGATCTGCTGATTAAAGCGCCATGAAAGTCTTAGCCTCTGGCTTTGACGCCTCGTGTGTCAGCTCATATGAGAGTTGTTCTGAATAATAACCAGAGCTTAAATGTCCCTTCTAAGTCTTCAGATGAAAAATGCATCGTTATCATCAACGCCCTCGTTTGGAATTCTAATGTTTCTGTGTAATGAATTCTTAAACTCTGGAAAGTTTCCCGCTAGTTTGTGTTCCAGCTCCATTCGTCAGCTGGATCGACTGGTCTGAAAACATTCTTCTTTTAATTGTTTCTGTTTGATTCCAACCAAAGTACGGCTGTAATTAAAAGAGGCACTAGCAAAGGGGTTTAAACTTTGAATTAAACGGCTGAAGAGAACTTCAAAGTGATAAAATAAGTAGAATAACTAACAGGGTTGGGCATGTCTGCTGAGCTCTTTAGCTGACAGTTTATTCAAGTATCCACTTTGATAATTGTATGTCATTAGAGCATGTGGAATTTATGCAAATATATGTATGTATATTTTCCAAAAATATATACAAAGATTTGCTTTTTCCACATTAGCTGTTACAACCTTATTCTGAAATCATTCCAGTCCATAATGGATTGAACTGAACTCTATTTTTATGTATTGTTATCGCCAGCAAACATACAAACTGTGCAGCAAACTGTTGTCAGCCCCTGATTTAAGCTTTTTTCTGCTTTGTTTGGAGTGTTATTTTGCCTTTGTGCTATATTGCTGGACAGGAATCCTGACTAACTTGTGAATGAACCTTCCAGACACAGGAGCATTTATAGAATAATCACTTGAGACTCACTCACTGCATTGAGCTGATCTTTATTCCCCTCATTGTGACACTTCTTGCACCAACTTACTGGACCTCTGCTGAATTAGGTCAGTCACTTTCAAAAGAGGGGAAATGATTATGTATTGATTTATTTTTTAAAAATCAGTTTTCACGCGTATATTTTTTTTTTTGTCAAGAATGTTGAATTTTGTTTGTTTTGACTGATTTTTAAAAGGCATAAAGAGGGTAAAAAAATCCAAAGGAATGAATTTTATTTATAGACGACACTACATGGATTTATTTTTCATCCACACATTTGTATGCACATGCACAAAGCAATATTTCTCAGTCATTTATACACAAGGTTAAAAGTAAATTCACAGCCACGCAATCTGATGTGCAAGCACAACATGTTCATGATTGGGATTTGTGCCCATAAAGGCTTCAGTAAGACTTGAAAAACTGAGACAATAACTATTCAAGACCAGTGCATATTGATCTGAATTTGATCAATTTTAATATAAAAAACTAATTAGTTTGTGATTAAATTAGAAATCTGGTGCAGTTGGTAGTTTGTCTCTGTGTTGCCCTGCTATGGACTGGATATCTGACAGGTTGTACCTCACCTTTCACATAATGACCACTGGAGGCAGACACCACCCATGTGTCCCCTTGCAATGAGAATTAAACAAAAAATTAGTTAACTCAAAATGTTTAAAAAAAAAATCAAAAATTCAAGATCACCAATCAGACATTCACACATAAACAGGATGATCAATCAGCAATCAAAGGCATAGTATCTGCTGACAGAACCGAAATAGACTTTGCATTAAACAACTTCAGCTCCTCACAGATAAGGTTAGGTTATTTATAAGTTTTAAAAACATTTTATCCTGTTTCTTCCACTGTGCTGCAATTGTCTACTTTGTAGTGGTCCTTCACATAAAATCAGACTATAACACAAACTTCACTGACGTTTGTGTTTGTGACGAGACATAATGGTAAAACGATTCAAGGGGTATGAATACTAATGCTGTGTGAGGTAAAACAAACTCACAGACAGTTTAAAAATAACCATTTCCTCCGCCTGTGGTCTGAAAATAGTATTCATTTCTTGTCCATTGAGACAGCAAAGTTTGATGCTGCCTGATTAACAAGCCCACAAAGCACAAAGAGGCCCCACATGAAATAGTGCAAATTGAACCAGAAATCTTCAAACTTCATCTTGAAAGAAATGTATTCAAATTTTTATCTCTATTGACAACTGCTGTGACTTTAAATAAACTGTGATATGCGCCACACAAAAAAGGGCCAATTTTTGCTGTTAAACAGATAAACTCATTCAAATGCTAACAATAATCTGCTCCACCCATATTTTGCCTTCTACCTTCACAGTAGCGTTATCGCTGCGTTGACCCACAGGCTGTTCCAGCACAACCTGTTAATAGGTTGTGCTGGAACTGCTGGGTCTGTCTTCTTGCAAATAGGATTCCCTTATCTCCAGTCTGAGAATATTCTGTCACCGGTAATGAATGACTCTTTATTGTTCTGATAATTCATTTCCTGGTTTTCCTTTTGCCGCGCCTCCTCATCCTGACAGGTGAGATGATTACACAGGTCCAAACTGTTTGCTGAATATTGCTTCAAAGGACTTGAATGTAAAAAGGTTTTAAATTAGAAATGAGAAATATTGATTTTGTTATTAAAATACAATTATTGAATATGCAAATAATAGATGCCAGTTTTACTTTAAATGAGACTCTATTTGTCTATTAGATTCGTCTGTCATATTTTTTTGGTAACATTTCAATTATATATAAAAAGAAAAATGTCACCAGGTACGTGGTATTATCTGTGACTGTGAAACACCAGGTTTGTGTACTAATAGCGTACCAGCTTATTGTCTTCTATTCTAGTGTAGAGCTGTCTTTACTGTTGCATTGCAGCAGTGCTAAATGATGGCCAGTGTCAGGATAGTCTGCCAAACATCACCACTACAAGTTTGCAACTTGAACTTGAGATTTTTCCCAATTTACAACCACAAACAGTTATTTGGATTTTATACAACATGAGAAATTACTATTGCAAAATGGAAGGAAAATCATGTTTCAAATTTTCAAAAACAAAAATCAGAAAAATACATTCGTATTCCTCCCCTTTTTTTATTGGATGCCGACAACAAAAACAGGTGGATTAAGTATCACCTGTTTGGAATTTGATCCCAGCAAACATACAACTGTTTTCTGAAGTCCTTGGAGGTTTGCTAAAAAGTATATTGTGGAGAAAATAACATAATGAAGACAAACAAAAACAGCAGAAAGGTCATTAATATGTTTGCAGAGAAATTTGAACTGAGCTCTGTTAAGTTTGTCAGTAGAAACTGAAAATAGTGAGACAACTACAAACCCTACTCTCCAGTATTAATCAGAGAAACAGCCAAACGATCCACGTCAGATCTGGAGGATCCGCAGAGATCAACAGGTGAGGTGTGAGAGTCTGACAGGTCGGGTATTAATCCTGAACTCCACAAATCCAGCTTTTATGAGAAAGCCCCTTTTTTCAACTTGCCACTCTTAATGGAGTGGTAAGCTAAGGAAGTCCCTTTTTATTTTCCACAGGCCACATAGGGAGCACAGTACTGGTCAATTGAGAGAGTCAACGTTTCTACAAAATGCGATGTGGCAGAAAACTAAACTAACAATATAAAAAAGTGAATGCTGTACTTTTTCATCTAACTGTAAGTCAAGATATTTTTTGCTTTTTTTAACATGCATGGACATATTGAAAAAAAAGCATTCCATCCATAGATAGATGGTTTAACCACCACTAAACTTCCCTCGGATAGTTTAGCGTTGGCTCCTGTTGCATCCTCAACATCTCCAGCTGTCCGAGGGTTAGAGGCGACACACACCCTAGAAAAGTTACCTAATTGGAGGTGAGATTATAAAATCTGTGTAAACATACCCAGCAAGATGTCTTGGTTTTGCGACCTGTCAGAAGGAAATTAGGGAAGTCAGGAGTGAAAGCTTTAATGGTCTGTATAATTCTGATCTGTTTTACTTATGCTCTTGACAGTGCTGAGGTTAATCATCCTGACACTCCTCTGGCTGCCCAGACAGCAGCAGGCACAAATTCCCCTAAAGTTTCCTTTCAAGATGATTAGCAAGTTATTACGAACAGCTTGTACATTTTTCCAGCCTTTAATGGCGCGTGAATACACCTGCCAACACACTGAGAGGAAACGGTGAGAAATGTGCCCTCTCTTCTGACCTCCTCTCAAGATCCTGCTCTGTTAACTCCCCATTTCCCCCCGTCCATTAGCATGCGCCCGTCCCCCCTCTTGTTTTGTAATGTCCGCTTTCCATAGGTTTCTCCTCTTTGACACGGATTCCTCTGACATAAATCCTCCACCTCGTGAGATAAATTACTCCAAATAGCCACCATTCTGTTCCACTCATAACATGCTCTGGTGAGAATTCAATGTGCTGTCTCTTTTCTTTTTTCCTTATCCTGTCTCTCTGTTCTTTACTCTTTGTTCTTGAACTGTCTTTTCTCTATTTGTCTCTTCCTTCTGCTTTGCGCCGAAACCTTTGCTGCATCACAATTTATGGTGCTGGCTTTTGTCTTCAAAAGGAGAGAAAAAAGGTTGTGCAAGAACTGAGTGAACTGACTGAGAACCTCTTTTTCAAAGAGATGTACACCTGAAAACAAAGAATCATGGTTGCCACTTAGATGAACAATAGCAGAACTAATCAATTCTCAACAAGAGATAGTGTTGGTCTGAACAGAAGGTTGGAACTGAGTAAGCCATTTTATTTTTGTAGCAAGCATAAAATATTTAAATGTCATTGATAAATGTACCTAAAATTTATCAAATAAGAAAATGGTCTGCATTGTAAAGGTATATCTAAATAAATAAACTATTTCAAAACCCGACTAAGTCTTCTTATGCTTAGAAAAATCAGGCTAAGTAGCTAGTGATTAAAAACAATACCGCAAAGATCAATAAATACTTCTAAAACCATTTCGCCATCCTCCAGTCAATTATTATGGACAGTGAGCTGCACATGAGACATTAACTGGGACAAAACCAATCATTAACACGGAAACAATAGCTCTCTGTATGAAACGTTTTTTCATATCTTTTGAAAGTAGTCATTAAATCTATGACCTTACATCATTTAAAGCACTTCATTTGTGTCTGTTATCTCTCTTCAGCTGGAAGGTGAACCTTGTATCTGTGTCTTTGGTGTTTCTGTTGTATTACTTGGTGTTTAAAATGCTTTTTGCTCAACAATGATTCTGAGGTTCAATAGGTGCTTCAACAAAGTTTAGAGACCCTTACAGAGGCAGACTGTGGTAACACACATTTATGAGCTGAACCCAAAACATATGTTGTACATATTTTTCTTGATCACAATGGCCCATTGGTTGATTTTCTTGAAAAATTTTCTTGAAGGCTATTGCAATGAAATGTCTCAGCCTTCCTCCTCTCGCCCCTCTTGTTTGACCAAAGTTATCAGATTTTGCCAATTGATCTGATCAGAGTTGGAGGGAAGTGAATGGAAATTGACAAACGCACAAGAGGGGAGCAAAAAAACTGCAAAAAAGACAATAAAAGCCCAAATAATCAATGTATCTTCTATTTTCACATTGTCAGGGGCATTTCAATTAAGCAGGAGTTTGCGACTCCCCTTCTCCAGTGCCACTGTATTGCAGCTTTCAGAATCATGCCTTCAGTAACACACCTGAATTTCCTCATCAGCATCATTCTGCTCAGCAGAGGCATGATCACAAACCATTTATGTGATTCAAATGTGTCTGAGCAGGGATGCAACCAAAAGTGTCAGCATCCAAATGTATAAATTTTTATTTAAAAAAAAAAAACCCAAAAAACCCATAAAATTTCAAGGGGTATTAATGCCTTTTTTTGCCCTGGATTATTACTGTGGTTGCAAAGACTATGTTATAAAAAATATTCTTTGTAATGTCACTGTATCTTTTTCATGTGCAGATAAGCAAAATATCCTTTTGATCACATAAAAACTAACAGCATGAAGTTACTTCTGTACTGATGAATGTTTGCACAAAGTTCTTGTTCTTAGCAAAATATCAAACAAATTTGAGTCTACATTTAAACATCACTTGTTGATTTTCCTTTTTTGAACTTTGAATGAAGTACAAACACTCAGATGACATGCACTCTCAATTTTTTTCCAGAAGAGTAAGTGTACTTCTAATCGTTTCTACTCACTTTTTTTCTCAAAAGCTGTTAAGTATGAGAAAACGGTTTGTCTGGAAACCTGCCGACCAGTTAAATTTTTAAAGCGTTCATTTTCTGGTATTGGCTGGTGAGGTGAAATAAATTCAGTGCCTGATCCAACTTGTGACAGCATAAATCCGGCCCATTGTTTCACCCAAAGGAAGAACTTTTAGAAGCACATCAAAAGCATTTTCCTTAAACTTGATGATCACTTTGAGGGAAAAAAAAGAGTTTTACTTTGTGACAAGCCACTCAAGGGGAAATGTCTTTTTTCACTTTAGTGTCTTCAGGTAGAAGGCTTGCAGATATGCCACTTCAAAAATGTAGCTTCCAATCACCTCTGAAATGGAATTATAGAGCACTTCACACCTCAGTGGCATTTACTTTCAGCAATATGCTATGAAGGGAAAAAGGCTTAGACAACTGGAAAATGATACAAACTTGACATGCGGAGAAAAAGGAACACCAACATCAGGTTTTGTCTCCCTTTACTTTGAACTAAATGTTTAATTTTTTTCTGTTCTTAATATTTTTTTCTTTTATCTTTCCACTTTTATTAAATTACTTTGCTTCTGCCAGCATGCTAAGCCAGACTGCAAGCACTTTCAAGTTTTTAACAATGTGAGAAAATGGTCACAGTTAGATCACAGATTTTGAAGAAACCCTAAAGAAGCTTTGCTCCTATTTCCTGGCTTAGTGAAACAAATTTTCCACTTTAAAAGCCTGCTATATAGTATAATACATTAAACCTCCACTTTTCCTTTTTCTGAAGTTATAAAATAACCATATGATGATTTAAACATAGTGATATACTGTTTAACAATGATTAACAGGATATTATACTGGATAAAAATGGGATACTTTGTAAAGAGAAAGTGTCAGAGTAGCCGAAAGCCTATTTAAAAATAATTATGAAAACTTGTTAACCTAAAAAGTAAAACAGTAAAAATTAACAAAAAGAATAAGAAATAAAATTATGCCATGATGTCATAGTTGAACAGCATATGTTGAGAAAAAAGGTTTATTTTGGGTCATTTAGAAATGAGACAAAATTGGTTTTAAGCTATTGAAAATTAGTAATAAAGTTTCGCTTAAAACTCGACTAAATTAAGGGCACAATTGTTATCTGTTCAACAAGTTCAAAATGAAAATCAAAACTGAAGACAAAATGGTTATTTTGATCAATTTGTTGAACTATAAGTCAGTAACCTTTTTGACAATTGATTGTTTTACTTAACCAGTCACCAATAAAGAATAAAGTCCTACATATATTTCACTAACAATACCAAAACATAAAAGCTGTATTTTTGCCACAAGTCAAAAATACAGAAACAATATTAAAAATGGTTTTACCTTAGGTGATACTATAGCCGTTGTTTGAACAGAGGAAATCTCCAGTGAACAAAGGATTGCATGGCAGATGAATCTCTTGGCTAGCAGTAGAGGATCGTCAGCTTGGTTGGGGGCAGTCGTCGTCGAAACACAAAAAATGGCACCAACTGTGGTTGGAGGTGCTAACACACACCTTGTAGCTGACAGTGGACGTAGCTTTGGTGGGATCAGTGACAACATGTCTCTGGGAATTTATATTTAGATTCCCTCTGGCAAATTTCAAATAACTGAAGGTCAAAGTTTGTTCTTCATCCAGAATAAAGTCAGAGTTTAACCAAATATTGGACTGAATATTTAATTTAAATGCAAAGTTACTTTGAAGGTGCAACTCTCCTGTCCAGTTGGCAAAGAAAGGGTCTATCCACATGTCTCTCCAGTGCAGGATGTGAAGTGTTGCGGCGTAAAGGGGAAGTTCTGGGCAATCTGTCCCAGTTTTGTTATCCATGTCGCGAGATCATGCTGTGAAACTCCTCCTCTTCCTCCTGGAAACTGAGACTGATTTAATGCTGGGCACTCTGGGATTCAGAGTTTTATGCCAGTCTTTGTTCTCTGTTTATAGTTCAGTTCCCAACTGTACAACTGTGAATTTGTTTACTTGCAAGTTGCAAGTCTTTTATTTTTTATTTCTACATTTGTTTATATCTTAACTGTTCAAAGGTTGTTCTCTTTTATCACTCATTACTGTGCAGATTTCAGTGAGTAATTGAGGTTTTGTTGATTTGCATGTTTTAATGCATTTACACATTAACACAACTTTATTCGTCAAAGTGCATTTTTGTCCAACATTCCCTGTTACTCTCTAAAACTGGCCATCTTGGAGAGCAAGAAATTATCTGAGGTCAAATAAATTACACTTGCCGTGTTCAGTTACAGTAGTGAAATATCACCCAGAGACAATAAGAAAGACTCAACATTCATATTATGCAAAATTGCCATAAATACAACTGGCGGCATCCTTGAGACCCATCAATTGTCAGTCTGTCCTCGCAGCGTAACAGATGCCTGTCTCTCGTGGGCATCACTCTGGTACACTCTGGACACGTCACCAGTCCATCAAATTTAAACACAGAGACAAAACAGGCCTACAATCATGCACACACACACTCAAACTTAAGGGTAGTCTTTTAGAGTTACTAATTGTGTTTTTGAACTGTGTGAGGAAGCTGGGTATCCAGCAAGAAACCCATTTAGTATAGTTTGCAATGGGAAAACATGCAAACTAAATGTAGAAATTCAGGCCTTGACTTCAACCAGCACATTTTTTTTAAATCTACAATTCTATTCCAGTGGTTTCCATATGAGTCATAATTTCTGTCCATCCCTCTTATTTTAAATTAATTTGATAATTAATTTGGAATATACAATTACCTCAATCAATCCCGTACTTTTATTAGACACTTATTTGTGTGAAGTATCTCGATAATCCATAATCATTCCTTTTTCATTCATGGTAAATGTGACGGTAAAGGCAGGAGTCTCTTAAGACTTGATTTATCCAAACTTCAGCCTCACCTTGTGCCCCTGATAAAACCTATGAGGAGTTCTTAATTGCTCAGTGTTATTGATTCTATCAAGAAAGGCATGAGGTGCTCCACCAGGATTATGCAGGGTTATGCAGGTGGTATCCATTGAGATGGAGAAACCACAGGGTGGATCAAGCATATTAGAAGCAGCAGGAGCCAAATCAAATAGCTGCACTCTTGTAGTAGGAAAGGCTATGATTTGAATGCAAGCAGAATCAGGTTTACTTTTGTTTTGTTTTGTTTAAAAAAGTTGGAATTCCAGTTTAGCCATCTGCCAAATCAAAAGCCTCAATTGGAAACCAACTTTGGTTCCCTAAAATACAATTATGTCACGTGGGACAGAATTATAATTATGTCCCTCTATCAACAGGTGTCTGGTTTGGGAGCTGCAGTGATTGGGTATTTGAAATCACATTGGAAAGTCAGCCATTTTGTTTGTGGGAAGCATGTGGGGAGCAGCTGGATCCACCTGTGTTGGGACAGTTGAAGTTAAAATATAAGTTTTACGTTAATGGAACATAATTGATGTTCTTAATTTTAATTTTGAGTAAGTTTTATAAATGATTGTTTTTAGTTTCATTTAGCCAAAGGCAGGTTCAGGTAAATATCACTATATTAGGCAAATAGTTGCCTAATATAATGGGTACATTTTTATGTTTTATTTACCTATGCATCCATCCATTTTCTTAAATCCTTGTCCCCAGTGGGGTCAGGAGGTGCTGGTGCCTAACTTCAGCTAACATTCCGGGCAAGAGACCTGTCACCCTGGACAGGTCTCCAGTCACAGAGACAGACAGGACAAACAACTATGCACACACACACACACACACACACACACACACACACACACACACACACACACACACACACACACACACACACACACACACACCCTACACACCCACACACACACACACACACACACCTAGGGAGAATTTAGAGAGACCAATTAACCTGACAGTCATGTTTTTGGACTGGGGGAGTAAGCTGGAGTACCCAGAGAGAACCAAACTCAGTGCAGAAAGACCTCTGGCTGGGAATCCAACTATGCAGCCCATGTTTTATTTACAGTTTCACAATGTTTTCCTCTGGAAACATTGCTCATAAAGACAAGGACAAACAAGTTTTTTACAAATTTGTAAAAAAACACAAAAAGAGTAGCTGAGCTTTCAGTTGTTAGAGCTGGTAAATATGTATTTAAGAAGGAGAAGAAGTTCAGTAGTAGATCCATTATGTATTTGTAAGGTCAAAACCAGGAAGTTATCAACCCCCTGGTGTTTTTTTTGTCTAAAATGATTCTTATATACATTTTTCTCAACAACACCAATGGCACATTCTTCTTTATTTCAAAACAATAAGTTTCAGTCAACTTGGCAGCTCTCACTTCCTGGCATCAGGAACGACTCATAACAGGTGAAGATGGGATGGAGTACAAAGGAACACCTGGAGGTGTAATTATTGAGGGAGGATAACTGCTGACATCAATGCGGCGACAATGCGTAGGTTCAATTATAATAAGACCAGGTGTGCAAGAAAGACTCAAAATAAGACATACCGTAAATGAAAGAAATAGTTCTTATAAAATAAGAAAAAACAACAAAAAGTAATGGATACGTATGAACTGGAATGAGAGTGATGGACAAGGTTTCCATTTTTTTCTGTACAATTCTGTTTAGTGTTTAGTATATTCAGTCATCCTGTGCAGCACATTGTGTCCAGAAATCACCTAATGAGTAATTTTAGTTCACATATTTGTAATTTAAACCGCTTTTAAGATGTTTTTAGTATGTATAGCCCTTTCACTTTTACTGAATTTTAGCCTAAATAGCAAAAAAGGCCAATGCAGTCTCAAAAATTTCATTGTCAAAGTTGTTATATTTTGTTATTAGTTTATTAAAGTGTCAAACGTTCCCAACCTTTCTCAAAGGCAACTTTGTGATTATTGGCTGGTGTGATTGACACTTGTTGAGTAAAAGGACATTTGGTTTTCTGCTTCTTTTTTTTTTTTTTTTGATTCTGTGAAACCTGTTTTCTACATTTTGTCATTTTGTACAATAAATCATACAAATATTTCCTCCCTCCTTAAATTATCTCTAAATGTTGCTCGTGATGCTTTGGGCTCAAGAGGCAAGAGACTCAAGAGACTCTATTTCAGAGCAAACTGAAACCGTGTATTTTCATGATGCAGAATATAAGCTATTATTTGCTTTTGCAGAAATGTTCTGAACATGATGCAATTATCTATGCATAATTACTCTGTGCAACATGATGGATTTCATTGCTTGCACTTAACAGCATGTGGGCTAATGTAAGACGACAGCAACAATTCCTCTTCATTATACCATTCTGGCCGTGAATGGGGAAGCTACATGAAACAACACTTGTGCATTATGCATTTCGACTTTGAATGCTGTCTTCATTAGCATTTAGAAGCCACTGGAAAATACTTTCTGCTAATTTTCCAACAACATTTATTCATAATATGATGTTCTATGCTTTCATTAATAGGACGGATGGATGGGAGAGGCTTCTTATTCAAATCACAGTAACGTCTATTTTCCATGACGTTTCATCAGTGTTGCATGCCGGTAGCTTTTGCAGCCTGTAATGTCACACATTATGAGCACACGCAGTGGACATTAGGTCAAAGACCTTGTCATTTATCTTCTTAAAGGAAAAACCAAGTTCAAGCCAAAACAGCTACTATATTTATGTGTGTGTGTGTGTGTGTGTGCGTGCATGTGTGCTTCTGTGAACATAAGGATATATCCACTCTTCTCAGGGTGAAGACCCCCAGGACCAGCATAGTGGTGGATTGATGAGGTGTTGTGTCTCACACCAAAAGATTTAAAGCTAATAAATTGTGTGCTTGATCTGAGGCCAGCTGTGCCATTGTATCTGGACAATCTGATTAATTGGAGGACCAAATACTGCCCCCACTTTCTCCCTTGGACACCAGTGATCATTCTTTTTCTAAAGCTAGTGTATTTAAAATGTAATTTCTTTTCTCCTAGAAGAATCGTGAAAAACTTTCATGCCATCGCAAGGATTAATTCATGCAAATTTCACTGTGTGCACACCAAAGATCTGGTTAAACAGAAGCCCTTACTTCTCTCAAAGCCATTGATGCCAAAAGAAAGTCAGAGATAGGGTTTCTTGAAGAAAACTTCTGTGTTGTGTTCCCATTCGATAATTAAAGTAGAGGTATGTTATTTTAACGTTAAAGTGAATTTAGCCCACATGCATCCTCAGAGCTTCTTGCAGGTTAGCAAAAGACTCTAAATTGTTGTTCAAACATTTCACATTCACAAATGTGAATGCAAGAAAAATTAGCAATTGTGGACTTAAGAATTAGCTCTCTTAGCAAAGGTTCTACTGCTTCTCTAATACACATGCTTGGATGAACCTTTCCAACTTAGTTATTGTTGTGATCAGTGGATCTTTGTATTTCGCTCATCAATTTTTGGTTTCAGGCTTAGTCTTTGCTTAGTTGAACCTTTGTGTTCTCATAAACTGTTTAGTTGTTTTTTCCTCTGCTCCACTGTTCATGTTCTTTCCCAGCTGCACTGCATTCTAGTGATTAGACCGAGCTGGTTCCCATGCAGTTAAAAGCCTGTCAGTGTTCCCTGCCTTTTTGTCAGATCCTTTCACTGCCCTTTGCCCAAAGTCTCCCATGCAAGCTTGCTTCTGTTTCTGTCACTGTTGCTTTGTTCCTCCAGTCATATGTTGTCCAGTTCTTGTCTGTTCCCCGTCTTTTGCAAGCTTCTCAATAAATTATCTTCATCTATGACACAAAACTTCCATTCTCTTGACTTCTTCTCTGTTTTGCTGCAATTCTATAAAACATTACGATTAGGGTCATTGTCCTGCTTAAAGGTGAAACTCTTTTCCATTCTCAAGTTTTTTACATTTTCAGACGTTTTCTTTTTTTTTTTTTGTTTTTCAAATCCAGGGTTATAATTTTTTTAAGTCTCACCAAAACAACTGTTTCAGAAAATCATCCCTAAGAATAAGATGTCACTACAAGGTCTCACACCACAAAGGCTTTCCTCTTACAACACTTACAGAAATGCAAGATTTGTGGGTTGCAAAACTGATTATTTAACTAAAAGTTGTTCCCATCTCACGCTTGGTGGACACTTGATTTTATTTAAGAGCATCGGAGTAAAGATGGTGAATCTAACCCAACTGAGGCTTTTCGGATCTGTATTTGTAAAGATTTTTTTGAAAACTTTCTATACTTGACATTATTCTTTGTTTTCTTACATGTTCAAGACCATCCAAATAGCTAACATTGCATTTTTATTTGATTTCATTATGCTTTCACTTATCTGTTAACTCATGTCATGAAATGGTTTGTCATAAAATTTTACACAAACACAACAGAGGCACGGTGAGATTTACTGGGTAGATATAATTTTTAACAGAAAGTTCAATCAAACTGAAATGTTATACATGAGTTTTGTATAAACATAATTAATCATTATTCTATATGAGAGTGCAAAGCCTTAAACTGTGTCACTATTCTCTGCATAATGAGACTCAGAGTGTGATTTTATTTAGACTTTGTGTCAAATTGTGAAATTATAGCTCTGAGGCAAGTGCTTGGAGGAAAGGAACCAAACTGTTCTTCGTATTGTTTTTTCTTGCTTGAAACAATAGCTGCAAATCCGTTTCATGTTTAAAAAAAAAAAGACACGCTGTATTGGTGAAGTCTTTGTCAAAGAAACACATAAACGCTGTATTTCTTTGTCCGATGTAGCTTTGAGAGGCAAAGCAAACATTTGACCCTTTTTCTTGTTAATCGTTGCAATATTTTTGTCAACAGCGCTCTGTGTCTTTGAACTGACCAAAATCATTATTTTGATTTAGAAAGAAAAATGCACTTCCATTTCCGTACTCAGGGGATAGCCCCGACTCCAGGAGTACCTGGGAACGGCCTGATTCTGCTAAATGAATGCCTTCTACATAAGGACAAAACATAAGACAATTCTGCCTGATTCGCTTGTGTGTTATCCCAGATGCATAATGTATCGAGACCATGAATAATTTACATAAACAAGTGGAGGAGATCTCTTTGGTGCTTTGCCAACCATCTCCTTTTCTACTTCCACCTCAAAGGTGTTTTGTTTTTGTTTTTTTTACCTTTTGTTGGAAGGACAGATGGTGGACTGGGTGTAAGTGAGTCCCGTTCTGATGGAACTGGTGGTTGCCATAGAAATCGTGGATGCTGTGGTCACCTGGTGGACTCTCAGCACATCTGCTAGTACTTGGATGTGTGCATGAATCTATTTGTGAGAGAAATAAGCCCAAAAAATTGAAGTAGTGACGCATTTTTATGTAAAAAAAAAAAAACTAAACTAAAATTGCTGAAGCTTTTTACATTTAATTGATGTTTTACAAATGGATGATAAATAGTTAAATTCTTGCAAAATTTGCATAAAGAACTGCAGCTTTTGCCAAACAACATATCGATGTGTGGAGGAGGGAATCTTAGCTGAGTACAGATGTAAATGCAGATTTCTTTTTTTTTTTCCCAGATAATGGACTTCAGTTCAATCTGAAGTACAATTATTACCATTTACCACTTTACAAAATTGCATGTGAGTTTTGTTTTGTACCCAGAGGAATAATCAGATAAAGGTAATCAGACATAATGTGACTTTATTAGATGCACCAGTTTATTTGCTTGTTAACTAAAATTACAAATGAGGTAGTTCCCTGGCAACAACATAATGCATTTAGGCATTTTGGGGAAGATGATTTACTGAAATTAAAGTCAAGCACAGGAATGAGAAGAAAATGGAAGATTGAAGTTAGGTTGCATGTGTTGGTAAGGCTGGTCTAAGTATTGTTTAACCTCTGGTCTATAGTTATTTACATGCACAAGCATTTCAGTTTCACAATAAATCATCTATGAAAGAGATGTTCATGATTATCTTAAAAAAGAAAGGTTTAGCAAGAAATTGCAAGGTAATTGGTGACATGCTCATGGTCAAACAGCATAGGTGCCACATTGTTAGAAGCTGGAGTTGACAGCTGGTTAGACTTCCAACACCATTAATAATAAATACCAATACCTTTGTCACAGAGAATATTTTTCAGGAAAGTACAATCAGTCTTGCTGTGGTTATGATAAATGCAGTGGGTGCAGAAATATTTTAAGTTTTTGGCATTTTGACTGTGTGAGTGATTTGTCTGCTGGACCAAATGAATGGAAACTGTTTGACTGTGTTGAAATGTATATTTTCATAACTATATACATTTACTAATGTGCTAGGGCTGTTCTAGTAACAAAAACATCTTGCAATTCTCTTTTAGTTTATCCGTGTCCTTCCTGTTTTGTGACTTGTTCTTTTTCTGTTTTGTTTTTTTCCAGGAAGTATTTAAATAAATCCAGAAATGACTAAACTCACACTGGACATAGGCAGCCTTTTTTGCATCCAGAGCTCAATGTTTAAATATGAGATACCGATTCTGAATTAGAATATTAGATATGAACAATCATGTGATTGTCAAGGGAAACACGTTTAAGATCAGCTGCATTTTCAGTATTAAAGTGTCACTCTGCATTTGATTGTAATCAGTTTCCTTCCCTGCTGCTCCTTTGGTCATCAGCTCCCATTATGGAAAAAAAGCACGGGAGAAGTGTTGCTAGGTAACTGACACATCCTTTTTGTCAACACTGGCTTAATATATTATTTACAGTGTATAACACAATGATTAATGCTTGCACCACACCTGTATCAATTGCATTTACTTAATTAAAATACTTTCTGTGTGCTGTCCTTGCATGCAGGTGTCTTTATTTTGATTGCGTGATGAATCACTGAGGTTATTATCCTCTAATCTAATCATAAGATTTAACGACGGCCTCTTTAAGAACAATAAAGCATTTCACCTTGACAACATTATCGCTG
This sequence comes from Poeciliopsis prolifica, assembly GCF_027474105.1. Classification (NCBI taxonomy): domain Eukaryota; kingdom Metazoa; phylum Chordata; class Actinopteri; order Cyprinodontiformes; family Poeciliidae; genus Poeciliopsis; species Poeciliopsis prolifica. The sequence continues at coordinate 1,943,894 of NW_026562395.1, forward strand.
TAAATTCAGAACAATTGCTTTTCAAAATATGCGAGTTGTCTGTTTAGTCTATAGATCCTCTCACAGTATGTTCTTCCGTATTATCATGTTAATGCCCTGTGGATATTTACACCACATGCTGTCTCTTTATTTAGTAGCTATGAATTAATTTCCACCACCCACGGAGACAACATAAACACACTCACAATCCAAATTTTTCGTCTGGTGAAAACACACTGGCTTCTGTACAGCTTCCACCTATATATGTGTTTTTCTGAACATATTCATTTGGACCATTTTCTAGCTGAATTTTTATGTGGCATTGTCAGACTGATTTGGGCACTAACAAAGTTGTCAGAAACACTGGCAAACAAAGCACAGAAGGCAGTTGACTCATATGAATATGAGAAAGTAAATATGAAGGAAAAAATAAAACTCTCTTTCAGATTTACTGAGGCTGGATATCATCTCCATGTGAGTGCTTCCTGCATACATCTCACATGAAGATCCTTGTAACGATCCCTGAAGTTCCAGAAACAAAACCTTGTTGTGAATTAATATTGGAGAAGAACTTGAAATGATACAAGCACAAACTTATATATTAAATAAAAAATGATAGAGGAAAAATTCTGGGGAAAAAAATAATGTCTTTCTACTTAATTTTCTGAATCAAAAATAATTTCTAGCCTTCTCAATAGTCAATCAAAACGTGTTCATTGGTTTTACTGCCGTCAAACATTTCATATAATTACTGACAAGCATTTTGTATGTTTTCACTGGTTTTTAGCTAGCTTCTTTACTGAATATTTTAAGTGTTTGAGTGTGGAAGGAATTTATGTGAAATCTTTAGTTCCCTCCAATATTACTGGAGAAAATATTAGAAGATATCCAAAACACTGACACCACTTCCAATAAGAGGAAACATTAAAACTTAAACATTCACATTATACCTAAATCTAGGTTGGTTTTTTTTAGAATGAATCTAACAATACGTCTTTAGAGTTGGGTAGAGGTTTAATGTGCTCTAAAATAATAATAATTTTGAAATTATGAATGTGACTTTACATGTTCAAACATGGCTCACTTTTTATGGTTTGTGACCATGTTATTAAGTAGGCCTAACACAAAAAACTACAGAAGATTTTTCAGTGAAATTATCAAGGCGGCACCATCAGTCAGAAATGTCAAGCTTCCAGAAAGGCGGATCTCTCAACTTACTGCAAAATTATGCTTGGTAGATTTGTTTTTAAAAGCAACATCAGAAGCTAATGTCTGAAATAATTTAGGTGACTTCAAGATATTCAGCATTTTTCTTCCTGCTCCAGTTTCTACATGTGTTCAGATGCTCTGTTGACGTTAAATGTGTAGTTCACCAAATCTGCCTGTCGTCTGTTTCAGTCATTCATCCTATGATGATTCAATTTGCTGGGGACAGGCAGCATCCAGGGAATGATGAATGGCCTGCGGTGCTTCCAGTTCACCAGATCACCTCATTTCTGTGCAGGAAACATTTCTCATTGCCAACTTCCAGGAAGTCTGATGATATAGACATGAAATGACTTTTCTGGACAATCCACTTTTTCAGCCTCACTTTGATGTGTGAGCTTCAGAGAGCACGGGTATATCTGCGAGGGATCTTCCAAAGCATCGGTTTTTGCAGCTTGTGGATAATAGGCCGCACTCTATACATTTATCTGATTAGATATGCAAAGCTTGTGATCATATTTCACATATTGCTTCAGCCAGCAGGTATCCTGGGGCTGTGATCTGCTGTCAGCCTCGTCAAAGAAAACCTCTTACGGATGGTTGAAGCTCTCGATCAAACTTTTGCCTTTTTCCCCCCTTTCTTTTTTGAGCCACCGTCTGGCAGGCACTGATGTGAGAGCTGTGGGTGTGAAGGAACTCTGCAGGTGCATTTCTGAGTGCCAGTTTAGACAGATCCCGGCAGGTAGACATTAGAATCACTTGCTTGTTAAACTGTGGCGTGATGGTTTCTGCCCCTGTGTCCAGTTCACCGTGCCTTCCAGATATCACTCCCATGTCAGAGGGGATAAAGCCGGTAGAGATGACCAGCTGACAGGATGATGACACATGGCTTCATGGTCAATTTGTTTAGGGACACACTGTTTAGAAACTACTGCTGCCCTACACAAATTCCCTTTATGTTCAGTTGAGGGATGAAATTGTACAATTGTGCTTTGTGAGAGTATAAACACATTGAGGTTTCAGAATGCAATGCCTTGTTCAAATTTTAGATACCCCTGGAATATTTTCAGATTTTAACAAGCAAAATATGGAATGCATCTTCTAAAGATTTTTTCTCAAATGTAAAGCTAAACAATGTAAGGGAAGACAATTCAAAGTGCTTGTTCAAGAAAATTAAATACAACATACAAAAAGAAGATAGTAAAAAAAATAAAAAAACCAAGCAGATTAAAAATATTCAAAGTAAACATTAAAATTTTAAATATAGCAAATGAACAGAATTAAAATAATTAAGAACAGGCAACTTCAAATAAAAAAGTTTTCAACCTTATTTTAAATAAACTCAAGGTAGAGGCAGACTTACAGTGAGCAGGAAGCTTATTACAGAGGGTTGGAGCATAAAAACTAAAAGCTGCTTCACCATGTTTAGTTCTGACTCTGGGAATAGTCAGTAGGTTTGTTTCTGATGATCTTAAAGGTCTGAGTTATATAGTGTTGAAGAAGATCAGAAATGAAGTGCTGTGTAAACTATTAAGGAAATTTTAAACTCTATTCTTTGAGCAACAGGCAGCCGATGCAAGGACCTTAGAACTGGACTGGATCTTTTTTTGTTTTAGTTAGGACTCTAGCAGCGGCATTCTGGAGAAGCTGCAGCCGTCTTATTGATGAGTCTAAATTATCCTTTTTGAGAAGTTGTTTAGCTACCGCAGTCTTAAAAGCCTGAAGGAAGACAACAGAAGAGCATATAAATGTAGCATATATTTGTATGTAACACTCGATACTTTGAATATCGACCAATTCAGAAAACTCAAAATGTGGCTTGAAGCAAGTCATTCTTCTAAGATGGCCGATATTTTGCAAAACTAAACCGTTTCATCCTGAATTAATCATGTTTTACATGTTCAACAAATAATTGGACATAAGTTTCTAGGTCACATTTCAGACATGAAATAGCTGTTTGGGTAAAAGTCAGTCAAACATATATGACATGAGCAATGGACATAATATAGTCATTAATCATGTTTTACTGCCATTCTGGGCTTCACTTAATTTGTTATTTTGTGTGCCAGTCATGTCCCTTGTTTTTGATTTATTGTTTGACATTATTTTGGGTACATACTTTCAGGCAGAGTTTTGTTAGATGTCTAGTGTTGTATCTATGCATGTTAACATCAATCTGCTGAGGGATTAACTAAGCAGATGGAAACTCGCCTGGGGCTACAATATGGCATTTCTTTATTAATATAAATTAAAACAGGCTGTTATTACACCAAATCAGTTTCAAACAATATAACTATACACACAGATTCAAATAAATCATATTCATTAATAAATTAATAAATGAAATGTATTCACTTATTATCCATTTCATAAATGAATGAATGAATTAATTAATTAATTAATCTGAGACGACTGAGGCAAAGGTTAACATTCGAACAGGGAAACAAACGTAAACATTCAGCCAGAGGTACAAATGGAAGGATTTAGGTCAAATAAGGTCCATGTGGAGAAGAGCCCAGTCAAAGTTCAGTCATAAATTAAATCATCATTCAAATTAATGAATGAAATGAAATGCAAACCATAACTGGATTCTATTGATCCATCAAAGAGATCCCAATAAAATTAAATTAAATTGGCTACAAAGTGACAAAATGCAAAAACAGCTAAATGGGTAAGAACACTTTTGTTCAAGTTTCAAATCTGCATTGCTTGCATGTATTATCAGTAACTTGGGTTTGATTCTGAGAATATGTCCATCTGTCAGCCGTTCCTTCATGTTGTTTGGCAGAATGCTGAACAACAGCTGCATTTTTGCCAGCTTCACATTTCAGACATGCTCACTGCTGTCCTTCACACAACTGACAGTGAACTGGTAGAGTTCCTCTCACAAGAAAGGAAGCAATTATGAGCGTCCCAAAGTAAGAGGCACAAAGAAGATTTGCTGCAATGAAACTAATTGCATGCCATTAAAGTTCAAATAAAAATCTTCCCAGTTTGGCACATTGTGTGGCTCATTGTGGATCGTGTTTGAAAGCCACAGAAATCATAAAAGGGAAAAAAAAGAGCCATTTTCCACATCCATTTTGAGTGTACCAAGAGTGAAGAAGCTAATTTGCAGTTGCCAAGCAGCCTGTGGGAAGATTTTTTTTTGTTTTTCTGGGTAGGACAGGTGTTCAAGGAGTTGCAGAATTCAAAGTGTATCATCAGATACAAAGTGTCATCATGCCTTTCAGATGATGAAACGCAAAGGGTTTTGTTTTGTATAAGCAGCGCACCTCATATGTGCTAATTAGTCAAAATAATGTGGGTAAAATTTCTAAAAATACACAGATGTAAAAATACACCCAACAAAAACGTATCATTTTTATATACATTCAGATGTTGCAAAGCAGTTCAGTTTGCCCAGTTTAGCTTTCACTGAATTCCACATTATGCTCAAAAATTACAAAAGGATCAAAGGAATGCACTCTTACTATCCTCGTCAAGTACTGACAACACTCTACCAGAAAATAAAATCAGCTGGATGATACGGGGGTAGGCTGAGAGGCAAAAGATCAGAGAGGAAATGAGCTGAAATGAGAGAAGAAAATCATACAGGAGAGACTGGAACGCTCACTTCAAATACAATAAAGACGCCAAAGCACAGAAGAAGTTCATTAGTTCAGTTGTCTCTCGAGACAGTTGTTGCAGAAATGCGTCTCAGCATCTTGGGGTTAATTAAACCGTCTAATTACAGTAAATGTTAGAGGGCTGCATGAGGCTGACAGCTGAATCGGCTCTTTTCCACTTGCAGGGTCATGCATTTCCAGCCCTTACTGTGTCAATCAGCCTGTCGCTGTTCCTTCCACAGGCACTGTCACTGCGGGTCACTACTTTTAACAGCTGCAGAAGAAGAAATCACTTCCCAATGGCTGTCTTTATTGTCAGTTAAATGAATCATTAAGCCTTGAATAAAATAGACCCTAAATTATAATTTATTCTTTACTCTTGGACTCAACCATCAACAGAGTAATGACTGTCAAACCTAAGGTTTTACAGGCATAAAACAGTTCAATACTGTCTAGTGTAACAGTAGAGACAAACATAAGTGCAACAGCTGCTGCTTTAATGTGGTTTATTTGATTTTTATTTGTGGGGTAATTTCCAGCTTGTACATTGATTAAAATGCAGGAAGTATTCTCATCTGTGATTGGTTGTTGTGCTGTTTGAAAACATAAAACCACAAATGAGTCTGTAGTTTTGAGTTATTTTTTAATTACAGTAAAAATAAGATATTTAGCCACACTAAGGAAGAAGGCACATAGTCTTTTTTACAGATTTGGGATTAAATTATAGATGCAACCTTTGCAGTTTTACATGGTGAACTGAAACTGTCAGAAAGAGAAGGAGCTTCTTAAAAAAACAGAGGCCCAATTTCAAGGTGAAAACATTTTTTTCCCCAAGTCTTGTTTGATTTGTGTTACATTTGTAACAGCTGACGGTAACATAGTTACTTCAGTATGCCATAAAATTGCAATATGTGCCTGTAAAATAGATAATAACACCCTGCAAAATAAATCTCAAGATGTCAGAGTGAAAGATATCCACACATTCTAGCAGAAGTTTAATTTTCTTTCCTCTACCTAAGAAAATGAAAAAGAATGGTTTATTTTAAACTTGTAAAATAACCATTAAAAGTTCAAATAAAAAACACATTCCTACAAAGTGAAGCTTTTGCATTTTATGTTTTTTTTTAACTGTAGTGATTACTTAAAGATTAAAAGAAAAAGGTTTCCTTATATTCAATCTATTATTCATATTTGTATTTTTAACAGATGTTATGTTCCAGCAGATAAAAGTGTCTCTGTAAGACTTGGAACTATGGACTAAAGGGGCAGAAATAAATAAATGTTTCAGAGAAAAGAAAGATGGTGGTCAGAGAAACTAGGTTGAATGAATTAAGTTTGCCATTATAAAATGAATTGGTGCTCCATAGCAGACAGCTATGGCACAAAGACAGCATGTGGAGAAAAAAAAAAGATTGTCAAGGTGCCTGGACAACTAAAAGTGAAAAGGCTTCAAAGGAAAGTAGAACAAAAGCAGAAAAAAAGAGAGTGTTTCATGTATTTTATGAAAGATGCTTGTACATTATTAAGTCAGAACTAACCTGGAAATGGAACTGAATTCTCTCCACATGCATCCACAATGAACCTCAAGCGCTGAACAAAATGTTGACCCAGAGGCTTTCATTTGCCTCGAATTCAATTCTGAGAATCTGCTTTGTGTTTTAAGCCACAGATGAAAAAAGAAACCAGGTGTTGAGGCAGGATAACACTTTAAACCCAGACAGGTTTAAGCTGGATAACAAAAAAAAAGAAAAGAAAGCTAGTTAAAACGCTCGCTTTGCCCATTAGGATGAATCACATTTTTCAATGTAAAACTGACTTCAGATGCTTTGTTGTCCAACTCCAGGTTTATTATCACTGAGAGCCCAGAATATGTGAAACTAATAAAAGCTTTTATGACCAAAAAATTGAGGCATTATATGCATTGCAGGTTTAGTGAAAACCTATTGCTATTATTTTCAAGCATTCTGATGCTTGAAAGAATGGCTTAAAAAAAGATTTCAAATATTAGCAATTTCTAACTGATGAATACAAAGCCCTTGTAATAATAGTTGACTCATGATATGAAGAATAATCTAAACGAATTAGAATATATATTAATTTATATGTTTCAGGAATTTAGTTAGACACATACAGCGTAGCACTAATATGGCAACCTGGGCTTCCTTAACGCCTCACCCCCAGGCAACAGAACGTTATTGAAGTAATTCATGACAAATGAAGCACCAAGTATAGAGTTTAAATATGTCCACTTTTCAAAAGGTAGGTCAAATTCTGTAGACAGCGTTCTAAAGGAGGTATGAAAAAGTCAAGAAGTCAAAGGGCATGAAACTATTGTTCTTCCTTCCACTAACGTATCGACCATAAGGGACTGATGCCTGAACCAGATTAATGTAATGAGGCTCTGTAAGCAAAGAGGGACACTCCCCTTGTAGAGAAAATGAAAGAACGAAACAAAAAGGGACGGAATGAAAATAAGTTTTTGCATTTCAGCATTTCCACTTGCTGTGTGTCTTTGCCTGCGGGAGAGGCTAATTTTTGGGAACTGTATGCCTTAGGGAGCAAGTTTGGGTGCTGCACTATTTATGAAGGATTCAAAAAGAAAATTGGTCTTTAAAGATAATGAAGAAAAGGCAACATTGTCATTTCGCATTTTGCTGCAGAGGTGACAAGTCGCTAAGAGAATACCAAGAAAAAAAGTGGAAAAGGTCACTGTCTATTTGGGACTCAGGTCAAATTAATCTCATTATGAGTTATATAAAAATATAGAACAACTCACAGAATGTTATGTGATATTAGAATCAGTTTTTAACTAAATCTGTTTTTTGACATTTTGAACTGTGTCCTTCACCATTGGTCTTACACTTGATTTTACAAGACAAATGCAATCACATCTGTTTTGTCTATTTACTTTCTGAATAATTATCATTAATAATTATCTAATTTCCTAGACAAGAAATTTTGGGCAATTTCTTTTTCTACTGCCGCTGATATCATTTGAATATTTAATTCAAAAGAAATGTATTTCTCCCTACTAGAAAGTCTTAATGGAGGGTCTCACAGTGAGAATTTATTTCTATCTTTTTCAAGATCAATGACACAGATTACCATGAATAAGACTGCTTCTTCTGCTGGACACCTTCCAGATAAAAGTAAAACACCCCAGTGGGTCAATTTTTAGTCAGCTGTGAAAATGAAAAAGTCAGAATGAAAAGACAAGAATAGCTCAGGGTTTGCTGAGGGTATGCATGCTTATCTTAATTCAAAATGCCATGCTGCTTCCGGGCTGCATGTGCTGCAAAAACAGAAATTGTGTGTTGGCAGTCACCAGACAGGCAATAGGACACACTCTAATAGAGTGGACACTTCTTACAGTAGACATAGAACTATAAAAAGTCTCTTATGTGTGGATCAGTGCCAGAACGGTTGCTTTTAAGCCTTCAGATTAGGTGTAAGGAGGTTACTGAGTCAGGCAGGAATAGGTTTCTGAACTGTGGTAATGCTTTCCCCCAGCTCTCCACAGGTGGTGAAAGACATTCGAATAAAGCAGTAAATGTAATGAAACACATTTTCCCTCAGCAGCTGTTTCACAGCGCTAAACATAAACCTGAGTCCAGTTCCATTATAATCCCAGATTAGACTTTGCTGAAAATGTTCTTTTTTCCTGTTTTAGCAGCAGGAAACGAAAAATATGCAGTTCAATACAAGAGGACTGCACTGACTATCAGCCACGAGGGAGATATTTGCAGCTCTGTCTGCATGAGGTCAGCAGATTTACATAGTGGTTGTGAAAGAGCCTTTCATTCTTTCTTTTAGCAGTGGACATGTAATACAGTGTAGTATTTAAATCAAATTCCCTCTCATCCCATTCACCAGAACTTAGATTTTCAATTGGCATAACCACAGGACTGAATTAAAAATGTTTCCATAAAGCTATTATAATATTTATTTTTTATATGATAGTCTTTTACAAATTAAAACCTCTTCTCATTCTCAGCTCTCACTGACATTTCAAACAAATCAACGTTAATCCTGTCTAATTCCCCAAAATTGATCTGAGCATGCAGTGAAAAACCGAGTGTCCAACACTCGGTGACACTGGTCCAGTTTTAATTACATCCCACTTTAAATTTACTGCCATAGCTGTTCTTTTACTTATCCAACAGGCCTACGCTGAACAGAATTAATTAGAGCAGCTGTGATCCACTGAACTAAACAATTGTTGTTGGCCGTTGGAGAGCAGGATTACATCTGGACTGGAAATAGATTTCAGATAGATCGTTCAGATTTTGTGAAGTTGCTGTCACTAACAAGATGCACAAAAGGTAGGAAGGTTTCTTGTAAATTTTTAAAAAATGACCATAAGTGAGACCAGCAGTGCTGCAGAGGCTGTTTTGGGTTCTCATGTGATATTCTTGACGAGTCGTTGACACAATCTTCACATTAGTCCCAAGAGCCTTAGAAGTTACTTTGTCCTTTCAGACTGACAGACGCGTCTGAGTTTATTGTTTGCTCTTGAAATTCTTAAAATAGGGAAACGATGTGTTGCTTTTGAGATATCCGAATTGGTATTGTCAGATTAAATCTATTTAAATGATTTACTTTCTAACGTCAAGTTGTTGTGCTCAGATTTTTAAATTGGGCTAAGATAATTTTAATAATAATTTCTCTTAAGAAATTGCCTTATTTGAAAAGAGCATTTTTTTTTGTTTGTGATATTGAGATTTCATTGATTACTTGGGACTTTTTTGCAGTGCGCCTGTAAAAATTGTCATTTAGCCACTTTTTTTTTTCAAAATATCTCAAACAAATTCACAGAAATTTCTAGAAGCTTTAAATGTCAAAGGGCTTCAGTTTTTATATCAGAAGAGCTTGTTTCCCAAACTGTCTGTGCCAAAGTTGACAGAAACACAGCTGAGAGTTCAGACCCTTCACATGAGCGGTCCTAACGATCTTAGAAGTGGATGGCCTGATTCTCTGTAGCTATAAAAAGATTTCAGAGAAGCCACACTTATTTGGCTGAAAAAGAAGTGAGATGGGTGTCGCCACCATGGGCTCAGGCTGCACATGTTTTACCACGGGGGTCACACTGCAGCCGCAGAGTCCATTAGCACATTACACAGTGCTCTCGGCCCGGAAACGAGAAAAAGCCATTGAACATCCCATTCCACACCAGCACACAGATTGGAGCGACCCTAATGCAGCTGCAATAAGGTGTGCAACTTGTGAGGAGGACGCGGGAGGATAGGATGTGTGGATCCAGGGAGTGAGAAAGTGAGGAGAAAAAAAGAAACACCAAAGATAAGACAGGAACAAGAAATGAGGAAGTAAATGAAGTGTGCACTAGTGATGATCGCCTTTGATTGTGCATCAACATGACATCCAATAGGGATCATTAGCAGGAGAGAACTGGGTGCAATTCTTCTCTAAATGTCTAGTTTAAGTGGACCATAGTTGAGATAAGAAAACTTGCCGCACCATATTGTTGCTTGATCAACACAATATTGCAGTTCTGTGAACGCCATCTATCCGTAATTCTCAAATTAAGTCTTTGACATTGACAGGCAGCCAACAACTCATGGCTGCAGGATTGTCTGAGTAAAACCCATGCTGAAAACAAGTAAAGCCTTTCTGGTCAGTGACCATGTGCCATGATACCCAATCACACGATTACAAATCCCTCTTTGATTTCAGAAGCATTAGAAGACACTGTGCCGAAGGAAAACAAAGCCCTCATGTCACCTTCCGCTTCTTCTCAAACAACTTCATATGTGCACAATTATAAGATGGAAATATCCGTCTGGGACATGAATATTACAGAAATTATCCAATATTCAATCAACTGATGTCATTATTTTATCGTTTGCCACATCATCAAAAAGTTTACATGGCTGAGCTTAAAAGATTTTTGAAGTGTCAGTACACAATCTTTTTTCTTTTTAATTGGGCACTAAAATGTTATTTCCAATGAGCTGATACATTAAAATGGCAAAAATTAACATTGTGATGTCATTAAAAAAACTAACATATTTCGGGAAGTATGGTAGCTCCCGAAAAATTTGTGTATGTGCCAGTCATTAACGCTCTGCGTGTGTGTCTGTGTACTGGGATTAGAAAGCAACTTAAAAGTGTTATAGTTTTATAACTATATGTCTTATTTTACTATTGCGTTATATATCTATTTTTGTAGCTTGTCATTGGACTGTAGATGCAAATTATCTTTGATTATGATCTGGTATAGAGCATCGAAAGGTGACACTCATGTTTCAGTTGTACATTGTCTTTTTAAATAAAATTTATTATCATAGAAGATTCAGGAAACACTGTAATTTTGGTCTCCACTCATGAGGTTATAGCCATGTTAGCCTCCAACACCAACTCATCTTGGTTTCCATTAAAGAAACTTGCTAAGATGGTTAACTACTGCAAATGCCACACATATCATCTTTTAAAAAATGCCTCTCCACAGCTTGTGGTCTATCCTATTCTGTAAGGTTACAGCTGCATAAAGTAGCAATATTTCTCAGTTACGATGAGGAGTGAGGAGCTTCTAGCTCAGCAGTCTTACATTTCTTGCTCTAGGACATTTTCCCCATGGGAGAGTATGTGTACAATGTGTTCCCATAATTTGCAAGTTTCATTCTTTTAATAGACTTTGTCACTGTTTTCGGTGTTTCTGGGCTACTGCATGGGTTCCTGTTTATGTTAGGTTTTTGATGGATTGCTCGGCTCACCTTGTCCTAAAATGATGACGAAATAAGCCTCATTCATAAGCAAGCAGGAGCTTCTAAGTAAATCGAATGAGTTTTTGTCACTTGAGAAAAAAAAAAACAGCATCGATGAAAAAAGTCTGTAATCTGTTAGATATATAATTTGTCTTTTTCATCTCTTTTCACTAAAACTGGAAGAAAAATATCTGAGAATGCATGAAGGAATTAATAGCTTTATCTCTATAGAAAGTTCTGCATTATCATGATAATGTTAACTGCCTCTAAAAAAATTAATCCATGCAATCCATTTAATAAATTTGTTTCACAGTCTTTTGGTTTGTGTATGCAACATTGCCAACAATTTCTTCAAAGCTTACCAAAGCTCAGTGTTCTTCTTTTTGTTTTGTTTTGTTTTGTTTTTTTTTGGGCCAATGTTTTATTTGCCTTAAATTCTACAAAAAGAATGAGCTGTTTCGTTGCCTCTTATATCAGATGAATTTGATGCAGAGAGGGGATTTCTCAGAACAAGTTAGCAAATTATCTGTGTTGCATTTACATTTCGAGAAGCATTGCTGAGGAAGAGACCGGGAAAGAAAATGAAACGAGACAGAGGAAAGAGCCGTGGGAGCTCAGTCATTCATTAAAAAATGATTTATATGTTTAGATTTCTGCCCCTGCAGGACATAACTTAGTTAAAAAGCAGACACCCGTGGGAAGATTGTGTGGATGTCCCTTTTAATAGAAGCATAGATGGACAAACAGACAGGCTGAGAATCATCAGCCACACGTAATCACATTTTATATACAGACCAAGAATATTAAAACTTGTATTTTAACATGTTCACCCCTGGGAAATGCACAAGCATATACTTATCAAGAAAGACCATCTATTCATTTTTTTGTTTTCCCAGTCTCTCCTCATTTATTGTCTGTTTTGTTTGTGTTAATATCTTAATGATCCTGGGAAGCATTTGCAGTTTTATGTTCCAGAAAATGATATTTGGTCACCTAGTCCAAGTACTGATATCACCCAACAATGCTGCTGCCATCTTTATGTGAATATTCATTACACTGATTAGTGTTCTACATTAAGTGCAAGTGGCCTTGTACAAAAAATAACTCAGCATGTTGCTATAGAGACCAGTTGCTCATGCCCAATAAAATCAATGACTCATACAAATAAATTTGAAATTTGATTATTTGTTTAATTTCTGTGTCCAACCAGTATCAGTAGAATATGGTAGTGTATGGATTTATCCTTTGGTTTTTAAACACTTAAAGTTATATGAATGGTCTCCGTACGTTTCCTGGCATGAGTTTAAGCTACATTTAGAAATTAATTGTATTAGTTGGTCAGTCAAACTGTTTGTCTGTACAACATTGCCATAAGAAAAACCTTGCAAATGTTTGTGTTCTTTATTCTGAACCCTTTATGATGCTCTTCTGCTCTGGCCTCCCCGCTACAACATGTGTGCATGTCAAATCAAGCGCACAACAGAAGCTGACATTTTCCTTTGCTCAAAATTTATCTCTCTGCACAGAAATACTGGAACACCAGAGGCTCCCATCATATCTGCAGAAGTCTGTCATTTCTCACAACAGCCCCCTAGTGACTCAGCTGAAATGCCACTGGCACAGGGTACTTTAGAAACACTTCCCTTATTCTAAGAATGCATTTGTTAAGTTAAAAAAATGTAATAGCAAATAAAAAAGCACTGGGTTATGACTCCAAACTTTCAAAGAATGTGACCCAGTTTACTGGGTTGCATGAGAAACTAGAAGGGGCCCTGATATTCTTCAAACAATGCCATTTATAACTACATGATCAGACTTCTATGAGGAACCATTGGCATAAACTTAGAGATTTAAATCGCAAGCCACTATTTTTCAGTTGTTTGCCCGTTTTAATGACAAAGTTGAAATGATGGGGAAAAGGTCAAAAAGGATACTGATGTTGAAACTTTAAGAATAAAGTTGCTATGTTGGTTTACAGATCTGGTCAATAACCAAAACCAACACTAGCCCACCCATGCCTTTTTTGACAGCAAAGTTTTGTGCAAAAAGAGAAATAACTTTACACTTTATAACAAGATTTATTGACAAGAAAAGTATTTATTTTTTAGAATATGAATATGCACAGCTCCAAAGCGACCCACACGCACAGAAGAGAACATAGACGTCACACCACAGCTCTTTGTCGATATTATGTACTTATGTGTTTCTAGTCTATTGTTGGAGGTTTTAATCATCATGCTGAAGTTTTAATACAGAAAAAAAAATAATACATTAACACAGAGAGTACTAGAATATGTGTAGCACAACTAAACAGTCAAAATAGTAAAAAATAATAATGATTCAATATGTCATCAGCTTTGTATTCAGTTAAAAGAAAATCCAGATATCATTCAAAACAGTTATTGGCATGTAGCCTCTGTTCAGATTTCACCACAATGTTTCAAAACCAGAACAAGCTACTGTTTGCGTTTCAAGTCAGAAAATTCTCTCTTCCTGTTTTTATAAGGGGAAGTAAAATCTTCTACAGTAGCAGACGTCAGTTTTGGGCCTGCTTCAGTTCAATTCATTGATATTTTATCCGGCTGCTAAAATCCAGATCCATCATTGATTGTAAACCACTTGTATTGTCTCTGTGTCTTAATTTTGAACCAACATTACTGGCCGTGGAATCAATTAATATTAACACAATATTCCTGTGACTATCAACAACAAGCCAGAGGCGATGTGGTGCACATTTGAATTCTTCCGCTTGATGAACTACTCTGAAAAAATGTCCAAATATGTTTGCGAAATTGTAGAATTAATCCAAATAAATTAATAAAAGAACTTTTATTTCAACCCAAGTGTGGCTAAATAAGCCAATGTTTTGGTAGCTTTAATGGAAACCGGGTCAAACCCATAACCCAACCCTGTTTTGTTAAAACAAACCGGTAAAAAAAAAACAAAGCAGTGTTGTTTTAAATTCAACAGGTTTTTAGAGTGAAAGATTGTAAATATGCACAGCAGAGTTTAAGATTTAACATGTAAATATGTACATATTTAATCTCCAGTATAACGGCTGAATTTCTGAAAAGTGCTGAGAGTAAACAGAACATCTGTTTAGTAGGAAATTAGAAGCTGTAATTAAAATGAATAGTGTTTCCTACGAGATGACAAATTATACACACTCCACAACAAATTCCAGTCTCTTGATGGCTGCAGTAAAATCTGTGATACAACAGACGTGTTATTGTAGCAATTATCTTTGATTTATTGTTGAAATCAGAAGGTTTTTCTTAATCATTCCTCAACTGTTTGGGATTCAGCTAAACACTGCTTGCATTCAAACACATATTCAGTGTTTATTCCTTTAAGCTAACGTTATTTGAAATTATAGATTGTGTCATTTGCCAACTGGCCTTGCAACAGAAGAATGAGCAATGTAATCAGAGTAAAACAAGCCAATTATTGTCAACACATGAGGAAGAACAGAAAAGGTGTGCTGTCAGGTGAAGGAGTATTCAAACAGCTTGCAGCAGTAGTAATCCCTCAGAGAAATGTCTGCTGTGGAAAAGCATTTTGTATTAAAAAAAAAAAAAAAGAAAGGTTGGCTCTGCCAGGACCCAAAGCCCCAAATGTCAAGAAGACACAAACCAAAACAAATCAACCTGTGATGCAAAAAAAAAAGTGTCATTCAAAGACCTTTTTTTTATTTTTTTTTCAAACTAAACCTTAACAGATCCTGTCTGTCTCTACCTGTCACTCAGAAAACCCAACATTTATGTGCTCACATAAACACGTCATTTGAGCTGAAGGTAGCATCTTCTCATATGCCTGTGGCACTCACAGCCTACACAGGCGTTAGTGAAATACAGCGCAAAAGAGGAAAAACAAGACGATTTAAACAGTCAATTTGCTCCACAATGTACTGCTGTTTTAAAAATAGCCAGTCCCGTAAAGCTTTTTAAATGGCTTGGCTTGTTCTGGGCTTGTTCATTTAGCCTGTTCAGCCTCCTGCTGCATAATGAGAGAGAAATTGTCTTTCTCTCTCTCTCTCTGCTCAGGAATGAGGGTTTTTTTGGAAAGCACAGTGGTGATGTGGTGGCGACATTGCTTAGTAGAAGCACTGCACTGGTTTTGGAAAAGATAAAAATAAAAATTTGCTTCTCATGATGTTGAACAAATATGGAAAAAACACAGCTTGATATCCAATATTACTAAAGACTGCAGTAAAAAAAAATATGTTGCCTGGTGTTTGTGTTTTTTTTTTTCAGCTCTAACAAAGAAAAAACAATTTAAAAAGATCAACATTTATAAATGTTTTTTTTTTTATCATTCATAAAACATTTTGGAAAACGTATTTCCCTTTTGTCACATAAAATCTAAAAGTTATGGCCACACAAAATGTGAAAAAAAGAAGCAATTGTAGTTCTACTGCCAGTCACAGTATCTGTTCATCTGCCCACTTTGGCCTTGCAACAAATACTGCGTAACCAAAGTACTGATTAGATTAACATCGCGGTGAGCCACACGGCCTTATTAACAGTGACATGGATCTGGCGTCTGGTGATTTTTATCTTCCTCGTGAAGGGATGGCATCATTATGCTGTCGGTGACTAATGTGCTGTCTGACATTTCCTGAAAGGAGAGGAAGAAATATTCTAATTAGTCAACTCAACAACTTAATAAACTGAACAAGTTTCTAATTGGCAATTGAATGACAGTTTTTATTTGAAAAAAAAAATAACTGGAATATTTTTGACATTTTCATTATTGTTTCTGGAATGGTTGAGATTAAAAAACAGGAAGGAAGATCAATCTTCAAAAGACAGGAACACTGCAGGGGATTTTTTTCATTTTTAAGATATTTTGGTAAGTCATGCCTTTCTTTTAAAACTTTATGAAAATATGCTTTGTTATTCAACAGAAAGCTTCTGACTGCTGTTTTTCTTTTCCTGGGGCTATTTCCATCACCAGCGCTACTCCTTCCATGGCTTTTGGGGAGACATGGGGAGTGTTGCAAGACAGGAAATGTGCTGCAGAGAAAGAGGGTGTCAGCTGTCTTGCCAAGGAAGGATGCTGAAGATAAGTCTTGCAAAATGAGACGTGTAGTTGCAAGGGCTTGCAGCAAATTGGGTGCTGGATTTCTGTTGATTCTGGAGGAGTCCGTAGCAGAGGTTCCGAAGCCTTTTCAGCTTCCAGCCCACGGAAGAGAAGTCTCAGTCACTAGATTACCATATCTCAAAGCCAGACTGGTTCAAAGAGAACAGACATTGATACAGAGCAAAGTGTACAATACCAACAAAAAACACTGTAATCATTATAATGTATTAAACTTCATAAATATGTAAAAAAAAATAATAAAATAAAATAAAACTATAACAGTGTTGTTTCCACAAATATTCTCCTTGGAGCAGCAGTCTCCAGCCAAGCTTCTGCCTTGCAGAGTATTTTATTGTCATTGTGCTGCGAAAATTTAATGTGACTTTTTCATAAATAAAAACACTAAAAACACCGCAGAATGTGAGAAACAAGTAGCTTTATATTCAGCTGCTTGTTTCTCACATTCTGCAGTGTTTTTAGCTTGTGAGAAACAAATACGTCTTACCTTCACAGACTTAAGTACCTTACTTGTGAAGGTACGTAAGTCTTAATTTAAAACCACTGACTGGTTCTTCATCATTTTCAATCAAAGCTACCAAGAACCATTCTGGAAGGTCCATAGAGCCATTTGCAGCTCCATCATTGCAGCTCTGGTCTAAACTGATGTCTTTATTTTTCTGGCATACTTCTCACATACATTGTAAAATGTGATGCTATCGGAACAGAATAATCTTTGACAAATTTTATGTTCTGTTTTTCTAATACTTAATGGTCACCTGATCTTCTTGGAGTGGTCGCTCTGTGGCAGTGAGGCTTAAGTGAGGAATCTAATGATCCATAAACCAATCAAGTTGAAGCACTACTTACATAACACGTCTCATATTTACAGAGTACTACAACAAACAAGTGTGTGATTGACTGATTATAACACCAGCCTCATTGGTGTTATATTTTTATCCTATTTTCATGAGCAAATAAGGTAAATTAAGTAGCCACTCATCTCCACTGAGCGCTGAGGCATAGTCCATCTGTCACTATTTCATAGTCTGGCATATTCAGAAAAGAGAACCAGATAAACTCTCTGTGGGCAGGCGGGCTTAAACCCAAATGCCCAAACATTTTGTTATACTACTGCAATGACAAAAATAATGCACTGGTTGTTAATGCTAGTTGTATGTAGTGACTTTTTTTTGTCCCCCAGCCAATGGATTGTGTTGTTCTGTGTGACACTAACCGTACAGTTTTCATTATCCTATAGACATACAACCGAAGGATGTTCAGGAATACCGCAGTACAGGTTGGAAGTACGAACCGCCTTTACAATGGAAACAGAAAAAACACAATCATGCTGTACTACTCAGTTGCAGCATGTGAGAAACAAGCAGCTTAATTGGTTTACTTCAAAAATCATAAAGTTCAGAGTGAGGAAAAAGCACCAGAAATTGTCTGTTTTGTTGTTCATATATGTCAGGATATATAACCGTCAAAAACCTTTAGACCAGTGGGGAAACAATATTTTTATATAATGTTGGTGACATACAAATAAATGATAACTGATTTGATTATTTTTTTATTTAAACTTGGATGGATATGATAAAATCTCCAACAAATGTCAAGCATAGAAATATTTAAAGCATATGTGTGTGTAAGGAGTTAAAACAGAAGAAACCTACGAGGTTCCAAATTTTTTTTTTTTATGGGATTGAATCTCAGGTGTGTTTCTAGGCTGAAATCTAAATTAGTGTTTTGAATGCATTGAATACTTGATGCCCGTTTCACAATTCTCATCCTTGCTCTTGTCAGATGGTAGAATTGTTATTTTTTTAAAACTGGTCTCATAACAGGATTGCCAACATCTTTTTATTCTTGGACAAAACATACTGCTACATTAAGAGAAACAATCCACTAACCCTGAGAAGTAACATAGCTTCCAGCTTGTTGTTTTTCTCTACTTTCCATTCTCTCCAACTAAAAAATAAATAAATAAATAAAAAAATAGGAAAATTGTCTCACTGTACGCCGTGTGAGACACAACATCAACCCCACTGTGCTCCACAACATTTCTGTGACTATCAACAACATACCAGGGGCGAAGTGTTGCTGAAATGCTGATAACCTCGGATTGTTATCGAATACAAATGGAGCGGCATAGATGAATAATCCTCCCTCATGACAGAAATAATGGGATTGGGTGCTGAATTAATCAATTTTATCTGTAAAAAATGGCATACATTCAAAATATTCCCACTGCCTCTCAATGCCTTGCCTCTGCCATGCTGAAAAAAAGTCAGAATGCTGGAAAAATGTATTTACTTTGCATGAATAAAGTTTTACATTTTATATTCAGTTGTTCTGGTCCATAAAAATTTGATCTCATTAATAGCTCTGTTTCAGGAGAACAAACTAGAAGTACCACTCATATGAAGACACACACTACCATATTTTCCGAACTATGAGTCGCTCCGGAGTATAAGTCGCATTTTTGAGGAAAATTTATTCGATAAAATCCAACACCAAGAACAGACATGTCATCTTGAAAAGCAATAAAAATAGCGTTACATGACAAACAATGAACTGAGAGCATGAAAATAACTTGTGATATGATATAATGATGTGTTAATTTCCACACATGAGTCACTCCAGAGTATAAGTCGCACCCCCGTCCAAACTACAAAAAAAACTGCGACTTATAGTCCAGAAAATACGGTACTCACGAGAATATTGTCTGTGTTAAAAGTAATGTGAAGACATCTTTGTCTATTGACTGAATTTTCTCAAAGATAACATTTAATTCAGAAACAGAATCTGGAATTTCACTTAAATCCTCCATGGCACATCTTATCAACATTTACAAATGTAATCTTTTTGCATAGAATAATATTCCACAAAGTTTTATGCAGGTGAGAGTGGGTGATGATCCACAATAAAATAACTCCTATTAGGATGCACTAAAAGGCTAATTAGAAGGAAGAAACCAATACTCCAAAAGCAACATAAAAAAGACTATGAAAAGACTAGTGCACATTACAAAAGAAATGTTCCTTTCATGGGGAAAACAGAAAGGATGTGGAATTACTGAAGCATCATTTCAAATCATTAGCAAGGAAATTAAAGCTTGGATGCAAATGGGTCTTAAAAATGGAAATTACTCTAATCATACCCTCAAATTAGTTGTAATGTAGCTTAAGGACAACAAAGTCAGTGTTTTAAAGAGGCTGTCAAAAAACTCTCTTCATTTTTATTAAAAATTTGTGGGCAGAGCTGAAAATCTGTGTGAACAAGGCAGCCTGCAAACTTGACTCATTTTCAGCAGTTCTGTCAGGAACAATGAGCAATAAGTACTGCAGCTGTTATGAGTTACTTGTCAAAAGATACAAAGCAAGTTAAACACTTTAAAACAAAGTTCTTATAGTTTTAACTGTGTTTGGTTTCTCTCAAAATGCTTTTCATCACCTTTTAGCCACTGATGTTTCTGTGAACACCCTTACTGAACCAAGGGAAGGTGCAGTAATGAATGCAAGGGGGGAAAATTGGAATGTAAATTGAAGCCAGAACAAGTATTTCTTCACCACAAATCAAACATAAATGAACAAGAACAAGTTAAGCACATCAAAAACACTTTTAAAATCTAATTTTGACCTACATTCTTAACCATGCAGAAAATGGGATTGAAGAAGGACACATTTTGTGGGAACACTGAAGAATGGTGTAATAATGTGGTCTCCTGATGCCAACAGGAAACATCTACTTTCCATAAGTAGATGTTTTAGCTTAAAGATCCTGCCAAACTTTGTCACGTTACCATTGACACAAATATTAAATATGAAGGAACGTTAACAGGGTTGTGGTTCTACATGATAATAAAAAAGAAACTTACAAAAAATAAAATAACATACTAGCGAAGGTTGCATGAAGAAAGCAGTTTGGACTGCTGCTCAGTCAGCTCAATGATCCTGGTTTTGTGGTACGTAGATCCCCTCATGTTTTGAGGGAATCGGATTAACATCCTCGTAATCGCTCCTGTCTCTCTCAAAAAAGCCAATCCTTTCAGCATGCTGGTCGTCTTTAGTGCTTACTTTTTAGTAGAGAGTCTTTATTCTGCCTTATTTACACCCAAGCTCTCGTCCTCCCAACCTTATTGGTGACCTTAGATGATTATTAAGATACTTCCATTTTTCTGTCAAATATATATTTCTTAACCAGTCCAGTATGTGACTAAATTGCATTGAAATCTTATTTTTAGGCCAGAAATGTGAATTGAATTGAACAATGTGTGTAGGGTTTGAATAAGGCCTGTGAGATAACAATGTGTTAATCCAAAAAAGAGGATTTGGGGAAGAGAAGCAGCAAAGAATGATCCTGACTCATTTGAGTTATTTTTCTTTTTTTTTTCTTTTATGCTCTCTCCAGGTGTGTGTGCTTGCCTCTTTTTGAGCTTATTTTTGGCTGGTGATTAGACTCCCTTGTTTCCTTTAGCACTCAGCTGTGAATATGCCCCCTGCAGCCCCTCATTGTAAATTCTGACTCATGCAAAATTTCCTCAGATGTCCGTCCACAATCAAGGTGACTTCAAGAACTGTTTGCAAAAGTCTTTCAGACTTGTTTAAGGGAAAATCATTCACTTTTCAGGTGAAAAGAAAAACACAAAGAATGCTCAGGTTTGCTACTGAGTCATTAAAACCATTAAAAATGGTTTCAATCTCTTTTTCTCCCGGCTTAAGTAGAGGTTGGTATTTTAAGCAATGTTTGAAATTAAATTTCACCCGATATGAGCAACAAGTAATTCTTCTGCACTATAAGATGAAAACCCAGAGAAGCAGAGTGAGTAACTGCATTGCCTTGCAAAAACATTCATAAACATAATTTTTTTGTTAGAATTTTACATGATACATGACACGATATAAAGTTAGTTATTTCTTGATTCAGTGACTTTAAAAAAAGTCAATAAAAGGTTTAATAAGGCTGGTTTGTTTTGAGCTCAAGACTCTTTGTAACTGTTGTTCTTAGAAAGACAGTTTATTAAATACAAAGCACAATGTGTATAATTAAAACATAAATATAACATTTGAGTGTCCTCAGTCAGAGGATGTCCAGGTCTCCTGGGATGCAGACCACTAGAGGAGGTGATTCAACCCCCAAACAACACCACATTAAAGTACTGGAGAAATATAGTTAATGACAAATACTATGACATTGAGCTTTAATTTAGGATGAACTGAATCAAATTAAAATTAACTAACTTGAAATTAACTTAATTGATCTGAACTGAACTGATCTGTTGTCATGTAAATAAATGTAAGATGAAACAACATTTAACATTATAAAAGTACTAGACAGAGTCGTTAGCACTTGACATTCAAACAAATAGATATTTGCTGAAAAAAAGAGACATTAAAAATATTCTATTTCTTAGCAGAGGTTACCAATACTGCATGCCTGCACTGTAGTTTTCCAAGAAGCTTGCCCAGTGTATTAAGTCTAGTCATTTCATCACCTGCAGAGACTTTGTTTTTCAGCCCCTGCTCTTCATAGTTGTGTGTCACATCAGGAGAAGTGAAAACATGAGGTCAGCGAGGTCTCTGAAGCGCAATAAATATTGACAAGGCATCGGTCCGTGCAACGTGTGCCCTGACAGTGTGCGTTCAAGTATGTTTAACCACTCACCTACAGAAGATGACATCACCCCAGAGGAAAGAAAATATATGGAAACTGAATTGATTATTTATATTTTCCACGGGGAGCTGCATGAAATATGAAGTGTGCCCTTTGACTGGCATTTGGACATGCTGCTTGTACTGATTAGCTGGGGTAGTCAGGACAGTATGATCTGCTTACAAGATACAATTGACACGCTGTTCATTAGACCTGGTAATCAAAGGTACGCAGGGCCTCATTAAACAGTTGCCAATCATTCATCCCATCCTGGATCTTCAAAACATAGACACAGACCCAGCAGGCTGGCTGGGCAATAAAGAACAGCAACATACAGTTTGCCATTATTAAAGATTTGCATCTAATGATCATGTGCAAACCACAAAATAGCAAAGAGAAGCAGGCTCCCGTCTGATAGAAGGTTTATATGATTATCATAGTTTACAATGAAAAAGGTAAAAAGACCTGATACTAATAATTAGAGGTCAAAGTGAGGATGCTTTCCATTAAGCAATTAATAAATTAACAAGGACGGTAAAATACAGTCTGAGCAGCTGGAACAGGTTGTGTTTCACTTGTTCAGTCAGGCTTCATGTGTCAAGTATATTTTGTAAATATTTTCTCTAACATTATTTATTATTTTTATTTTTTTCTACATGTTAATGTTTTGGTTTCAGCACAAAATCAAAAGACGTGTAGTGTGGTAAAAACAGATGAAAGTGGGTTTCCTCTATGTCACATTTAAGTCACCTTTTCCTTGACGTGAGCATACCTTTCAGTTTCACACATGGGGAATTGTACAGAATTTATTAATTTAATATATTGCCATATATCTAGACACATGGAACCTTACACACCAACCAGACCCACTAGAGAAATCTTCAGGCTTTACGGCTTTGCCAGCCTTGACCTACTTTTCGTCTGCATTTATATCATTAAAGGTTTCTCTGCCATTCACATCCTAGTCGGCACTTTTATCCTAAAGGTATATAACGGCCACGGATTTAAATCAAGACCTTCACAGCACAGTGATCCAGACATAAAGGAAGGTAATATGCTCTCAGACATTGAATAAGTCTCACTTATATCATCTTACATAAGATGGTTGAATACCACAATGCCTGATTGAAGAATCAAGTCTATCATCTGCACAAAATAATGCTTTTTCTTTTCGTGCTTTAAATTTACAACGAATTAAAGTATATTTTGACATTTTAATAGAAGGTAACAGTGGATTAGTGTTTTAACTCAAACTTTATGTCTGACGAACTCTTGAGAAGTGATGTTTTCTTTTTCTTCCTTTGGTTTTTATAATTCTAGTGGGATTTATTCATTAGTGACTTGACAGTAACAAAGGCAGACATGCAGCAAACGACCCAAGGTCAGGAATCAAACAAGGGATCACAGCCTCTGCATATGGTTTACCTGCTCCACCACAGATCCATCTGGGTCCAAGACATCACCTGTAATGTCCAGCAGCTTCATAATGTGTTAATTTACATTTTTATGCATGCACCAGAAAAGTGCCATTATCTGGTTTGAAGCGGCTAGAAAACAAAATTATTCTTCTCATGAATGAAAGTGAATTTGATTGATTCCCTGAGAAGGCTGTTGCTAAAAGCAAGAAACTCCAATGTCGTTACAGGTATTAAATATTAAATCGTTTTCGATGAATTGAGAAAGGAAGCCCATTTCAAAAAATCCCCTCTAAATCAAACTGTGGCCATGGATGCATTGAAAATAGCTGCATGGAGTGATGTGTTCATAGACACCATCTGGTTTGAGAGCCTCAGAGCTTTTCTTCCATAATCTGCAATGACTGCTCTCTTCTTATTCAAACAAGAAGAAAATTGATGAAAGACCTTCAAAGTTCTTTCAGACGGATGCATGCTGAACGTAGAGCACGGTTCATCTTCTATAGCTTCATTATTTCCAGGCCTCTTTTTTTTTTTTTTACTGTTTTGGTTCTGTGTTTTATGTAACGGGAGGATCAGAAAGCTTCATTTAAAAACTGTTGTGATCCACTCTACCACTAATTGTGAAATCCCATGAAAGCACGCACAAAGCAAAAGTAACCCGAGAAACGATTTGGATTTTGTTTGAGCGGGAGAGAAAAGACAACAGGCTAAGCAGCAGAGATGTCAAAGGATAAAATCAGTAATTAAAAATACAACATAGGACTTTCAGATGGTCTCTTCTGAGCGGGGAGTTCAGGGGAAAGGCTCTCATGAGCTGTTGAACATGGATGCTCTGCTTACTGCATGGATTCTCTTAACAGAACAGAATTTGATTTCTGCTGCTCAAAGAAAACAATGATGGGACACTTTTCAATTACTGGACGTCTTTGACAAAGCTTATAATTTTATTAATATTTTTATACTAATGATATAGCCAAACAATTTAAAAAATTCTTGTTGATTTGTATTGTAGTGCATGAAATATTATATTGTACAGCACCATATTGTACCAAGTCATATTGTACCATATTGTATCAGGAAGTAATACCGTGTACAGTCATGCAGTAATAAAGTCAATTGAATTTAAACAGCCAGATTCAATAAACAAATATACTTTCTGCTGAGTTTGTCAGATTAAAAGTAACTTTTAAAAATAACAGCCATTGTATTTGTATGGAACGTATATTTTTAATAAGGCCACATTGAAAATGCATTTTTATAGGTCTGACGTGAAACTCCAGTGTAAAATGTTGTTTTCATTAGCTGTAAATGTCATGAAAAACTTTAAAACATCAGTCTCTGTGTAATTATCCCATACATGTTTCACTTAGTGAATTGAGTTTTCAATGTTACAATTGATTAAATATTAATACATCTTGGAAAAATCTGTGAAAATGCAATTTTTTTTATGAATACTCAATAATATATGATTCAATTAAATAAATACACATACGATTTTTCATAAAACATATGTAAACTAAAATGCATCCCAATATGGTACAGTTCAATATTAAACCCTTGTCAAATCTCTAAGTCTTCCCAAAGGTTGAGCCAAGCCATTCTTCACAAAATGATTGTATTTGCAGATTTTTTATATATATATTTATTTTGGCTTTTGGTCAAGAGGTTATTACAGTAGTTCAGATCAGGTCTTACTTCATCGTGATCAACCCAGATATATGAATCCATGTCGCAGATAATCACTGATCGGTGCAAGTCAAAGTTAGTCCAATCAGAACCAACATTATGGATGTTTTTTGTTTATTTTTTACATATATTATTTACATTCTCCGTCTTTTCAAATTGTATCTAAACATAACCCAAAAATAAGAAGAGATACTTTGTTTCTGCACTGAGCTCTTTTGCCAGGAATAGTTTGAAAGAAAACAATACAGCCATTGTGGCAGGAATTGCGTTGCAGTCTTCCTACACCTCTTGGAGCTCCTGACTCTTGAGTCACAAATTCTCATCTGCATTAGAAAGAATAACTTCTCTTGCAACGCTAGTGTGGAAAGAATCTTTTACTTGACATATTATGACAACTAGTTCGACTACTTTGCAAGGTGAGAGTTACGCAACATACGTGTGCTGCAGTGGAGGTTGAGAATATTCACCATAGACACAAATAATACAATTTCAACATGTTTTAATGAAACTGAAAATGAAGGCAATAGCAGAGTTGTACATGATCACTTGTGTTATGTTTGAGATAAGGGGAGATGATCTATAGCAGGTTTCAGGAGCTGGATGTTGTAAATAACAGTCTTAGCCATGACAGAGACAAAAGGCATGCACAAAATGTTGAACCCACACGTGAACGTGATTTTATGTCCCTTGTTGTTTGAACAACTTTGCAGCATTTCAACAAGGTTTTATTTTGTTTTCCCTTTTATCCTCAAGGGGTTTATCAGATTTTTAGAAGAGAGAGCAATGCTTAACTTGGGACAAAATCTTGATTGTGTTTTTGCTGCAAATCACTGAAGTGAAAAATGAAGCAGCTACTCTCTATTTTCCAGAGTGCATCATCAGTGAGGAAGCTTAATGTGTTGCAGAAATGTCAACCGACATTTCTTTCATTGGAAAACTAAGTGTGGACATTTTTTCAATTAACTAAGCCCCAGCAGCACTCTAGCTACAAATTTTTCCATATTTTTATTATGACATTGAAAAGTTAATAGGTGTTACATATACATGAGATTTAAATATGTATTATTATGAGGCAGGCATTCAATAATTAGCACCAGATTCACTAACGTTTTGTGGGCCTTGCTTTGTCTCTTCAAACGCTGCTGCTCATTTGTATTCCTTTCTGTTTTTCCCTGTGAGTGTCGACTGAGAGTGACAGAGAGGTAGAGGTTGGAATCGAGCATGGTGCTGTCGATGAGCCCTCTGCCTTCTAGACTCATTTGTGAAAAGGTCTGTAAAGGTGACAAATGACACCGTGAGAGGAGAGCCAGAAAATGGTTGGAGGCGAGAGCGAGGATTTTTATAGGGCCAGTATCGCACCGTTCTTAAGGAATTCTCTCCACGCTGTTGCCATTATGCCGGAATGCCATCCTCCTGCCTCCAAACAGACCTGTGAGCCACTGAGCTCAGGGATATTCATTTGCAGCCCTAATGTTCTGTGGCAAAAGGAATTGGAGTCATCTCAAAACAAACAAATTGGATCTTACAGCTCTGCTGCATAGCGAGACATGCCTGTAGCGGTGAGAGCGACAAGCACCTCTGAAAAGCAGGGAAGGGTACGGCTGAACTTTGCAATATGACAGCCTTCTGCTGATCAGACTGTGAGTGCAAAAAGAGAGGAGTGAAGCTAAAGAAGAAAAGTTATCAATGATTGATGGGCTTCTGATGAGGCCAAGAGTGCAACCGACCAGTGGACCTGAATCTGTTTGTCAGGAATGATTGCTGTTCCACCGAGTTTGAACAAAAAAAAAAATACAGATAGGAATAGAAAAAAAATACTCCTGGGAGGCCTGTCTTAAAAACAGTAGGTGGTTTGAGGAAATGTTGAAATGGCGGTATGATCAATGTTTCAGAACGTTCAAGCTATTACACGGCCTGTCAGAGCCACCTCCCATTGTGCTTGCCCTCATTTTTTCCATCCCTATTGTCCATCCCTTGGTCCATCTCTGCGATGATCTAGACTATTTTGATCCACACCCTCCTGGGGTATTTCATGACTTTTTCCCCACTTTTTTCTTTCGTTCTTCTTTACTCTAAAGTGGGCAGGTCTAAATGTCAAATGCATAAAAGAGGCTAGTATACGTCAAAGAAAAGAAATTACTATACAAAGAATCTTAGAGATTTTACGCTTACAAGTCAAAAGAAGAAAGAGTAAGAGGTCCAGATGTAGATTACTGTGCATATTTACTGCGGTGCATTTACTTTTATTAAGTTCTCTCTTTTTTTTATGTAAAAGAGACAAGCATGACATGATTGATATGTTGTTGATGTTAACAGCAACAGGAACATTCCCACAACAGGATGATTCATATATCTGTGAC
Source organism: Poeciliopsis prolifica (assembly GCF_027474105.1). NCBI lineage: Eukaryota > Metazoa > Chordata > Actinopteri > Cyprinodontiformes > Poeciliidae > Poeciliopsis > Poeciliopsis prolifica. Next base: position 1,971,607 of record NW_026562395.1, read on the forward strand.
CCAGCTGCACATTTATAGAAAGGTCTATTTTTTAGATTGGAATCCAGATTTAGTGCGTACTAATTTGCTACCTGGCATAATGTAACATATGGGTGCAATTGCTCTTTGTGTTAATGTGTTAATTAGTGAAGGTGTTAAATCTTACACTGATATTTTTTTCCTGCACAAGTCTGTGATATAGCTTCATTTTTCCTAGCAGCCCACATGATATTTCATAATACAAATACAAAGACACACAATGCTGTGTGATTAAGACAGAGTTACTACTGTGCCTGCAGCTTTAATGAAGTCCATGGATCCATGATCTATACCTGCTTAATCCTTACAGGGTTCTAAGGGGGTCAAAAGGTGAGAGGTCGAATAAACCCATGGACACAGAGCAACAAAGACACCCAAAGGACAAGTTTGGTGTCTTTTGAGAGACTAATCGACCTACAGTAACAGGCATATTTTTTATATAAACCACAAGAAACCCTTGGGTAGCCAGTTTCTCCAAAATCTCTTGGTGTCAGACTTGACTTAACTTCAAGAGTAACCAAAGACATTCCCAGGATATAGAATCTATCGAGCAAGTTCTGTGTCAGCACTGGCTGGAGTATCCTCACAATGGGACACCTGGAAAACCTTTGAAGAGACGAGACTTTGAAGCAATTTGATCAGATCTCAGAATCACCTCAGCTGATCACTTTCAACTCAAAGCAACAATGATGTGATGATACTTTGAGCCAACCCCCAAGATGTCTGACCTTTGCCTTAACATGGAGTTCAAACTGAGCATCACACTTTATTGCTGACCATGTACACCCTGTTTTGACCACCAGCAGGAAAAAACATCTTAAACTGGTAACTTCTATATGACAGAGTTCAAGTAATCAAACAAATAATTTGATCTGCAGCAGATAAATCTGCATCAACTGTGTGAACCTGTCAATAAACACCAAAAATTGGAAGAGATGTTTTTGACACCTTGTTCATCCTATGCCAAAAAGAATTGGGGCTTTACTTATGGCAAAAAAAGGGGTCCAACCCAGTACTAGTCATATGTTCCCAAGAAACAGAAATGACACATATTTAATAAAAAAATATTTTAAGGGTCTTTCACCAAGTAGATTTATTGTCTTATCTCTATAATAATAATAATAATAATAATAATAATAATAATAATAATAATAATAATAATAATAACGTGACTGAAGTCATTGGCTTCACACATTTAAACCAGTGAAATCACAGGTCACAGAGAAAACACAGAGCTGCCTCTTCATCCATCCTCTCTCTATAATTGCCGCCGCTGTGTGTAAAAGGTGGCCGCTGTCTGCCCTGAAGCCCTTCCACGGAGAGATGACAGTCCAGTCCAATCACGACTCTGATCACCTGTCACATTAATGAACTTAGATTTGCTTGGACTTTTCGTCCTTATTTCATCCGACTCTGCTTGCTTTCCCGCAGCGGTGGATTGCATTGACTTCGAGCGGTCAGGTTTTTGGCAGGTCTTCAGATTGCAGATAGCCTGGTGATGACCAATAGGTAATAGTAAATTCGGTTATAGTAATTTCTGGCCGGCTGGGGTGGACGTGTTGTGTTTCCTTACGCGCCTTGCGCGCACTTCCACTCCTCATCTCTCTATCCGCGTCTCTAAACCTCCACGCACCATCAGTCGTGTCTCTCTCGCTCTCTCTCTCCCTCTTTTTGTTCCGAGGGTTGTTCTAAGTTTCAGAAGAGACAGATATCTAGCGAGAGGTCGGGTTTACTGTGGAGAGCGCCTCATCTTTGCTGAAGGAGCTCTTTCTTCCCCCCCTCCCCTGAAGTCGGAAGAGCGGTTTCGCCCGGAATGATGGGCTATTTCTTTAAATGATAAAGTCTGAGAAATGTCTCTTTCTGTGGAGGACAACGCCAGCTCCGCTGCCATAATGCACGGGCAAAAACAAGCGAATGCTTCCGTCCTCATGACAACATCTGGAGCCGCCAGGACCCAAAGGTAGGGATTTATATTCCCCCATCACAGTTTTCAATCTCTTTCGCAATAAACGCGGGTAGAGGCGCGCTTTTACGCACAGTTTTGCCTTCTCACGTTCATCCCCAAGTAATTAATTTCATTAAGGGGCCATATCTGTCGCATTGCACTGGGTCCCTTGCGATGGAGGAGGATGTTGATAAAGAACTCACACAGTCCTTACTTGCGACTCCTGAAGCTAAAATCCTACTCTGTTGTTTTTTCAGCGACTCAACTTCTGTCCTGTATTATCAGGACATGTCTTCATAAGATCGGGTAGAGGTTGGAGTAAAAACACTTGCTTGGACAAACAGCGTTAAATGATTTATTTATTTTTCCTTAATGAAGAAATCAAACGGTGGAAAAGAAACAAAGAACGCTGTGGGGTTTTGTGTGTGTGTGAACCAGTATGTTGTCTCCTTAAAGCATTTGCATTTCATATGTTTTATACTCTAATTTTAAAAAAGTACAACTATTTTGTGGATCCATAAAGTGATATTATTCAATCAATTATGTTTTAAGCAATTTCAATGAATAGTTTTTTCAGCTAATAGACAAACAAGATTACATTTCTGAGATTATTAGAATGTTCCACGTCTTTGATACTGTCCTCAAAAAGGGTAAGCCACCTAAAATCATTGCTTGAAGAGCTGGCTGTTCCCAGACTGCTGCGTCAAAGCATATTTGTAGAAAGCTTAGTGGAAGGAAAAAGTATGAAATGTGTCCAGAGACACTGTTTCAATAGCAACAGGTTTGAATTAGCCCATTACAAGCTGGCGTGAAGCCGATGGATAAATTGAGGAGGGAGCTGAAGATTAGGGTTATTACAGAGAAAGGCGTAAATTATTTTTGGAAATGCCATTTTTTACATAAAAAAAAATAAAATAATACGCGCAGAAAAAATATGTTTTTCAAGTTCGATTCCTAATTTTGCTGTTTTATATTTTGAGAGATGCCTGTTTCGTTTTCTATAAGAAACAAACTTTTTTGTCTGAATGAAAACAATTCTAAATCTACGTCAAAGAGATGGTGTGAATAATTTTGGTTTTATGTGAGCACAGTAAATGAAAGTTGAGTGAAAGGGAATCAATGCACAAGTAAGAAGAAGACTTGAGAGGATTCTATTTAGTGGGAGAAACTGACACTGTTGGCATGCACTCAGCCCTGCACGGGACTAGTTCTCACTATTAATATTTAATGACTGACATTGGTGAGATTTATCACTTTTGTCTCCAAATGTCCCCTGAGCACCTGCAGGGATTTCTGTCCCCTGAATCTGAGTTTTATGAGTAAACCAGACAATAAGCGCTCAATCTATACCCATTCGTCCATCCAACACTCAGAGTAACACGGTCTAAACGCTGGTCTCATGTAATCTGCTCCTAAAGTCTGTGATCAATAGACAATGAAGACAACTCAGACATATTCTGCCTCACCGACAGCAAACAACAGAGAACAAACTATGCAGAAGTGCGACACCTTTCTCTCTGAATTATTCAAGCACCCATGACAAAGACGGCAGATTTACACATCAAGGAACACCTTGTGTCCTCTCACAGGAGTGTGAACATCAAAAAGCACGGTGGTAAGAGTGCAACTGGGCACAAGGACTCCAGAGAGGGCTCAGGCTGTTCCGTGAAATGTATGAATAGTTTCATGCTCATGAGCTCAGCAGATAGTCATGACCTCATCTGTGGCTGTTCGTGCAGAAATAGACATTCGATTAATTTGAAGTGGATTATTTTATTCTCAGTCTTTGGTGGTAATAGATCATAAAAGGATCAGTCAGCACGAGTTAAGCCCGTTACTCATATAACAATTTTTGTTTGTCCCCAGATCAATCTGTGGGTTTTCCTCTACTGAGGTGGCATGCAGGGATCACTGATAATGTGCTAATCCTGACGTTTCAGCATTTCAACCTTGTGCATCATTCCAATTTGGGGCCATATTTAAATGTTTGTCGTCACCCTTCTTGTGCACATTCAATGCCATATACTGCTTCTAAAATGAAATTACATTAGCCGTTGTTGTGGTTCCCAGCAAGCGGCTCTCCACATGTGGCAGCAAAACTGTGGATGCGATGTACTAGTAAGCACATTAGACAGATAAGGCGCATTGGTATTCTGCCGCCTCTCGCTGATGCTTGCCTCAAGGCCTTGTTGATAATACCCGCTTTCCGTTTCTCCAGGGTCAGAGGTTAGAGCTTGATTGGCAGCAGGCTGCGAAAGGGAAGCAGGCTATGCTGACTGGAGTCTAATTGTGCTGCGGCGCTCAGATGTTGGCGCTGCCACGGTCTTAATCTTACCCTATTCACACCTTGTTGCTTACAGGCTGTTCGCTAATCTTTGGACCCCATTGCTGGACCCCTATGGGCTCCTCTCTCTCATGCAGTGCAGCACCCAGATCCTGCGCTAAGGCCATCTTAGTCATGCCGAATTGTTTTGCTTGTAACAACGGCTTCTCTGCCTCATTCACTTTCAGCCGCACCTCCCAGCTCTTTATTCCTCGTCACCTCTGCTGTCTGCCAATATGCCCAAATGCACTCAACCAGAGAATCACATATAATTGTGATCTCCCTCTCAAGCCCCCCACTCTCTCCCTGCATCTATTTGTTACTCCTTCTTCGCCCAAAAAAATAAATGCACCCAGCCTCACATATAGATGTATAGTCACTTATAGCCACATGTTATAAATATTTCCAAAAGAAACATGCTTGCATATATAAATTTGAAATATTTACCTCTATGACTTTCATGCTGTCTGATTCTAAGGTGTCCTACATTTTTCAGCCTGCACTAAAATAGCGTATTCACTCTTTAATTCCCACTTGGAGGAAAAGAAAAAGCGTCCACCTTGAACCACCAACACAGCCTCAACAAATTAAGTAGCATGGCAAAACCATAACCATTCCTGTGTGTGTCCCAAAGTAATGACATGAAAGTAGTCCTCTGTCAGCTTAAAGCATTTATTTGGAGTATTAGTCCTACAGATATTATAGCAGCAAAGTATTAAGCAGAACACTGTTTCCTGTTACTTACATGACAACCGCATCGTCTTGCTCTCAAAACCAAGTCAGAGTGGCTTGGCTTATTTGCTTTTAAAGTTTAAGCAGACCCACTAAATCAGGATTGTTTGTTGTCTCCACTAAGCATAAACTGTTCTGATATTTTGGTGGTCAGAGAACCCAATTAATTACTAGGATTTTACGGGATCACATGTAAATATTAAATGAAAAGCATCTATTACACAGTTCATTTGGACAATAACACAAATTCTTCACAGTGCTGCTGAAAGGGCACAACATATTAATTATTGGAGTTGTGATTTTGTGCATTTATGTAATGTTTTAAGTTATAAACATAGTCTCATGGAAAAATCTAGCATACATATTAAATTCACTAGTAGTTTTAAAAGAACAGTGTTTATTGAGCACTGTTGGTGTCTGGCTGGTTAGCCAACCTGGAGTTGGCTGCTTGAAGCTCGTCAAGTGTTGTCTTAATACAGTAAATTTGAGAAAAATAATAAATATGATGATAAAATTGATTTTTTGAAACCGGATATTATAGCATGCAAGGGAAACTTCTTTTGCCAAGCTGCCTGACTGTGGCAACTTGAAGCCTTGTTAACCAAAATTGAAGCTTTAAATACATTCTATCATCATTGGAAACATGCTGATGATTTCTTCTGCAAGAGGATGAATTAACTGGGAATAGTCAAGGCAAACACCTTTGGGAATTAATTTTACTGTTTATGTCAGAGTGAAGCAAAAATGCAATGTTTTTTTTTTAAACACTGTTCCTAAGAGTATTATATTTACACCAAACCTTCCCGACCTGGCCGACCACTCACCACTCACCAAGTGCTTCTGAAACATTATTTCCTCCAAAACAAAATGTACTGAAAATCAGGCACTTGTCTAACACAGCACAAGGGGCATGTCTGCCAAGATAAGCCCTGCATCCACCCCCACACCTAAAATATAGGGTTGATTAACTGAAAACCTTTAAAATCCTGTGTTCTGATGTTAAATTCATGTCAACAGTTTGTTTTTTGTATGAAATGTGAATGGTGTGGTAATTTTAGCAGAAGCTGACTTTATTTACAGAGGTGCAGACATGTTATGCTAATCAGTGCAGTTGCTCTGTACTATAGGGATGTGATTTACAGCTGCTAAAATGCACTTTAACTGAAGTATCTGGCAAACACAATGTAAGAATAATGCAGTATATACCAAACAACTATGGTAAATCTTTCAGTTGCCTACAGTGTCAATGATTTATATGTCAGGATGCATCCACCACAACCTGGTCTATGTTTAGGCCAAGAAGACCTGTATGCTTACAAAAATATAGCATCAAGAGCAGAAAGTAATGTACACACCTGCTCATCCACTGCACAATGTGCTATTAATTTCAGTCTTAAAATTTTAAACTCATGCGCACATATGAGCCCTGGAGCCATGCATGGTCTAATCAAAATCGTATTCTCAGCACATTGAGGCACAGGAAGACCATGAGAGAGGAACACTGAAAACATTGTTAGCTGTCCAGTGCTTCTAGAGTTTTAGGATGTCTGGGAGTCTGGGCATGTTGATTTATTAATGTGTTTTCGGAAAAGAGAAAAAGGGGGGGAAAGAAATCCACCTTTGAGGAAAAATGGGGAAGCAAAGAGAGGAATTTGTAGCGTACAACAAGTCATTAAAGCAAAGAAGGCCAGGAGGCCACAAACCTCAATGTTTTTTAATTGGAACTTAATGTGATAGATCAACACAATGCAGTGTGCAATTGCTGTAAAATGAAAAGGATACAATGTTGTTTTTTTCCACAAATGCTTATTTAAAACATGGAGTGTGAATTTGTACTGAAACCCCATGAGTCAATACCTGTAGAACGGAATCTGCCTGGCTGTCTGCCCCGGGTGTATTCTGTCTTCTGCCCAATGACCGGTGGAGACAGGAACCAGCCACCCTGTGACCCTGCATGGATAAGTGGATGTAGACAATGGATGGATGGATGCTACTGCTCGAGAAAAATACTAGACAGAGTAAACTAAATAGTTCTGGTGAGATGTGAAGCATCCAGGTTTTTTTTATGTGTGATGTGTTTAAGTATATTTTTTTTATCTGATAAATGACTGAGTTGCCTTTCTTCAGAGTAACAGAGAAAGTTGTGATGCTCATGAATTGCAAAATATATATACATATTGAACTTGAATCCAGCACACATTATTAATTGATCAGAAAACTTCATCAAAGAACGGTTCATACGAACAGAGTTTCAATATCAGTTCGAAGTGGTGCGGAGATAGGACACATTTACATATTAATTTTTGCAATTCATGTATGGAAAACATATTGAAATGCAGTGGCAGACATGAAAGATTTGGTGCTGAATTAAAGAGACTATGGAAAATAGAAAAAATATGCGAGTTTGAACCTGCTGCTCTTTTAATTGCTATAAATAACCTACAAATCAATGATCATGTTTAAGGTAATAACTACACAAGGTGTTAATTACTGAGCTCTTTATTGTATTTATCCCATCAACTCAAGGCCATTTCCTGTTTTTCCTAATCTTGTTCTTTTCTGCATTACCTTAAAACATTTGGTAATTCAGCCATATATGACTGTGATCAGGAATCAAGGAGAATAATCCATGTCTGGAAATCTCATGCAACCTAGAAATTATTCAGAGGAAGGTCTAGGGGTGAGAAGAAAACCTGGGACGGTGGGAGAACAAGTAGGCTGACAAAAAATATACATTTGAGCCTGGATGCTTCTGGATGCCTTTCCAGAGCAGGTGCATAGTGCTGTAGATGGAAGATGGCTAGTGAGTACCTCTGAATTAATCCGGCACATTTTTTTCTTTCCTGTGCTCTGAAAAACATGCTGACTGGCACAAGGCTTACACTTACACATGACACTAAAAGTTTATTTTCAGGGTTGTTCATATATACTTAAGGGAACCGCTGCAATATTTTTTCCATACAGCTATCTCAATTATATTTTGACAACCTTGTCAAAAGAAAGAAATACATTTAAAAAGCTGTATTAAATTTTAAATGAGTGCCAGATATTTAATGACAAGTTTAATAAACAATGAAAATGAGTACCTTTGCCAATCTCTAACTTATTAAAGACCAATTATAAACTTCTAAAGATGTCATACTTGCTGAAGCATAACTATCAGACACTGATTGGTAGAAATGGGAATAATAGCTTCCCTGTGAGCAAAAATATGTAGGAGGCATCCACTGACACATCAGATGGTGATACTGGTTACACTTTTGACAATGATGATCTGATGTGCTCACAAAACCTACATACACATACCTCAATTATTTGAGGTTCTTCCCTTTTCTTTGATACGTTTATATAAAATTGTGTTCAACCAACTTCCTTAAGAAGACACAGAGTGTGTTATTAGAGCACACCTTTGTGCAATTTAACCTCAGTATAAAAACAATTGTTCTTAGAACAAACGTCATGAAGGCTAAGGAATACACCAGACAAGTCTGGTAAATAGTTGTGGAGAAGTTTAAAGTTCTTCAAAGCATAAATTCCCCTTAGGTAAAACACAATTGTGGCAACATCATGATACCTTTCTTTGCATCATAGTTCATAGAAAGATAAAGGAAAACTGTGAGAGGAGGTAAAGACCTGGAGATCGACCTTCACGCAGAATGGCAACCATAAACATACAGCCAGAGTCACAATAACATTTGTTGTTGTTTTTGTTTATAGATCAAAGCATGGTCATGTGTTAGGCCAACCCAGGCAAAGCCAGACCTGAATCCAATTTTGACTTGTAGCAAGATCTGAAAATCGATGTTCTCAGACGTGTCATCCTTTCTGTTTGTGCCTGAGCCATTTCGGCAAAAGTGTTAGTCTCTTAATGTGCAAAGCCTGCAGAGAAACACCCCAAAAGACTTGATGTGCATAGGCACTTGATGGCAGTGGGTTATATTTATACTTGTTAAAGCAAAAGGAGGTAAATACAAACATATAGACCACACCTTTAGGTTTTTATTTGTTAAAAAAAAAAAATTCACTTTCAACTACGCCTATCACATAAAATCCAAATGAAACACACCAGCATTTGTGGCTGTAATAGAATAAAATATGGAAATGCTCACTGGATATAAAGACCTTCACAATTCGCCATATTACTGCTGTTTCTGCTCTTTTACATGTAAATGTTTTCTAACATGAATTGAGCGAGGATGCAAATTAGGCCTGATGGATTCATCTGCACCATTCGGTTCTCGACAAGCAGAAGGCTGTAAAAGTTGCTGCTACTGAGAGAGCCCCGGCTCTTAACTTTGATCTGATGTGAGCATGTGTTGGAGTAAATGTTACCTGCCAGTAGATGTCAAATAAAATTCTGCTGAAGGTAATAGCTCTCATCTCTGTCTGTGTTTGTTGCCTCTACAGATCTCAGAGTGCCTAATGCCATTAATGTCTATTTGGCATTAACACCCACAACTAAGGAGTCTGTCCCTCCCACAACTCTTCCGTCTCAATCCTGGTGCTGAGAAGGTTAGTTCTCTCGCATTTTGATCCCAGTTCCAATGGAGAACCTCAGCGAACTGCAGAACCCGTTGCTGGACAAAAACAGTAAGCACATGGTCAATGGTTACGGAGGAGAATTCCCCAATAACCAGTACCAAGAAAACATTATTAATTACTTTGCTGGAGGAGGAGGAGGAGGTCCAGGTGGAGGTGAGGGCGGTGAAGGAGGAGGAAAGGTAAATAACGGGAATGTAGTCAGTGGAGGAAGTCACAGCACCAATGGGAAGGTGAAGTCGCAGCAGTTTCTGGATGCCGCCTCTCTGCATCTGGCGGTGGAGGCTTTCTACAGGCCTAACTTCATCTTGTACAAGGAGGACAGTGGAAGCATCAAAGCTAAGGAATACAAAAGTGAGTGCTGTGAGACCACCTTTACTGAGAAGAAGGCAAAGGAGGTCTCCAACACAGCGGGAGGGGACACGCCCGGCACAGAGGACCCTCAATCCAAGCTGCTTGAAGATGGAGAACATGTAAAGATTCAAACCGTTTCGTACGAGGTGGAGGAGGAGGAATATGTGGAGTATGAGGTAAGAGCAGATCGAAGATGGCATGATTTCATCAAAAATATTCAAACACACTCCTAGAATTGCTGTAATGGGTCAGCTTATCTGCATCTAAAAGAAGCTATGCACAGAAAGCAATGAATTAATTTTGTTCCTTGCTCCTGTAACATCATATCCGACGTTTCCATATATGCTGCTGATTTAAGAAACGCATTTTACCGGGGTCTAAAAGTGAAGAACTGAAATGTTTGCATTTTACATCACTGAAATATGATGCTACATAAAATGCAGACAAGGGCAGAATAAGAGGGGCAGACAAGGTGAAAGTCATTGTTTTGTTGGTTCAGATCAGATTTATCTTATGTTTGATACACACACATCAGCTTGTGTTGCATCCATATTTATTTCTGAATAATTCAACATGCTGTGCATGTTGCTACATACATGCTACTGGAATCCGCCTGCATAATTATGACAAACATCAGACATATTTACCATAAAATAATCACTGGGGAAAGAAAGCGCTCTTCAACTGGCTTCAATGTATTGACACAAAAGAGGAAATACTTTCTTGATTGTGGAATTTCCTCCATTTCTCCATTTTCTTTGAAACTTGTGGATTTAGATGCAAACGTCATCCCGTAAGACATGTTTGATCTGTGGAATCTCATTGACATATAACCAACATCGTTTTAATGCTGTTATTCTTTTCACACACATTCTTTTTGAGGCACATCATCAGATCACTTTGAAATGTAAAGTGTGAAGTAAACATGGGGCATCATTACATAGAGGCCCAGTAGGAAACAAATGACACTTCCACAGTGTTTCTAACTCTCCTGCTCACAGTCTGACAATAGCAAAGATCTGAGACTAGAAAGCCTGTCTGCTCAGAAGCACTGTGGCTGAGATTTAGCACTCAGGGGGAAAAATACTTCCACTATCAATCTATATTCTCAACTTCATATTTGCAAACAGTTTGCTCCCAGGAATTTATTTGCCATTTCATTATTTCCCTTGATTATTATTATTTTTATTATCATTTAGCTTTTTGCTGATTTTTCTGAAGGCATTGTGCAAGAAACATTGTTCTGCCTGGCGAATGGCCATGTTATCAGTTTGATTAAATCAGCATTGTAGACATTTTGCCTTCCCCTAATGGCAGTTGGAATAAATTTAATGTTTGTCCTTGCAGAGAAAGGCTTTCTTGTTAGGATATTAATATAGATGAATGAACACCTTTCTCTTTTTGCCAGGTGTCTCAGATCTCTATGATTTAAATGTTTTTGTTTTAGTCATCACGTAAATAATGTGAGTGTGTCTGAGGTACTTAATGGGCCTAACATTGAAATTATTAGTCTATTATTACACATAATTGTCGCACATAAACCCCAAACCTGATATCTACATACACTAAATTAAAAAATAAATATATTTTAAATATAGAAAGATTGTGCACACGGCTTTAAGGGTGCACGACTCTGATGTTTAGCCATGCAGAGAGCCATGTGCATTATGGCTAAACTGAAACTGAGTCATCAACAGGTCAATGATTTCATACACAACAGCTATGACTGGAAAAACAACAGGCATTCACACAAAGTCAAACTTCAGACTTCAACATTATTGAAATTCTGTGAAGAGACCTGTGCAGAATCAAATGCCTGCAAACTCAATTAATCATGAGGTCTGCTGGGTCATTGACACACAGCTTTTTCACGTTGTCCACATGCACAGAACCGTAGAACTGAAAGACGGTGCTGTTAAGAGTTGCACCATAAACTAACATTGGAAACACACCACTTAATAACTAGAAATCTGGTTTGAAGGGCTGCAGGGTGGTCTTGCTTTGTTTTATCTGTAACTAACAGCTGTTGTTTTCAGTTTATCACAAAAAAATAAATGGCTAAAAGAGTTAACTTTTAGCCATTTAAAAAAGGCTGTGGAATTAAGTCTTCTTCAATTTTACCAACAAAAGACAGAGACTAAAGTAAATGAAATCAAAGTGCCTAAGTAAATTACGTAAAGGCCAAAGGGAGAATCAGTAAAGGGGAAAAGGAACATTGTTTTAATAATATATCATGATAAACTTCTGTTGATATGTTGGAATTCCCGAGTTTACTTCCAAACTTCACAATACTATTTACTATAGATAGTAAAAGAAGTCTGAACTACTGTAGACTAATGTAGAAAAATTTATAAATGATGAATAAATTAAAAATATATACTATGTATGCATGTATATGTACTGAAATTAGCATGTTAATGTTTAAACCTTAAGATGTCAAACTTCAGTAAAAAATTGTGAATATTTTATTTTATTTATTGGCTTTTTGAAGAATATAATGCTGTTTTATTCATAGGCAAATTTTCTGTCTCCAGATTTTTTCATTTAATGTGAATATTTGTCAACTAATCTTTACAGATTTGTTTGTTTTATAGCCCTATGATTCGGGTGAATACTTGATAATAACAGGAGTGCTTGGAGACATTCCTGTAATTCTTCAGAGCAAAACATTTAACATTGAAGAGCATTACCAGTAATTTTTTTTTCTTCAGAATTCAGCTAACCTTAGGCTTCAATGTCTCCATGCCAGACTACCAAGGTAATATTACCTGCTGCTTTTCATCAGCCTGCGCTTTAACACATGTACAATAAGCACAGGAGGTCAGCCAAATGAACCACCATCTGTCTCCATCACGCTGTAGCCTCAGTGTGCATCCGCAGGTGAGACATTTGGCCAACTGTGCTGGAAAAAAAAAATGCTTCTTTATTTAGCGCCTGCTTCTCTGAAACAAGGACGTGGTATTTACTTGATTAGATTCCTTATAAGATTGTTATTTCTGTGGGTCAATGTACTGCCAGAATATGCTGCAGTGCATTATGAAATGTCGTCAGTGTTGCAGTGGCATTGTTGCACAGTGGTGAATAACTTTTTTAGTACATTAGTCATGTTACAGCATGCTGAGAAATACACAGGAAGTAGCACCTTGAAAAGCATGCTGAAATACATAAAGCAGTAACTAACCTTTTAATAGCACAGGGATACTTTTCATATTTAGTATATTTATAAGTTTTTTAAATATACAACTATGGATAAGCAAAAACAACAATATTTGTCTTCTCTTAGAAAAAAATCCCTCTGAAATCAAATAATATATTTGTTTTTGTCTTCAGAGAGTGACTGAAACATTCCACAAGAATATTATTGCTAAGTGCTCATTGAAATAAAGATTTTCCTAAAGAATATAGATGTGGTTAGAACTGTGTAATGTTTCTGCTTAATCGGCTGAAGAAACAAAAGCCAATGGACTAAGTAAAAGGTTCTGGGGGACAAATACCTCTGTTTATATATTTAGGAAACACAGCTTGCACTGTCTCCCCATTCCATATAAAAACAACTGTTATGCACATTGCTTTCCTGAAAAAAATGCTCTTTACATCATGAATCTTATATTAGAATTGGATACCAGGCAGGTTAATGGATGCTGTTTACCTGGCAAGTACGTAGCACAACAATACAGTGTGGGAAGAAGGAGAGCATCCAGGTACGAGTTGTGTTGTATATTCATTTGTGCAAAGTTCTAACACGAATGAGCTGCTTTTTATGCGGATGATGTGCTGAGAAGTACTAAATATTGTACTTTGAGTAAAACACCTTCATGGAAACGGCATTCTCTGGCTCGCAGTGGAATATTATGAATGTGCAAAAAATCAAAATGGTTCAAGAACATGCAAACATCCAGAGTTTGAGTTTTATTTCAGCAGCACTCTTTAAAACTGCAGTGATAAAGAGATATATGTGTGCTCGTCCTCGTTTGTGTGCACATGTCCATTAAGTTGTGCACAATTGTGAAAGCTGCTAGATCTAGATTTGAAGTGATTTGCATATTGCCGGCTCTAAACGTTGACTCGGGAAGCCATGTTCATGGAAAAGCTGTGCACAGATCTGCAAAAGATAAGGTGATTTATTGAACAAGCAGTTGCACAATTATGTGCATTTTTTGTTAAAGGTTTGCGATAAACTATGCTTTCAAGTCTCATCTGGTGAAATGTGCAGCCTTTTGTTCACAGTTGGGGGGAAAAAAAGCATAAGATGACAGAAGATGGTATTGGTGTCCAGACTAAGACATCTGCTGGCTATATAAAGAACACAGACTAGTCATCAACTCATCATCTCTCTCCTTATTTGCCTCAGTTCAAGTAGCAAAGTGGTGTGAAAAAGGTTTCACTTCCTGCAGGTAAATCAACCAGGTTCCCTCCTGAAGCCACTTTCACGTCACTCACTGATAATATATCAGCCGGCCTCTTCACTTCCAAGATCCAAGAAGCATTTCATTGAAAAGCGTTTGATAGTTTTACTTGTAATATTCATATCAGGTAAAAAGGAGAGTGAAAACATTATACTTGCAAATAGATTATTGCTGTAACATGATTAGGCCTTGATCATATTTGTTTGTTTGTTTGTTTTTTGTTTGTCTGCTATTGTCGTGAAGAATGATAGATTCAAGTAATATCAGTTTGGATTTATGCAGTTTTCAAATTACATCACAAACACGTTTAAACAAGTTTATACTGTTTTTTTTTGGGGGGTTTTTTTGTTTTTTTTTACTGAGTCAGTTTTGTTGTTTCAGAACAACTTGGTTGAATTTCAATTTGTGAAATTCTTTTGGCTTCTGAAAATGCTGAGACAGTGTAAGAAAGGCAAGACAAATCTCCAGATGACAGTTTTATTGAGCGCTATAGCTTAAGGGAGGGTACATGAAGGTCTAGTCTGTTAGAAATTTGAGTGAGAAAAGCGAATGAAAGATGACTTGGGCAGTTTGTGTGCTTTGTGCTGAAGATTGCTTTGGTGAAAGAAATAGTCTCAGAGATGTGCATCTTTCCAGAAAAGTGGACTTTTCTGGAAAACTGAAGACTAAAGCTCTTCAGATTTGTATCTTATATTAGGTACTGTTGACTGTTGTAGCAATACTGCATATGTACTAATATCAGTAAAAACCAAGCAAACAAAACACAATTTCATACTGAGGAAAAGTTTTAGCCTGAATGGAAGAGGCTAAGGTTCTCCTACAGTATGAAACTTGTCTCTAAAAATCTTTTAGTAAAAATCCAGATTAATATTCCCAGAGGCCGAGGTTAATACCTAATCTGTTGGGTCTCCAAGACCAAATCAGATTTCTGCACAATAAACCACTCAGTTCTCAAATAAATTATGACTGTTTACCCAAACACCAACTTATCAACCATAATTAGTTCTCATGTCTTTTTACTTTTACTTGTTGGTTATGTGCACAGAAAATTAAGGTAGCAGATGATTCATGTATAACAACAGGTTCTGAGAATATTTCATATCAGGTTCAGACTAACCACCTGATATAATAGTGAACTGGTATAAAAACCAAAAGTAATTTCATTCTTACCTTGCTTTTCTATGAGAGTTCAGTTCTCAGTTTGTGTTTCCACAGGAAGATGATTGACTGCACACAACCTCCAACATTCATTTCCTGTGCAAATCAAATCCTTTTTCTCTTGAGCTAATTGTCCATTGTAAATGTGAAGATGGCTTAAAAG
This sequence comes from Poeciliopsis prolifica, assembly GCF_027474105.1. Taxonomy (NCBI): domain Eukaryota; kingdom Metazoa; phylum Chordata; class Actinopteri; order Cyprinodontiformes; family Poeciliidae; genus Poeciliopsis; species Poeciliopsis prolifica. The sequence continues at coordinate 1,987,245 of NW_026562395.1, forward strand.
TGGCGTTCAGTTAAACCGCTTCAAAGTTTTTCAGACTGTTCTGTTGTGAGACTGTATAAATTAGTGTTGGCACTTCTTGGAATAGACGCTACATTCAATCTGAATCTGAATTAGTACAAAATGAAAATGCAAAGAGACTTATCTACTCTATCTGCAAATGTGATGTTAACTCCATCTAACCATTTCACTGAAACATATTTTAAAACCATCAATTTGAGCAGAACTGTTCCCCACTCAGAATTTGTCTTTTTAAAATTGTAACCAGCATCCAACCACATTTGTTTGTCACCCATCTGTTGCATCAGTTCAATGCATCGCATTTGCTTTAATCCATACGGTTCACATTCACAGAGTAATTTCAGCACGTGATGCATTGGTGGAAAAATAAAAATCAGCTTCCACTCAGCCTTACTGTTGTGTCACTCTGCGTCACGAGCACTAAAATGTTAAAATCACTGCCTTCTGTGTCGGATTAATAGAGGGTTTGGCTTTTGATACAGATATCAGTGACATCCTGCTACCCTCTGCAGAATGTTAGATAGAGGCCGAGTCGATTGCGAGCATTATCCGTTTAATTTATATGTGAGAGAAAGTGGCTGCCTATGCTTACATTAAATTTAAAATGCTGCCATTCTCCAGTTCGCTGCACGCCAGTTGTTCATTCTTCAAAAGCTTCCCACGATGTGAGCTAGTGCCTTACTTTCCGGCAAAATATTTTAATAGTCTCAGACGTTTCTTATAGAGCTCGACAAAGTCCGGGGAGTCACTTGAACTCTGAAATAGATTTTCAAACCTGAAAACTAAGGAGTTTTATGACCTTTATGACCATTAAACAAATGAAGGTTTTTTGACCTTCATTTGTTTTAGTTAAACAAATGACAGAAATGTTTCAAAATATATCAAAGAACAGATGTTTTGTAAATCCGAAGTTTCATGCATCTTGTAAAAACAAACAACAAAAAAAGAACCACCAAGGAGATTTACTGCTTAATGAATAATAATTTTCTACAAAGTCCAAAATACTGCACACAATCACAGATTTGAGATGTTCCACTGGCTTCTGAATGAAAGTCATTTTGGGCCCGTGAGCATACTTTCTATCTATATGATTGCATAAATATCCTGATTATCTTTTTTTTTTAAATTATTTTAATCAAGCAATTTAAAATAATTTATATTAATCAGCATCTCTATTTCATAATAAAATGCTCCCTTCCTGCCAATGTATATCTCCTGTCTCACAGTTTTTATGAAGATGGAACGATTAAAACTTTTCACTTTAGCAATAGTCATAATGTAGCTTCTTACTGGTTTGTATTAAATACTTGGCCACTTAATGCAGCTGGAAGTCGATTCATAATTAACCACACTCAGACGTACACAGATCTGTGTTAAATGAGAAGTAGGTTTTCTGTAGTATGATTTAGTTTATTGTTGTTTTATTGTTCTATTTATCTATTTCCATAGACAAGCTAGCATTAGAAATGAAATATCAAAATAACATGTGGGGTGATTTCTTCTTTTCTTTTTGCTGTTCCAGCCATTAGGCAGACAATTACTGCAGTTAGTGTGTCTTTGGTTTTGCTGAGTATGATATTATTGACTGTTAGTAGCAACCATGATAAATATTCATTTAAACCTAAGGCAGAAATATAAATCATTTGTATGAATTTGAAGCTGTTGCCTTGAGAAATTCTTCACATGCACTGCTGGACATGTATTCAACTTTATACAGGATGTCTCGAAGAGTTTTTTTCCCAGTAAATCAAAAAAGTGAAGTAGTGAAGTACAATGACAAAAAGGAAAAACTCTGCAGTGAGCTTGGTTTTAACAAAAATATCTGTACTTTAATCTTGGACAAAAGGTGGAAATGGTTCTAACCAGGAAACATTTTGTTCCTTGAAAAATCCAAAATACCTGCATAGCATATCATAAGTCTGACAAGAAATTTAATAATGACACCGTTCTATTACCATAAGCATCAATTAGCCATTAAGAAATAAAATAATCCTTCATAGTGCCACTTTGAAGTACCAAAATTTAATCCTCACCTGAGTATTAAGAAGTAAATGGAGTGAAAATGATGTATTTAAATTTTTGAGGATTTTTTCTTATTACAGTCAGCCCTAGAAGGGATGATCATACAAAGAGAATACAAACAATGGGTTAAAAGGAGCTTAGTTGTTTCTTCTTCTCCAGGAAATAAACAAAAGAATTCAGACTCCTTCACATGTGCAAAACTGACAAGCACTACAAGTATAATGTAAATTTTCTCCTCATGTCCACTAAAAGAGGCACTTAAATCCCACTATGTGTTTGTATTTCACTTTTTAAATTAGTTGCAGTTTTAATTAGCGTAACAGCACAGTTGTCACTTAAAATAAAAGTGACATCTTTACAGGAAACTTGTAATTGATTTTGTGCAGCCACTTTTCCAGACACGCATAATTTGTTGTACCCTGTTGAAGTGAAGTCATATAAGTTTAAAAGTAGGAGCAGTGAGTAATTGCACTCAAGCAAGATTTGTGTTATTTCAAAATAATTGTACTCAAGTTGAAGTACACATAAAAAGACATTACTCAAGTAAATTTAACTATTCACATCCCACCTCTGCTTACCTCCTCTACAAACCCAACATTTGCTTTTGCATTTTAAAACATTCAAATAGTGCTACATGAATGCTAACCATGTACCGGTTCCTGCTGATGCCTCATTACCCGATCCCAAATTGCACACCTGTCAAAGAGAGGCCACAATGTAGTGAAAAGAAGAAGAAGAAAAAAACAATCTTTTTTCATTAGTCTTCGTGGGTAGCAGGTCTCCAGTGACTGTTCTGTATGTTTGGGAAGTCGCAGACAGAGATGCTATCATCGTGAGCCCACGCGCTCCGTGACTGAGAGAAACACCTAAGGATGGTGGACATTTTATCAGGTTTATGCTTGTACATTTGTAGTGCATAATACATATAGATGACACGTTTTTAATATAAAACATGATGTGTGTTTCATATTGCAACACGATTATGTAGCTTGGTCTTAAAGTGTGGATCTCAGGAGTGATTGCTCCTCCGCTGTGTCATCGGGATGCGGTGGGTGTGGATTGATATTGTTTTTCAAGTGTGGATGCGCCAATGATTGTTTTTATTCTGAGTGACCACGAACCATCTATTGCAGAAATAAAGTAATAGAATAAGGAAGAGGCTATTAAGAACAGACACTAATAGCTGCTGTTTCTGTAAACAGCTTATTAATAGATGTAGGCAGAGCAAGTGCCAGACACCATAGGGAGACATTGAATAGCATGCATAACTTGTGTCATTTTGCATGATTCATCCCATGTTTTATGCCTGCAAATATGCTGAAAATGTGACTTTGCGTCCGAATTTTTCTCATTAACTTTGCTTATGCATTCATCCAATTAATTGAATAGCCTTTGACTGTAGAGGTTTCTTTCTGCCTGCAGGCCCCCTGCACACTTTATCTTAGTACTGCCATATAGTATAACAATTAATAAGTGTATAATCTCAAGCATTGGGCTTCTGCATAATAAGAAGGTTGAAAAGATAACGTTGATTTAAATAGCTTCTCTTTGCTTTTCTTTTGTGTCAATGTTAATGTGTGAGATTTTATGGGACGGACCAAAACAAAGTAATGATTAGTAATGAAAGAAAAGTGATGGAGGCCAGGGTTTCCCCCAGAAAACTTGCCAAGCCCGGTGCTCAGGGCGCTTCAGCAGTCATCCAGCCACCCGCCGTGTTTCTGAGTTAAAACGTGTTTAAACCTGACAGGAAATGTTTAAATATTATTGTATAGTTATGCATTTTTGGAAGACTGGAAGATTAACACCTAAACACCAATTATAATTCTTTTTTACAAAAGGTTGTCTTAAAATCTAACCTGAATAAATTAACAATGTTATGCCTGGTGGGGGCAAAAGTAAAGCCTGGTGGCCCGCCAGGCTTATAACACAGAGGGAAACCCTGGCTGTGTTTCAATATAATTTGTTGATTCAAATCAGATGTACAAATGTATTGAACTTTACAAATATATTGTCTAGTGGATAGAACTGTTCAGAGAAAGCTAATTAGTATATTAAGTTTTTCACAAGAAATAAAGAGAACAGAGTTAAGATGGATAACAGTGCTCTTTTCAGATTAGATCAAAATTCAAGTTTTTGACCTGCATGTTGAACACAATGTCTGGCAGAAAACCAATGGTATACCCATATGGTGCCGTGAGGAAGATTTTCTTCCAGCAAGGACAGGAGAGTAGACTTCATCGGCAGATGGAAAGAGCTAAAAATATGACAACTTAGAAAGAAAATCTGCAAATGACTTGTAACTATAATTACAATGAAAGGAGTTCCTATAAAATATTGTTGCAGGGCGACTAAATACTAATGCTTGCTACACTTTGCTTATTCTTGCAATTTTTGCTGATCAACCACATAAAATCCCCAAGACTTTTATGAGGTTGAATCAGCAAAGTGAAACTGAAAATAATTATGATTTCGCTGATTGATTCTTTTAACGGCGAATGAACTTTGTATTCAGCAAGGTTATTGTAGACTTGCTGAATACAAAGGGCCACTATATTTTAATTTGAAAGTAAAGCTCTCATAAGATGAATCTACTGTTGGTATCAGGTAGAGTCATTTTCCTTGTTTATATCTGTCTACATTATGAAAACTTTGGGGTTATTAGTGCACATCTTTCCTGATATTCAAATGAATCAAACCCTTCAGTGGGTTACGCTAAGTGATGAAGCTATCAATTATCTGTTTACAACTTGTTGAAAACATTTCATATTTCTACCACACAGTTTGGAATAAATGACTGAATTCATACTCATTAGGACACTCTGGTAGAGGTGACCGATTGGCAGCAGCTCGCAGATGCTCATTAAAAGTTATACGGGGAATGTGTAAACAGTTCTGCTTTGCTGTAAACCCAGAGGAGGTTCATGACCCGTTACACTACAGTATGTTTGTAGAGACTGATTTGAAATCATGTGTCACATTCATTTGAGTGAAAATGAAAGATAATTGCGTTGTTCCCAGAAGATAATTGGTTCATAAAATTGCTAGTGAGCTGTCTGAAAAGTTTGAATTATAGTCGCCTCGTACAGTGAGCCAAATCTGACTTTTCACTGACTTTACTAACTGCCTCTGCTAGTTGAACTTCTTTTCTTTGGCAAACATTTACTAATGGTATTCTTGAAGGCTGTTTGTTTTATTCTCCAAACAGCCACAGGGCTGTGCATGTAATGTTAGCAAAAAAAAAAAATCTGAACACACATTATCCAAGCTGGTCTGGCTCTGCAGCGATTGCACCATGGCATCTGCTTTAGGCCATTATTGCAAAGTGACATTATGCACAATGTGAGCTGCATTATGCTCATCCGACCTTCTTAGCCTCCGCATTTCCTTTCAAAAAAGGAATTAAAATATATTGATCACCACAACAGGAGTCTGTTTTCACAGCTTTTAACATATTTGCGAGCGCAGCTTGACAGCAGAGTCGGATATTGTCTGCGGGCGAAGGACAATATGAAAGCTTTTGCTGGCTCAATCATGTTTGCTGTCAAATATTGCTTGTTTTTGTGTTGCATTTGTGTTTGAAGTTTGATCCAAAATGTGCCCTTACCATGAGAGAGCAGGGCCAGGATAGGGGTTTCAACCACCCACGGTCTAATCCTCCATCATCAGTCACGCAACATGGCCGTGGTTATGCGCTGCTAAATTAATTGAAACTAGTTTTACAGCTAGAAGCAAATGTGTTCTCAATACAATCCTTCATTTGCAACCTTTCAACATTTAATGCAATGAAAATATCACAACTATTTGCTGCTACTAATACAAAGAGATTCAACTGAAAGAACATCAATTTGTCTGCAATGTGTTTCTGTCGTCATCTATATAATGATAAATGTGTAATTCAAATTCAGAACTTTCATAAGCATTTTCAGTCCCTTTTTGACCATTTCATTATTATTTCCAATTTCTGACCGTTTCTAGTTATGTGTTGGCTGTTCAAAAAAGTTTTTGCTGCTCAAAAAGATCAATATATTCAATTTTGTGACTATATTTGTAGTCACCATATATTGTTCGAAGTCTTAACCTCCTCTGAATGAACTCCCCACTCAAATGTTAAGCATCAATCCATGCAGTTTTTTTTTTTTTTTTTTTATTGCAGTCGTGGTAAACATCTTAAATGGTGACTTTAACTCAACCATTCTCTCTCCTCTCATTTTGTGGAGAGCGATTTTAGTTGGAAAGCCTTTGAATTTTGGGTGATGTCATCCAGGTGCCCATTTTCATCAGCACAACTGCTTAGGAGCAAAGCAGGCAGGTTGGTCTGTCTGACCTAAGTGCATAAAAACTGGATTCGACTCTGAATAAAAGTGGTAGAGTTTCAGCTTCTTCTGAACACCATCTGCCAGCTTAAGCTACCATGTGGTTGGCAGTTTGAAAACCAAGTATTATATTCCTTCTACTTCTTAATTATGTGCTCGTTTGAGTTAGTTTGTCACATAAAATCCAAATAAAATGTACCCTAATAAAAACTTAATAAATAAATAAGTCAAACTTCTTTAGCCAAACCACTTTTCTACAATAAAAGGATCAGTAACATACTCCATCACTGAGACTATATATGCTGCTCGCTTTTATCCACCTTCCCTAACCTTTTCTCTTAATTATCCAACCTATTTCATTAAACTATCAAATGTTGTTTTGAACTATTTTGCCTCAATAGCCTTGATTTATTTATTTGTTTTGTTTTTGGTTGTTTATTTTCAATTTTCCATCTTCCTGCTGTATCATTCCTCAAACAGGATCATGGGAAGAATGCAGCTTAAAAACTCTAATAGAAACATTGACCTCAGTCTGCAATTTCCTTTCAATACTACAACCACCGAAAATAAATCTCTGGTTTTTGTTTAGTCTTTACTGATATGTGAGTACATTAGAAGATGTCATGGTCAAAATATGTGGATCTTTAGATGGCGACACACACTGACAATTTTTTTTGTTCTGGATAAGGACTTAGAATCTGCAACCTCCCAAAGAGAATAATAATCTTTTTCTTTTTTTTTTTTTTTTTTTGCTGAAAGCACTGCAGTTCCATGTGAGGAACATTGTGTGGAGCGTGAAATAGTTTCATAAAGCTTTAGGGTTGGAGGTGTGTTTGATTTATAAGTTTTTCACATCTGAAATGGAGGATACTTTCAAGCGTATCCTTTTTTTGATACCATCTGTTGTTTAGAAGCCAAAATGTGGGCTTCCGCATATATCAGAACTAATGGAAACCTAATGGGCCATCACAAAAACGCCATGAATATGAGCTGTGACATTTGGTGGAAGCAAACAATCCCGCATACAGTGACATGTTTTGTTTCTCATTACACAAATGACTTTTCCTTTCAAAGGATGGAGATTTTTCCCTCATTCAGTCAGATTGAAAATTACCTCTACCTATTCACACTTTATTGTAATGAGAGAGGCTACCATCTGCCATCTGCCACTTTTTACAGTCAAATCTCTTTTTTTCTCTCTCTGTAGACCTAATAAGACATCAGCCATAAATATCCAAACTGCATTTTTCTGTTGATGTGGTGTGCAACAATGTTGCAAAAATGGAAGCAAGCAAATTTGAGATATGGGCCTGCATATCACGATGTGTTGCTTATTGTTCAGCAGGGAGGAGTGTGTGTCTGCTTTTTCTCTAGTCATTTCAGTTAATAACGTGTCTTGAATATATATGTTCACTTTTTTCACTAGTACAATCTTCAATATAGTGCATGGAGAATTTAGAGATATAATTTATAGTGTGAGGAGTGTGTAGATGAGCTTGATTGACAGCGCTAAGACCTTCCTCCTCGCTCTGATTGGTGTATGTCTACAAACAACAGCAGATCCAGAGGGAGGAGGGCCATGTTATGCTGTCAGGACATAGTTTCAAACAAATATGTTAAAAATATATTTTCATGATATTAACTTTAAAGAGTAACACTGTCAGTAAGACAAGTTGACACAAGGTGAAACAAAGGTTTGAGATGGGAAAGTGGATTACAGTGGACAATTGAGTCATGTTGCAGAGAAGAAAATTCATGAATCAGTAAATTCATACTGCACCCTGAATAGGTTGTGGTCCCCTGTAGCACCGGGATATATATATAGTATATATATATATATATATATATATATATATATATATATATATATATATATATATATATATATATATATATATATATATATATATATATATATATATATATATATATATATATATATATATATATATATATAAAGTCATTTTACAAATTATTATAGTGGTTATAAACTCAGAAACCTAGTCTGTATTTTCCAGAAGGAGCAAGTATTTCAACTGTATTTTCAGAATATTAGAGTAAATAACAAGCTTCCATGTAATTAACTGCAACAATGTGGCTGAGGGTAAAGATTTATATTTTTGTGTTTCTATGCTGTTTTGATGTTCTTTCTTTTCGAAGTGCTCCAACGTGTTCTTTCTTTTTTTTCAACATTTTTATTACCAGAACAGAATGAATAATGCAAGATGTCTTTGTTAGCGTGACACACCTCTTTGTTTATTGCCATGCCGCTGCTTGTGAGCTGTAAAATATGTCTATGGTGGATGCCTGTAATGGAAGTCTGCTATGACCTTGTCCTCTATGCAGACGGACTGCTCCAGTGACAGTGAGAGCGAAGATAACTTCATAGTTGTCCCACCACGAGACCACCTTGGCCTGGCTATCTTCTCCATGCTCTGCTGTTTCTGGCCTTTGGGGATAGCAGCCTTTTACTTCTCACAGGGGGTGAGTCCACACACACACACACACACACACACACACACACACACACACCACACATCAGCATGCCTTCAAAGCTGCGGTCCGTTACACATGAATGATGCAGCATCTGTTTGTCAAGGTCTAACATTTTGTGCTTTCAAACACACAGAAATACAGATTTTCATAGATTCATCAGTGTGCACACACATGTACATTCCCTTGTCTTTTTTTTTTTTTGTGGTGCATGAGTCATTACCACAAGATTAAGAACCATCACTACCAGTAAAAACCTTGCAACTGACAGTCCTAATGCAAGGCCAACTTTTATTAAGCAAGCCATCAATAACTCAAGGCCAATCTGTAAGCCTGATGCTCTGTAAACACCATGAGAGCCTCCTTTAGTGGGAGTTCATAAATCACTTTTAAGGTTCTATCTCCGAACGCCAAGAAAGGAGGCTTTCAAAATCCTTAGGTGAGAAGGACCCTTTGAACTATTGCCGTTTTCAAGAGGATTAAAGATGAACCCAATTAAAGGTGTGCCGCTGTCTTTAAAAATGACGAGCTCTCGGAAACATTACACAGGCCTGTTTCAGCTGCTTTGCAGGAGGTTAGAGAACTAAAAAGTTGGAAAAAGTGGATGAGTCTATGAACAATTGTCCAAGTTTTATTCCTTTTATCCACATTTAAGGTGTATTTTTAACTCTTTAACGCAGAAATTATAATAGCCTTACTAGACATTCACAGTGAAAAAAATTAAATTAATTTCCGTAAATAAAGAGTTTTCAGATTTTCACTTTGATAGACAACATGCATTTAAACTTTAAACTCGTTGAGAAATAAATACATTATTCCTATTGGGTGAAAACTACATACTGTTTTCAAAATAATGTTACAAACGATGTTACTTTCAGTATTTGTTTCGCTTTACACTCGATAAAACCCTCACTGCCATCTACCCACCCTACTTTACCCGTTTGACCTGTGTGTGTTACCAATACAAATTTCTATTTTTGTCCTTAAGCTCTCCCAGATGGCAAATGCTTAGCCTCTTCAGCATCTTAAACTGCCTCACCATCCTCAGCTAAAACATTCCTACAACTAGTGTAACCACAGTCTTCCTTTTATGAGATACACTCTTTGGCTTCTATCTGTTTTTTGTTTGTGGGAAAGCAAGCTAACAACAAAAAGCACTAGATTTACAGATTTTTACAACTAAGTCTGTTAGTACTTTGTTAGTTGATGTTACAATAACATCATTTTTACTTGTAAGGATCTTGAATGAAAAGGATTGACAATATTCCAGAGGTGCTAACCATTTCTGGTTGCTCTCCAGTCATGTAAACACCTCTCCACTCGACTGAGTTCACTGTCAGAATTAGCTTAAACACCAGCTTATGTCAACAAAAGCTGTCTTTTGCTGACATTAAAAGCTAATATTAACCTGCTGAAGAGCAGCTAAGCTATCGGTTTAAATTGTGATATGGCTGATGAAAACATTTCTACAGCAATCGCAGTCATTCAGGAAAATGGCTTCTAAATATGAAATTACAATAAATTATTAAATTAGCTAATGAATATTTGACCCACATTTTTACATCAAAATTTACTATTGAGCTATAAATACACATCCATGACCCCAGTGCGTTTGAGTTTTAACCAAGAACAAAAGCAAGACTCCTCTAATAGATGTCTGTCGGCTTCCATCTAGACTTCCTCCCTCTTGCACGGTTTGCAGGAAACAGCTTGAACGATGCCGTGTTGCATAAAGAAGACAAAGACCAGTCCTGTCTTGCCGCTAACCGATTCTTTCCCGTGCATCATCAGCAGGACGTAGAGATAACATATTTAAGGGATATCATTAGCACACCCACGTGCTCACAAAAGCTAATTTAAAACCAGGCACTGTACCCGTGCATTTGCTGCGGATCGACAGCCATTTTACTAAATTGCCTTAGATGATAAAGCTTGAACATTTAACCATCTTATCTTTGGAGGCAAGGAGTTCAAGTCAGTCAGTGAATTATCTTGTCAGGAGCTAATTTGATTCTTCCTAAGCAATTATGAGAACATTGTGGCAGTGTTTAGGTACGGGGGATTTTTATGCCAGTCTCCCTGCTTTAGAAGTTCCATCAAGTAGAGCTGTCATGAAAAACATAGAGGGAGTTTTAAATTACTTTATGTCATAGCTGAGTGACTCCCTGCTGTATCTTCATTTCATTTATTTTTTTTTTCTTAGGAAGAACAACCAATGAAAAAAGTGTAAATTATTTAAACATATTTAACTGTGTTGAATGTTTTTAACTGAATACAGACAAAAAGTCAGGGAAAAGTTCCCTGGATTATTGCCTATGTTCCTTTTAAAATGTGACCTAATGTTTAAATTATAAACAATATTTTTAAATGATCAATTAAACATTCCATGTTGGTCTTGCAAATAAGCTGGAAAAATGTGAACGTTTCATTTTTTTATTTTTATTTTTTTCTTACAGTGAAATAATAAATTGAGTCAATAAGTCATCCTTCTGATCAGGATCAGTCTGAGATTATTGGCTAGTTTCTAATAAAAAGAAAACATTTACATTCAATCTTATATGGGTATATCAAAAGGAAAATGATAGAAATACACCTAACCCATCAAAAAGCCGTGGGATCAGAACTCAAAAAACTAATGTTACATTTCTGATGTTTGATGTGATATTTGGGAGACAATGAATCCTCCGAATGGTTAAAAACCACCTGTGAGCATTTGTTTATTTCTCCAAACATCGTTTGAAGAAACTGTTGTCTTTTTGTCAATGAATGATGAGAGCAGCAGAGAAAGCTGAGGAATTTCAAAGATTTCAATGATTGCACATCAGCCTCACCTTTGAGATTGTTATTGACTCTTGCTATTGACTGTAAATGTCTGCGTATGGTCGATCGATAGTCATGCTACAATACAATACTTGAAGGTCGTGTTTAGTCAAATAGAGAGCATCTGGAGAGAAGTTGAGTCAAGGCACCAGGATATAGATATAAGCACAAACACAGACATTGTTTGTCTGTATCTGTTCCCTCAAACAGCTAAATTGCTGTTTGCTGAAGAAAACATTTTAAATCCCTTGTAATGCTTTTATGAATTCAGCATTTGTACCAATAAGCCTCAAACCGATAATGACTTAAGTACCATGGTTACCTGAAGAAATTTTGTTTTGACTTTAGATTGTAAACTAGCAATGAGTCCTAATTAATCTGACACTAATTGAGTGCGGGTTGTGTTTGGTGCAGACAGATTTTATTCTCTTCTCTCTCATAAGCTGTGGACTAACGTGTGGAGCTGAGGGGGCAGCAGCGATTCCGCCCTTGATTATGCAAATATAACTCCACCGAAGCTAGATTATGGCTTACAAGTCATCATAATGAATGAAAATGAATTAGCTAATTATTGTGGAGCAGCTAAATTGTCTGCTTGTCTGTGTTGAGGGCAGTCAGGACAGTGAGCGTCAGAGATGGAGACCTTCCGCTTTGCACATTGTTTGGTAAAAAAAAACTGTTAACGCTCCTGAATTGACTTCTGAAAGCAGAGTGAGCCGCCATGCAGCTAAGACTGAGATATTATCTTTTTTTTTTTCCTATGACACCCCATTTCAGTAATTTTGTCAAGGTTGTGCAGATAAAGCCCAGAAGCTTTCTAACCATTTTGCTCTCAAGGGTATCCTGACATTCACATTGACATGCACTATTAGTCTCTCACAGTTCTAATCTTATTAAGCTATATGAGAGCATTTCTTCATTTAGCTCTAATCTTTGCATATGCAGAGTGCACCAACATGTCTGATCTGTCAACATCTCAACCTTTTAGATTTTATTCATTAGATAAAAAAGAGGAACATCTGCTTCAGCATTCAGAGATCTATTTGATGTTTTGGTAGCATTGAGGATTTAGCTTTACTACACAGCAACAAAATCAGAAAACTGAAAAAGATACAAAAAAAAACAACTTGTTCTGTCTTTTTCAGATTCATGTCTGTATTTCCTTAAAAATTTTGTTTTTTAGCCACAATCTGCATTGTATTGCATTATTAAGTCATCTGTGAAAATATTCCTCAACCTTGACACTGAACCAGTTGGTGTACAGTGGAAGAACACACAGTCCACTACTAAATGTGACAAAGTGCCTACTGAGTTCTTTACTTTTTACAATTTGTGCCAGCTGCAAAGTGTTCTTTTTAGTGTGAAAGCATTCTAAATTGGTTTGCTGTTTACTGAAAACACGGTTGTGCATAATAGAAAAGCTCTCAGTGGAAACAGTGAGAGCTCGTTTCACTTTTAATACATAAGCAGCTAATTTGCATATGCTGGGAGTGAAGAGAAATGCAATCACACTTGATTAAATGTTATTTTGTGTTCTTTTAACATTGCAAGCAGCTCCTTCTGGGTTTGGGCGGCAGGCTTACCGCCTACAGGTTAAACTTTATATACACCAAAACTGAAACGTGAGATTAAGATCCAAGAATTTCACACCTGCATTGTTATTTTTATTTACTTATTTTAGTACTTTGTAGTCTTCTTAATAAATTTTACGGCTCACTGCTGAGATAGTAATAGGCTAGTAGTCATATCTTTTGCATATTACTAGGATTTTATAATACAATACCACTTTCATTATTTACAAATTAGGGTTAGGTATCAAACAGTATAATAAAACATGTGTTATTAAGAACAAAACAGTGATTGGATCAAATTGTGATTAATGTTTTTATAGTATCAGAAGGGAAGCATCACATAAAGATTTGCATGAACCTGATTTGCTTAAGTGGTTCTCTCCTCATTTCCCTCCACCTCTGGTGCTGCCTGATGCAGCTGTTCTTGGTTTCTTGATGTTCTCTCTATGTGTATTTAGGCTCACCTGTGTTTCTTGGTGTTTTGTTGCATCCTCTGTTTAGCTTGGTTTAGCTCCAGTCAGGACTGTTATCCACAATCGCACATGTGTGTGCAGAGGTTTTCCTGCTGACAATAAAAGTGACAAGATTTGCTGCTTAAGTGATTCTGCTCGCTCTTCTTCATTAAACCTTGGCTAAACATGACAATCACAATAGATTTTTATTCAGTTAATCGAAACAATAAGCAGAAAATAATCATAGTTGTCTTTAATATATCATATTATTACCAGTGTATCAAGGTTCTTTGTACTGTAACATATTTTATGTTCTTGTTTTGCCCTTTATTATATTTACCAAATAATATAGTATTGTATCCTAAACAAAACAATGATTACGAGTGAATTTTGTTTGTGTTCTTTGATATAGCACTAAATCAAGAGACATTTATCAGCCATCAGCCATCTTTGTGGAGATGCCCAGCTTCTCAGCAGAATCAGCATAAAGTAGTCAGCAAACACACTCCCTGTTCATCTTCAAACAAGAAAATACACCACTACAAAAGATCAGGCTTGATTATGACTCAGAGCGTCTGACCCTGAGGCCGATCTCATCATACGCAGGCACATCACACAATGTTGCTGAAATGAAGTCTGGAATAATGAAGGTCATTCCCCACGCTGACATCCTGCACTTGGAAGCTCTGCTTCCACACTGCAGTCTGACCCATCTGTTAACACACAGACACGTCGAATTACGGCTTCTTTAACGACAAAACTGCACTCTTCACCCTGCTGGATCTCATCAGCTGAGGACAACAGATGCATCAATGTGCCAGCAGCGATGTAATTAAGCCAAACAGATTTAATGTAGCGAAGGACAGTGTCACTGGAAAACACAAAAACTATTTGAAACGAGAATGAAAACACAATGGAATAATTGCTCCTTCCTATATTCTGTCAATTCCTCACAACACTGCAGTACTCTGACAATGAACACATCACAACACATTAAGTGAATAAATTATGGACATTTGACGACAGTCTAAAAAAGGTTTTGTTTCAATTTAAAGATTTCATCTAACCAAACTGGAGCAGCTTCAAAAACAGGATCTGCACTGGAATAACAAAATTACCTGCAACCTTAACTGCTTCATATAAAAAGTAGTAGCAAAAAATGAGAAAAATTAACATTGCACTTCTTTGCCAAAATTACTTTTTTCCCTTGAAGACAATAAAACGAACACTGACTGCACTTTTATTTGATTGAAATCATCTTTTTAATACCCTTGATTTTCCCATTTTTTAAAAATCATCCGCTTCACATCAGATCTCAGAAAACACAAAGTTACCACTGAATTAACCTCAACAGTGTTCGGAAGAAGGTCCAGCAGAGACTTTACTTCTGGGCTGATCTTCCCTCCATGCAGAACTTTTACAGGTCTATAGTTAGAGAGACAACAGCTGACATCTTTGCAGATCCCACACAATCTGGACACAAACTATTTAGACTTTTATCTTTGCCACTATAGGGCAATATCTTCAACAAGAATATGTTGAGACAGTTTGTTCCCCTGGGTGGCTCTCCAATAAAAATGGCATATTTACACTATTTCAACCTTGTCTTCCTCTTGTGTGTATGTATTTACAATAAAAACATTTATTTTAATTTCCCTCCCTCTACATTTATATTTAAATTGTCTCCCTTGTGAGTCAAAGTCCTTGTTGATGTGCACAGATTTGGTGAATAAACCTGGTTCTCAATCTGCTTTCCTTCATTTTCTCTTTTCCAGACCACCAAGGCGGTGAACAAAGGAGACTTCTCACTGGCCAACATCGCCTCCCGGAGGGCTTTGTTCCTCGCTGCCCTAGCCATCACTATAGGCACCGGTGTTTATGTAGGAGTGGTGGTAGCTCTCATTGCCTACCTCTCTAAACCAGGACACATATAGCAGAAGCACCCTGTTTTCCATCTCCTGGGAGCCTGGGAAAAGAACAAACCCCCTCTGGGGAGACAGAGTTGCACCTGCAGACTTTGAGAAAACTTTTATGTGGATGTACAGTTTTTTTCTGTCTTTTCTTTTCCATCCACCTTCCTCTCTTTTCTGCCTTCTCCTACAAAAGACCATCTGGTGTCCAGGACAAGCCACATTGACTAGAGACAGACTAAGCTTCAGGGGAACGATGGGGGCACACAGGAAAAAAGGGAACTTTGACTTATTTGGCTGTTTTTATCTCCACAGATGTGATGACAAAGTTTCTTTCGGTTGACTTGGTCCTTGTTGTCTTTGACTGGATTTTATCTCCCCAGGTTCCTATACTGAGCTCCAAAGGAGAAAACAGAGAATATCATTCAGAAATCAAGTAACTGACTATCATCGTTAAAGACGCTAAGAAATAATATGCTCATTTAAACCAACTCTGCATTTATTACAGCTAATGTTATATCTCAAATTTCTTTGGGCAGACTTGTCTTGCAGAAATGCCAGCTATGAATGCACCTTCGTCTTTGACTCATCAGCTTGAACTATTGGCATTTGTACTGGACTGACTTCCTCACAAACTAGGAATAAGATTAAGAATAAATGCATCCAATGTCCAGATAATGTTAAGAAAGATCCTATAATTTTTTTTCTCCTTTTGTCCTGTCGCAACACAAACGTCATTGTAATTTGTTGTTATTTTCTGTGTAGACCAACACAAAGAATTGTATTTTGTATCAACTGAACTGTTTTATGCAATAACCTTTTGAATTGAGGACTGACTGCATGGTTGAGAATTCAGGACAGAAGGCACAAAAATCCTCTAAATTTTAGAATGTTTCTTAGAACGTCCCAAAAACATGTTTGTCAGGTTGCATAATCACAATGCTGTCCAACAGCATTGTGATTATGCAGGTAGCATAATCACAATGCTCCAGTCTCCACTGAGAGACTGGAGATGTCCACTCCAGTCTCTGAGTGTACTGGGGCAGATGCCCAGTCTCTGAGTGAACATCTGCCCCTGTCCACTGGGGCAGATGTATCAGTCTCTGTATCAGACTCAAAACTCTTGAGACTGATACACCAGTCCCAAGAGTTTTGGTGTATTTAGCTTTTCCCCAGAGTACGATGCTATCACCGCTGTTCAAGGTGAGAATGGCATGTTCAGAGTGTTTTGCAATGCTAGTTTTCTGCCAACATGATTAAATACGCTCTCCTCTGGCCAGAGGACCTTCTAACACACGTGTGCTGTTATCCTACGTAGCTCTTGGCAAACTGCTAATGGGAAAATATATGACTTTTTCTTGTCTCTTTTACACAGTGAATGGATTTCTAGAGTGGGGTGCACAGTTAATAGTTGTCTTCTTTACAGAAAACAACACCTGGCTTATGGACCTCTGAAGCTTCTGCATAGGGCTCTTGGAGGACAGCAATGGCTATTTAGTTGTGCTATACTCTACATGTTTGGATGAGTGAAAAAAAATACCATGGCCAATGTTGAAAACATGGGAGTTTGTCTGAAAAGCTACCCCTACTTTTGTCTGTAGATGCTGCTAATTTTCTAGAGTTCACAGAGCAGTCGCAGGCAAAAGGTTGTACTAGTTTTTATTTATGTACATCACAGGAAAAGGTACTGATCTAGACCACTCACAGAATTTTATTTGTAAGAAAAAACATGTATCGTTTCCTTTTTACTTTATTCGTATGTGCTAATTTACGTTGGTCATACAAAATCCCAGTAAAACACAATAATGTATGTGTTTTGTGAAATGACAAAATGTAAAAATGCAAGATGGCTCCTCCTTCAAGAGACTGTACAGAAGAAGATGTTGATAGAGGCTTTCTTCTCTTCAAAGTGTTAAATTGACATAAGTCACAAAAATACATATCGGTGCCTCAGTCCTGTGTGTTTCCACAGAGAAAGTGTCCAAACGCCACATTCACACCTGATGGAAGACAAACTCTTGGCGTCCCCTGTTGTTATAAAGAGGTCCTCACTAATCTCACTTTAAAGAATGTCAGAAGCACATATTTGAGTTCTCCAGATGGTCTCTAGGGACCAAAATAAAATATTTAAAATAAACCCTTGCCCATCCACAGGAAGGTAATAAATCATGTAGATAATATCATTTAAAAGAATGCCTTACATATTTTTCATGAATAAATAGAAAAATGCCATCTGACAGCTTTGAATTTTGCTCTAATCTGTTATTCAGTGCATGAGTCCTGCCATACCGGCAGTATACTGCAATGCATGATTGGTTGGACAGTATAACTTGTTTTTCTATGTCAAATAAAAGTTCAAGCTGCTGTAAAACAGACCACACTTTGCACAACTCTTGAATCTAAATTCCACTCTTCAGCTAGTAACAAAAAATAAATTAAAAAAATCTTAAAACATAGTTTTATGCCTTTAATGAGTGAGATCTTATTGAAGGCTTCATCTTAGCTGACTTGAATTGTTATTCTCTGGCATTTCAACTGACTCTTGTGCGCTGAAGGTTAGAAACCAGACATACTTTTGAGCAGTGAAGTCTTAGGAAGTTAGATGTTACATTTTCTGCACAGGTACTGCATTCTTTGCTCTGGACAATTAGGCTACAAAACGAGCTTTGCGGTGTATTCCCCAGAGAACAACCTTGAAATAACACAGCCACATTAATTTCACTAATAAGCTACGTTTGGTTTTGCTTGTTGCTGTAAAAACCTTTGCAAAGGTAAAGAGTTGTTTTCTTTAAATGAAAGCCAGTTTTGAGTTGCCTTTTTATGAAAGCCAGACACAGATTTACAGCGTAATGCAGACTGATTGTAACGGTTTATTTTTCGAAACTTGTCTGAGTTTTTCTGATCTGAATAGGCTGGCTTCATCGGCTCTTAAAGCCAAAACCCAACTGGACCACAGGTCACCACAGAAACTCTGGGTCTACAGGTTTCAGTGAACACACGCGTCATCCTCATCAGTGAAGTTATCGCGAAAGACATTTTCCTCCTTTCTGCAGAAACGCATTTACATGCATTCACTCATTGAGCGTGTCTTTCAAACCTGTTTTGTTTTCTGACCTAGTTCTGTACAGTATGTCAAAACGGTTTGTGAACTTTTCTGCTGCTGCTTTTATTTCTTGTCCAGCGATAACCTGAGTCCACGCAACAAATGCGATTCTTAATGCCGGGGTGACAGACGTCTGTTTGTGTTGTGCACATTTATGTTTTTGAGTTCTTTCTTTCTATTTTTGTGTGACTGCATCGTGTAAATAGTGTAAATAAGATGCAAAAGCATTCTCAAATGTACTGGAAAAATAAACCTGAACAGATGTGTGTCTTCTTAAAAGCACAAATGTTTTTTTTTTTTTATTATTATTATTATTTATTTTTTGATTGTTTTGTTCTCTGGGAGTTGAATAACTCGAAGATATATAATTATCTGAAACTATCCCCGCAGCCTGAGAGAATTGAGTTCATAAAGCAAAAAGCAAAGCCAGACTGAGTCACAGAGTGTAGGCTGTTTTGCTAGGAAGAGACAGAAACTTGGATCAGAACCAATCTCATTGATTTATGCAAGAAATAAAGCTGTTCTTGGAGTTGCTAATATGTAAATATAATACCAGCATCAAATCTAGGTCACAAGCAGCGTTTATTTTATTTATTTGACCAGTTTTATACATTTATTTACACTCTGAGTTCAATGCCCATGTCCAAAGTGTTTATAACTAGTATGCTACATGTCAGTTTTATCTAACATTCTGTCAGTGTTAGAAAGCAAAGACCAGCTAATGTCGTTTTTGAATTTGAGACCCAACTGATTTTAATCACCGCATCATCATGCTCAACATAGGCTTTCTTTAAATGACTGTGTTTATTACTGCACATTCAGTTTAAACATTGCTTGTTAGTTTTATAGTTATTGTACACAAATGCATCCACATATTTATTGGCTTTTAAAACTGAAGAGCTGCTTTTTCAGTTTCATTATGAGAAAATTGACTACATTCTGTTTTTATCACTGTAACAAAGCATGGCATTGCCTTATTTGGGAATATTTTTACTCAATTTGTCCAAATTACCAAAAATACAACACAGGTCATCAAAAATACCTATAGAAACATGCAAAAAGCTGCTCAGGAATTATAGGAAAATCTTTAAGTTTTCCACTGATTATTGAAGAAGACCATAGAAATTTTGCATTTAGAAATTTTAAATGAAACTGAATTTTTTTTCCAAGTCTTTTTAAGTTGCTAAAATATCTCTTGAGATTATTGGTTAATATTCTGAGCTCAGTAAATGAGCTGTTTCTTAGTGCATTTCTGGTGAAAAAAAAAAAACGTTGAAGGGTTAGTAGAGAAGCAATATTGTGATAACCTGAGGGTGGAGTTTCAGAAAGAACTGGCGTTTTAAAAGAGACCAATTTAAAAGTTTTAAATTACAAAGTCAAATTTATTTTAAGTTGTATTTGACATAAGAGCAGCAATTTTGTAACTACTGAAGGTAGCATCATGGCTAGATTGTGCCATAAGATGGCACCATGTTTCTGGAAATAAACAATACTGCCCCTTTAATTATTTTCCTAAAGAATCATCTTTCTCCAAAAGATTGCTCAGTTGTTTGTGCTTGAATGGGTTTTGTAGAATCTGGATAAAAGCTCCTTATCTTGAGCAGTCTGAATACTTCTTATTGCTAGTCCTCTACCACTGGCTCGCACATAATTACACTCAACTGGGTACAGATTGAAGGGGCCTTCTCAGAAAATCAATGAACATTGCTCTGCTCTTAGACACATTTATTAGAAGGAAGGACTCCACTTAACACCACTTAACGAATGCATTTATGGCTGGGCCATGATCTTGCTCCACGCCCTGCAGATTCTTTAGCGCATTAAGGGACAGGCAAGACGGTTCTTTGATGAATATGTAGAAAATTTAAAAAAAGCTTGAAACACAAAGGCTTGAGAGGACATAATGGAAAATGGGATCCTCTGGGACATGTTAATGATCAGCCACCTTGCAGTTTAATGTCCTTTCAGATAGAATCACTGATCTACAGCTATGAATTGCAAATGACTAGTCATCTGATGCAGGAAATAAACCCGTGAAGACTTAATTATTCTTCGTGGGTCATGCTGTGTCACAGTACGTGCACACAGCAAGAAACTTGAGTTTAGTTCCAGCTGTGGAGAAGATCTCTTCGCAAGAGAGGAAAACATCTCGGGTTGCTGTCACTAAGCAAGCTGCAGAAGAACAGAGATGCTTTCGAAGTCACCGGGAGTGAGCAATACTCATAAGCAAAACGAAATAAAAGGGTGTTTTTTTTTTGTTTTTGTTTTGTTTTTCCCAGCATAAACTAGCAACGCTCATCAGCTGACATAAGTGGGCTGAATTAATAAGCACATATGGATCAAAGGAAACTGATTATGTTTTACAGAGTTCAGGAAGCTTAGCTGAAAAAAAAAATAAAGCTGATGTGTTTTTAAAATAATGTGATCTTGTGTGTCCAATAAGTGCATTTTAATGGGCTATTTCATTTACATCTTTACGCTTGCACTATGAAAATTATTGCAAAAATTATTAAACGGGATATTCTTGATCAAGTCACAAAAACAGCCTCTTGATCGAGATGTTGCTTGATTTCCTCCTCTCTAAATGACTCGGGTGTCATGATGCCAAGAAATTAAATGCATACATGTTAAAATTAAAATGCCACTGCTAATATGCTAAAAAAATAAATAAATAAATAACTTGCTAAAAAAATAAATAATGTTAGATTAGCTTGCCTCTTTTGTTCTGATCTTTCTGACAAGTTTATTTCTCAGGCGTCGTATTCCACTCAAGCATGGAGCAGCACCCAGAAACCCTATTTTACATCTGCTGATGATCACCCACCCACATGACAGCATGTGGGAAATCATCACAACAGTTCAAATAAATATTGCTGTAAACCGTTTTGTTCACAGACGGATTAGAGGGGGGGGAAAGACACGCAGAGCAGCTTCCAAAACAAGGCATTTGTGTTTTGATTGCAACGTGTGTGTGCAAAATGTCCCTCAGCAAATTTCTATTGGAAGCTGACTCCTTTTTTTAGCTCCTGTCGTATAAAATCTAAATCATATTCAACTTCCCTCAAAGGATTTCTGAGGTTTATCTTGGGACAGTAAATTGTGCTTCTCAAAACTGACAAGCGAGAAACTTTATACTCATCACATCATCGAATCCCTACAGCAGTAAAAACTGAAAATTGGGCCTAAACATCACTTTAAGCTGATAGCACAGATAGCAGGTGTTGGTTCTGTGGACTGTGTTGTGAATATGAAGTGGAATATCATTTCACCATGTTCTCAGATGAGGGGGAGACTCTTTTTCTACACGGTTGAGTGAATCTTTCCGATCACTGGCATCCACTGAATCACATCCGGCTGTGTCAGGTTTTGACCAAAATACAGCCACAGCAAGACCTTTTAAGAAATAATAGAAAACTCAGAAGAATCAAAACACACAAGAATCATTATAAGTTCATTCCTGGTATGACTAACGGCAGTCCAGGTACCACCACTGGTTCTGTTTCAGAACCAGAGCCGTAAAGGTTAGATATAACATTGGTTCTAATTTTAATGTGCTGTGTCTCTACATACATGCTGCATGGTTCCCTGTAAGTACGAATCTATGAATTACATTCAACAGACTGTATTTATGTTTTACGCAGAAGACACCATCATATTTGGTAACTCCTAGCAATGCTAGCAAAATCTTGGATTTGCTAGCATCCAAGATTTTGCTTTTAAGCTATTTTTTGCTAGCATCCAAGATTAAGCTTTTAAGCTTAATCTTGGCAAATTTCATTTTTGAATAATGAAATTTGAGTTGCTGTACAGTCGCCCACTGTGTGCGACATATTTAAGATAATATAGACCCTCAAAAGTAGTTTGAAGCCAGCATTATGTTTTATTTGCATTGGACCTCTGACGTGTCCAGGACATACTACACCTTCTCAATGACTGCTGGCCAAAGGCACTCGCCCTGTCAAGGATAAGTGTGTAACTCTTGGAGAAAATGGCAGCAATTTTGAAAGATGCTATCAATCTTTTTTTCCCTTGGCTTTGATGTAATAATCCAGTGATTCATCTGAATGCTCATAAGTCTGACCTTGGGGAGAGTTTGCTGGAAAAGCAACCATCTATAAGTAATGTCTGTTACTTCAGAAAACACTTTCCCACAATAGAGTGATTCAGGCATTATTTTTAGTTTGCTTTAAAATGATGTTGTAGCCTTACCTAAATTATCACTCAGAATGTTTTTTTCTTTTGCTTTCAGTGACATCAATTTGCTCAGGATGAAAAAAACTTCTAAGACAATAAATTGGGAAAATTTCTGCTTTCAAGACATAAGTTCAAAGCATATTCACCTTTTAAATTGCTTGTTCTAAATCTAATTGAAAATTGATGGTCAAACTTGAAAACTGCAAGTTCTCCATCCAATATATTTGGCATTGAGGTGTTTCACTAAGTGGAACATCCAATAAATTTAGTAAATGAACAAAGTTGGCAGAGACATTTCCCTTAAGTATTGCAGCTCTAACTGCAGCTAAAGGTGCTTCTGCAAAGTACTGTGGGGGCTGAATACAAATGCATGCCATACATTTTAAATTTATCTATATAAAGGAAATGAAAACGTATTTTTTTATTCAGCTTTGCATTATTGCACTATACTTTGTCGTGAACTAACACACAAAATTTCAACATGCATTGAAGTTTGTGTCTGTCTATTAAGAAAATCAGAACAATGCTGAGTCTCTGGTGGAAGATAATTTAATCAATAAAAGCAAATATTCTCTCAGTCTAGACTCACACAGTTTGCATTAGCTTTTTACCATTTTTATTCATCACTGTTTAAATTCATGTACTAATATGTCTCATTTCAAAGATGTTGACCTATTGCTTCTGCCTGTCTAGGTTTCATCCATGAGTCTGTGGATCTTTCTGTGGATGTTTCCTGGAAATCCTTTTCAAATGCAATGAAGGCAAGGGATTTCATGTTTTCTCATAGCTCTGACTTTTATCTGGCTGCTGCACTAGTCAGTTTGTCTGCAAGCAGAGAGGGGAAAGGGGGGCTGAGATGAAACTAATTTTATGGGTTTTGAAACCCACTGGGAGACCAAGACACCCTATAAAGATTTATTTATCAGCTGGAAAGCAACCAAAGGAAAGTGGATTCAGAAAAAGGCAAATCTTATGTTTATCAGATTGCACAGAGGAATCTGTGAATATACGACTTTTAAAAGTTGGTCTGAGGCAGCAGCTGCCAAGGCAGAAATACTCTTTTGGAAGATAAGGTCAAAAGTACATCAGTTATCACTGTGAATAGCAGATATGAACTAGAAAATTTCTTCAGAAATTAAACAGGGCCTGCCAAAGTGTGCCCGCCAGCTGGAACCTGGCATTCTGATGCTAAAAATTATCATCAATGAATACAGTACAATGTACACAATAGGAATAGAGTCACAAGCATGTTGAGTAACATGGACTTGCTCTATTCACTATGTTAAAATTAGTGTAGAAACTAAAATAAGCCAAAATGCAAATGTTAGCCTAAATGCTCTCAGTAGCATGGGGGTATAACTAGCATGTTGTCTTACATTGACTTCCTCCATTCAGTGTGCTAAACATGGCTAATAAAAAAAACTGCTTAAAAGCTTAATTTAGGGAAAATAAGCTTTTAAGTAGCTAATTGCTTTTTTTTACAGTCTGGCAACATTTATGAGGCAGAAGCAATTTGTTTTAATGTATTACAAGTTGTAACATTTGTTACAATGTTGTAACAAATCTTATAAAAGTTACCACATTGTAACAATGTTACAATGTAACAATGTAATCACCTCACCTTCAGATGTTCATCTGAAATTAACACCTGGTAATGAATTGACAATTTTTTTTATTATTATTATTATGTTCTGATATATAAAGCTTTCAAGCTGAAAGCGGGAATGTTAACATTTCATTATGACTGTAAACCATGCGCCCTCGCTTTATTCAGGTGACAGTAAGCCTGGACGTGCTACAAGGGATACATGCAGACATTAACATCATAATGTGATTCATATTTAAAATAAAACTGATTCACATTCTAACAACCGAGAAACAAATATTAACACAGTCTTCTAAATCCATTGCCTCAAGCTTCCATTCCTGGGTAAGAAGTCTCTGCTTCTGTTGTTGTGTTTAGTGTTTTCTGCCCGATAGATATTTATGCTCCGAGTGCAGGCATAGCTGTCTATGAATTTATGTTTTGTCTTAAGGACAAAGTGACAGAAGTTGTGGATAATATGAATAAAATAGAAGGTTATGGGTTTTTTATGTAGTCTTTGAGAACTCGGCTCAACGACCAGTTTTTGTCCACTCTTAAGAAAAAAAAAAAAAAAAAGATTAAATACAATTGGTCATTTGCATAATTAAAGCTTTTAATAATAAAAGACTCTAAAAATCTTTTAGTTTCCCAAACATTTAAGAAAAAAGGTGCTCATTGAAGGTAAATGGGTTTGTTAATATTACAGGTGCATAGTCAGACCAAAGTAGCAGTTCACTGGCAGTGCGCCTAAGGCAATGCTATGCAATGCTGAGGGGGAAAAATAGCATTCATTGCTTTTGAGACTAAATGGAGGTAATTTACACAGTTTATTTAGCATTTTGGCATCTAAAAGGCAAATATGACTAATTGTTTATGGAATATGCAAAAACATTATGCAAAAATGAAGGGGTTTTGTGACATTTTGCAACTGCTAATGCATGTCTTGATACTTAAATTTATAAAATTAGCACCTTTAGTACCTAGTGACTCTGAACCCATCCAATAAAGGCTTAGAACAGACAAATGGGTTAATGTATCAAAACTTTCTCCAGCTGAACAAAAACAAAACTGAAGTTATTATCTTTGGATCTAAAGAGGAAGAATTTAGAGCTATAGATCTAGAGTTAATGCACAGCTTCAGTCATTCCTGAAAACTAAACCAAGAGTTCAGGCCCAAAACCTGGGAGTAGTGATGGACTCTGACCTGAACCTTAAGAGCCACATAAAGACAGGTACAAAGTCGGCCTCCTATCGCCTGAAGAACATCTCCAGGATAAGAGGACTAATGTCTCAGCCAGATCTAGAGAAACTCATCCATGTGTTTATCTTTAGTCGCATTGATTATTGTAACAGCTGCAGCAGTTTCCATTTCCATGTGACTGTAACAATTAAAAGTGACATTACTGTTTGTTGGATTCATTAGCAAACCGTTAATGATTCATGAGGTCAGCAGATTCATTAGATCAGCAAAATAACTAACTGTACACTGCCTTATGCTGCCTTAGTAGGAACTGATCTTTAAAATGTTTAGTGTAAAATGTGGCTACATGATATGGCTGGCTACAAAAAGAACAGCAGAGTTGCAACTTTTGTGTGAATATCCAGGGGTTTTGCTGGGCTAAGTATTAAGAAAAAAGAAGGATGTTACCTATTGTACCAATTTATTTTTTGGGAGAAAAAAAAACAGAACATAATTTTTTGTTAGTACTTTGTGATGAAAGCAACTGAATGACATGGATTGTCAATGTTGTGTGGTTTACTTTAACACTAATTCCATTTCTAAGCTGCAGTTTTTTTTTCTCTCTGTCACTGGAAGTCAATCATCTGTAGAGTGATCTGAACTGTCAAAATACCACTGAGTTTGGATTGGCCCACGAGAAAATGCGAGTGAAAATGTTTTTCCTATGGTGAGTAAGATTTATCTGGGCAGGAAGATTCTTTTGAATTATCAACTTGAGTAGAGTTGATAACGCCACTCAAGAAAGAGAGTTTGAATTTAGTAATTTTTGCATCCATATAACTATATGAAAAAAAGAAATAGCTAAAAAAAAAATACCTGCCATATTGTAGTTGCAATTTTCTCATGAGAGTGGAATTTTGTCAATAAATGCAAGCTTGAATCAAAAAACAAAATGGAAAACATTTTCCTTGATTTTTTGGGTAGCCATAAAATGCACCCAAATGTTAAACGTAATGATATGCAACGTTTCGGTGCATTAAATCTGTCTGCCGATTTTATCTCCAGCCTGATAGCTGTCACCTTAACGATTCAGCATTTAAGATAGATGACATTTGAACCCCCTTGTCTTCAGGGTGGTCCTGCTTGGCTGAGGTAATACCACCTCAATAGGCCTTTTATTATGGCTTCTCTCAGCAGACTGGACACATACAGCACACTGTGGTGCAGACAACATTAAATAGAAGCAGGGGCTCTTTGAACAATGCCAGTGCCTCCTACACACTTGCTACAGCCATTATCTTTAACAGTACACCTGTCTCATGCCCTGCAGCTGTCATTCAAAACTTGTCTGGTTCATAGTTTTTTGCTTCCAGCTTTAGTCATTCCACAATGCTGGTAACTTTTACAAGTTCACTGTCTCAGCCTCTGCTCTTTGGCACTCATGTTTACTTTTGTTTTAATATGGAAGTGCATGACTACACCTATAATCCCCCCTGATTATGTTTCTCAACAAACAGGAATTTGTTTGCAGGAGGCTCAACCTTGCATCCACCTCTATTATCTGGAATACGCAGTCAAATTAAGAGTCCACCAACCTGCCTGCTTGCTCGGCCCTCTGATTCACATCTTTGCTCATTCACCAAACACTTCAGTTCCCAAATTACACACTAGATTAAGCACTTTATTGCACTGTTTGAAAAAGCTCAAACCTGGCTGGAGAGGCTCTCTGCTGCAGGTTTGTTTGAATAGTTTGTTGCAGATGAAACAGAAAAGTGGCACATTAAACTCGTTCTACAAAGAGAAGTCTTTAAAAAAAAAAAAAAAAACAATCAATTCTGGAGAACGTCATCCAGGAGAGGGATGTTTGGCTTGTTTAAAACAGTGTAATTGATGCGTCTAAGCAGCGATTTACAAGTTCTACTTTGACAAAACTATTCTAACACAATGATGTGCTTTTTATCTAAGCCAGGTCACTCTTGTGAAAGAGTGGCCTGGGTCTTTCAAAGAAAGTTTAAGAAAATAAATAAAACATGCTTTTTTCCAATAATCTCATGGTCAGTTGAAAGACTGACTGTAATGTAAATTGCTTTGGAGTCCTCAGACCTGATAAAGCTATTTGTATTTTAGCTATGGTTGCAAAAGTTTTATTTTTATTTTCATGTCACTGTGACCTGTTACTTGGTGCTGTTCTATTACATAAAGTCAATGTAAATACATGGGAAAGTCTTGTTGGAAAACATGTGAGAAAGTTCAAAGCTGAACAGAAAAGAGTACTTTAAGAGGAACCTGAGACGTTTTCACCTTTGAGGAAAATAAATGTCTGAATGAAAGAACTCCCCTTCTCTCTGGTGGATACTGTTCATATCAAAACCATTTAGTCGATTGCTTAGACCAAGCTGGAGCAGTCATTTTGCAAATATGTTTGTAGAGAGGAAGCAAGATATAGTCAACGGCACGGTAGATGATATCACAGCGAGTGGCACCAGGCAGCATGAAAGACAGCCTGAAGAGCAGGATATTTAGGAGTGAATCCTGTCTGGGAGAGAAACAGAGACACAGAGAAAGGAGAATAAAGACAAGAGCAGAGCAGCCAAAGCCATTTGACAGACAGGCAGTGATTTACTGCCTTCCCGCTGACTCCTGTGTTGTTGTCTCTGTCGCTAATTGACAGTCAATTATCTCTTGATGTCAGCACCATCCAGTGGCGAGTCAGTCTGCGTGACGACTTTGTTGACGTCCCCTGGGAACGGACAAGTTTACAAGACTGGTGACGAAACAATCACGCTTGCTGACATCCTTCCTTTCTCCTCTGAGAACCCGGGGGCGGGGTGAGCTTATTGTGCAAGGGAACTCAAGCTCATTCTGCAAGGAGGAAGAAATGGATCTCAATAATGAGTGAAAGAGGAACAGCAAAGTAAGGGATTTGACTTGATTAGCATTTTAAAAGAGGATGAATAATCAGACTGACATGGGGGAAAAGAATAGATCCAGGCTAAAAAATGTTATCTCTTCCTAAAGCAGACGGCAAACCCTGCAGCCAGCTCAAGTTACAAAGAGTTCTTTATTAATCTGAAACCAGAATCCGGATCAAACAACCAATTTGACTGTGTTCAATGTGTCAATAGGAAAACAATTAGGACTCATTGTTTATCTCTTATTGGTGAGGCCATCTATTTTGCACACTTTTTAGCTAAAGCGCTACAGAAACTTTATTTTTGTTTTCAGGGACATAATGTCGTTCCAAATGTTGATTATTCCTGCAAAAAGGTGCATGAATTCCACATTGATGTTTTATAAATCATCTGATTATATAGAAAGAAAACCTTTTGCATCAAAAAGAAATTTTTAGTTTAAAATGTTGATTATTTTGTTGACGACAGATTTCAAATAAAGTGTGATTAATTTTGATTAATTAATTAAATATAATGCACTTAACTTGATTAAACCTTTTTGTAAAAAAATAAAATACTACCAGTTTAGGAGCGATGAAAGAATTTTAGAGCACGGGGTTTTGTGCAAAAGACAAAACACAGCTAGCTCTCTGCTCAAGGTTGTCAATCCTAAAGTTCTTTTTATTGAATACTTTATTGAATTGAATTGAATTTACTTTATTCAACAGACTCATGGTCCACAAGATGCACAACAACACAACATAAAAAACAAGAGAAAATAAAAAATAAAATACAATAAGTAGTCATAAAAAATATAAATATAAATATATAAATATAATCTTTTGTTTTCATGTTTTTTTTCTTGATAGATGCAGAACCACTGACTGCAAATCAATTATTAATTATGTTTTGGGCAGAGGCATTCACCTGCAAGGCTTCACTTTAGAAAAACTCTTGTTGCAGGTCAAAAGGTGGCTTGCGTGGAGGCAGCAAAATCAATGTACTGTCATTACTGGAGTGGCGACAGCATCACAGCACTGTGATTTACTAAAAAAAATAAGTAAATAAAAAAATTTAAAAAACTTTTAAACATTGAAACATATTAAAAGCTTGCGTTTTGGGGGAACGCTGCTCCCCTCTCTGCACGTGTTTTTTCAGGTCCCCGAGGGTTCACTCATCCACAGCTGTTGTTGTAGATGGCTCCTTTTTATGCGAGGTCTCATTTCCCATGCTTGACGGATGCAGAGCGATAAGGGTGTTTACTTGGCTCGGTAATGACACGATGTGCTGCGAGGCGAAGCGAGTGGTTGCGATCACCCAGCAACACCTGTCCAATCAGCCCTCAAGACGCCTTTAAATGTTTTCAATCAGCGCTCCTGGTGTTTAGATGCTCTGAGCTCACAGGGAAGCATTGGTAATTGGCTTGTGTTTGTCCTGCTCTTATCGGTGTGTTGCCCTCATGGATAACTTGGAACTAATTAATCGGTGTATGAAGGGAGGGGTAGGATTTGCCTTTTCTGTTTCGCTCCATTTCACTTTCTTTATAACAACAATGTTTCCAGCGGTGTTCAGTGATCCCTTTTGTAACAGTGTGAATACTGATATGAACCTTAGAAAGTTTTGGGAGATAATTGCCTTTTTCTTCTATTTAAGAGGCTTTGTATGCACTTTCCTTAATCTCTATTTCTCTCCCTCTCTCACTGCTGCTGCTTCAGTTTTGCTTTAATGTTTACAACATGTTTCTGCCAGCAGCCCCGCAGCATCATGCACTTACATAAATGGGAAATAACGAGATTTTGTTCTAAAGAAATCATGCTGTTTTCAAATAATTGCTTTGATATAATCCAAGCATTTCATCTATTAAAGCCCCAGGAAGTTCTTTAATGGAGTCTTATTGAACAATTCTGCTGGATATTCGCTCTCAGAATCACTTTATTACACATAATAAAGGATCCACAGTGGAACATCAATATGCATGGCCTTTTCTTAAAAGACTTGTGATGCTGCTTCTTTTAATTATACACAAGTCTAAGAAAGCAGTATCACTCTTGTTTCTGCAAAATTATCGGTACATTTTTAAACAGGCTCTCAGGAAAAGGTCCTAAGTTTGTTCTGTTCGTCTTGTGCCTATGTATTTTTTTTTGTGCCTCCTATTAGACTGTGTGTGCTAATAAATATTAATGGTCTACAAAAGAGAAATTTAATTTAACCACAGATCAATGTCTTCAGTCCAGGGAGAGCCATTAAATAAATAACAATGAACCTTTTAAAGGGCAAGAAAAAAGCAACAACGGGGCCTACTGCTACTAAAAACAAATGAAAGATTTTCTATACTCTCTGCAGGATGAGATTATTTAATACAGTCCCCACACATGGCTCTATGAAGTCTTCACATAGCCAACTGTTGTCTCTATAGTTTGCTGCCAAGTCACCCTGAGACACTCGCTTTATGCAGTTTGCACAGAAGATGTGTAGTTTTAACTACAGCCTGAGTTAAAATTGTGAATTAGAAGGACCTTAATTTACCCCATATATGAATTAATCAGATGGCAATAAATCATAATGACAAAGTGTGCTGTTCTTTATTAAATGTTGTTTTATCATTATTGTCAAATATTCATGTTAATAATTTAAGACAACAGAATTATTCCATTTAGATTGTACATCTTTAACAATGTACAGCTATGATCAAGATTCACACTGGACCAAATTAATTTGATAGGCTACTAATAACTTCATACAGCGTTATATTTTGCTCTGCGAATTTCAACCATGTACCGGTTATATTCTTAGACATTATGAGGTTGTCATTATTACTGTTTTCATTTTATGGTTTTCAAAGCACTCGGGTTAGAAAAATAAAAGCTGCAACAATTTATGACAAGAATCTCAACCAGATATGGAGTTTGGAGTTTTAGTCTTTGTCTGCCCTTGCAAACAGCATGGTGAACACCTCATCTCTAATCTATCAGTTCTATAAGATGCAGGTGAAACCAAATGTTTGTTTATACTGTAGAAAAGGTAACATAACCCCTTTTTTTTTACTTTCTATCATTAATTATAGTAAACCTTTCCTGCTTTAAGTCAGTTAGACTTGTCTGAATTTGTCATTATTGGATAGTTTGTGCAGGGACTGAAATACGGAAAGGAGCTGGGAGCATGGATCATGTTGAATGTGTAATTTAATGAAAAAGAAAAATTTGCAACATAAACTACACAGGGAGCCAGAGCAAAAATGAGGAACAACAGGGAGGTAACATGATTAAACAGGAGGAACTAGAAAGGAGAAAGCTTTAACCTTGTGAGGGTGAAACTGATAACACAACAATCCTTACTGGATGCTTCTTAATCCAGCAGTATTTAGGAAGAGGTAATCAAAAAATTAAGAGAATCTTTACCTAATATCGCAAATAATCTGACGAATAATTCATGAATTGTCATATGTCGGAAACAAAATGTTATGTCTGTTGATCCATAACAATTAGCTCTTCACAAAATGTTGGATGAGCGCTTTCTAGCACATTTTATTTTTAGTCGCTGGTATATTAGCTTTTATAGCGGAGCAAGCAAATTAAAATGTGCTTGTTCCACATTTTAACCAAGATACATCTGTATCCTTTTTTTTAAAGTTTTTTCCAATAAATGTAAACCATTGTATTAATTAACAGATCTTCCAATAAAAACAATTCAAAGTAGAATTATATCAGGAAAGCACTATTTTTTCTTCTCCAAACACGGGTTGAATAGTTTCCAATCATGCAAAACTGTTTATCAGCTTTCTTGTTTGTTTGCTTTGTTTTGCTTAGCTGTAAGTTCAAATTAAAACTAAATTTCACAGATATAAACAAAAGCATATCCAGGTTGATGGTTTTTCTAACTACAAGCCTGTATATATAATACAGCAACCTAATCTGTGCGATGAAAGGTCCTGGATTAGGTTTACTGATCAGGAGAGGAAGTGGGAAAAGAGCAGCTGTGAAGAGGGTGTGGGCTGATAATATCTTGAGAATTTCAAGAGGTTTATGCTCATTTTCGAACTTCAATTATACAAATGCTTCTACGTCTACTTCAGACAAAGTAGGGAGCAATTTGACAATCTATTGGTCAGTCACACTCTGACTAATAAAAGTAAAAGACAAAATGAAAGCAAAAACAAAACAAAAGGAAATGCAATTAGGATGCCAGTCACAGAGTCTCGGAGTGATTGGTTCTCGGTGATCTGTGTACACTTCAGTTTCTTTGTGCCTGTTTGCAATTTCCTGTGATTGGATGCTTTGAGGTCTTGTCACAGACTGCTGCACTCCAGTTAAAATCCACTTGGCACAGCAGAGATCTGTTCTGTTGTTTGGAATCGAAGCACTGGTTGCACAAGTTCCCAAGTAAGAACAGTTTTGCAGATGCATTGTGTCTCTAAATTCAAAGTCCCCATTTTGTCTTCTGTTCATGCAAATAACCAATGTTCAATGAGAGTAATAATCATCTTAGGATGACACATTTGATGGATGTTTCTCCAACTCTGACAGAGGCTGCAGCGCAGACGTTTAGGAGTTGTCGATGTAATTCCAAAATGCATGAAAACCACGAGACTTGTCATTCAGGAACATCCCATGCTACCCTGGCGTAATAAAATCTTTGTCTTGTTTTACTAGTTGCTCTGCCCTACATCTCACTTAGCCACATGTACAGGCACTTTATGATTTGGAGGTAAGTATTGAATTTATTCCTGCTTAATCCCACCTTTTGTGAATTCAATACTTTGCAAAGAAACACATTTGACAGAAAAGAGGACAAAACTACCCTGTAAGTGGAAGAAACTTGAAACTCCAGCAGAACCTGGCTCAAGACCAGCAGCCATCTGCCACCACCAACTGGGGATTTGAAAAGGCAGAGCAGAGACAGAAAAGAAACAGAAGGACTGATGTAGAAGTACTTTATAACTTTAAAAAAGTGAAAAGCTAATAACAGGAGAGGAAAAAAGTG
This sequence comes from Poeciliopsis prolifica, assembly GCF_027474105.1. Lineage (NCBI taxonomy): Eukaryota > Metazoa > Chordata > Actinopteri > Cyprinodontiformes > Poeciliidae > Poeciliopsis > Poeciliopsis prolifica. The sequence continues at coordinate 2,020,777 of NW_026562395.1, forward strand.
TAGTTGTTGGCAACCATAGCTCAGCTGACGCCATCGTCTGAGTTGGCACCACAGCCAAAAAGCCAGACCAGATGTAGCTTTTAAGGATACAATTAAAAAACCTGAAAGAAAACAAAACGTTAATAGCTGAAGTAAAGTGGTAAAGTGGGGAAAAATAGTCAGTTTATCCTCTGGTAGCAGAAGCCCATAACAGTGTAACTACAGAGTTAGTTGAAAAAAGGTCAAATCAGAGAGAAATTTCTTTTTGGACTGCAGAACTCATTTTGGATCAACTGAAGACTTTAAACTGTATTTTATAAAAAACAATTACAATAGTCCAGCCTTGAAATAACAAGCGCCTGCTGAAGTCTCATTCCTGATCCTCAGAGATCTGCTCATTCCTTGTCGAGTTTTCTTCTTCCTCCTGTGAAACTCTCCTTAAGCCTCCTTGCTGTTTCTCTGACAGCCTTCCTGGAAGACACAATCGAAAGCCCTCACCAGCTCGCTATAACATTCACTCAGAACCTCCAATACCTTCTCCACCGTACCAACTGTGGAACTTGGCGGTGGTAATGTGACGGTCTGGGCTTTCTTGCTGAAATTGATTGAACCATAAATTCTACAAAATTATGAAGGAAGACATCAATCCATCAGGACCTTATACAGAAACACACATGGATTATGCAAAATGACAAAGATCCAAAACTCATCAGCAATTCCACCTCTGAATAGAGGAAGGCTTTGAAGAGGCATTGTCAAAGTTTGGAGTAAAATCCAATTGAGATGCTGTGGCTTGACCCTAAGCAGGTCTTTTAGGCTCAAACCCACCAGGACGGCAAAACTGAAAAGAAGTATGTAAATAATTATGGGAAAAATTGTAAAACCATTTGCCAGTTATAACCAATCCTTTACTCCAATGGGTGGCACAACGAAGGGGCAGTCACGTCCTCACATAAAACAGCCGTCTTTGTCACACAAGCAATATTTATTATTCATTTATTTTGTTTTAATTGTTTAAAGAGGTGAGTTACGACAAACAAATTCTATAATGGCTTAATAGGACAGATCAAGAGTCATCATTAGACAGTCGACACAAAGAATGGTTGAACAAGCATTTAAACTTTTTGTTACTTAAATGTACTTGACTTGACAAAAAAAATAATAAACACCTGAGATTATTCTTATTAGACGTCTTCTATGTGAGACCATTTAGACTAAGTAGGATTTAAAACATTTGTTCACAACACTGAACAGACTAATGCCTTTTCGATGGATAGCTTATTAGACATCATCATGTTGCTCATGACTGTGTATCTGATCTTATTTCCATGCAACTGGGTTTGATTATTCATCAAAGCTCAAATATTAAGAGGGAGTGTAAACCTTAAGTGGCCTATTGTCATTAAGTGAACAGCAAGAGAATCTAACTGGGGATATAAAACACTTTGGCACATCTCTTTGGTGTGAAATATATCCTCGTGCTTGTGCCTCGAATGAAGCACTCGCAGCACTCTCACTACAAATCTATCATTTCAGCAGCAGCCCATGAGAAATCCATCTTGTCATATTTCCCCCCCCCCCTTCTCGCCTCAGCCTGAGAGTGTGGGAGGAGTGCAGAGGAACCTTGCATTAATGCCTCTTGCTTTTCAAACGGGAGCCCATCGACTGGGGATATGTGTTCATTTCATTTGCTTTATATCTAACTCAGAAGGAGGATATGGGGAGTGCAGGGATTAGCAGACAGACACACGCTGTAAGGATGTCTGTCTGACTCTGTTGACTCTGTGGGATCCCAGTAGACTCTATGCACACTTGTACGAGGGCAGAAAGGGGAGAAATGAGGCAGCGGAAGATTTTTTTTTTTTTTTTTAAACATGCACATAGCCTCATTCTCATCTGAATATACGTTAATCATATTTGTACCTCTAGTAATGCCTGCACACTTACACTCCCGACGGAAGGAATCCACATAATTTAAAAGGAAGCACAATGTGATAGTTTTTATAGCTGCCTTAATATTAAAGGGATTATAAAGAAGGCTTCAGAAAATTAGATGAAATCCCACCAAAATGCTGAGTAAAAAAAAAAAAAAAAAAAACTTCCAGGTGTGTGAAGGTGTGTGAAACTGGAAATTCAAAGAGAAATATATCAAAATGTAACAGCAAGATATTTTTAGGTCAGCATGTTGGATTCAGTTCTCTGTTCCTGATCATTTTTGTGTTTTACCTGCTCGCAAATGCACTTTGCATAACGGCGGTACAGATGTTTCCTATGCATAATTCAGCACATAAACACTAGTTTCAGATAATCAGCACAACAAAACAACAAAAACAAAAAAATAATGTATGCAGAGAGGAAGACATTATGCAAAAATATGCACAAAAAAATATGCTTCACCAAGTTACGTTTTCAAGCCCTTTTTAGAGCCAAATGTACCCATGTTGTGCATAATGGCGTGTTTCTAATAAAAAGGGTAAGTGCAGGATATTTTAAGTGAGGTTTTGCAGAGCAGAAACATGTGACTTCTCACTTTTAGTATAACTGTCTTTACATCTTCATTTAGTATACATCTAGATTAGCTGGTTCTGTGAGTGAAAGCCATCAACTAGTGTAAGCAGAGCCAAGACCAAAGCGGTCTGGCATTTTCTCAAAACATTTCTCACAATCATTACAGTTTGAATATGATTTACAGATTTTCCTGAACCTTTCAAGAAAAAAAAAACTGCCTGTTCTGAATGTTGTCTAAACAAAGACTAATTAAGTATAGACTGAACAACAGACTGAAGTGTCTGACTGGAGATAAAAACGTGTTCACGTTTCTATACACTTGACTTTGCTTCACGTGTGTAAAAATCTTGAGTTTGAATGAGCGCAGCTGTTCTGTTAGAGACCCATGTGGGTGCAGGTGGCAGATATGGCCAGATTTTCCTCTGATATCCGTGAGGCTGGGCTCAGCTGTGATGCAGCAATACACCCAGCGACGGGTTCAGCTCGGCCTATTCATACATCACTCTCACAGTTGGACGATCCTGTCATTTGTAAGGATGCGCTCCGGTAACTAGCTCGTCTCCAGAGCCACTCCAGTGCCGGGTACGCCACTCGGCACAACAACATCAATATGACGCCGGCGGGACTCTTTGGAGTCGAAAGTGTGACAGCCTTCAGCAGCGCCTTTTCATGTATTTTTATCTCTGTAATTGGGTTTTATTTGCGCATTCATCTTTCTTTTTGAGCACGTGTGCGCATGTCGTGTTCGGGCGTGATCATGCGAGTGAGTGTCTGTGCAGTCCGCGATTGAGTGGGTGGGCTTTCGGGGCTGAGATTAAAAGCTTTGGGATGAGAAGTACAAGCCCTCCTTTTACTCTCTTTCTCTTTCTCTTTCTCTCTCTCTCTGCCTGAGATTTAGGTGCAATCTTCTTCTGGGGCTCAGCAGGACCTGGAAACGGAAGCCGGTAATCTCAACTATTGATTTGGTGCCTGAATCGAAAGGTCAGCAACCTCTCTCCCAACATCTGATGAAGACCCCGAACCACCATTTTCTTTAGGAAAGAGCCGGAGCATCTGAATATTGAGCTCTGATTTCATCGCCACATACAGTGAAGTTTAATGTAATCGAATGTCATCATTAATTTACAAGAAAACTTGTTTAAGCCATTTATTATACACAAGTGAAAAGGGAGCAGGAAGGGAAGAAATAAAATAAAAATAGAAAATAAAATAACATTTATTTTGTAATTATTATTATTATGATACAAACATGCCTCTTTCTCAATAATTGCAAAATACATTTTTAGGAGCATATGCAGTACATTAAATATAAACCGTTCTCCTCATTACCAACTCAAGAGATAATAAGCCTTTATTTAATGTTTTGAATTGATTTAGAGTACAGCATCCCTCCTCCCCCAGTCCCCACCCCACTCCAACTCCTCATTCAATCTTCCACAATTTCAGTTCATGCACCAAAATGCACATTAGTTTCAAAGTATTATGCACAGTTTTACTTTTGAAATCGTTCTTCCTTCTGTTGTTTATGTCACTTGAGGTTAGTACAACTTTTTAAAATCTGAGCAATGGTCTCTTTATGGCTTTAAACATTTCTAATAGCTTTTTAACTTAACCAAATCCTGTACTTTCAAGATATTTGACTGAATAACGAGTTTATCTAGCATTCACTTCATAGAAAATTTATTCTGTGTTACAAACAAAGGTTTAGTGTTGGTCTTATGAGACAACAAATGAATGGCATAATATCTGGAGTGTAGAAGTCCAACACTTTTTGCACGGTGTTTGTTAAAAGCAGCAGCTTTAATACAGCTGCTTCACAAAGCAGCTCCTTTTCAGGGAGTCAACTTTGGGTGTGCAGCTGCTCTGTACTGGACCCACCATAAAACTCCACATGCCATACATAAAACATTCTCCTTCAGTATAGGCGGTCTGGTGAAGCTGCAAAATTCCTCCCCCACTCTGCTTATCTATGCTGCCACTGCTGCTACCTGCTCTGCATACTGCCCACTTCTCCTATCCACCCCTGCATCCACCCTGTGGGCTTCAAGGCCAGGATTTCTCAGCACTTCTTGCAAACTTGGAAAACATTTCAGCAGGAGTGAAGGGGTAATACTTTTAAACACCCTAATAATGATTCTTATTTAACCGAAAAAGCAGGAAAAATCAACAAGCTCAGGATAAAGTACAACCTGAAAACACTGTCAGTCCATCATGAGGTGAACTGATGTTATGTCAGCTGAAGTTAACATGTTAGCGATTTAATCCTCATTATTGTCCTCCGTGGTTGTTGTTTTTCTGTCCCGCTTCTATCTGGACTGAACTGGAGAGCTCCTTCAGTGACAGACTTCTGCATCACACAAAAGATTTTGCAGATTGTTCCTCCTGCCAAACTCTATAACCATCACAGGTCGGAGCAGTATTTGCACAGTTTTTCTCATTTCAAGTAACATTTCTGCTGGTATTTGCAAAGCTCTGGAGTTTGCACAATTTTTTGTTTGTATTATTTCACATTTTGCACATTTCTGAAATTATCCCATACAGCTACACATTCCTTTGTGTTTCATATTGTAATTTCCAGTATATTATTCTGAATTACTTTCTATTATTTTGTCCGCTGCATCCAATTTGCCTCAAATGTAGTTAGTAATCCCAAAGGAAAAGTAAATGCTTCTTTAAGTAGTAATATTAAACTTTCTTGAAAGAGATGTTGTAGATCGTGATGATTGGTAAGGATCTCTCCTGTTGTATGATGGGGAATCCCAATGTTTTTTATCAACATGTCCTTAGCTCTGATATTGCTACCCAAACAGATGATGGAAGAAAAGATTGGACTTTCCACAACCGATTAATAGATAACAGATATTTAGAAGCATTTTGCTGCAAACATTGAAGGACTTAAGCTTCTTACAGTCTGGCAATAGTAGTAACATGCTGAGGGTTTGCTTTACTTTATAGAAACAGGAAAGCTGGTAAGAGTTGGTAGGAGTATAGATGAGACTAAATACAACACAAAAGACTGGAGTATAGATTCCTTTGCAGCAAGCCCATGTTTGACAGTAGCTTAGTCAAGGTCCAGAACTAAATCCAATTGAGGATCAAAAAGAAAACTTGAAAATCGATGTCAATAAATACTCTTAATTGTATCTGGCTGAAATTTAGCTATTCTGAAACAAGGAACTGGAGGAAATGCCTTTTTTCTGAGCTGAGTTGCCATATTTTGCTGATTCATCCTCTCAGCCTTCACACAGTAATAAACTGACGGTCAGTGCATCGGTGCAGACGTAAAATCGCTTGAAAGCATTTAGGCTTTCTGCTTTACGGTTTATAAAGTACTTTTCCTGTCATTGAAGCACAAATGGCAGTCTCTTTCTTTTTTAAGTCTCCAGTTGTATATTTTTAGCTCTCATCTACAGTTGCCCAGCTGTGAATGATGAGCTTAAAATACATTCTTTGAAAAGATGATTCAGCCAAGTGAGGCAGTTCTGGGGGTTTTTTCACTTCGCTGTGAGTTTTAGGCAGTTTTGTGAAAGGTTGGCTTTAAAATCAGTGGTGGATCTTTAGTGCACATCCAGTGCTTTTTCCAGTGCTTGTGCAGCCCTCTAGGACATGCCACACTGGGCAGTGCCCCTATCAATGACAATCACCATCCGAGAATGTAAACGATTGCTATTTCACAAAAAGTGCCTTTGTTGGACGTATGGCATTAAAATTTTTCTCCTCCCTGAGACATCCGCATCATTAATATCCCCAGGGACAAGGCCTGTTTGCAAGAAGACCCAATGTTGTTATCTACATCCATAACAACACTCATTACTGTGACATTTTGCAACGTTTTGCAACGCTTTTCCGGAGAACAGATGATTTCGTCTTCCTGAATTCAATTATGCACACCTTCAAGACCTTTTTGTAGCAGTGTTTTGACAGGAAATTCTTTAAAAAAACATATTTAATCACAAATTCAGGAATTTGTAGTTATCCAGATAGAAGTCGTATGAAAGTGGGAAAACATGCAGTGATGAGCCTTAAGGAGGGTGTAGATTGTGTGGCTCATGTGCTAAAACTTGATGCAGCCTCTTACTTGCCTTAATGACTGATAAAAACATACTGTTCACCTTGGAGTGGACAGCAGCTCCCAATGTAGCCATTTAGTGCTGAAAAGTATGTGTTTAATTCCCTTCCTGTTCAGGCTTCTCTTTGCTTTGTAGCACACACAAAAAAGAAGCAATGTCCAACACGTCAATATGTCAGTGCAAGTATTTTCGCAGTTCAGTTTCTTTTGTGATTATTATTTTAACACAAAATTCAAGCCACTCTGTGTAATAAAAATTTCAGATGGAAGTTTAACTGAACACTAACTACTTAACCTCGCAGTCTAAACCGTGTGTTACTCGCTAAAAGCCTGGCAACAGCTGCCTTTGTGGACAAAAGTGATAATTGCACAATTTCGCCCCTCCCCTTTTAACAGTGAAGAGTTCAGCATCGCCTTCATCAGCTGTCCAAGCAATAAATACAAAATTACCAGGTTCAAGGTAGTCATTTTTCTGTCCGTAACACCATAAAATCCTGCTTTGGCCAAGAGAAAATGTATAAACCACTGTTTTTATTCGCTTTGTTATCACTCGGCTGCTTATTTTTAGATAGAATGACTTGTTTTCTCATTCAATAGATGTGGGGAAAGATAATAAGGGAAATTTACTTGAAGCAAGGGTAGAACTATATATTTTACTCAACAAAATGCATTAAAAGGTCAATTTCTAGTAGAGGCATTGACAAAAGTATTATTTTTCTGATTCAGGAAGGACAGAAATTATAATAATCATTTTCACCTGACTTCCCTCATAGTGTAGTCCCAAACAAACAACATGTGATTGAAATAGGAATAGATTCAACATAGGTTCAAAATAGATTAAAAAAAAAGCAGCCTAAGAAAATATGTGGCTTTGAGGACATAATGCTCCAGTGTTGCTTTTGTTGTGAATAACACTTTTGATCCTTGTTGCTAAATAATTTAAAGATTGAACCATTATTACTTCTTTGAACAGCGCTCTGCTGATTGATGTTAATATTCTTCTCTTGCGCATGTGGGTCACTTTGAGGTTGTAAAAAAAAAATCAGAATTGGGACTTATACTTTTCAATAAGCTTTTCTCAGATTCCTGGGGGAGAAATTTTCTTTTGTCTTTACTCTGTAATGGTAGACAGGAATACTTACTACCCAATTACCAATACTTTATTCTACAATCACTGGAGATGCTCTCGCTGGACTCCATTTCAAATCATGTGATTGTGAGACAACCAGAACCAATTGGCTGGACATCGGATGCATTAGATCAGTCATTTTATAGTGGGCGAATATCTATGTAATCTCTTATTTTCTTATTTGTCATTATTTTTGTAAAAAATCAGTTTTCACTTTGGGTTTTATGATTTTGGTTTTCATTGTAAAAGCAATGAGAGGGTCAAACATCTAAAGGGGTAAATACTTTTAACAAACACTGTGGTGATGATGAATGTTTTTGTGCTTCATGAAATAGAAGTACTGCAATTGAATTTGACCAGACAGAAGGATATGATATCAATCATTCTTTTGCAGTGCTGAGCGATGACTAATAGAAATAAATGATGGAACTTCCTGCCGTATCACACAAGATGAAATCCCCCCAATCATTGTCAAAAACATATTTTCCAAAAGGCCTCAGTCATTCCAGGAAGTTACCTACCTGTGTGGAAGAATAACAAGGCAAATGGAAAAGTAAACAGCTGAAGGTGTCGAGAGCTTTAGGGGAGATTATTCAGGTAGCTGGTCCCATATGCATCAATATCTGTCAGTCCAGAAGCGGTGTGCTTCTCCTAAGCCCTCCTTCTGGGGATCCCTACTCCGTTCCAAATGTGCTGAGCTTATTTTGCACCTTTTAAACATGAGTGGGAGAGAGATAAGTGCGCACTTGCGGGAGTTTATATCAAATTTTATTATATATTCCTAAAGGAAAATACACATCAGCTGATTAGCAAAGGCTTGAAAAACATGTGGCTGGAATTTGTGTTAATCAAACTTTTGACAGCCTTCAGTTGTTTGTATTTCCATGCGTGAAATGTGAAAATGCCACACGGTAATCTTGATATGCACAGAATGCAAGAGTGTATCTGAAAATGGGATAGCACAACAGCCCTGGTGCTCTTTGGTGAATTTTAATAACCCTCCACTGTTCCACAGTGGAGTTATTGACTGTTTCCGTCAAAACTGACACAGCAGGAAAAAAAGACAATATTTTTCAAAGTCTTCTGCATGTGTAAATTGATTGCCAATTAGGAAAGCACCCAGCCGTCTCTTGGTCCAGGCTTAGAGACCCACATTGATGCCTCGGGCCTTTGTGCATAGTTTTTTTATTCTTTTTTTTGTGTGTGTTTGTGGTAATTTGTAGGCAAAGAAATGAAACATTCTGTTATTTGTACTCTAGTATTCTCTCACAGTGAGCTGCTCTGTGAATGTTAAGCATTACTGCTGTATCCAGGATGGATAGACACCCCTGAGCAACAGAGGACTTTTCCATCCAATCTGGGATCAATTTACCTCTTCTCTCCTCCCAACATTTCACCATCTGAAATTGAAAATAGCAGACATAAACTGAGGATCGAGATGGTGGGCAACACTTATCTATCTATCTATCTATCTATCTATCTATCTATCTATCTATCTATCTATCTATCTATCTATCTATCTATCTATCTATCTATCTATCTATCTATCTATCTATCTATCTATCTATCTATCTATCTATCTATCTATCTATCTATCCATCCATCCATCCATCCATCCATCCATCCATCCATCCATCCATCCATCCATCCATCCATCCATCCATCCATCCATCCATCCATCCATCCATCCATCCATCCATCCATCCATCCATCTATCTATCTATCTATCTATCTATCTATCTATCTATCTATCTATCTATCTATCTATCTATCTATCATCTGTCTGTCTGTCTGTCTGTCTGTCTGTCTTGTTTTATGTCAGAGGTTTACTTATTAATATCTTCAAAAACAGACATTTGCATACAACATTGCTCCCTCTTTAAAAAAAAATACAGAAATCCGGGTTATTTGGAGGCAGACTCATGAATGTGTTTTACAAACCCTTTAAACATTGTTTTCTTCTTTGATTCAATGGGGAAATGAACAAATATCTCAGCAAAAGAGGTGCAGAGGTCAAGTCGGAACAATTTCTAGATGCTTGAAGGTACCGAGTTCATCTTTTCAAACAGTTATGCACAGGTACAGATATTCTGCTCCAAAAGAAAATGGATTTTTACTCAAAATGTCTAGATGTACCCTAAAGAAAACCCTTGTGAAGATGCTGCCTAACGCTGGAAAGATGGCGTCATGATCCAGATGATCATGCTCTGCAGCAACGTGGACTGAAAGGCCACTCTGTGTGGAAGAAGTCGTTACTCCAAAAGAAGCATGAAAAAGTCAGATTAAAATGTGAAAATGCAGGTGCAAAGACATTCATCATTTCATTCTGGAGACCAAGATAGAGAGATTACATACAATTATCAATGGGAGACTCTCTAAAAACCTCACAGCAAACACTAATTGTTTTTTTTATTGTTGTTGTTTTGTCTACTTGACTGTGGAGACTGTAAATTTGCCAAACAATAAATGATGTTCGACAAACAAAGTCAATCTGAGTCTTTTTATGTACAAATGACAACATCTGCATGTAGACTGAGGAAGATCTTTGTTTCTGTCCTCTGCATTTCCATGCCAAGGCTGGATGAATAAAGCTGGGATAAGATTTTGCCTCAAGCAGAGCATTTTTATTTTATTTTTATTTTTTGGGGGGGTTCTGGAGATGTATTGATGGATCTGGGCTTCATCTGCTGTAATATAGAAATTGTGAGCTTCGTTCATCAGCTGAAGAGACTGGCAGCAGAGCAACAGCGGTCGCTCTTAGCATACCTCATGGACACTTTCCTTTCTGCAATGTTTCAGATCTGGACTATGAAAAGACGGAGTGTAAATAAAAACCAGTACAGATCCTGATTTTAGGGCTTGTGTGGCATTGAGCCTAATGATTTTTTCCTGCTTCATTGCTCATAAGCAGATCATGATTTCTCTGTTGGTACAAAGGCGTCTGACAGGCATCTGAAATGGAGAACAAGCTGGATGAAAGGAAACTTTACCCTGTTTTTATTTTGAAATTCCTAAGAGCGCTTCATGGCATTTTTCCCAGACTTACTTTGATTGTGTGGTTCAGCAAGTGAGAGACGAGACAAATCGAGATGAATGTTTACTGAAATCAGGTTATAGACACAGACAGCAGATGCATTACATTTTGTCTCGTTTTTATTGGCTGAACAAATGCAATTTAGCAAATACTTTTGAAATGCAATGAGAAAGTAACATAAAAGAACGCTTAGGAAACAGAATATTTCTGCAGTCTGTGTAATGATTTCCGTAGCAAATAAACAAAATAAATATCAGGAAATATGAGGAGAAAAAATATATTTTGTAATGTTTTTTCATTGTCTTAAATAAAGAATTGATGACATGCATTAAAACATAACAATTTTCATGGAATGAGAGTTTAAATATGAATTTGTGTCCAGATTTTATAATCTTTCAGAAATTTTAGAGTAGAAATAAAAAGGAGAAGAAATTTTAAATCTCTTGACTGCTTTTGATCCATCCAGCCTTCTCAGATCTGTTTCTGTTACTCTTCGCTTTCTATTTATTACCATGATCGATGCAAAAATATCGATCCTGGTGATCCTTGTTGCTAAATAATTTAAAGATTGAACCATTATTACTTCAATCTTTAAATTAAAAGTAATTAACTGTGAGCCAGTTAATTACTTTTCAACAGGAAAGTAATTAACTGGCTCACACTCAGAATCGAACTAAGAACCAGAATCAAAACCTTTGATTGTTTTGCACAAAATTAGACAAATAATACACAAGGTATGATGCAAACAAAATGGCATATTGCAAACTTATCTTAAGTAGGTGATGAGTTCTGGCTATGACCCATTTTGATTCTCTGCTTCTGTTTGACTCCAAACACAGGAAAGCTTTTCTGCTGCAAAACTTCCAAATAAAGGAAAAGTCAAAAGAGACTGATGATCAGTGAATCTGAGGTAGATCTTGGTTATAAGTCATGCTACATAGGCAAAAAAAAATAATTTCTAAAAAAAGAAGCTATGCAGGTCAAAGGTCAAATGATAAAATGCACTACATATGGAGATTTTGACTCAATCAGGCTGACATTATTTTATTTATCCATTAATCTGCGTAGGATAAACCCAAACGACCTGATAGGTTACAGAATGGTAAATTAAAAAGCTATAAAGTTACACAATGGCAGACATTGAGGCAAGTGGGAAACGCATGATAGAAGACAAAAAGCATCATCTGCTACTGAAGGGTCTCTTTTTTTTCTTTTTATCCACTCTTCCTCTTAGAAAGCTATCTCACTTACTGTGTGTTTACCAGCACAGGGACGTGTTGCTTATTTTGAGTAATACAGTCAATGTTTTCTTGACAGATAAGGCTTGTTCAGATTGTGCAAGTGGTGAGACAGCACAGCTGAACCCGTTTGTTTCAGATGAAGGATCGGGCCCCGGGGATCGGTTGGTCATCTGCTTCGCTCCTCCCCGAGTTTGTTTCCCAGGGCTAATAAATCAAGACAGATTGAAGCTCCAATCCGCTGGGAAAATCCCATTTAATTTAGAGTAAATGAAAATAAAGAGACTATTTTTCCTCCTCCACATTCTCTCCTCCTTACTTGGAGGTAAATTTATTTTGGGGTTTTCTTCGGTCATAACACTGAGTGTTAGTATTGTTTTTAATGAAAAGATAAAAGGAACAATCTGCAACAATTAGGTAATATCAAAGATGAACAAAAGTGCAACTTTGTTCATCTGTCCAATAGAAAACTGACCCACTTAGCTCAATGTGTATAAAGATTCATTGAACAGCTTAGAGTAGGTCTGGGAGCTACACAAAACATTAAATTTGTTTTACTCAAAGTCAATGTTAGACATTACTCGAAATCTCATTATCATAATGACATTTTAGTTTAATTTTCTGCCTATTTTTTTCTCTTTTCAGGAGTTTAAATCCAAGTAAGCTTCTTCTTGCCACGCCCCTGAACGCAACGTTTACAGTGAAAACGGCCGCAAAAAAATACCCAAATATACAACCATACACTCAATAAGAATGCTCAATCTGAATTCTGGATGGTAAGTCAATAATAAAACACTTGTTTTTTCCAGCAGCCATTGTACAGCAGTAAAAACAGCTGAGCAAACGTGACCTGGTGGTTCATAAGGTACCGGGGCCTTTATATGGGCTGTTAGGTTCAGCGCATCACAAGCTTTTAGTTTTAATTTACTTTCTTTGTGTCACTTTTGACATGATAAATACACAATTGACCGGTGTCTGTATTAACCAGAAGCTAAGTCAGTCAGTTGAGAGTCACAATTTTAAAAATATATTTTAGTTTTGGCTACTTGCTCAAACATCTCCATTCAAATGAAATTCTTTCTGTGTCATAATATACCCATTTCTACTTTTTTTATACATAACAAAAAGCTTGAGTAGTTTTTTTTTTCCTCCCCTTTGATGTGAAGAAAGATTGAGGCTCTGCTTTTGGGAGGAAGGCAAGTGAACAAATGATTTCAGATGAAGGGATTGAGAAATTTTCTGTCTTTTTGTGAAATATTTCACACCTGATTAAAAGTGACAAAGCTATCATTCAGCATGGCAAGAAGACACGTTTCTATTCATGCACACACACAGGGACCATATGTGCATTTGGCCCTCATTTTCTCACCATTTTATACAGTAAATCTTTACACGGGCATGACTAACAGAATTAAATCAGCCGTAATTGGACTGCCTGTTGGGAAGATAATCAGGACTAATACGGTATCCAAATATTTTCTTGAAACCACATTTGATACGCTTGCAGTTTTTAAATCACGGTACATTAATTAGATGGTTGGTAATGTTTCATTGTGGATTTTATGTCCTGCAATGCTGGTGCTATGAAATTAAATGTTTTACAATAAACTACAGTGTACAGCTTACCTGCAAAAATCTTTGAATATTCTGTGTTTTCCATCAGAGCATTTTAAGAGGAACTAAAGTTAAAGCTAATTTTATTATTATTATTATTATTATTATTATTATTATTATTATTATTATTATTATTATTATTATTATTATTATTATTATTATTATTAAGATGCAATGAAGATTTGCATATTTGACCAGAATTTAACTCTCATAGTCACAAATCAGTTTGTTTAAATGGTCAGTAAATACCTAAACATACAATTATAACATAATATTTCATTAAATAAATGTTATACCTATATTTTATATTTATAAATCATAACCAAAGATGTGTGAAAACTATAAAAGAAATCTTTGAATTTAACCAGCCTGAGTTTTCCTTTTCAAGGTTTGATCCTCTCACAGGAATGGATTTAAAGGATTAGCATTTTGGGTGAAATGTGTTTCCTTTAGCCTACATTTAAGATCTTAGCATTGGAAATTTCTTTAATTATTACACTCTTAACCTCAAAGCCGTCTGGGTAAAACTTGAGAAGCAAAACTAGGCCTCTACCAAAGGAGCAGAAATAATTCAAGCAAAAGAGTTAAACCGACGTAGGGGATTACATGATTCCCACAGCTGCCGCAGGACTTGGGAAAGAATTCACATTTATTACAGTGTCGTTTTTTAACTTTATTGCATCCTTGGAGCTGGGCTCGGTATCGTTTGCCTGGAAAGGTGTGTTTTTTTGTGAGATTAAAAATCTTCACATGGATCATGAAAATATGGAAGGCATATTATGGAGATTCTGGGTCATTCTGAGAAAAACTTAATCTGATTTTGATTCAAATGAACAAAATATTAGTGTAAAAACAGACTTATGAGCCAAATGAAGGATCCAGGTTTTTTATTTCAACTTCCCTTACAACCACAACATGTATAGCATTGGCTTGAAGTTATTTGTGTCACATCCTTACTCTTCTGAAACCTTTGGGTGCTTGGTCTCAGTTTATTTCATCTACTGTATAATTATCAAAAGTTAACAGGGTAACTATCACAATTTACAACCTAAAAATTTTTTTAAAAGGAAACATTTCTGGAGAGGAAATTATATTTTCCGTCTGATAAGGTCACTTCATTGTAAATTGCGAGTTGCTTGGGTCAGTTGCAGTGCCAACAAAACCTAATTTTTAAGTTAATTTTTAGGTTGAAACATCATTTTTCCCTTTTCCTAAATTTTAAAATAAAATATAATTAAATTTTCATTCACAAGTTTAATGGCTACATGTGCCATTAAAATAGAAATGGTGTCATTACAAAAGCAAAAGGTCTCATTTCAGGTATTTGTTCGGAGTTATTGATGATGACACCCAGTTATTAACTGCTGCCTTAATTTCCTGTTTCCACTCCAAAGTTACTCCCCTGGTCGCCAGTCGCCTTTTCTTGTACTGAAACAAAAATCTGGCAATTAGCTCTTATCTCCTTCTTCTGCAGACAATAGCTGGCATTGAAATGGGTTCATGGTTCACGGCTGCGCGGCTTTTAATCACAACCCTGAACGCTAGCCATTAGGAGGGAGAAAGGGGGAAGGGACCAGCAGCTGTGCTTAAACTCACCCAGTTCATAACAGTGCCCACATGGTCATTATATGACATTCATCTTGTGGGGCTGTAGTTGCTAACAAAGCACTCTTATTAACAACAGGGATCAAAAGAGTGCATTAGCAGTGGACAGCTTTCCCATCGTGCTGATGAGTGAGGTTATCAAGTCTTCAAGGCTGCATCAAGGCAGATGCTCAAACACTGAATCCTGCGGGACATTAAATGAACGTAGGTGTCACATGTTCTTAGTGATGTACTGATAACAGTGATATAATTATTTCTTAAGTTCTTTTTTGTTTGTTTTGTTTTCCCAGTGCTGTTATCTGTTTTGGGTCACTACAAGAAGTGATCTTCTTCATGTCATTTATCACAGTTCAAGCCTACAGGAAGAGGAAGGGACTATAATTAGCAACACAGACAGCTGCAGCTTCCTCGTTGAAATCTGTTTGTTTCCAAATGTGTTCATATAGAAACAATCCCCTGCTAAGAGATTGAACTGTGTCCTTTTTATTTTGTGAGGATCAGTGAGTAACATATGTTTGCAATAGTGTTTTTTTAAGTGATTTTGTGCTTGGCAATAACAAACTAAACATTTAAAAATTTGTCAAAAATTCAGGAAAGTGTGTTACATGTCTCATTTAACAATCCCAAATTTTCTTTAATTCAACTCAGTTCAACTTAATCCATCCTCCGGGGGCATTTATAAAGGTGCAGAGGGCAGCAGTGGTACATACAAAAATAGACATATAACCAAATAAAAATCTCTTTAAAAATGCAGAAGCAGCTTGAACTTGAGGAAAGTTAGGGTTCCTCAAGGTTCCATGTTAGGGCCACAATTCAATATCTGAATATTTTAGAATGAACTCTTGCAGGAATAACAGACTAATAATCAGGTGTGTCTTAGAACTACTAGCTTTGGTCTTGGGGTGATCTTGAACTAATAACGTGTGCTTATGG
Source organism: Poeciliopsis prolifica (assembly GCF_027474105.1). NCBI lineage: Eukaryota > Metazoa > Chordata > Actinopteri > Cyprinodontiformes > Poeciliidae > Poeciliopsis > Poeciliopsis prolifica. The sequence goes on from NW_026562395.1 coordinate 2,036,886, forward strand.
ATAGTGAGATTAAGTCCCTCTTTAGCAAAAAACATTGCTATTCTTAGATTCCTTTTCTTCAAAGAAATGCTTCTTTTTTGCAATGACCAAATTGAAACAAATCCTATTTTAACATTATACTGTTTTGCCAATCACTGGTTTTTAATAAAGCTAAGTTTTTCCATTTTTCATCTGTACTTGCAGTTCCTCTGGAAAACAAACAAAAGGTTATATTTCAACAGAAGTATTGACAATGCCAAACACAAACAGGAAAGCAAATACAAAAAGTTCAACCTGCTCTCCCTCCTTATTCCCAGAACTTTAAACCTGCAGATGGTTCTGACATGGATGGCTGAACGCGCATGAAGCAGATAAATCCTTTCCTGCAACTATATCTCTTTGGAACCAACTTAACTGAACGCGGCACGACTGCACAATTCAAACGTTACATCGACCCATCAGCTTAAGATGAAATGTTAAAACTGTATAAGTGTTAGAAGAGCACAGGTCAAACATAAAGGATTATTTGACCACCAAACAATTATTATCTGCCATCATGTGGGTTGGTGTAACACCAGAAACTGGAATTAAAGTTCCAGCACCTGCAGCACATCTCTCTTGACTGTTCAACATTTACAAAAGCATCACAGAACAAATGGTTCCTTGCAGACAAAGAGTGAAATAAGCTGAAGAAGGACCTAGCTTTTAGAAATCTAATCTCTGCAGCTGAAATATATTCCTCAAGTAGTAAAACAGGAGGTGATAAATGCACCAACAGCTCTGAAGTGCATCACAATGATAATTGTGAAGGGAATAATTATACCCGTCACACGCAGCAGCACTAAATAAATAATATTCTGACTGAATTAACTAATGTTTTCCTTCCCCTGTTCACATTAACAAAATCTTGCGCGCCGCGCCCTCAGGAAGTGAACATGCTCTGGAACAACATTATTGCATAATTAAGCATGAAAACACACATTACTCATGGAAAATTTACAAAAGAACTCCTTGTCTCTTTAAGTGAGTCCTAAATTTCACAAATACCTTTACAGAAATGAATTCACTCTGGCTTCTTTTCAAACTGTTAGTAAAACTTTATGGGTTTAATTAAACTTTGTGGCTTTCTCTAACATCAATCTGCTGAATATGGTTTGTTATGTTCAGTTAAATCAAATTAAATGATATACAGTGTATCAGGTGTTGTATGCAATAAATTCAAGTATGAATGTTATGATAATATTAGGTTGTTAATGATTCAGAAGAGCCACCTTTTTACATTGTGGAATGATTTTACCACAGTGCTGCATTTTACAGCATTGAGGCTCAATGCTTTTTAAAAGCAACATTTTAAATTTATTGAGGAATCATTCATCTAATTCTTACAGAAAATTAAACATACAGGCTTAGGTGTATACACCTCACATTGTTTGGTCAGATGTTCTTTAGCAAGTTGCACCAAAACTTTTTTTTCAATAAAACAATCATAAAGCTTCTGTCTGAATATCTGACCAGTCTCCACCAGAACTGATAGTCTTAAATACAGTTTAATTGGATTTAAGTGCAAGCTTCCCTGCTTAATTCAAACATGTTTTCCCAACCCCTAAACTGGTTTGCATGTTTAGGTGCAACAGAATGTTTGCATCATTCTGCTGATTTGGTTTGAAGTGAATTTGAAAAAAATTGGAAATAGTTCTCCAGTCTGATGATTCCATCCCCATTGTGCAATGCAGGGGTTCCACCTGCAGCTAGACTCCCAGTCTCTTCAAGGTAATGATAGACTTGAGTTTTAGCAGATCCCTAGCAATTTCTCTTCCTCTGAAGAGGGTAACAGTGTTTGAGGTATGTTCTTACTCCTAGTGAATTTGTATTTCGTAAATCACCCTGGAAGAAAATGTCCAAAAGTACCTTTAAAAACCTCTGTTGTTCATGCTAGTTCATGGCATTCATTTTCGATCACTTTTTTTTTTCTCTTAAAAGTGCAGATTGCATGTTCTGCAATCTCCACTTTTAATTTGAAGTTGCTGCTTGTCCACTTCATCCACATGGAGCCATGCTTGGGGAAGGAGCCGAACTCCATGTATTCCCCCAGGTGAGCCAACGCTGGTTTGAATATCTGAATGAGTGCCATGCAACTCAACTAGCTGTTGAAGATAGTAAACAAGACTCTATTGTTTTACCTTCTGCTATTACGAACAGAAATATAAGAATCACGTCATTTTAAAGGTGTTTGACTCCTCAAATTTCAGATCTTCCACAAGTTGAGAGTATCTAGAAAGATTTATCCAAATACATAATATTTTTGATGTTGCTGTTTGGATGCTTTATACCAATGAGTAGCTCAGGTAACCATTGATTTAAGAATAGTCAGATTGGTTTCCCAAACTCAGAGTCATCTCCCTGTAACTGAAAATAGAGGATCTGTACAAAAAAATCAAATGTACTGACCGAGTGGTCCAAAAGGCTGAGAGAGTTTGTGTTGTTTCATCTGTTTGTCACAGCTAAAATATTTCACCCATTATACATTTTGCTGCTACATATTTGTAGTATGCACAAAGAATTTGCATCTTTCTGAGAAGTAAGGCTTTTACCACGACAACAATTATATTGCATCGCACCTCTGTGACAAAAACTGGAGGGATTCAGGGCAAATATCATTAGATTTTATGGCATATCTCGAAATTAAATGTGTAATAAAGAAAGATTGTAAATGAATCCCTGTCTCCATCCACTGCTGTTCTTATTGCATTTTTCTTCTTTGTGTCCCAGTCACGATCTGTCGTTTGTATTATCTGACAGCGGTGTTCAATTAGTTTTTATTAATAAAGTTATCACAAAAATAATCAGCATGGCACACCATGAGCTCTGCAGCAACCGGATCATTTAAGATTTGTGAACACAGACAAAACAAAACAGGATGAGAACCATTTGAGGAAAACCACTGCCACCCAGTGGATGACTTGATGAAATGCGTGTTTTTGCAGCGGTTCTGCACCTCCTGGTTGTGCAAAATGTAAAATTGAAGGCAATGATTGACATATTTTATTAGTCACTTATTTGCGTTATTTGAGTTACTTTTTTTTCTTTTTTTTTGAGTTTCAGAGTGAAAAATCAAGCTTTTTCCATCTTCCTCTCATGTGTCATCCATGGCAACACTTAGGCTGTTCCCAGCTCCTTTGGCTGCTTCTGTCAGAGGTTAATTGGCAGCTCACTGAAAGCCCTAAGAGTTGCTCAGGTGTGTTTGGATTAGTGAGGAAACCTGGCAACCATTAGATGCCTTCCTCCCTTTATCGCTCTGACTTCTTGAAGGCAGTATGCTAATCCATAAACACTTCAGCTTCCACCTGCCAACCCTCATTATTTTCATGCTATTTCAGTAATGAAAAGCGTAAGGCAGCTCACTGCCAATGTAATGCTTTTATAACCCACACTGAACCTACAGTTGCATCTCATTAATTATATATATATATATATATATATGCATATCACAATTACAGAGATGAACTCGCAGACCGGTTCAAATCCAATCCAAGAAATCAGATTTTGGATTTTCTTGCGTCAATGTTGGTGTCCCCGACGACAAATGATGATGAAACTGCTGTTTCATGGTACAGCAAAATTCTGATTGTGGCGTTATTATGTAAAAGATTTCTATGAGTCTGATCCAAAAGTGAATACGCTTTCTGCTTATTATTGAGAAATGAGCAAAAGAGTACAACAAAGCACTCACACTGAACCTACAGTTGCATCTCATTAATTTAAAATATATTTGATTATGCATACGATGCAAAAAAGTGAACTGGTATGTAAATCAATTACACTATGATATATTTGAGTTAATTTTGATGATCACAGGTCACAGCTAGTAAAAAAAATTTTAAAAAATCTTCAATCCAGTTTTAGAATATTGCATAAGATCTATTAAAAAGGAGATTTACTGTAGAAATGTTAGTTTGTTAAACAACATGTCCAAGCACAGCATATGCACTAAATTCTTCTTTGTGGTTCCTTTAGCATGAATTACTGCATCATTGCAGCACAGGTTCTGCAATGTTAGCTCATGCAATTCTCATCCTTTGTTGACTACATTTCACTGCTTCTCCCTGGGTTTCACTGTCGGTCTGGTCAGATTGCTGTTGAAGGAAGTTTTGGTACTTTTGTTCATTTGGGCAGGTGCCAACCCCTGCTGGGAAATGAAGCTGGCATCTTACTAACGCTTGTTAGCAGAAGGAGGCATACACAGCCCTTAGCATTTCCTGGCAAATCGCTGTTCTTACATTAGAGCTTACAAAACACAGTAGACTAGCTGATGAAAAAAAAAAAAGAAACACCAGCAGATGACAAGATTTTCCTTCTCTGACAGTAGAAACTTAACACTGGTCTGATACTCTTCCTACTGACTCTGGGATCTTGATTTGAAAAAGCAATGCAAATTTGCTTGCATACAAAAAGAGAACATTTGAGCACTGAACAACATTCCTTTCTTTTGTCCGACGCCCAGCTGCTGGTGCCTCAGAGGAGTGGTCTAATGCAAGGAATGTCAAATTGCAGCCGATCTTTATCTCATTAATGTCCCTGAAACTGTAAATGGATTTTGGTTCAAATTCCTTTCAAGTTTGCAGTTATCCCGGCTGCTTGTGCATTTCTATCCACACCTTTTCCTTCCACTCAATTTTCCATTAACTTTCTTCATCTGCCAACTTCTTAAGTTAAACCTATAGCACTATGCGTAGTGAACTTATTAAATCTGAATTTTTCATTTTTAATGTAATAATTAATTTTTTTATTTTATCGTTTTCATTTAGATCTGAGCCTGTTGAGGGTAGCAGCACGTCAACATGTGTGTCAGGAGTCAGTTTTGACGTCGTCCACATCAGGGATGCCAAATTCATTTTCATCTCGAGACTTATCAGGATCATGAATGTCCTCACAGGGGCTGGTTGTATCAGTAAAGCAAACCAACTATTAAAATATGAATAAACAGCTGTCTCTGAATTCAATGAATACTTCTTAAAGTGAAATATATTTTGACAATGTCATACGGCAGTATGCAGATAAAAACTTCTTTGATTCAACTCATAACTATTATTTAAGCACAGAACTATTATCTTGTGTCCCTTCACAGTCTAGAGGGCCGCATAACAAGCCATGGGGGGCCGTATTTTGCCCCCAGGCCTTGAGTTTGACACATGTGGTCTACAAATTCCAAATTGCCTTCAGCAGACCCAATCAAGCTTTTGAATGAAAAATCCCTGGAATGACAGGTATGACTGAAACTAGAGCTGGTGTGCATGAGTGGTCGAAGTTCGTTTCAGTCTCGCTGAATTATTTGTGAACTGTTAATAGAAACTTCTATGCAAAACCTTCCACTAAATTACCCCAGTACTTCTAACAGCGTTAAGACAAAAAGACACACACAGCCCCAGCCCCCTTTTCTATTCTGTATACCTCAAGTCCCCACCCTCCCTCCACCTCCAAAACTCTTGGATGTTCTTGGCCTTATCTCACTTCTAACTCCATGCATACATACAATTAGCCCCTCCTCCCTTTTTCCTACAGCTCCTGGCTGTTAACATAATCACAATAGTTCAACACAGAGGAGAGGTGAGAAAAAACACAAAAGCCCTCACAGCTATTCTGCTGCCAGTGGTTTCATTTGACCTGCTTTGGCTGAGGTTACCACGGGATTTTGCTCTTTTCAGTTGTGCTTCACATTTTGTTTTCCACTTATGATTTTAACGGGGAAGGGTTTTCACTGCTCTTCTTTATTTGTCAAAATAAATCAAATATACTGCACCTTTGCAACTAAAACACTCAGATTCAAAACTTAAACGTATGTTATAGCCTCTTGCCTAAAGAAGTAAATGAAAAGTAATAAAGATTCAGTTATGTTAATGCATGCTGACTGTTTATTGGCAAACAGCTGAAGATTACATACCACTCATCCAGCCATCAAAAATGTATGTCAGTGGTTTGGACATGCAATGAACACAACAAAATAAATCAACTATCAAATGACATAATTCAAGTTTAATGGACTGGCTCATTTTAAAACAGAAAACATCCATCTGTGGAAAGACCAGCACAAAAATGTAGCTTATACAGACAAATCTTTCACACTTCATGTGAAATAGGTAGTTTTAAAATGCTACAAAGTAGAAAAAAAAATAAAACATCAACTACAGTCAGATTCAAGTTTCTTCCCCTCTAAAAACAGATTGAAACCACGTAACAAGATTAAGATTGTGCATAATGGTTAATGTTATACATTCAGTACTGTTGATGGGCATCATTTCAGGGCAAATCTAGTGTGACAAAACCAAGTGAGGGTTTCCTAAAAAACAGGCATTTCAAACAACAAAAACTTAAGAAAAAGGCGCTAATCTTCCACACACCATGTGAACGCTAGCATTCTGCATCTTCAAGATAAAAATGGGGCTCGGACGTTTGAACAAAGAGGAGTAATCTGCATAAACAAATACAAGCTGCTTTTTAGCTGTAAGGAAACAATCAATTTTCAAACTGCAATTGATGCCGTCAGTTAGAGCTTACATGCAAAACAACAATAAAAAGCTACTTTCAAAAAAAATCCTAAGTACAAAAGTCACATTCTAGAGACCTGAAGAAAAACTGCTTCACAGAAAAAAAAAAATCAAGTAAAATTTAAAAAAAAAAGATGCTGACTAAACGGGCCTGGATTGCCTTTTGCCTTCAGTGGCAAAATGTGGAGTTTTAACAGACCCGCAACTTGGTTTCTCTACACACGTGCAAATGTCCAGGAGGTCGAAATGATCCAAGACAAGGCTAAGCCAATTTACTTAGCAGGGATTTAACACTGCAGGTAGTTTAGATTACTTCAAGCTTACACCGATTTACCCATGAACCAGTGACACGCCATGATACAAAGCTCGCTTCCACATGTAGTATGTTGAGCGTGCGGTGAATGGGAAGTGGGATCGAAATTCTTTGAATGTGGGGAAGGACTTCTCCTCGAAACGCTGCTGAAGGAACAGCTTGGCTTTGGCCTTGAAGTTGGCGAGAGCTACGACATCCACTGACAACATCTGCTCCTCTGTGGGCACCCTGCTGGGGAAGGGATGCTTTAGCTGCGGGGCGTCGAAAGAAGGCACGGCAGAACATTCCAGGTACTGTGGGATTTGGACAAATGGGAGCCCATCCTGTTTCTCTGTTGTCTTGTTGGCGTTACTTTCTGTGCTCTGTGGGACATTGACCTCTGCAACCTGGGTGGTCATCACCTTCTTTGTCTTGTGGTTTTGGCAGCTACGCCACAGCCAATAGAAGCACGAGGAGATGGAGGGGAACTTGAGCTTGAATTTTGTCAAGGACCAGTTAGACTTCTGAACATACAACTTTGCAGCTTCTCTTAACTGCTTGTTACTCAGATAAGCCAGCCTGAATCTTCTGTGCTTCTGTCCCCAGACCCTCAACTTCGGCACGGTGGGTTGAGTAAAGCCAGGCAGCATCAGCACCTGACCTTTTGGGCTCTCGCTCTTGTCGGCATCTGAACTGTCTTCACTGCTCCCGCCGGTGCCTTTGTATCCCCGATTGAATAGCAGGGCTTCTCTTCTCCAGTTGTAGTAGGTTGATCGTGAAATTCCTGGGAAGTTTCTCTTGAATATCCTGAAGGGGAAGGAAGTGTTCATGGCAATGCAGTTCTGCAGGCAGCGTTTAGCTTCCTGCATGTGTGCTACATTCTGAGCCCTCTCCGCATCCAGCTTGCCCAGATGAAGGCCGAACATGCTGGCCACGCTGTCATGGTGGTCTGGCTCGTCTTGCTTAGTTTCGGGTGAGGACCACACCTCCTGCTCTGTGCTCTCTCCAGGACTAATCTCTCCAGTCGAGGAGGATGTGGAGAAATGCCCCCCGGTTTTCAAGAGCTCTTGCTTCCAGTTGTAGTACGATGACCTTGAGATATCTGGGAAGAATTCCTTAAACTGGTGCAGAGGAATGAGCTTGCCCTCCAAGAAGCAGGCCTGGAGGAAGTATTTTGCCTCATACCTGGCTGCGGACTTTTTGCAGTTTTCCTGCGTCTGCCTCTTCCAGCGGTAGAAGGTCCTCTTGGTGATGTTGTACTTATCCTTCAGACTTGAGTAGGAAAACTGCGACTTCTGCTTCAGCTGGTCCTTGCTCCTGTGCGGAGACACCATCTCCTCACTTTCAGGGCTTCTGCACATGAGAAGATTTGCTTGAACCAGGGAGACAAAGTATTTGGGCCTGAACAAGGACTCAGACTGCATGTCCCCAGACCACATGATGTGAATGGTTTGTGGCTCCGAGTCTTCAGGCCAGGTTCTTGGGCGTATCAGGCGATTGAAATAGGGTCTGATCTTGAGGTTGAACATGGGGTAGATGGAATAGATGTTGAACCGGAGGACAGATGACAGTGCGTAAACATGCCACATGTTGGCATAGGAGCCAGGAAAGCAGGACGCTTTCACATCTGCATCAAAGATGGCCTCCAGGACGGCTACGGGCAGGTTCAGCATGTCTTCAGACTCTTCAGCACTGAGACTGAATCGAACAGCTTGGAGCATCATCTTAGAATCAATCATCCCTGATAAGTAGTATCTTTTCCACAGCACCATTTCCACCACAGTCCTCACCTGGGAAGGGGAACATCATTAAATCTGATCTTATGAGGCTACAAAAACTCAACAGCAGGTTATATCAGATGCATGTAGTTCTGCACACTAACCTGCAGCTCCAGGCTGAGTCCGGTGTTGCCCACAAGCAGTGTACTTACAGCATCAAACAGCAAGTTGCCTTCTCCATTACAGCTGAGAGGTAGGAGACCCCTCGGTGCATCAGCAGGATACAAAGCATGGGCTGCTTTGTCCACATGCGCCCACTCTGCAAAATCCTGACAGGGGGGTTTGGGGGGCTGAAAAGGAGTGAGGGCCCGCTCTACATCCACAGCCACTCTGGTCACAGCATCCAGGCCGGCGCTTTCTGTGGCCTCCTGGAGCTCTCGCAGGACGGACAGCACAACCTCATTCCTTTGGATCATACCTGCAGGTTTGAGGAGAGCTGCAAGGAGAGTGGAGACAGTATTTCATTGTCAAAATGACAATTTAAGCACCAACTGCAGCACTTTTTTTAATCACTTATCAATGGATTTGAGACAGTCAATTATGCATAGTGAAGGATTCTTTTTCCTTACAACTTTTGTGTCTCTCACAACTAATATTGGCGGCATTGTCTGAAATAAGAAGGTGCAGTTGACCACCACATTTTACTAAACAAACTCATAATCAACAATTTCTATAGACATTGGAAGCACACCCAAAACATTGCAAGAAAAATATGTTTCTATGAAATCCCAACTTTATGACATATATACAATGCTGCTGTGATAAATGCCGTAAATGTTTAAAGATATGACAATGACACCCAGCTATATAGGACCCACAGCTGGAAGAGGATTTTATTCAGCTTAACAGGATAAAACAAAAGTTTTTATAATTAGTAATTACCTTCATAGATGAAAAACTTAAAACTAATCCAGAACTCTTTGTGTCAAATTGAAAACCTGGGTTTTATAATGAATAAAGTTTAGCTTTCCTATCACATCTAAAACATGCAACTAAAAACACATTTTACTACCAGCAGAGCAAATCCAGAGTTTCTCTTTCAGTCCAAACTTTAATAAATGTGTCTATAACCTGAACATATAGAGTGTTGTGATGCTTTGCTTTCTTGTCTTTCTACAAAAATAATAGATTGTAGTCCTGTATACTCAAGAGATTAACATTTATTTTAAAAACCTCCCAGATCCCTGATGATTTCTAATCTAGTGTTTTGATCATACTTAAAGTGAAAACAAAAATCCATATTGAGGCATCATTTTCTTGTTAAGGCCTTGAAGAGTCCTCAACATATAGCTTAGGACTATATAATAGTCCTTGTTCACTTTTGATTTAACTTCATATTGATCAATAGTATTTATTCTTTATTTCATTGATGACCTATATGCCAATACAACAACTTGCTGTGACTAAAAGTTTAGCTTTAAGTCACAATTTATTTCCATTCCTCTTCATCATTTATTATATTAATTTTAACATCCTTGTCCAGGATGATCATCGTCATCATCATTAAAATCATCCTCATTAGAACAACCGAGTTATTTAAGTCCTTCAATTTTCATTTGCATGTTTGGCCTTTAACTCATTTTATTTATTTATTTTTTGTTTGCCTTGTTGAATTTCCTGTCTTCATGTCCTGTTTCATTTTCTTATAAAGCTGTCTGTCTTGCCCCTTGTACATGAAAAGTGCTGAGTCAATAACGACTCATTGATACTTTATGTTTCTCCAATTCTACAGCAAGGCAATCACCGTCGTTTTCATTGCAAAAGCTGCTTACAGTCTGGTTCTTCAATCCGAATCAGTCGGCGCAATTTAACAGGGTTTAAAACATTAGAAAAAAAGAATTTGGTTTCTTACCTGGGCGTCCTGAGACCAACATGAGTCCCAAACAAAGTCTCGCTCAATCTCTTCGGAAGGCGACACCGTTCGACTCGCGGTGATGTGACACTGTGAGCTAGTCCATCAAGCGACTCCGGGGAATCCTGTCCGGGCAGATAGGCGGAACCTCGCATCAGGAAATTGTCAATCGCCGAATCGCATTTTTCTATCCCACTTTTTTTTTTTTTTCAGCCCTTTCTCTCTCTATCTGTGACTGTGAAACGCCTCCCTCCGCCCTCTTCCTTCTCCTCCCCGTGTCTTCACGTTGAACCGGGGTCAATTTCAATGTGAAGTGTTAACAAAAGCCAATGTGTTAAGGGCCAAAGGAATAAGGGGGGGAGGTGGTTGAGTATCGGTGCTTTTATAATTATATCAACTCACTTTTGTTCTTGTTCTGTTTCAGCTGTCAGCAGGTCACTTCCAAGGTTATTTGCCAAGACCCTCAGCAACAGAGTTCACTCACTGCTCGCTTGTGTTCTGTGGCCCTGGTGGAGTTTTTGCCTTCATCAACAAAACAGCAAAGTAGTCATTTATTTAAAAAAAAACATAAATAAAAAAAACTTAAATAGGGAAATGAACTTAAAGAGACTGTGATGCCTGTAACTTTACTAAACTCTAGGTCTGACCAGTCTAAACATACAGTTTTGAAGCTTATCTCAATGTACCAAAATTTGGTGCAAATTTTTAAAGCTTAAAATTAGCACCCAAAAAAAATGCAATTTTATGTGTTTCTACAAGTGTACATATTCGATGGTTCTTCCAGAAGGTTTTTAAAAGCATGGGCCACTTAAAGTCTTGAGAGTCGGAGACCAAAACCAAGAGCCATGATTGAGTTTCAGGAGCATTACTGTGCTGTTAAGACCGCAGCCCACAGTTTAATAGAGGTGACCACTCCCAAATCTGTCAGGTTAGTTTTTTTTTTTCTAAATTGTGCTCCCTGGGTGGTAAGTCATAACTCTCATTAAAAACAGACTCTGCTTCTGTTAGAAACATCAACTCTTATTATCACTGCAAATATGAATAAAAAAAAATCTTACAATTTCTCTAATGTTAGTATTTCTTTCAAACACAGTCTCGAGTTTGTTCTCAGTAGGCTACATAAAAGCCGGTTTGTTGATTAGAAGAGCGAATGTGCAGACGGGGTGTGGGCACGAGCTTTATGGGAGCGAGAGGAAGGCACCTGAGCTCCAGCTCAGAGGGTTTCTCTACTGTATCAGTTTTGACACCTCCTCTCCTGCCTTTTGCAGGATTTCTCTAATCAACGCCTTTTGTTCCACACAGGCACAACAATCCCAGGGACTCTTTCCCCAGCCCCCCACCTCAGATCCTCTCACGCACACATTTACACTCAAAGGGACAGCAGCATTTGGCCCCCGCTGATCGGCCCTCTCCGAGGCCTTGGCGGACAAACTGGTGCATTAGGGTTCAAGGCTTCACTCCAACGTAACATTGAGTCAAGGGACATCAATTTTCAACCCTGCCACAGTTTCTTAATTGTGTTCAGGTTCTAACTTTGACTGGGCCATTTTAATGTGCTTCACTCCAAACCATTGTTGATGCTATTTTGTTTGAGCTGTTGACATGTAAACTCGAAGGTTAACATCAGGCTCAGTCTCAAGTCCTTTGCAGTTTCAAGCACGTATTCTGTTTTTATTACCATCCAAATTCCCACTTATAACCAGCTGCTGAACAAAAGCCTTCCCAGATCATGACACTGCCACCGCTGTGCTTCACCATGGGGATGGTGTTTTCAGAATGATATGGAGAGTTGGTCTTCTGAGGCACATAGCATATGCATGTAGGCCAGCTCATTCTTTATCCTGCCTATTCCCTAATGTTTTCTAACAAACCTATAGATGAGACCTTCATGAATTAAATCATAGATTTATTTACTTTTATTTTAACTTCAAAATAACACTGTGTTTTATGTCAGAGTATCAAAATATTGAGGGCTGAATGCACCACCAAATCAGATTCTTGTTTGTAAAACCTTTTGAAAACCATGAACCTTTCATTCTCCACTTCCCTTTACAATTATGCATCAATTTGTGTCAGATGATCAGTGGAGTTCTGTTAAAAAACGAGCTCAGTCTGCATTGATTCTTCCCTGGCTGTCATCCAAAAGGTTTATGTTCCAGTTATTAATCGAAAGCACCAGAATCTGCTTCTGCATAAATTCATCCAGGCATATATCTTCTGTACCGTTCATCCCATGTTTCTGTCTGAGTTGGCTCTATCGCCTCAACCCCCGCAGATTCCTATCTATAGTCAATCACGCACCTCAGGTGTGTAGATTAGCTGTGCTGCGCTGCACTGTGAACACAGTAGTGGGCTTGCTGGAAGCATTTAAAATGCAAATAGGGCAACACTGGGACCGGCTCCGGCAGTCTCTTACCTGCTGTGGCTGTGTGTGGCTCTGTGCTTGTGTGTGAGCAGGTGTTGTGTGCGTGTGGGCATGCGTGTGTGTGTTTGTGTGTGTGTGTGCGCAGGGGGTTGGAGGGGAAGCAAGTAGATGTGAGCACGGGAGCCAGGAGTGTACTTCATGTTTAAAGATAGTTCAGCATATTTGCTAAAGTGGTTTGTGTTTACCACCGAATGAAACTTGAGCCAAACAGATTGGCAAACAAACGTCTTACTCCTGATTCCTACATACAACGGTAATAGTGAAATCTGTGATTAAAGACCCAGCTCTGAGCAGAGCTCTTTGTGAAATAAGTCCAGCACTTTGCAGTTCATCAGGTTTTACAACAACGCCGCAATCTTTAACCCCACTTTGTTCATTCTTGAACAATAGATTGCTGTCGGGCCAGACTGATCAAATTTGCCTCAAATTTGATCATCCTCAAGTGGCTTGAATGCACCGGCAGCAGGCGAAACCTGATATCATTAGTTTATTGCATTTCTTTTTTGACCTCATCTTCTATGATGGAGTGGTTCAGCATGATCTCTGTGTTTCAGATTGGGCAATGTACTGCTACTTCTAATGCTTGTGAATCAGACACTGAGTACGAAAGGTGCATTCTGTTGGCTTTAATATATACTATTAATGTCATATTAATGTCAATGGTAAAACAAATGTGTTTCTAATTATCTGACATGTTCCAGTGAGCCTGTTTTGAGTGACAGTGATTAGGTTGTGAGCCATTTTTGGTGACATTTCTGGAAACAGTCCCATGTGAATACGAATGGGGTTTTTTTTCAAACAAAATCTATGTACAGTTATGTCTTTTTTATGTGCTACAGTTAAAGGTTAAATACATTCAGGCAGTTAGAGGTCAATTTACTAGAGTGGTCATCATTCAGACCAATTGACTCGTGAAATATATCATTTTGACCTCTGATTTAAAAAAAACCTACAATTTAATCTTCTGAAAAAATAAGTCCCATAATAAATGCCTGTTGGTGTTCAGTTAAAGTTGAGTATGTTCACATCTCATCAGAGTTTAAGTGAGAGACGTTGAAACAAATGTTTTCCACTTGTTTTAACTCTGAAAACAACAAACAAAATCATGACATCCAAGAAACACAGGAAAAGTTCAATCTGTAAAATGCAACTACTATCTCAGATTACATGTGTTTTCTTCAATTTGCAAACCATCAAAAGTGTATTTAGTTGACAGTATAAGAACAAAGGTTAAAAAAATAATCATTTCAATTTTTCTGAATACTCCTTTATCTGTCTTTTTCTAAGGATTTCCAAACAATATCTACAGGACCATGTTTTCTCTGAGCAACACTCTGAACAACCTTCAACTGTGCTGATCAGCATTCAGCTGTTCTCTCAGGATGACAGCCAACTGCTTTCAAAAAGGCGTTTATATCCTAGAGGGTTTCTTCTTTATTCTGTCTGAGAGGTTGACCTTCGGACACAAAACAGGATGATATGGAGGCTTGCATAACCCGAGAGAGGACTCTGGGGGAGCGTTTCCTGCAATCAAAAGATGTTTTGTTGGTGATGATGTGGCTGTGCAAAAAGATACACCTGATGACAGTTTTTAATTGAGCTTTGCTTTTCATTATGCAAGGATTTTGGTCCCAGAAAACATATCTTTCAACTCACAGAAATAGAGGGCAATAGATGTCAATCAGTTTAAAAATGTGCAATTAAAGAACCTCAAAGAAAATGTGCAGAAGTAAATATTTAGGTGAAAATCCCTTTTTAAAGGTCCCAGATAACATGATATACATATATGTAACTTTTAGATTTAATACGGATTAACATAACCAAATGTAAATAAATACTTAAACTTATAAAGTTATCTTTGCCTTCATTTACAATGCAAATAGCATTACATTTTTGATTTTATGTAGTATTTGAAACTGGTTTTTCATTTTCCATCTTTAATCAGTAGAGGGCGTTCAAGATTTACATATTGTGTAAAAAATACTTTTATGAAAATCTGAAAATCTGCTCTTTAAAGTTCCACTTTATCTAATGAGATTTTGTTTTATTTTGAGATTTGTTTGCTTTTAATGGTAAAAAAAAATCAATCTGCTGTTCACTTTTTCACAGTTTAATTTACTCAACTTTATCAATGAACTTGTTTCAAAGCAAAATTTGTCATAATAGAAAGTCTATTGTATGCAATTGTTTCATGCAGTAGTGACTGCAGGATTTACCCCCCATTTCAGGTTTCTGCTTATTCCGGCAGGTTAAGCAGGCCCAGCTGGTTTCAGGGCCTCTTGGCCAATTGGGCAGAATGTGTGCTGCAGCTTTGTGGTGCTGTGATGGAGGAGGAGTTGTTTGCTGGAGACCCAGTTATTTTGTTGTTATTCTCCTGTTTCTTTTCCTTTAGATTCTCATCTTCACATTTAAGATTTCTTTAGATCATTTTTTTTAAAGGAATGATCTAAAAAATATCTTATGCATCTGTGTCTGAACCACCAGGAAGTGTGTACAGAACTGAACTGTAGAAACAGTTCAGGTTTGATTCAAGCAAGAAAAGAACAAGTGACACAAGGACTGATAGGACAAACACAAAGAGATGGAAGAATGAAAGGCATATGGAAATATTTAAGGAATGAAGGAAGAAATGGTATCAAAAAAAATGGTGGGAACACAAAATAATAAATCTTTTAAATACACATTTGTCCATAGTTTGTTTTAGTATGAAATGAATGTTGAAATAAAAGCCACACAAAGCTGGTTAATTGTTTTTATTCTCTTTCAGAGACAAACAGGTTCTGCGTGACAAAAATATGTCATCAGTGTCTAATAAAACATCTGCAAGAGGGAGCTCAAACTGACCAAAATCATTCATAGAAAACTATATGCCGTACTTGAAAATAAGTCTCATATTTTACTATTTAATCCTATACATATTGCTTCTCTCACATCGGCTGGATTGGCTCTGTCATTATTGTGACAACACTTATATAGCATTGTCACAGAGGTGGAAATAAGAAGAAACTGCTTTCTTCGTTGTCCTTTAAAACAATGAGCTGGGATTCAAAAACAAGCATTTTCACAGCATTTAAGAAAATTAAATAATAAAATTTTTACTTGGAGGTCAGAAATTTCCAAAATAATGTACAAATATTCACATCTCCCTCCAGGACCACCTGCGTGTGAATGCAAGTCACTTACATTCAACATCCTTGAGGTTTTAGTGCAGCTGGGACTTTCTAATCTCCAAACAGAAGTGTTTCACACACAGGTGGCAGCAGTGCTTTTACATTTCATAAACCATACAAATTCAAACAACCTTTTCAGCAAGCAGATTGTCCATCAATCTGACAGTCACACTGGCCTGCCTTTTAAAAAGGAAAATGTCTTCATTCTGAATACAAACAATAATTTATGCAACAGTAGGCACACAAAGAAAGAAGTCAGTTGCTATCCTTCAATCAAACTTTCAGGTGCTTGTTACAGATCAAAAACTGCCATGAGATTTAATCTCTGATCCAGATAAAGTGCAGCAGTTTTGTATAGCTGAAAATTCAAACTTCAAGTACTTTTTATTTTTTGAGTTGGCGTTCCCTGCCTTTGCAGATTATGTCATGACCCCAAACAGAACTATGTTTGAGCCAACAGGAATGACTTTTAAGAGCCTTTAAATACAGAAAACTTCCAAAATAAGGGCTTACTGCATACATTTGCATGTATTATTTCTTTGATGTGTCTTAGAATCAAACTCTGACAACATTCTTTCCTTTGGCTTGCATGCAAACTGCAAAAAGCAGGAAATTAACACTGTCCACCACCTTGAACACAGCACCCCATTGAAACATGGTGGCAGCAGCAGCATGCTGCGGGGAACAGAATCCTGTCAAAACTGAGACGGACATACAGAAGAATTAAAAAAAAAAAGCAACACTTTTCAAAGTTAGAAAGGTAAGAGATCAAAAAACTAGTGCATTTGTTATTTGTCCTGATGAAGAGGACTGGAAATCCTTAAAATAAAGAGAAATCTCCAATGGCACCCAAACAATCCTCTTAAAATGATTTATAATGAGTAATTGTGACTTCCAGTTTCTCCAGGGTATAAATATGAGATGTAGAGGGAAAGACCAAATAAAATGCAACTCAAGTAACATGCATGCATGTTCATCTGCAGATCAGAAAAAGTGTGCAAGAACTAAAAAAATAAATAAATAAAAGAATAAAATTAAATTATTAATTTAATTTAAAAAAAAACTGTGATAATCAAAACCGAGCATCCATAACAACCATTTTCTTTAAGGCTTCTCTGCACATCTTTAGCACAGTTACCAACAACAAATAAATACACAAATATGTGTGCGACCTTTAAACTGTAGACATACTGAGCAAGATGAAAAAAGAAAAAAATAGATATGGACAGTCCATTGTTCCACATGTCACATCTGGACCTTCGGTACAGCATCTGAATTACAGTAAGAAATCTTCACATTTTCTGGAAGAACAAAACAAAAAATGTCACAAACACCAAATATCTACAGAAATCAAAACAAATTCTGAAGGGTCGCTTATACCATGTGGGATATTGTCTACAGTGGATCCTACTGTAGAGTCAGCAGAGACACAGGGATGATGATGATGATGATGATGATGATGATGATGATGATGATGATGATGATGATGATGATGATGATGATGATGATGATGATGATGATGATGATGATGGCGGCGTTCTGGTTAGATAAAAGTAGTTCCGCGCGTTTATTATTTGCTACAGTGTCTCAAAGTTCATGTAAAACTTGAGTGACACCTTGGGCTGGATAAAAACATTCAATAAGGCAGGAAAATGTTTCCAAAAATAGAAAAAAAAAAAAAGGTAAAATTATTGGTGTATAGACACATTGCAAAACACACATCTCAAGATATGCAAAATATATAAGGGACATCAAACTGTACAAACGACCCTGAAACACCATCAAGATTGCGTTTTTTTTTAAGTTTATAAGAATAGAAGCTACACATCTGTTACATATATATCTCTAATCTCATTAGAGGTGACTTTATTCTGTTTGTTTCTTAATTTCTGGAGTTACAAACAGGAACATAAGTTAACAAAAATAAAATGCATCTCATTCTCCCTTCTTCAAAAGAGTGCTTATTTGTACGAGATATTCCAAGACTCACAGCTGGGAATGTCTGATCTACAGTAACAGAGTCATAGAGCATTGATGGGTCTTTCACTTGACATTTCATGCATTTCTAAAGTGCCTCTAACCTGTATCTCTGCAGATACAGGTTAGAGGCCCTCCTCCTCTCCGCGGGCGTACATCAGCACCAGGGTGACAGTAGCGAAGGTGGTTGCGTTCACAGGGAAGGCTCGTAGCAGCGTGGAGGTGAGGCCTCGTGTGAACACCATGTAACCCTCCTTCCTCACGCTCTTTCGCACGCAATCTGCGATGCTGCTATACTGGTTGACTCCGCCCACCCCGTCCGCCTGCAGCCGAGATTTAATCACATCTACGGGATAAGTGACGATCCACGAGGCGATGCCGGCCATGCCGCCGGAAAACATCAGTTTGGGGACCATGAAGCTGTCGTTGGGCTCACAGCCCAGGCTCTGTGTCAGCATGGCGTAGCTCCAGAAATACACGCCGAAGCCAGGCGCTTCACGGACGAGCGTGGTGACCATTCCTCTGAAGATGCCCGACAGACCCTCTCGTCTGTAGATGTGCAACAAACAATCCATGGAGTTCTTGTACACCTTCTTAGAAGACGACTTCTTCTGCCCGGTGCCCTGCATTTGCATACGGGTTTTAGCGAGCTCCATGGGGCAGCAGATGACGCACTGTAAGGTTCCTGCGGCGGCACCAGCCAGAAATTGGTGTGCGGGAGTGTCCTCTCCAAGCAGACGCATGGCGTTGCCCTGAACACCAAAAACTATGGCATTGATGAATGTCAGGCCCATCATGGGAGATCCAATGCCTTTATATAAGCCAAACACCTGCAGAAAACATCAGCAGTGACATCAGGAGCTAATCTTGGATCGGATTTTTATCCATGTACTGTTCCTTGCACTTGAAGAACCAAACAATTCAATTTCTGAACACTCCCTATCCTGAACCAGTGAATTCAACTAATTTGAAAACGTTGATAACATTGACATAAAACCTCTGAAATACATATATCTATTATCAAAGCCATGATTGCTTTTCAGTATATTTCATGAGAACCTGAGAAATAAAGTGACCTGAATTGACTTACAGACTCCTGTCTTACGATGGACTGGAAGCAGTGGAACGTTCCACGATAAAGCGGCTTATCGATGCTCTGGACCTGCAGCCTGACCTGGATGAGAAGAGTTTTGCTTTTTAAGTTAACAAAAATACAAAATCTGACTCAAGAGCATAGCGAAACCATTTTACTTGTGATATCTAGATATTATTATAGACTTATTTTAAATATAATGAAATTAGGTTTATTGAGATATACATGTTTTAGTTTTTTTCTTTCTGAAATATATTTAAAGAAAATGCTGCACTTCTTACCTTCACTGTGTCAAACGGGTGTCCAACCAAGACTCCAGCAACACCTAAGGACAACATATCAAACATTTATCGATTTGGAGCGTTTGATTCTAAAGCCATTTCTCTCAGGACGAAATCCTATAAGAAAGAAACACTGAAAAAAAATTAAATAAAAAAATCACTGCGCATTACTTTATATGTCAAATAATATCCAAATAAACTCTCGAGATGTTCATAGAGTGAAAAAATATGAAGAAGTTTAAACAAGTATGAATACTTTGCAAACCATTGTTCATGTAGAGATAAGATTTATTGCTGGCCCCTGATGGTCCTGACTTCACTCTCAGAGTTGATCTTTTGTTAGATTTTTGCCCAGCTTCTGGTAACATTTACAAGCTCTCTTTAGCCTATTCAAGCAATCTGTAGAAGGTAAAACATTTACTGTGGTTTCATTTTTAAGAGTATCACCATGTCCTCCAAGAGCAACATGCTGCGCCCACTGCCAACTCACTGGCCTTCAACACTTTGACTCTGATGATCTGATGAATGGACACTGACCTGAACTCGATGAAGAACTGAGAAAACAAGGGGAGGACGGTGCTTTGTCTGTCACTTTAAGAAAAATGTCCACCAAGAGCATTTCTCCAGGAGTTCAATTTCATTTTTGGCCATTAAAATAACAAATAATTATCAATCCATGGATATAAAGCACTTAATGAAACAGACAGCAGTCATATAAAACTAGATCTAATTTAATGAATATAATCAGTGGTTTCAACCTGCTTTGCCATCAGGAGCAGCTGACAGCCCATAGGATGGAGTCCAGCTGTGGTGACTTACCTCCTATGCATCCAGCTATAAAGTCCATCATCTTTCTGCAGCTTGTTGAGGACGTTATTGTCAGTTATTGCTAATGGCATAAAAAGAAGTTTTAATATAATGCTTTAATCAAATACTGATAACTATTCTGTTAACCTTACTGCACTGATATCTGGATGTGTATTAAAGCTAATGAGCCAACGTTAGCTGACACCGCCAGTTAGCCGACAGAACCGGCGAGCTCGTATTTAATGGGTTACGGACGCATAAATAGCTCCGTTTTCTGATCTCCTGTCCTCTGTTTTCTCAGATTAAGCCCACTAGATGACCTGTACGGCCTCTAAAAACAGCTGTGCTGCCTGATAGCCAAAGCGAATCGTTTCAGTTACAGAGATTTTGTTACAGGAAGCGGTAACTCCAGAGGGGCGGATCTTATTGCACAGGCTAAAGTTTCTGTCCAATCAGAGCGAAGAGAAAACGCCGACACCTCGCTCGAGGCGTATTACTTGTCATCTATTGGCTAACACGTCTACTCTAAGGGACGTGGTCTAGTGATGTTCAATTTGGTTTGAGGTGACTAATAAATTTGGAGCATTTTATTTATTTTACAAACCTATTGCTTTAATGATAAATATTGTGCAACATTTATTTGGAGAGAAAAATAAGTCTCACAATGTTCATGGTCTTGTATTGTAGTAAGTTCTAATGTGAAAACATCTTTCCGCACCGGTTGCGGAAACATGTTTCATACTATTGCGCTTCTACACGGTGTTTTATGGAAATGTGCCAACGTAAAGTACCTTGTAGAATCCCATATGGTGCATTCACAAGTAGATATATTATGAAGTACTTCTAAAAGTTTCTATTTCATAAACAGACAGGCTTAACTGGGACACTTATTCTTTCTGGAAATTTCAGCAAATGTTGCAATCATGTTTACGAGAGAAATGTATCAGGTTAATCAAAATGTAATTTATATTCAATCCCGTTTAGACTGCATCTGGTGAATTACTGTTCAGTAGCAACGCAAACAAACTGAATTCAAAATGCCTGTATCCATATTTTTAGGGATGTGTTGAAATTTATGGGCCTGGTCAGGTTGAACAATTTAGGAAAAACAATTTACAATTTGAAATGATCAGTTATGTCAATTTAAATAGCAGTTTATTCGATTTGGGGTTAATTCAATTTGGATATAAAATGTACGAGCTACCTTGAATGCACCATCAAAGCGTAACCGTAACATACCATTGAGAAGCGCAAATGGTTTAGAAACATCTTGACCCCAGATGTGTGGCACAGGTAGTCAGAACGCTTTCTGTTAATTAACAGCAAATCAGTCAAGGTAACTGGTCCAGTTTCAGTGGACACATGACTCGATCACTGGACAAGATGCACATCGTGAGTTTCTTGTGCCGGTTCCCTGAAGTGGATCAATGTAATCTTGCCACATTGGTTAATGAAGACTGACTATCCCAGCAGATTCCATTCAAGATCAAAAAGAGAAACAATGCTAAATCAAACAAAATCTTTCTCAAATTACAACGTTTCTCACTTAACTTTTATTTACAATAACAAAAACCAAGTCTACAGAAAATGTTATTTTGCAAACTTTCCAACGGTACTTTAAAAACACAACTTGATTTGTCTGGATTTATTTTTCAGTAATGGTAAATAATAATAATTTTAATTTCTCTGAATACTCTCTTATCTATCTTTTTTTCTAAAGATTTCCAAACAATATCTACAGGACCATGTTTTAGATTCACAAATAAGTAAACGCTCTCTGAGCAACACTCTGAACAACCTTCAACTGTGCTGATCAGCATTCAGCTGTTGTCTCCGCTATCTGCTTTCAAAAAGATGCTTACATCTGAGAGGACATCTTCTTTATTCTGTCTTGATAGATTGACCTTCGGATACAAAACAGGATGATCTGGAGGCTTACATAACCTGAGAGAGGACTCTGGGGGAACGTTTCAAGCAGAGCAGCTAATCGAAAGCTGCTGCTGATGGTGTGGCTGTAAAAAAAATATATATATATATCTGGTAACACTTTTCTACAGAATTTTTTTTATTTTTTTTTATTAATGAACAATATATTGTTCCCTTTGCTGTGGTCCATTGCAGCTGCCGTAATATTTAAACTTTTAAAAAGTGACAACAGCTGAACTAATTGGCTTGTTTGTTTGTTTGAATATATATTAATAACAATCATCAAATGGGATGACTTATTTCATGAAGTGTATGAGTCCTGGTTTCTTACATTTTGACAAGCAAATTTTAACAACTATAATTATGTAATATAAAACTATTGGTCTATATAAAACATCAATTTGCTTAGTCCTCTCTTGCATCTTGACAAAAACAAAACCGTTTATCAAGGCGGAAAGCATTGATAAACGTATCAAAATATCAACTATTTTCTCAGCTTTAATTTTCACAGCATTTTACGAAGAAGGAAATTGTGCTGGTCTTCAGAGGTTTTGTGTCAATTCCCTCAGTAGTTTGTGGTGCAGCACCACCACAGGCGACTGGTGGGAAAGAGGTTTCTCACATAGTTTAGATCGTTTGCAGAACCACAGCAGCTGAAAATGGAGCAAAAGTTGCCATTTTGGTTCCCAGGTGTGAAAAAAACCCAGTTGTGATGATGTTCTGAAGCCGGAGTTTAGGAAAGAGAGACAGGCCCAATTTTAAGGAATTGTGTTACCAGGTCAAATTTCTTTTGAATCATATTTGAAAAAGAGAGTATTTTTATAACAACTTCTGTTATTTTATTGCATAACGGCTCGATGGGGTCATTGTGATATACAATGGCAGTATGTGCCAGGAAACTACATAATGCTGATGATTTAAGGTGCCCTCGAAGTCGTCAGGTTAGGGCTTCAGAATACTTGATATGAACAATGTAAAGTGTACACACAATGCTATTTATTCCTTCTGACCATCTAAACAGTTTTTTTTTTACTCTTGTTTAGTAGGAAATATATCAAGTTAATAACAATGTCATTTTTTTTTCAATTCAATTCAGCTTAAACCTTTGCATCTGGTCAATTACTATTCAACAGCAACAAAACAAACTGAATTCAAAATGCCTGAATAGTTGAATCCACATTTCTGTGGATGTTTTGAAATTTACTGACCTGGTCTGATTGAATTTTTTCTGGTGAAAACAAAAAATATATATATTTACAATTTGAAATGGTCAGTGATATCAATTGAAATAGTAGTTTGTTTGATTTGGGGGTTATTTTGATACCAAGTCCGGAGATCGGATTGTAAAATGTAACTTGAATGCAACATTGGCGGGTTAAAAAGTAACCGTAAAATACCGCGAAGAAGCGCAAGTGCTTTTGGAAACATCTCGGCGCCCGATGCGACGCAACACCGGCTGTCACGTAACAGCAAAGCAGTCAAGGTTACGGGTCGAGTTTCGGGGCTCACATGGCTTGATCGCTCGACAAGATGCACATCGTGGACTTCGTGTCCGGATCTGTTGCAGGTAGTGGGTAGAACTAATCTCGCCACGCTGGCTCGGTAGCGTTCAGTGCGGTTGCTACATGGCTAGCTGCTGTCAGTGTGTGATAAACACGTAACGACATTATGCAAAGATCAGATCAGTTATGACTCCACGTCTTTAAAAAAAAAATTAAAAAAACTACTTTCCTTGTGTTTGAGCTTGTTTTAAACCCGTGCAGACATCTGTCAGTCATCATGGAAAATGGAAGAAAAAAAAAAAAAACCTTTGTGCCATTATGTTCCTTTGCATCTGTTTCGTATGATTGCAATGTTTGGGAAAACTGCAAATGAGATCAAGAGCTTGCTCATATGTGTGCTGTCCTTGGTCCAACAGGGGCCTGTGGAGTGACCGTGGGCTTCCCACTGGACACTGTGAAGGTACAGTAACGCTCAGATACAGTCTCTGGTGGCACATGCATGACTTTTACATCATGACTTTTACATCCCAGCTTTTCCATTTTCATGTTATTCTGAACCCTTTTAGGTCAGAATCCAAACTCAGAAGCAGTTCACAGGAGTGTATCAGTGTGTATTGGAGACCATATCAAAAGAAGGGGTATGTATTGACTGGCGTTAATACATAAATACATACATGTATTAACATAAATGTTAATACATTTATGAAGGACTTACATGCAAATCGGTTAAATCCAAGTAGACCTGACAATAACATGGATTTGAAGGTTCTCTGTAGGCCGTTATGAGATTTTCTCTTTGATTACGATTTTTTTTTTTTTTTTTTTTTACTGTATTGCAATATTTACACAAAAATAATATATACATGATGGGTCATAAGTTTCCATACATAGAAAGAATAAACATTTTATGTTGGACACCCGTTTTATTTTTGTGGGACTGTGTGTAATTGCTGCGTGGTTGATCTGCAACATTTCCAGTTTTCTGAAACGTGCAAATAAGTTTTGCCACAGTGTCGTGTGTGATGCTCGCTCCATGTTTTCTGTCAAAGTTTCGTGCAACCAGGCGACTCCTTCCCGATGCGGCCATCAATATGATTTCAATGCTTTGCTCGTTTGTCAAACGCATCTTCTTGGGTGTCTGACATATATAAGAAATACACATTTTACATTCTCCCTGTAGATCCATGAGCAGTACAAATTATTTATTTAAAACCGACAAGCAATAATTGTTGCTTAAGAAAAGAAGCAACAATTATTTTATTCTTGATTGTAATAATTACATTTCCAGTCATACCTTGAGATCTTGGACTTAAAACTAAAAGTGCAAATTTAGTAAACTGAAAAAAAATCTAATTGAAACTCAGGCGTTTTAATTGAACTACTTACACAAGAACCTGCATATTTAAGTAACTAAGTGTCGGAACAAACAAAATGAAGTGAAAGATTTTTATATTTCTTTTCTGTCCGTCGTTCGATCAGGTGCACGGCTTCTTCAAAGGCATGTCGCTTCCCCTGACCACAGTCTCGCTGACGTCCTCAGTGGTGTTTGGCACCTACAGGAACTGCCTGCAGTGCATGAAGCAGGCAAGGGGAGCTGACTGGAGTCCAAACACCAAACTGGAAATCTTCCTGGCTGGGATGACTGGCGGAGTAGCTCAGGTAAGAAAAATAAAAATAAGAACAAAAAAAACAGCTCGTGTCTTATCAATCTTACTAGTATCCTTACACAAACTGAACAAATTTAACTTCATTTTAAGCTTGTGCCTCTGATCTGTTTCCAACAGACGTCAGTCATGTCTCCAGGTGATATAGTTAAAGTACGTCTACAGTGTCAGACAGAGTCGACGAGGGAAGGAGCCAACAAGCTCCGACCAAAGTACCGCGGCCCGGTTCACTGCCTGCTGAGCATCGTCAAAGAAGAGGGACTCAGGGGGCTCTACAGAGGAGCTCTGCCACTCATGCTGAGAGACGCCCCGTCGTACGCCACCTACTTTTTGACTTATGCCACCGTCTCTGAATGGATGTCAGGCGGCAGCAATAAGAAATTACGTGAGTAAAAGGCAGCTTCTTCCAATCCGAGAACCCTATCAAAATGTAGGAAAAAAACAAAAGAGATGTAATGGTATTATTTATTTTGTTCCCCTAAGACTGGACTGGCGTGATGCTGGCTGGAGGAGTGGCAGGAATGGCAGGGTGGTTTGTCGGAACGCCCATGGACGTGATAAAAGCTCGTCTGCAGATGGACGGAGTGCGAGGGCCGAAGCAGTATCAGGGCTTTCTCCACTGCGTCGTGGAGACGGCGAGAGCCGAGGGAGGTGCGGTTTTCTTCAAGAGCTTGGGCATCAACTGCCTGCGCGCATTCCCAGTGAACATGGTGGTGTTTTTCACATACGAGGTTCTCACTGGTTTCCTTCGGACTGAACCGGAAAGTGTCGACTCGCCTCATGTGAGGCTGGAATAGGAAAATCTCCGTTTGACCCAGTGCTAAATATTTAGTTTTCACAAACTAAATATTTAGTTTGTGATCATTTCCACAATGATCACTAAAATTGTTACATATCATGCTTTACACACAAAAAAAAAAAACAGTTATTGTGTTTTTGGGAAATTCCATCAAAGTGTTGCTGTTAACAGATTGTATGTTTCTCTGTCTGGCCACTAGGTGGCATCCTCGACCTGATTGTTACGACATATTCTTTTGCTGTTTACCTGCAGAGCAGAGCATCACATGTCCTCAATCTTCCACTACTTGAAACATATTTAACTTCATTCACAACCATTAAGTGACTTGAATCAGCTGTCACTGTTTGGACAGTTTTAGACGTCCGCCCCTAAACGGGCCATGTGCTTTACTTCCACTGCTTTTTCGCAAACAAAATGTTACAAGTGACTCAAACATATTCAAACTGGCTGCAATAAGTTGAGCTACATTAAAACTAGGAGCGTAGATTCTACTTCAACAGCAAATCTTTCCTCTTTTTTAAGCTGAATAAGGAAATCTGCTGTCTAATCAACGGATTAAACTCATGAATTCATAGTTTCATTTTACCACTGCAGTAATATATTATTAGGTGTAAGGGAACGGACTCTGTTACAAAGGCAGGGGCAAGCCAGGGTTCTTTAAATGTTGGAAATGCGTAACTCGTTATTTATTTTTTATTGCTACAATGAATGTTTATTATGTCTTGTGCAATAAAGCTTGACAATACTTTGTGAGCCTCTTTATTAATGCATCGGAAGAATGCATTGAAGTTTTACACTTCCTTCAAGATGTCAACAAGTAAAAATTGAAATATTTAGCAGGGAAACACTTAGTTTGTCTTTGGAGATTCTGCAGTTATGAATATCAAATATGTTGCAGTCAGAAGGTAAAAGGAGGAGCAGCTGAGCCGTGCCAACAGTCATTAGCAACCATGATGGAAAGAAAAGCGACTGAAGTGCATTCTTCCGGAGTGCATGCTTTCATTTTACTCACCAGCATAGTTAATACATTTATGAAGGATTTTTACTTTGTTAATTGCATATCAAACTAGAGATTTCTCTACTTATGTTGCATGTCTTGTCTGAAGACAACATTTAGGAGTTTAAATGTTAGCCTCTGAGCTTCAGCTATGGATTAACTCGATCTGTTTTTTTTTTTAATAAAATAGTTAACTAAAACTAGCACTACATCACTTGTCTACAACTATATTGTTTAATTAATAATGCGACAATTTCTCACAGGTATTAACTACCTGTGGACACCCACATCTTGGCAAGTTTGCATCTTTGCCATTCACTCATGATGAGTTGAACTGTCCTCTGTGAGATGCTGAGAACTCGAGACGTCGTCTTATGACCTAACTGTGAGTTAAAGTCCTGTGAGTCGTGTCCCTATGCTTCAAATTCTTTGTGATGGACACACCCAAACATAGCTTTTGTTGTCCTTATCCACTTTACAACAACTCTCCCTGTGTGCTTAGGCTCATCATCCAATTGGAAGACCTTTCGCAAAAACAGGTTCAACTTCCCTCCCGGCTGTTGACCCCTGGATTTTCTTCTGGGGTCAATTTACACATTTATCTCTGAGTCACAGAACTGGTTGGACGTTCCCATTATCTCTATACTCAGGTACAATTGTTTAAGCAGATGAATGAATCGCTTTCAGCCATCTGGATGATGCGCCCATCCAGTCTCCACTCTCTTCCTGATATTTTGGTTTTCTCATTATGCCAATCAAGAAAGTTTTCAAAGTTACGCCATCATTGTCTGGGCTTTCTCCCATTGTTTAGAGATCATTCTGTATGTAAACTTCCGATCGTGATGTTGTTGACACATAAATATTTTTATTGTGGCATTCAGTACACAGAAATAGTTCTGGTGGTCCCAGTTGGCATAAAACAAGAAAGATTTGGATTGATTTAATTGCAGAAAATGAGGAGAAAAAGTTAAATGTGTTATTTTTTCTATTTAATATAAGTAAACTTCTGGTTTCAACTGTAAAATTTTATGGTTTATTTCATGAGAAAATGTAGCCAAATACTTTTTCAAGGGATTTTAATGAGATCAGGAAAAGCTTGCAAATATATCCCTTTATCTAAAGTTAGAGCAAAAAGATAAAGAAAGAAAAAGAGGTTTCAAACGACTGAACAAACAAGGCTGGACATGGAGCCATGTTAATTTTGCACAGTGAGGATGATGAAATTATGAGATAATGTTGCTGCAGTGGGATGGGAATCCACTTCAAGGCTCCCTTACATCCCAACCAGGAGAACAACACATTTGAGGGGATGTTGAGCTGAGGCTTCAAGTTATCTTAGGACTTCACAGTTGAAGAGTATCACATCAGTTTCAGCTTTCCTAAAACCATCCGTCATCTTTTCATGCGTCTCCCAAACTAAGACAGAAAGACAAACAACCCTGTTGTTTCCTGAACTCACACTGTAGCACAAGCAACATCAAGGGGACTCCTGGAAACATTTTTAAGAGCTGATTTAATGAAACCGCCATCACTCTGAGCGGCCCACAAACATTATTACTGCAACAAAAACTTCATCTGTCTTTTTGGGGGGATTTTTTATCCTCAGAGAACCCGTGAGAACAGACGTCTCCTGAAATATGTGTTAAAGTGAGGATTTCATCTGTTTTACATCTGTAATTGGCTCATGGTTTATCCCACCCTGGGAGCACTAAAGATCTATTGTAAAGAAGTCAACTGTAATGATTTAATTGAACGACAGATTTACCAAATGGATGAGGTGGGGTCATGTCAGGAGAGAGCCCAGGAGTTCTAGCTCTGGGGCGTCTTTTCTTGGATTAAATGCTGTAAAAGAAAAAACACAAAAAAAACCCCAACACAGTGTCTTTTATGGTTTGTTACTGTGCATATTCAGATTCCTCTTTACACACGTAAAACTCATTAGCCTGACAGTAAGCACGACTTCAAGACATAGC
This sequence comes from Poeciliopsis prolifica, assembly GCF_027474105.1. Lineage (NCBI taxonomy): Eukaryota > Metazoa > Chordata > Actinopteri > Cyprinodontiformes > Poeciliidae > Poeciliopsis > Poeciliopsis prolifica. Next base: position 2,065,943 of record NW_026562395.1, read on the forward strand.
TCACAACTACGAAAGATAATGGTTGCCATCAGTTAATTAGAAGTGACCTAAAAGAGTAATTACATGAGGTTATGTGTAGTTCACAGGCTTTCATGTGCAAGGGTTAATAGTTTGGCCATACATAAAGCGGAACAGGGTCTGCTGAGCTGTGCGCCTTTATTGCAGTTCCAAATCAGTTCTGGGATCCACAAACCAGGCGTCTCCACAATGGGAGACTTGCTGAGTTTCTAGGAACAGCACTGCATACAGTGAAACGGGAAAAACTCGTCAATGTTGTCTTTGTTAGCTGCTTTTAATTAAACCCTCCATGTCTTTTCTCAGGATCCAAAACAGCCCACAATTATACAAGCATCCAGAGATCTCATTCAATAAAGCTGCAGGCTCACTGCTTGTGAAATGACCAGAACTGAGAGACACCTCATTGCTGTTGTTTTTAATAGATTTCTGGTTGCCTTCGATTCCAGGGAATTCAGGAATGGAAAAAAAAAAAAAAGCAGTAATCCTAGACAGGCGACGCTCATGTTTAGATTTTATGCCTGTAATCTTTCTGATTACTGCCATGATATTATCAGAATATGGCTAAAATGCGACATTTTAAATAAGACTGTCTGCTGCATGGGAATGAAAAATGAAATAAAAATAAATTAACATGGTCGGTATGAAATTACAAATATGCAATAAAGTTTGGACAAATTTTTTTACAAGCATTTCTGGTTTCTCTTTGGGTTTAAAGAAACGATTCACGACCCAACATTGAGTTACAGGATCTAAGTGTGGTTTTTAGGGGAAAAGGAAACAGCGAAGGATTCAAAGGAGGAATACCTTTGTGTGCAAAATGTCATCTTCTAAAAAACAAATGGGTTCAGTCATAGTTAAAGGGCTCTTTGACAGACATTGAGAAACATCTAAACAAGCAGTTTTTGATTTTGGCAGGAAAATCTTAAAAATCTTCTTATCTCCAGGGAAGAGAAGAAAAGAAGAAGTTAATCTGAAGTTATGATGATGAGAGTTTTTTATGAAAACAAAACAAACTTCAGTGTACTGTAGGTACCTTCACAACTCTAATAAATTATATCTGAGGAGTTTAAACTATTTATGGGATTGTTCACTGACAGAAACTGATTGCTCCTCCATCTCATGATGCTAAAAGCCATCTTGTCAGTCATTCGTGCAGTATTTGTTTACATTTCTTTTAGTTAGTAGCACATCTATTTTTGTACGTCCCTCTGTTTTTGATACTTTTATAATTATCTAATATTTTGAGCTGCATCCTATACATTTATTTTGTTAAATGTGCTCAGGTTTATCCCAGATGAGCATTTTACCCGATCCTAATTGCCATAAGGCATATGTTATTAGGTCAAGAAAAAACATCTTCATTTGCTCACGGTGCCAGTAATTGAACAATCTGAACATGTTGTAACTCGCAAAAAATGAAAAATGTAAAGACGACACGTCTTTATCTAAATGTTGCAATAAAATAAAATCTTAAATATTTCTTGCGGCTGCCCTACAGTGCGGATGAAGCACACAGCGAATTAATCAATCAGCTCACTTGTGTGGGTGAACCATTGAACTCGTCTTGACCAATTCCTGGAAGGCTTCACCTTGTTATCAGAATTGGGCCTCGGTAACTGCCGCTCGGACCCTGCTTTCCCAATTGCTGTTACGGGCTATTTCGGGAACTCTACGCTCCCCTTTTAGTGACGTGTGCTGCTGGGTAAATCTGCAGCTTCGATAGCCTGGGCCTGCAACCTCAGATGGCATCAACATGAAAAAAGAACGAGGAGGAGGAGAGGGAGGCAGGGAGGTGAAAGAAAAATAACAGCTGACATGATGGATGGAGAGGAACATACATATAATCAAATTTTAATGTGCTTAATAACAACTTAATTCTTGTGCTCAAAATACCTAATGTGTGAAAATATGGTCAGTGATGTTAAAGCAGATATGCCATTTCTTCCACCGATTTTATTGGTAGATAATAACAGGGAAAAGCTTCTAAAAATCACTGAGTTCTGCTGTTTGAGTTTAGCAACTGAATCTGTGAATATGAAGTTTAAAATATCTCACAACAACCCTTTCCAGTTAATTAATAGTGTATTTAAAGAAAACACAAATGCAACCTCATTTACATTTCACTGGTGCCAACAAGCTCTATTTAAAATATTCTTTATGGACCTGTCAATTAATCAATCTGACAATTGTTTTAGTGACATTAAAGTGCTAAAAGAAGTGCTTCCTAAATGCCAGCACATATCAGATAACATTTATCCAAACTAAAGTGATTACAAAGATGATATTTTTTTATTCAGTGAAAACAATTACAAGTTAGAAACATGGTGAATATGAAAGCACTTCCAGACATAAAATAATACTTTATTCACAAGGGTAGTTTGTACATCGATGTTCTCTCTGAGTTTAAGGAATGTGGCAAACAAACAATAGCCACCATTTTTCTTTTTAATTTTTCCACTTCTGATTGGCTGATCAGCACCTTGTGACACCAGGTTCCCCAGAAGAGATTCAGGCAGAAGAAGACTAAGACACTCCATTCTGTTTTTTCTTTTTTTTTTTTTTTTGTAGTTTATTTTTTATGTTGAGTCAGTTTTTCAAATTGAAATGTCCAGGTGGTTTGACATTTTGAATTGCGTTCCTCTGTTTTTGCCTCTCCCAAACTCTCCGCCCCTAAGGCATTAGACCTCAAGATTTCTGAGTGGTCAAAACCTTTTCCATAACTCCTGAGAAAGTAGAAAACTTTTGATCATGTTAAGCTTTAATCAGCTTAGATAATAGTTTGGAAAATAATTTGTTTTAAAAAAAATCTTCCTTTTTCATTGTTACTCTTGATTGTAGAATTTGTGTTTGCCTCCATGTTTGATCGAATTTGTTTGTGTATTTTTACATCGAATCATGAGTGTGATTAATAATAAATATGATAATAGATTAACAAAACTTAATTTGATTAATCAGTTAAGTACCTATATATATTGATGCCATAATGTGGCAAATGCAGGACTTAGACTGGACAAATTATGGAAGACCTCGTGTCATGACAAGATCATTTCAGAATAGCTTTACTGTTTTATGGGAAACTTTATGACAAGTTGCACATGAGTCTAAGTTCACATGCTCAATCATTAGTTTTATTCAAGCCAAAACAATGTATTACGCTAATCAGGATAAAATAGGGTGATGGCGTTTCCTCAGCAAAGCTGCTTAAATTAGATTTTACAAAGATTCCGAACCCAAAAACCAGACCAACCAAAGAATTTGTGCAAGCAGTCCAGGTACCACACTCGCACTGGTTTACCCCCGACGTTTTAACATGGAATTAGTATTTTTGCCACCCAGAGCATATTTTTATAAGACAAAACGTGTAAAAAGTAACCAGCTGACGTTCTGACGAGGAGAAAACGCCGACTTCATGCTGTTCACAATGCTCTGCGTGTTTGGGAGAGCGGAGGAAAATGTGGTCCTGCAACAGAAGAGAGCCTGGCAACAAGTTTTATAACAGCATCTGTAATCGCCTACTCACTCTGACAGTCTGGTGCAAGAGGCGAGGGTTCAGACCGGGTCAGCCACCCACAAACACATGACCGAGTTTCTGATTCTAACGCCGTCTTATCAGGAAAAACCCATCGAGATGGAAACACAACACCATTAAATGAAATCTTCAACAGAGGAAAAGTTCTGCCCCCTTTCTCATCAGCTAGAAATTGTAGATGATGAAATTGTTGCACGCTCTGTGCAGGAAGAGAGCACAAGTTTAGCTGTAAAGAGATGGTGCAAGACTTTTGAAGTGGGGTTCTGTTGAAAGTTTATAAGCAGTTAACATCTTACCTGCAGGTGATACCTCTCTTGCTGTAATCATTTAGGATTAGTTGGTCCTGGAGGGTGAAGTTTACAAGAAATTTTATATGAGCCAAAAGTAAAGCAGCGGTTTTTGCCATGCTCGAAAACATCAAAGCAGTTTTAGGAACCTACATAATCTGAACCTTCAAACTAATGCTGCCAGAAATGTAGTCGACATCACAGAAATGCCACAAATTTTACCCGCCAGCAAAAAAAATCGTGAATGCAAAAAAAACAAACCATTACATAAATCCTCAGCTTCTTGGGAAGTTCAGTGGTATCTCCAATCTTTATTTTCTGTGTAAGTCACCCTATGCTTTAGTGTAAATCATCTAAAAAGGATGTTGAAATTGGAGTTGGTTTATGGCTCTCAAACCAACATTTCACTTCAGGATCCAGGTCGAGATAATCTAGATTCACACTTTGTCTTCAACTATCCTCTAAGTTCAAAATTCTTATAATTATTTACTTCCTTCTTTCACCATGTTTGACTAAGTTGTGCATCTATTTGCTCATAATATCACCGAGAGCAAATGTGAAAAAAAAGGCATTTTCGATTTCAGCTTTTCAAGGCGCTCATTAAAAAACAAATAATAACCCAAACACTGACTGTGTTGTAGGCTTTTCCCAATTTAACCCCAAGTTTACAGTTAAGCTGGAAAAAAAAAAAAGGAAAAGTATGCAGTTAACAAGCCAAAGGATTAGCAAACTGATTGACCACAAGCAGTCAAAGCAGAAAAAGAATGTGGAAAGAGTTGTTAAACATAGTATAGAGCACAGCCTCAACACAACACAGTTATTAATCAAATGGTATTTAGGCAGAGGCCTCTTTGGCTCCCTTACAACAAAGACAGGAACAAAAAGTCATGTTCCAAAACATATTTGGGGTATTTAGAAATGTCAAATGCCTGCGTTTGTGTCTGGAAACTGTGGAGGGGTGGATTGTTCAAGCAAACAAGTACAATCCACATTTTTATTTCTTTGTGGTAGGGACATGTGCTATCCATAATTAGACTGACAAGAATAACACTAACCATATGACTAAGGAAGCATGGGGGAAATAAATCTGTGCAAATCATTAGGAAAACACACAATCCAGTTCAGCTTGTAATGGTCTAAATCACAAATTAGTATTTGCTAAATTTGGAGGTTTTGATTTTTGTAGAAACAGGCTGCGCAAAAACAATAAGAAGCTCGTGAATACATGTGGCTATACTTTTCTCTTCTTAGAAAATACATGTGAGCAAAAACATGAATCAAAGGAGTTTATAATTAGACAGCGAGAGCCAGGAATCAAAACCAAACACTTGCTTTATCATGCAACCGGTTGCCAAAGGCAGAGCGCTATGAAGGTCTCGGCAGGGAGGAGACTCTGGTTAGTGTTTGAAATACAAAAAGGTGCAGATAAACATTTCAGTCAATCACTGTCAGCATATTAACCAAGCAAACAATTGTGTATGTGAATTACCAAACAGCATCTGCGCTGAGTTAAAATTTATTGCTTTGATACATAACAGCTGGATATACCCGCGTAAGCTGTGATGCACCGACGCAAACAGCTCTGGGATTTTAATGGCTGTAATAACACTAAAAGCTTTTGGAATAGGAGAGTTTTTCTCACTCTTTATTTGTATTTAACACCCCATCAAGTTTTTAGTAACATTAAAGGCTGCACCTGCTCATTTGCAATCATCCAGCTTTTTTTGTTGTATTTTTTTTATTTTTTAAATCCACGTTCTCATCGGACTCATTAACGTTAGCTTTCGCTTACATTGAGTCGAATCCAATGATACATTTATGGTGATGAAGTCTGAGGAGCATATGTTCAAAACGAGGCTGATCTGGGTTAAGAAAGATGCTTAGGGGCCTTATTATGTATTTTGCAGCCCCATAGTGTCACTTTATAACACAACTGAGTAACTGTGTTGCCTTTAATTAAATGCAGTATATATCAAACACCACTTAGAAGAAATTGGACTGAGTTTGGAGACTGCAGTGAGAGTAAAAACCTTCAGGCAACTCTAAACGGTTGCCATGAGGAATTAAAGGATTTTTCATCCATGCATAATGGAGTGAAAAAAAAACACACCAGGTATTTTATTTGGTTTTTGAAAAAGGAATGACATTATAACATGATGTAAAGATCAAAAAAGTCAATTTCAAATAATGTTTTAAACATGCACAGTTTTAAAGTGAATTGATTTTTTGAGTTTTGTTTTGTGTTATTTTTTTGTGTGTGTGTGTATTATTCCCTGGTGTGTGGCTTTGATTATTTTCTGCTGTTTTGAGAAATCCTTGACCATGCAAACTAATTTTCAGTCGTGAGAACGGCTATAGTTGGCTTCCTGGATGAACTTTATTGCACTGACATGCCACAGAAGGTGTAAGAGCTTCTTAAAGAGACAGAGAGCAATTTTAAGTCATCGAACTGCAAAGTCCAATTTATTTTACATTGCATCTGACATATACTGTTATATTTTTGAATATAACAGAGTTACTTGATTGTCTTATAAAATGACACCCTGGAAAATATCTAATACTCTCCACCCCTTTAAGGTCAATTAAAAGTAAGAACATTTGGGAAATGGGAGTTTTAAATTGCCATGGGATCAAATTCCAACGAACAATTGTAAGAAGGTTGTGACCGAAATGAAAGAGCTTAAAAGACAATGCTACCAAACATTAACAAAATGTATGAAAACTTCTGAATTTGAAAGAGTCATTAAAACAACCAGCTCCTCATTTTGCTGAAACTTAGCTGAAACAGGACAGATTTGATCTGATTTCTTTTCAATTCAATTCCAATTGATCCTAGTTATCAAAGTTAAATGAACTGGGTCTTCAAGTTAAATTAAGTCCTTAAAGTATTAAAACGTTTCTATTTAAGGAAACCCTTCAGATTGCATCAAGTTAATCACTCACTCCTCCTGGACACACATGCAGCGTTAATAAACTCACATCTTCTGCGGTTTGCTAAACAGGCAAACGATAGTATGATCATTTCTAGTTCTGACTTGTAACAAATGTTACCATGAATCACAGAGAAATGCAAATTAAAGCAAAAAACACAGTAGATTTCAGTTCCATGTCTATTAAAAGTCTTTCCACAGTGTGAAACAATTGTTTCAATAAATGAATTTCATGCTTTGTTGAAAAACCCACTACAGGAAAAACTGGGGAAAAAAACAAAAAACTAACATTTCAACTCAGAGCACAATGTTATAATTAAAACAGAAATACCACAGAGGACTGGAAGTATTTTTGGGCTGTTTTGGTGCACTCACATGAACCCTCTAATTCTGTCACTGCTCAGGAGGATATTGGGCTTCTTTACAAAGGAAGTGTTGTATCCGATTGGGACGCTGAATGAGGCCTCAGCCTTTTGTTTGTTTCACTGAAGTTTCAGACGGTCGTTTGAAGCTGACTTCCTGAACAAAAAAAAGAAAGTCACGACTTTTAGAATATCTGTCCATTTTGTGGGGAGATTATTTACTAAACCTGTAAGAACTGTAGAGCCGGGCAATTTATTTCATAGAGAAAGTGCTGGTATCACTACATTTCTATGAGGAGGAGTGTTTTAGATTAGCATATTACATCAGAAAGCACACTTAAGAGAAATGTAAGCTTGTTTCACGTAGCCCTACAATCATATCATAAAAAGATTAATTCAAATACAGAAATTAATGCTGAGTAATACCCTATGGTTAAAGTGGAAAAAATAAGTACCGGTACTCCTCTAAATGTCTTACAAATGTGGGAAAGGATGATATTTTTAAATAGATTTACCTCATATAGATCTATCCACCTGTTTGCACCTGTAGGTTTTGGTTTGAAACCCTTTCCTTCCTGGGGATAATCACAGGAGCTATGTGAGGAAGGGCTTTTGGTGTAAAACAACCACCCAGTCTGTCTGCATGCAGCTCTGGAGAGTGGGAAAAGAGGGAAAGAAACTATGATAAAGAAGTTCGTGAATCATTGCCAGCAGCTCATAAAGATGCTTGCAAGACCCAGCTTTTATTTTGGCAGTCCACTTCTGCCCAAGTGAATTTGCATGTTGCCTAAATATTTGACTCTGGTCTAATTGCTAGGTTTCAAATGAAATATTTTGTTTGCTGATAGCAACAAAAAAAAAAAAAAAAAAAAAAATCTTGTAAATTAAATATTTTGTTTGCTGATAGCAACAAAAAAAAAAAAAGCTTGTAAATTAAATATTTTGTTTGCTGATAGCAAAAAAAAAATCTTGTAAATTAAATATTTTGTTTGCTGATAGCAACAAAAAAAAAAGCTTGTAAATTAAATAGTTTGTTTGCTGATAGCAAAAAAAAAAAAAGCTTGTAAATTAAATATTTTGTTTGAAATTGTGAAAAAATTGCCCAAATCATTGCTGCTCGTTTTTGCCTGTATAACTTTACACATCATGGCAACCCACAGTTAAGCACACAAGTAGGTCAAGCAGAGTTCAAGGCAACAAATAAATGAAAGACAGAGACATTCTGTGTTTTCTTCCTGTGTATTTTCAGCTTCACAACTTAAATCTTCAAATATTTCAGACATGCTGTGCGAAACAATTTGAGAAACAAATAATTTGGAGTTCAGTTCCACAGAAAATACCGTAAATACTGACATGCAAATGCAAACTGCTGTATTGCAAAAGCTGGGAAACCAGGTCATTTTTCATTATATCATATTATAATTATACCATATTATACATTTACTGAAGATGTCAGTAAACAGCCAGTGTGTATGTTGAAGAAGAGTTTACAAGAGATGGAGACAATGACCGTATAAAAAGACATCTCAAATGACGAGAAGCATCTTTTATATGCGAGTGTATCAGAAGATTATGTCTGGCGCAGCAGGGAAGGAAATAATATCTCAAGAGCCTGAAGAGGCCTTTTCTGTGATCTGCCACAAACAGGCTCTTCTGAAGCTCATCGTGAGGTAAAGCAGATGTGAAAAGATAGTCAAAAGGATGAAGAGTGAGAAGAAGGACAGTTGAGGAGAGGAGCTGAAAGATTAAAATAATAACAAGCCAACATTTATTGCAATAGCAACAAATGTAGATGTGGCTTGTTAAATTCAACACGTTTAAAACGCCACAACTGGCAAACATGTTGGTACCCCTTTGTAAAAAAAAAAAAAAAAAAAAAAAAAAAGCCTAATAAACCCTAAAAGAAATCAATCTTCTAACGTACAGTCCCCATGAAAAGTCTTCACCACCTTGGTCATTTTGCACTTCCTATTGCTTTCCAAATCAATCACGATAAGCGAAATTTGTATAAATATAAAAATAAACAAAAGACCTATCCACACGCACTCATGAGAAACATTTGTTTGTGGCCCCGTTGGGGGGCTATGAGGGATAACGACCACCTCAAAAGAACGTACAGCATGTTCTGCACATTCTGATACAAAGGGTTCAGGTCAGCTGGTCTTCAAAGACCTAACATGCCAAACAGTAAAGGGGACACACAAGTAGACAGTCCTGTCACACAGAGGCCTGAAGCAGCAGGCTTGCATCATAAAACTGACGCTGCTTTTTGTCTTTGCACGGAAACAAACGGGCAGCAAATTTTAAGCTAAGTCTCTTCTCCGCCAATCTCATCAAACCTTCCACTTCTCGTTCTAGTTTGACAAATTTCAGCTTCCCACTTACGAGATCATGGGAACAAACATGGAGTTGAATCTCAATTGTCACCAACAAACAGTAGAAGCAACACTCATTGACTTAGATTGAATTATTTTTGCACTGGGGGTGGGGTGGTCAGGCTTGCTTGCATTAGATTCGCTCAGTGAACCTTTGTCTCATTTAACCTCTGTGTTGCTGCTCAACACGCCTGCTTGTCTGGCAGATGCATTTGAACTCTGCCAACAATGTGACTTGGCTTTTTTTTGTTTTTCATTAGAAGACCACCAACCCAAGCCTCATTAAAAAAAAAAAGAACATATGCACAGAACCTATAAAGTGCTGAGATATGTTGTTGTCATGTCACCTGACCTGCTGTGGAAGAAGAAACATAAAGCAGGACATGCAGTAAGGTAGTTATGAGGAATCAGATACTACTTTCAGGGTGACATTTATTTCCTAAAATTCATTATTTTCTCGTGAATGAGCTATTTATCTATTTTCCAAGCTTGTTTTGCGTAAGCTCCAACAGTTTGCCAGTCATACCCAGAAGAGAGGCGTGTATGTCAGACTGCATTCATATTGGTCAGATGTTGCTCTATAAAGGAAAATAATCACCTGTTAATCTAACTGTTAATCTAACTGTTAATCTAACTGTAACTGGACTAAATACAAATAAGAGGATTTGTTTTTGTTTTTTTTTGTCTCACAGTTTCTAAAATTCCACAAGGTGAGATTAACATAGTGGAAGGCAGAAACAACAACAACAACAATAACAGCACATTAGTGGTTAAATTTGGTTGAACCTGACAGTAAAAAGGAAGAATGGTGCAGAAAAAACTGACATCACAAATTCCTACAAACCACAAGACATTATGTGCAACAAAACCAAGATGAAGGTCGTCAATAAAAATATTCATTGGGTTGCAGTGTTCTTGTTGGTATTTCTTTATTAGTTTTGTCTCTTTTTTTTACCACTTTTAAATAATTACTACTATCTGTAACCTTCAATCGTTGCAGAAAGGAATTTATTTTCTGTTTTATGTTAACTTTTAGCAGGCAAAAAAAGCAGAGCCAGGTTACTGTGGACACCTGAAGCACTGCTAACTGCATCAATAAGGAAACACAAAGCGCCCAAAATGGGAGATATTCTTAGCTGTGAATTCGAATAAAAAGTCCCCTCATTACTGTTTCAACACTCAGTTTTAAATAGAGCAGGCAAAAAAAAAAAAGCCAGATTGTGTGGAGTTGTGATGGTGTGTCTGTAAATGTCACAACAGTTTAGATTAATGGCTGCTAAACCAAAAGGACTGATTTGCACATGTAAATAAAGGGAAGGTTTTTGGGTTACCAAAATGTCTGGGCAAATAGGTTTATCCCCACAGTTAAAGAGTTTGTTAAGCGGATGTAGGTCTAAGGCTTAGGTGTTTTCTGACAAAAAAAAAAAAAGCATAAATTGGGTCACTACTTATGGCTTTGAATTAGCCACATTTAGCTGAGCTCTGACCAGTGCATTGCTGTGTGGCTCCTGCAACATGAAGCAGCTTTCGCGAAGAGGGCACTTTGGTCTTTCCTTGTGTTTTTCTCAACAAATCAATTATTTCTTTTAGTTTCCACTGATTACAAGCATAAAGTGCTCCCTTGTGTGTGAGTTACAATCGTTGTCTGTGTGTTTGGTTATCTTTAGTTTGGGTTATTGAACTGCTTGTATGTCCTTTTGCTTCCTGTCAAACCAGCATCATTGCATCATCTTTCACCTTGTATTACATTTTTATGATCCTTTCCAAGAATATTTCTTTGATATTGTTGCATCAGGCATCATCGGGTTCTCCATTTCACTGTAGGATCTCCCGGGAAAAAAATAAATAAATATGTTTGCTCAACATATGTTTTCCACATACTGGATGTTTTGCTGTTTGATCCTGCAGCCTCCCCACACTAAGACAGATGGGAGTCTTTCCTTTGGGCAGAAATTTAAATTCAAGGCATGTGTAGGTTTTACACTTTTATTTACATCTTGTTATGTTGGACGGCACTGATTGATCATGAATTAAAGCTAACATCTGCTCTAAGCAGCAACACTGTAAACAAAGGCTGTAAATCGTTGTAGTGTAATAGTTGAAGATTTATAGTTTCCAAAATGTATGAAAACAAGCAGTGTGTCTGCAGCCGATTTGGATTAACTTTCAACAAAAGTAAAAGGGCAAGATGGTCAAGAACTATCTCTGTAGTTATTATTTCGGGTCAGGGTGGGTCTGTGCAACTAATTTTCAAACCAACACCATTTCAGGCTTTTAGACTTTTGGATTAAAATGAGTTACTTGGATTAGGACGTTTCAAACAGACCATGCACCAACTCGCCCCATCCTAGATTTCTAAAAAGTCAAAGGTGTTTCTCACCTATTGGCCACAGGAGATTCCTCAAAACATGAAATGATAAAGTGCGTGTAGAAAACGTATTAATATGAGCAACAGCCGTCTTTTATGAACACATTTTTGGTTGGAAGTTAAATCCAGAACATGTATGTATGAGCACACTACACTAACACTGAACAAACATGACATAAATTTTCTCTTTCTGTTTTTTTTACTGCTGAAGTTCAACTATAACTAAAACACTCAGAGAGGAAAACGTGTTGAAATATTAAAAGTCAAAGGCTTTGAAAGCAGATGTGCTTTAAGGTGGAATTAATGCTTGATCATTTGTAACCTGTTTTTTGTGGTGTTCATCGGTTTCTCCCCGCAGAAAAAAAATATGGTAGCATGCAAAATGCATTAAACTGAGAAGATAATGGTGAAAAATCCCTCAGCATGAGTTAGCTTGTTTTTCTCTGAGCTGGTTTGTCGAAATCTTCATTTCAACCCGGCAGATCTTTGTCTTCACCCTGATTGATTGACTTTTGTTCTCATATAAAATATACACCATGTGAGCAGCAGAACAAACATGTATTGCATGTCTTCAGTTCAAATACAAATATATGTATTTAGTCTTGAAAAGATTAAGCGATAAATTGAATTACTTTTTATAATAAAAAAAAAACAGCCCAGACTTTATTGTAGGAAAGCAGATAAAAATGAGTATGTTCAGCGATAAAATCGTAGAAACTTCTTCTTTAATGCCCACAGTATGGTTGAACTGTTTTTACTATTTAAGCAGGACTGTGAAAAGCCAGTGAAGGGCACTGACTGCCGCTGACTATTTGTGATAGCTGGCGATGAGTCTTTTATGTTCCTGCAGAGGAATTTTGTTCCAAACATTGTTTTCATTCAGCCATGTTGGAACGTTTCCAAACTTGACCGGCCCGTGTCAGGCAGCTCAGTAAGATAAGTCCAGACTTTGACTGGGTCAGTTGGAAACTAAAATGTTCCATATTCTTTTTATCTGTTCCAGATGACGTGTTCATCTGGAACAGTCGGAAGGTTAACGCTTGTTCCATGTTCACTCCAGCCATGTTCACTGAAAGAATTGACTTTGTAATCTTTTCCGGACTGATAAATGTCAGAGCCGTTGTTTTTAATTTGGTCTTTTTGGCCTACGTCATATTGTCAAGCAGGTTTTCTGTTGATTTTTGTTCTCGTTTTTTCCAGCCTGGCAGTAATCAGACCCGGAGTAAAACATGCGGTCACTCCCAATGATTGCTGATTGGATTGTTTAGTTGGGACTTCTTTTTCCCTTCCCAAAAATGTAATCCTTAATCCTCATCTGAAACATTTGCTTGGGAGGAATCTGAAAGAAAGGAAATACTTTTCACAGTATGGTGTATAAAAATCTCAACGCTTGCCAAAGCACATAAGTGGCAAGAAAATATAAGAGCAAACATTTAAAAAATTGAATTTGATGAAAACTGGGATGCGATGACCATAAGCCTGCAACCAAACATTAGGCCCCAGGGAACCCATCACAAAGCATGCAATGTGGAAATAATTGTACTTTCAAGCTTCTGCGATTTTGGTTTAACAAAATTGGCACAGTAACTTTTATCTACGGAAAACTATGACTCAAATGATAAGTTTGCTTAGCACCGAATATTGATTTGGTGTGAATAAATTTCCAACTGTTGCGACTGGATGTCCACAACATCACACTCCTCCTACAGTCCAACAGAGGGCAGCCACCAGTCACCCTCCATTACAATACACTCACTGTCACATCAACCTCAGATCCCCCTGTTCGTTCACACATTATTAGTCACCAATTAAGTGACCATTTGGCTCAGCCACAAAGTTTAATTCACCATTACTTTCAAATGAGCATTGAAAGATGAAACTCCAAATAACTCACCAGTGACGTATGTAGTCAGTGGGACTGTGTTTCACTTGTTTGTGTACTTTTCAGGGTCAGTTCAGGTGAATTGTTTGCCTGGCGTGATGACATTACTTGAAAGGCGCATCAATGGGGGAAAATCAGTATCAACAAGTGAATTAACAGCGGGGTCGTGTCCTCTCCGTTGGCTCAAAGAGCCCGTTTTGGGTCCAAAATCTGCCTGCCCATTCGTGAGAATTACTGGAGTGCGAGAGACCGGCACTGCGGGTTTGCGAGGGTACGAGCAAGTTCTCATTTCATTTGTAACAGACCATCGCTTTTCAATGACTCCTGTTCACACATCAGAAAAGCATCCAAGAGCATATCTGTCTGCTGTTTACCTCAGAGCTTATTCTCATTCCAATAAGATCCATACCTGTGTGCGTGGAATCTATTACTCACATGCCGAATCTTGTGTGCTTTGTTGTGTGAAGGAATTTCAAGGAAGCAGAGCAAGTTCTTCAACCAACTGTGGGGCCGAAGCCAAGGGGAAGGAAAGCAATGCGGGGACAGGATACGAAGCGAAAGGGCATGAGAGGACAAGACAGGAAAAGAAAGCACGAGAGAATGTGACCAGACACAAGGTGAAAGGAGCGGGAGAGGAGGGGAGGGGTGAGGAGAAGACAGAAGATGAGGCGAGAAGACAGGAAAGGCAAAGCCATGTTGCCTGTGTGGAATTATGGATACCACAGTAATTAATTGGTACATTCATAGACCACCTGGCATAAGTACCCTCCCCTCCACTCCTATACACACGGAATGGACAATTACATAACAAGAGAGGTCTCCACATGTACCTAAACTATGCTGTTAATTATGTTTTACAGAAGCCGAACAAAGGACCTCAGCTTTGAGCGGTTTTACAGCCATGTTGTGGTTCTTGTTACTGTTTCAACACTGATTGCACTGAAAATAAAAACCTTTACCACCCCTTTGGCTTAGTCTCACTCCTGCACCATGGAGACTTGCCATGAGAATTTTGTGTTTGTTGTCTTGTGGAGGACTATGGACCCTTCAGCGCGGGGCCCCCCGGGGCCCAGGGGATCTATATACGGTTCAAACAAGGTGACAGATTTGAGCGCAGCAGGCCTGGAGTTACTTGAGGTCAGTCGGTCATAAAGATATAAGCTCACGTCCTCAAACCCAGGACACTCTGCCCTCATGAGGATCACAACAAAAACAGGGGCAGGAGGGGGGAGAGATGGGTGCCGTAATGTGTTTGACATGTCATGACTCATTTGCTGCCTTATTTCCAAAACAAGTTGTTGCACACTGCAGGGAAGCTTTGATATCTGCTTTTTTTTTTTTGCTATGTGCAGCAGGCCTGACTTTCAAGCTAATTTTTAAAAGTTGCTATAACACAGCAGGAGCTCTTTGGAGAGCACGTAAAGACCTGATTCTGCCTCCGGAGGGGCCTCGGTTCGTCTTGGAAAGGGTCCAAGAAGGAATAAAGATTGTGAAAGATTAAACGTTGCACTTCGCTGACAGCTCACACTTCTCACATTGGACCACAAGACAAACTGGATCACTGAAAGATAACAGAGATGATAGTCATAACACAAGGATTTCTTTTAATGCTTTTATGCTATGCAGTGGTGTAAATCGAGCCTGGGCGTCGGGATCCTCTGCCTTAAACCATGAGGATACATCCTGATCCAACACACCCGACTCAAAGACTGACTTACCTGAACCGCAGGTCACTCAGTCGAAACTCCATAATCAGCATACAATTTAAATTAGCTGTGTTGATGGTGAAAAACATCTTAAACATGCAAGATAGTTTGCCCTGAGGGCGAGGATTACAAAACGAGGGTGTGAAGTAGGTTGAAGTTTCTTTTTACTACGACAGACAAGTCCACACATGTGGGAGGACCGCCTTATCTGGAAATG
Source organism: Poeciliopsis prolifica (assembly GCF_027474105.1). NCBI lineage: Eukaryota > Metazoa > Chordata > Actinopteri > Cyprinodontiformes > Poeciliidae > Poeciliopsis > Poeciliopsis prolifica. The sequence continues at coordinate 2,081,617 of NW_026562395.1, forward strand.
CTTTGGGCAATTTTAACACTTCCTCTGCAACAAATTATGGCAGAATTTATTAAATGATTTTTAGCAAAAATTCTAGTTTTAAAAAAGTATATATATATATGTATATATATATATATACTTTTTTAAGTATATATATATATATATACATATATATATATATTTATTTATTTATTTATTTATTTATTTATTTATTTATTTATTTGAGATATCTGACATGATCCATGCCTATTGGCTAAAGAAACTCACTGCTCTCCATGAGCGACTGGCAGGCCAAATGAACCAGCTGCTACAAAGTGGGACTCACCCTGAATGGTTAACTGAAGGGCGAACAATCCTAATCCAGAAGGATCCAATAAAGGGTCCAGTCCCACCCAACTACCGACCAATAACCTGCCTCTCCACAACCTGGAAGCTCATGTCAGGCATCATAGCGGCCAAGATAAGCAAACACATGGATAAACACATGAGGGTATCGGTGTAAATAGCAGAGAAGCCAAACACCAACTCCTCGTAGACCACACAAAACCCGACACACCAACCTGTGCATGGCTTGGATTGATTACAAGAAAGCCTATGACTCAATGCTGCATACTTTGATCATTGAATGCTTAGAGATGTATAACATCAACAGGATTCTGAGAGCCTTGATTGCAAACTCGATGAGGCTGTGGAAAACCACCCTTGAAGCCAACTGCAAACCACTTGCACAAGTGTCCATCAAATGTGGCATATACCACGGAGATGCTCTGTCCCCGCTACTGTTCTGCATAGGCCTGAACCCCCCAGCCAAATTATCAACAAGACTGGCTACGGATACCGACTCAAAAATGGGGCCAACATCAGTCACCTCCTCTACATGGATGACATCAAGCTGTATGCCAAGAGTGAGCGAGACATCGACTCACTGATCCACACCACCAGGATCTACAGCACTGATATTGGGATGTCATTCGGACTAGAGAAGTGTGGTCGGCTGATCACAAAGAGGGGAAAGTGATCCGCACAGAAGGAGTCTCACTCCCAGAAGGAATAATAGCAGACATAGGGACAGTTACAAGTACCTAGGTATACCACAAGCAAATGGCAACCTCGATGAGGCCACAAGGAAGGGAGCCACAGCTAAATACCTCCAACGAATAAGGCAAGTCCTGAGAAGCCAGCTCAATGGCAAGAACAAAATCCGTGCAATAAACAGCTATGCCCTGCCAGTTATCAGATACCCTGCTGGAATAAAAGGAGGAGATAAAAGCCACAAATATTAAGACTAGAAAGCTACTAACCATGCATGGAGGGTTCCACCCCAAATCCAGCACCCTGAGACTGTACACGAGCCACAAGGAAGGAGGCAGAGGACTAGTGAGTGTGAGAACCACTGTCCAGGACGAAACAACTAAGATCCATAAATACATCAGGGACAAAGCCTCTACAGACAATGTGCTCAGTGAATGTTTCAGACAACAGGGAACGGAGGTTGAGGTGCCGGAGATACCATCATGGGAGGACAAGCAATAGAGGCCCAGATCTACCACACCAGACAAGACCCAAGGTGTAGGTTGTGCAAGGAGGCCCCTGAGACAGTCCAGCACATCACAGCAGGGTGCAAGATACTGGCAGGGAAAGCGTACATGGAGCGACATAACCAAGTGGCAGGCATAGTGTACAGAAACATCTGTGCAGAATATGGACTGGAAACCCTGAGATCAAAATGGGAAACACCCCCAAAGGTGGTGGAGAACGCCAGAGCTAAGATCCTGTGGGACTTCCAGATCAGACAGACAAAATGGTAATGGCGAACCAACAGACATTGTCGTAGTGGACAAACAACAGAGGAAAGCCGTTGTGGTAGATGTAGCAATACCAAGTGATTGCAACATCAGGAAAAAGGAGCACGAGAAACTGGAGAAATACCAGGGCCTCAGGGAAGAACTGGAGAGGGCCTGGAAGGTGAAGACCACAGTGGTGCCTGTGGTCATCGGGGCCCTCGGGGCAGTAACCCCAAACTGGAGCAGTGGCTACAACAGATCCCAGGAACAACATCAGACATCTCAGTCCAGAAATGTGCAGTCCTTGGCACAGCCAAGATACTGCAGGACCCTCAAGCTCCCAGGCCTCTGGTAGAGGACCTGAGCTCAGAGGATAAGAACCACCCGCGGTGGGTGAGAAGGTAATTTTATTTATTTATTTATTTATAGATTGATTGTATTTGCACTCTGATGTAATTATGAGAACACAAGGAGATGAAAGTAGATGGAGTTTTGGTGACATTTCTGCACATTTAATGTGCTTTATGTGATACGTTATTTATTGACTTTATGGATATTTTGATAGTAATGAGCAAATTTTCTATGTTTAAACCAGGGCTACTTATTGCACAAATAACTCTAATGCCAACAAATTTTTATTTCACTGATTGCGCAGAAGAAAATAAATCTTTATTTCACATATTTATGAATATTAACAAAAAAAAAACAATTATACTCCTTTTCTATTGTCCTATTATTTTATTTGGGGGGGAGCATCTGTATCTTTCTCTGTCTGCAGTACAGTTTAGTCAGAATACATACAAATTTGTTAACTTCTGGCCTGTTGAGTATCGTACAAATCTACTTTGCTTGGTTTCAGCGACAAAACTAAATATGGCTGACAAGTCTTGTAAATACTCTATCGGCCAGTCCCATCACACATACGATATCAAATTTTCTGTTTATCTCAACACACATGTGACTTTCCCTGATCCCATCCTGCATTCTCAGAAAACCGTCATGACAAAAATATGGACTCTGGTCCGTTTGCTTTGTGGACGGCTTGTTACCACCTTACTTAATAGGGGACACTTGGAATCTGGCTAACCGGAACAAGTTGGTGAATGAGTCACAGGGTATATCATGTAACGTGTAAGTCTGTGACCTACTAGTTGCTATGCCGCAAAGTTTGTACACTGGGTCGTCAGCCCTTGTCATCTCTTTCAACGGCATGCGAGGTTTAAAATTAGCTTCTACGAAGCTGATGCTCCGTATGGACAACGCTTAGAGATACATTTGTTGTCACTTACATGAATCAGAAATTATATTTTGGAATAATTTTGTAAAAAAAAGACAAATTCTGTCGATTTGCAATGGAGTTCAGTTAAGAATATGTAGGGTGGCAGTAAACTGCAAAAATCCCATCATAAAGTAATTCACAGACTTTCCATGCGTTTTGTATCATCACGAGCCAGACAGGAACAACTTAACGAGGGTAATTCAACAAGATCGCTTTTTTTTCTTCTCTCCTCTCTATAACTTAGAGACTTTGTTAATCGTTGCCCTTTCCTGCTTGTTTCGAAGTTCCGCACATTGCTGCTGCTGATAAGATGCACTTTTAGACATGGGGTTAAGAGAGGTGAAGCTGAGATAGCTCCAGGTTATGAGTCAAATGGTAGGATATAAACTTAATGGCATATAGAGCCAAGCAATTAATCACAGTTACCAGAGGGGGTGGCGTAGCTGGTGAAACGATAGCTGCTGTTTGAAATTTCTAATGGGACGAATTTGTATTTTACTTCCTCTTTTACTGTAATATTACATACATGACTCATGCTGGCTGAGGTTAGTCTCTGTAAACCATTTGATCGGTGTTGGCACAGGTAGATGCGAAACAAGCCAATTACCCCAATACCACCAGTCAACCAGTGATGCTGCTCGAGAAGTTACTGGCTGGAGAGTGTTTTGCAACACTGTTCCAAACAAAATGTACCAGTTTAGGTCATAAAATCCCCATGAGGCACGTTAGGGGGCGGAGGGATCAGAACTGGAAAACAATGTACACACACTCATCTCGAAATCAAAAGGACAGGGCCACTCATTCACACAGGAGGATGAATCAAAATTCTTGGAACGTCTCTTTAAAAAAAAAAAAAAAAAAAAAAAAAAAGAACAAAACTGCAGACGAAGCCTCATATGGTTTATGCAATTTATAATGACACACAGGGTTTCTAAAAGGAAATCCGGAGCATTTTGAGTAACACTGCATTCATCATGGAAATATTTAACAGCACCTTAGTTGACCTTCTGGTGAAGCGTTGCTACATTCCCTGAAATCCGTTCTGCTGTCACGTAGACAGTGAGACGTCTCCCAGACATACACATACATGTCAGAGAGAATATGACAACAAGAAGAGAAACGAAACAAAACAAGGGTATTAAAAGTAAAACATTTTTGTCAGCATGCGTATGTCTAACATAAACATTTCTTGTGAGAGACTTGAGCTTTTCTCTTTCTTGGCACACTTGTTGAAACACAAGCTGACAGAAACATTTACCGTCTCACGGCGGCACATCTTGTGTTTCAGGCTTTGAGTAAAACCAAATAAAATAAACCGTCAGAAGAGTCTTCCCCACAGCATTTCGGTTGGTGACTAATATTCCTCACCTCAACATCCTTATAATCAAGAAGATAAGGCTGTAACTGAACTCAGAACTGCTTCCCAAGTGATATTGTGCAACACCTGCCAAGAAGTAGCTCAAAGTTCAGCTCCCACATACTAGATTTCAATGTTTTATGCTACATCAGGTCACAAAGATCCACATGAATAGCAGCTCCTGAATGAATAGAAGAGGTTACTCGCTCATTGGACGAAAAGAAGTATGTTTTTATTAAGGTATTCATTCACTTCAAAAAAGCATTTAGTGCACTTAATCATCTATCTCAGCAACAGGCACCAATTTGTGAGAGTTTATGATTTTGGGTCATCTTGCTTGGACATTGTTTGTGGTGTCCCCCAGGGGTCAGTATTGGGACCAAAACTGTGTGTTTCACACAAAAATGATGTGCTTTGTTTAGTGTAATTCCCACTTGTACATCGAGTGCAGGTGGGAATCACAGCAGCTCCTGGCAGAGGTCAACTCTGGGTTGTGCACTCTGAAAAAGTGTTTTGATATTAGCAAATCATCATTAAATTTAGATGAAACTAAGTGTATGTTATTTAGTAATTGTGAAGGTGGTTGAGATTTACATATTTTTAATTGATAATGTCAGCTTGAGCAGAATTGCAGAAAATTTATGGGAGTATTGAGGAATTACAAGATCTGGTGCAAACACAAAAAGCATGTAGAAGTGTCTCCTTTCTAAGCAATGTCAGGCAATTACTAGACTGCACTGCGGTGCATGTATCATGCTGTTCGCTTATTTGGCTATATATTAACTTAGTCTGAAGAAGATTGGGGCAACGACTGCAAAACCTAACTCCAACCACTATAAGAAGATGAGAATAGCTCATAAGGAAGGTTTTTATGATCATCTCAATGATTCACTTCGATTCAATGGCATTTTGACAAAAGCTGAAAGTAATATAGTTACTAGAGTGTCTTATGAAATAACATTCTTCTTAGATTAGGTTTTTGTTCTGCTCCTGGTTTGCAGAACCTTGTGAAATCCTTCAAAATTCGGGAAACGAGAATCAGCTAGCACGCATATTAAGCCTTGACAATTCGAACTGCCAGCTCATTAGGTCACTCAAGCGTTGCATTTTTCAGCCCTTCCTGTTCATGATTGGATATCTCTTGAAAGGTTGCAAAGATAATTTGACATAAACAAGTCGGTGCAGTTGACCTCAGTTTGCCTGACCTAGGCTAAATCAATACTAAACCTTCTCAGTCACATGTTTTGTGTAGTCTTTAGAGGCTTGTTGGGTGAAAACATGTTCTGATGTCAGCAGGTCCGTGCACCCACATATGGGATACCCAACACAGTTGAGACATGACTTCTTTGTGCCCTGATCCATGGCACAGACCTAACCTTTTGACCTGTTTCCCTCCACCTAAGCTGGCCAGCCGCAATTCCTCGCAGAATTATGCGTTTTCTAGTAAATACTTGCAAGGTGACAGGATTGTCTAGGCTATTTCTGCTGAGTTGATCGGGATTACGGTTGTACACTACTCTTGCACAGCATGTTTACCTTACTTGCAGGTGTAATCCAATTTGTTTTTGTTACCCGGGGAAAGATTTAACACGATAAGAATTTAGTTTGATAATACTAAGGTGCATTTACTTGAACATTTAAACATGTGCAGTGCACTGTTCACTTCGACTCTGATATCTCTGGCCCCGATAATTATTTATATTGGCCTAGTTTAAGAGAACATGACACAAAAAGTGACACATATTAGTTCATGAAGCAATGTTCCACATACAGATTGCTGTTGCTTTGCTCTTTGTATGTATGGCACACACATGACCCAGTTGTGTGTCCTGCTCTGTGTAATAGTTACTGATTAACACTTCAGCAGTTTAACAGCCGAAATGTTAATAAAATCAGAACACCAAAAGAAATATCACATGTTCCGGCTGCTCTGTAATTGCTTTTCTTCGTTAAGACATCGCCTGTGTTATTTCTTGCAGCACAGGTTAAAATAACGGATTTCACAATTTGCATTTTAGAAAGAAAGAAAGAAAACTGAAAGAAAAACTAAAGAAAATATGGGATAACAGTGATATTACAAAGACTAGAAACTTTTCCAAACGCATATAAAACTGTACTCCTTGTAAAAGATTTGTCACATTGTTTGCACATTTTGTAATCATTTGCAATAAACTCATGGTAACTCAGTTGTGTTTACTTTTGCAAGCCATTGTTGCGCAGAGTTTCATAAGTTTTGAATCATGATTATCAGTTCACTGCTAAAAAAATCAGAAAACATTTCTTTTCTAATTTTCATTTATATATTTGTTGTCTTACTTTGTCAAAGCTGTAGGTAATCATTGCCTTAAGTTGATGTAACGCTATTATCTGAAGTCACGGAGCTAACTACACAGATTCATCTGTTTCATGAGGGTCATTTTTATCCATGTCATCAAATAAACACAGATAAGGCATCATTCTGACGCTTCATCGCTCTGCTGTGTGCAGAGCAATGTGTGTGTGTCTCTCTGTGTCCGATGCCCCTTTTCCACAGCTATGTGCTGGAAAGGTGTGTGGATTACTTCGTCAGTGTGGCTGGCAGCACAGTCGGGAGCGTTTCCTCTGATAAGATCTGGGCTTATAAATCGCAGCACTCTTTCCATTTGGCTCTTTTACCGAATAACAACCGATTCTGTGACGCCTAGCCTGGCTCTGTCTTTTAACTTCTGTTCAGCCACATTTACCTCAACGCTGCTGCCGTGTCATGAACACTACCGCTGCTCCTCTGATGACCCCAGAGGAGCAGCGGCACCTCGGATGACCCCAGTCCTTCTCCACTCTTTCTGGCTCAATGTTTCCTCTTGGGGTGAAAAAAAAAGGGCCTCTCTCTGTGTGTGTTTCCACTTCTCTTTATAGCATTATAAAGGATAGGGCAAAGGACACAAACTCTTTTTTTTTGCCTCCATTTCATCTTCCATTTTGCAGCTCATGCTTAAAAAAGAAAAACTGCGATCAATAATTTCTTGCATAATGCGACAAAAAGTTATTCTCTTCTGTCATAATCGCCTACTCTATAAAATGCAATGATGTGAGTTAGATTAAGTGTGAAAGCACATGGTGACATTCTGCAATTTACACTGACGCCCCTTAATCCAATGACGATGTATTGGTCAAGCTAAAAAAAAAAAAGGAAAAGAATACCACAGTAATGGTAGGAGGGATGATCAGAAATATTTTAAACCAATCGCTTGGTTGACATTTATAAAGATGTGCAACTTGCTACATGCGCTCTAGTAGTGAATCTTTGACCTGCATTTAAGTTTATTCACCGCTGAAATAATTGATTCTGCTCAGTCAACCAATTTTAAACCTGCACTCTGCTCAGAACCCTTAGCTGTATTTCATCCAGCTAAGGGTGAATTCCTCTTCCTTGAAAGAAGATTGTACAGAGAGCTACAAAAATAAATCATTCGCTCAAAAAGCCAAACAGCTGGACAATTTATCTCGGTTCTGTGTTGAAAAAGTAATCCCTCCTGCAAAATCACATAGGCTACGGCAAAGATGGTTTTTATTTATTCATATTTACTTATTTGTTTATTTGTGAAGTCTTATTTCCTCACCAAATTATTTTCTCTCACCTTTAAAAGTCGCCAAATGGCGTCCGTGGAGAATACAGAGGTAAAGACCGCTGCTGGAAAGCACACAGTTGCCAGAAATTCTCTGGATGATCCCCAAAAACATCTGAGAGCAAATTAAAACAAAATCATAAAAAAAAAAAAAAATGGGGGGGCCACTTTTTTGGAATGTGTCATAAAACTAATGTAGCATTTCAGAAACAGATCATTAAATATTGGGGTAATTTTGTGAGGGTCTGAGACCGCTTTGCTGCTTCAGAATCTGGATGATTTCAAGTAATTGGTGGATCCATAAATTCTGCTGCGTAGCTGAAAAATCCTACAGTCGGATTTCTCTGTCATGTTTGCACAGTTTGATTTGCATGTCAAAAAGCAGCACTGACACAGCGGTTCCAATCAGTTCTCCCAGTTCATTCATTAGTTTCCTCAGGAAGGAAAATTATTGTGTTTATTTTTTCCAAGTTGTTTCTACTACTTGTGCCCTCTGTCGCATTTATCAAACTTGTGAGGTCAAATCAATAACCACTCCAACCAAACAATCTTTGTGAATTTTCGCCCATGATAAATAGCTGCAGCACGCAATTGCTTTAATTCTTCAGTGTCTGAGCCAAATGAATGGCAGATTATTTATTAGCAATTTGTTATCCTTCAAGCTGCCACATACGTCACTTGGTTGGAAGGATTGTGAAGCACTGTGAGATATAATGGACTCAGAGATTTTGAATAGCATTGTGATGGCTACTTTACCGTACTGCAGTCATAAGAAAAAATGTTTACACAATGGTTCGTTGGTATAAAGTATTTCGATGATTTTGTCGTAGGGAGAAATTTGCTGGTGTACAAACAAACAACGTAGTCAAGTCAAAACGGTTGCAGAAATTGCAAAAAATCCGCCCGAATCCTGGCAAAAGTTGAAGCATTTCATTTACCGTATTTATCCCGAACGGTCAATCTCCCCTGCGGCGAGTGGCAGACGGGTCGGACTCCCCCCGGAGTCCCATTAAGACCCTGTGTTGATCTGTTTGGTATCCAAGCTGCCGCTTTCAGACATCTTTCCTGACTTCCTCCTCCTTACTGGAATAACCACCAACAAAATCTTCGCTCCATGACCTCACATTTGAGGTTTATTACATAATGGAAAGCAAAGAGTTATGTCCTCATGGTAACGGTCTGATCCCCCCTCTGGCCTGGTGTGGTCTAAATTGAAGCAAGCCATTCAGCCACCCACCTCACATCTTCTCAAGGTACCAAACAACTGACCTGCCAGCACCGAGCCAGAGACGCAACAACAGTAAAAAATAAACAAATGAAAAATAGAATAAAACATCGTTAAAACTCAGTCAGAGATTATCTGATAAGAGGAACTGAAATCAAACAGAGGAGAGAGCGCTGCTATTAGTAATTAGGATCCAGAGAACGCGACGTAGCCTCAGGCATTTAGTGTGCTTCTGTTAGTAGTTTTTGCTCTTTGATGCAAACCCCAGTAACAAAGACAGTCAACCATTTTTTGATAAATTACACATGATTCCAGTTTGTTCTTTTTGCACTTTTTTTGTTTTGTTTTTGTTGCATTTTTACCCTTTCTTAGAATATTCTCTTTGCAGTTATTAAGCACATCTAAGATTTGCGACATGTAAAAGACAATCAGTCAGACATATAAAATACAGTCTATTTCCCAAATAGACTGTATTTTTTAGACACGAAACATTTTGGTTTTTTGAACAACAAAGTTGGCTCAAAAAACATTTATGAACCAATTCAAAATATTTTTCGGTCTGCTGCCAGATTTTTCAATTAAAAACTGCATATTAGCTGTTCAGTGAGTTTATACCATTGTAATAAAAACCTAAAATATACACATTTGGGGAGCTTACCTTACCATACCACAAATGATGGGACAAAAATAAATAAATCATGCTTACACACAACGTAAGATGACTCAGCAGTTACACACAAATCTAATTCACTAATCTTTTAAAACCACCACAGGAAGCAGTTTTAATTGCTTACATCCCAGGACATGGCCTCTGTTGGTCACCTGGTGCCCAACCTCTATTTTTCTTAGAACAAACAGTAAAAATATTTCCTTGAAAAAACAAAATGCAGAAGAGTCTCTTTCAATCCGTCCCTGCCGATATTCAGACAAAAGCCGACGCCCACAGGGAGATTTGCTTGAGGTTATGCACCCATGTCGACTGCAACCCCGAAACTGCAAAGTCAGGAATATTTTCTACGTACAGCCTGTCATTTCTTCTGTAAAATTTTGTCTGTGCAAAGGATTACTGAGCATTGTCAGGGACTCTCTTTGGCCTTGTTTCACACATAGCATTCTCTCATGACTGGAACAAAGTAGTTTGGACTTGTTTCAGTTTTGTTGTCTTAGAATAAGGGAGGAGATTATCTGTATTTGCGATATTGCTAGGCAAAATCATAATAAAGATTTCTGACCTATGATCGTATTTTTTTTTTTAAACCTTCCTTATCACTTGTTCAATCTCTTTGGTATTGTTGTTAAACACATAGCACACATAGCAACAGGCTAACATTAGCAGGCCAGACTTGTTTTGTCTTTTTTTTCTTATTTTTTTGCAGCTTTATGAGTTTCTGATGTATAAACTAATTACACTTCTCAGGAAATTTGTGTTTAGGTTGCTCACATCTACAGTCTCTTCTTGTCCGAGCTGGTGAAAAGCCCTGTAGTAACATAATTTGATATTAATGAGTTTTTAATGCTGTTTCTCTAAGGGGAAAATCCCCAATTAATCAAGGCATACTTCACATTTATTTTGACCCCTGTCATGTCTCTGTTAGGGGGGTTTTATGGGAAACACAACCCAATATGGTAGTGTGACAAAACAGAATAAGAAAAGAATGTAAACATATTAATTTTGTGTCAATAATATACATTAGTACATGTGGTGTCTAGCACCAGGTAGTGCCTGGATGATGTATAACCGGCTTAAGTCATATGTTTTAAAACACACACAAAAGAGTATTTTTATTTTATTTCAACTATTTTTATACCAAGTTATGACAGTTTTTCAGTTTTCTTATTAAAATCACTAGATTTGTATTTACAAAAACCTTACAAAACTGGACACAAGATCCTTTCTGCATATAGTGGATGCTAGTATTTGTGTGGGCAATTCTCATAATTTATTGGTGGCTTTGCAAATGAAATATTTCAGCTTCCTGAGCTGCATTTTCTATTTTGGCTCTAGTGAAAAACCTGCAAACAGGTCAGGTCATTTCCTCAAGTAATATGTCCACAGAAAAATCAGTAAATAGGTGAGTTTTCAAATGTTAAACTACAAACAGGAGGGGGATTGTTTTTCTATTTGACTAATCTGGAGAGTTTTATGCCAACAAGATCAATCATGACATCATTACATGATTGATCATAAAAATAGGGTTGAAAATGTCTGTATTGAAACATTTGATGTTTACATGTTTTAAGATGATAAAAAAAAAACAATCACTTTATTATCAACAGTGCTGTGACCAGGTAGAAACGTCAGACTATTATAACTAATTCTCTTTTATGCAGCCTGACAGTCTTCAGTGTTAACTGATACAGTTTGAATATTGAGCTCAAACAATACTTGAAGGATCTGATGCAGGAGGCCAAGATTAAATAACAAAAACAAGCAACTGTGATTTTGATTATGTATCTTGGAGCCTTTTATTGATAACTGAGTCTTTTTGTTTGTGATGTAACCTCTCTTCATGGGAGAGTCGGGACCTTCACCTTATTGAGTTCGTTCTCGAGTGATGTGAGGTGAAAGCAGCTCATGTGACAGCAGCCTCTAAATTATGTAAACAATACTTTGCTCAGCTTCTTAAAATTCTTATCAACCAGTTTGGTCCAAAGGTTTCAGGGAGCATTAGGTATAGGTTTTAGGTTACTAATTGACTTGATTCATTTCAGTCATTGAGTCCAACAAAACAGAGCATATAAGTTCACAATATTGTCCATTTTTATTTTTTTTTTATTTTTTTTTTCAAAATTGCTTCACTGTTTTGATTTTTAGGGATTGCTTCACTTTTACGTTTAAGGCATTGAAATATCTTATAATTAAGCATTCGTGGTAAAGTGATGTTACTAACAGAGGTAAAGATATAAAAAGCAAGTTTGTTTTCATGACGACATACAACATAAAACAATAGTTATCAAAAATGGTAAGACACGCAAACGTGATCTATGGGTTAGTTTCAAAATTCAGGAAAATCCTTGGATATTTATAAATATGTCTAACTTCATGTTTTACCGGTTTAAAAAAAAAATTATGTTCACTTAACATAAACTGTACCTTGAATATTCCCAAAATCAGCAAATATAATCCACACACAGTGCAACACAATGTTAGCTCCATTGTTCCATCGGTTTACTGTTTGCTGTGTGGTCTCTGTTTGCATCTGTGGGTTTGTTTCCTAGTAATCTAGTTTCCTCCCAGAGCCTCAAAACTTGCATCTTGGTTTAATTGGAGAGTTTCATTTGCCCTTTGGTATGAATGTTAGTGAAAGATTGCATGTCTCTGTGTGTTGCCCTGGGATGAACTGCTGATCCTGTGGACCCCCACCTCTCGCCCACCAATGACTGGAAACAGGCATCACCAAGCATTTACACGCTGCGCTTGCAGCACCGCTTGTCCGACATAAATTTCTCCAGTCGGAGACTAACAAATAAACCTTGTACTTTAACCAGAGAGGTAAAACAAATTATGAAAAAAATCTATACTCACAATATAATCCATTATGATCCTGTGAAGCAGCAACCAGAAATTTGGATTGTTGAGTCGTACTGAGCTACAAGAAACAACAAACATTAAAAGTTTTCACTTTCAAAATTTGATTTTTGTCTTTCACACTTATTCATTTTTTTTGCTCCTTCGTTTCCACCCCCAAGTTCACATGCGAGCAGGGAAAAGAAAAGAATAAGAAAAACACATGAGGATATTTTTTAAAATGCTTTCCAATCTAGAAGTAGACTCCCCTGAGACAATAAGAAATAAGTAAATAAATTAAATAGAGACAAACTTTGCAAACGTTCACAATCAGTGTCTCCTGCGCTGGAAATCGCAACAGCTACTTGCAGTTGTTCTGTTTAACTCTCTCGAGTGTCTTTTCCTTTAATTCTGTGTCACAACAATCCTAAATTAAACTGTTCTGGACTGTCCGTAACATTTCATCATGTTACGGACATTTCATGTTATGCGACGTGTTTTCTGTCTGTATAAAAACAAGTTTTGTCCCTCTATTATGCAACTCCATAATAATGGGAATTGTCAATAACATTGTTAGCTTTAGAGAGAAGCGGAGAGAATGATATTGTCCAGATCTTGTACGAAGCTAATTTTTTAAAATAATTTTCCTACCACAGCTGATTTTCAGCAGAAGTGCAGCTTTGTCTGTGAACTCTTGTTTTCCTCCCACTTGGATTTTACAGTAAATGTTCCAGCTATGAATTTAAATAAGTCTGGTATGCCTGTGAAATGTTATTTTCTAGAAACTTGCGTTCTCAGAAACATGCTTTCTGTGATGTACTTTGGAACACGTCGTTTTTCTTATTGTGCAACTGTTTTGTGGGAATTGTGTGGTGATTTATGTTCCCTTAAATGACCTGTTTTACATGCTATTGTGTTTTCAGAACAACATTTTGTCCTTGCGAGGAAGACGAGTGTAATTTTCTAAATCAGCCATTGAGATTTTGTTCTGCTCTGTCTACTGTTGCGGTATTTGGAGCCACAATCCTGTCAGCAGGGTTACCGGGTATATAATCACATTTTCCAAAGTATTTGATCATGCCTTAAACAGTGTTGTGCCTCCCAGTCTCTAGTTTGATATGTTTTTTAAAAAAATGTACTTCTCTGCAGTGCTGAATGCAAACACTCTGCACAACTGGCATCGCATTGTCCTTTTTAAATGGCGTAACACGACCACATCATATTTCTCAGCTACGAAAGCAAAAATTAAAACTCAAATCAAATTTTAATGGGCTCAGCGAGTTTGAGTAAGTTAGGTTTTTAGACTTTTTTCAGATTCACTAATACATATTCAGTGAATAACTTACTGACCTATTCAACTTGTGTTAAATATACTTTTGTTTTAGTAATAGTTACGTTAATTTGGAAAGGTGTTTTTTATTTTTTATTTTTTTTGTATTTACGCAGGACAAGACAACAAAAACAAACAAACTCTCAATTACTTTTTCCACGTACTCTATTTTTTTTTTATAGTAAGTAACTTCTTATGTGATTTTATTATAATTTCCTCAAGGAAGTACCAAAAACACAATTTAAGGAGAAAAATGTTTTGATTGGGTTGCAGAGAAGAAGAAATTAATGAGCAAACATACAGGTTTGTGATATAATCTGTGCACAAATTTTTTTCCACATATATATTTACAAAGATATTTAAATAATGAAATATAATACTTTTGAATGCCCTGTGAAAATCCTGTTCACTTTTCTATTTTTTCAGCATTTCTTTTCATTTTATTTTATTTCAGTTAAATTGGGTCCATGAACAGCAATTCACTCGCTACAATTTTTGCCAGCTGACGCCGACTTTCGCAACAACTATTGACACGAAAGGATCAGAGGATTCATCTAGATTTAAGAAAAAATAAATAAATGAATAAAAAAATCTATTTAGATAATTTTGAGATCAAATGAAATAAAATTAAACTGCAAATAAAGAAAATGAAACCCAAGGGAAGACTGATTAAAATTTCCAAAAACCAAGCAATCTTTTAACTGCTCCTCAGAGAGTCTCTGGTGAGGCAGAAACTCGTAAAAAACGGGGCAAAGTTCCTGTCCAAAACTAAATTAAACAAGCAGCCTTGTTGGAAATCTCCTTGAGATATTAAATCTATTCCGCTGACACATTTTATTTATTTTTTTTATCCACTTTTATCTGCTAGGTTTTGGCGATGGTACATGAAAAATGTCAAAAGGATCTGATGAACCGCAGCGAAGCGCATCCTGTAAGAGATCTTTCAAAGTCTTTCACCCCCACCCCAAAATGACCCAAATGTAAAAAGTTAAAAAAGTGATTAGATGTAAAAGAAGTACAGTGGATATATCAAAGGATGGTTTGGACAAAGGATGCTGGATATGTGAGGTGATAAATCAGCAGCCACTTTGGCCTGGACGGATTAGCTTGATGGTTGCTTAGGAACTCCAACTCCAGTCTTTAAGGAACATCAAGAGACAAGTCTGTATTTTCCCCATTCTGCATTCAAAATTTACGAATCTGCAAGTCAGCTTCAGCTTTCGCTGAATACGCCGTGTTAGGTGACATAACAGACACGGTTAAACACCTGAGCTTTATGTTTTAATGATAGGGGAAGCGCTGAGCGAGCGTCTCATTCCCAGGTTGTGTGTTCATTGACTTTACAGTGGCCCTAGTAGGAACAGTGGTTTAAGCTGGATGCCTGCCACTCTTGGTGCTTTGCTGCAGGCACTGTCAGAGCTGTTTTTCCTATTCTGGGATGTCCTTGCATGACCCGAGCTCTGATGCCAAGAACCAGGCTGTGTTGTGTCTAATGAATGCAGGCTTCCAGCAGGCCTTGATCTTTTCTGATATAAGAAGATTTTTTTTAAACACTGAAAGGAGAGGATTCAATATTTATTTTTTACACCGTTTTTTTTTTTTTTTTTTTTTACATTCTTTATTTTTTGTATAAAATACTGAAAATGTGGCATCCAAGACCAAAAAAAAAAAGTAGAAGAAGATTCACCTTTGTTTGTCTGTGACACATTGCATTTAGTCACTCTGATCTCCTATGATGGGTTTATATAGGGTGATAATTTCTGTTTCTTTGAAACGAGGGCGCTGTGAGGGTGACATAGTTTGCGGTTTAGCCACACAGTAAGAGGTTTATCTCCTGTTTTCCAGTTGGTTTAGCTGAAGAATTAAAGACTTCCTTGGCCATCTTTGGCTGGCGACGTTTAGCCTGCTGCCACACTCCTCAGCAATTTATGGATGCCCTGGAAAAACAATTATTTATAGCCCATTTACCAAGAACTCCAAGATTAAAGAACCCTAACATGCTGGTGTGACCCAAAAAAAGATCCTCCCCCCCAAGAGTGAGAGTGATTAGATTAGGTTTGGAGGGATAACATCTACTGTGAGTGCAGCGGGTGACATCTAGATAGTGAAAGTGAAGGTAAGTTGATGGCCTGTTCATCCCATCAAGTCATTAGGCAACTCAGCAAAGGCTGTGTGTCTGTATGTTGATAGTCTTCACAGAGTTAATAAGCTTAGTTGACTTTGTATTTCTGTGATGGACCCCTCAGTCTGTGAGGTTACACAAAGCTAAAATTGGACTGATCTGATCTGATCTCTAGAGCTCTCCTATCATTCCAGGAAAATCAGATTCCCCCCCAAATAAGAAACACAGGCAGGAAATTCATCACAAGCCAGCACAGATGCTCCCTTTTCTTCCTCTAGCCTCCATGTAAACAACCAAAGGCGGCAAATGGCCTAATCCAGATCACAGCGGTGGGTAAACCGAGCAGAGGAGAAACCAGCATCGCAAGAACCACTGATTACAGAGCCATGACTGGGTAAATGTTGATGCTTCTTTTCCTGGGACATGCCTCAATACGGTTGCATTCCTAAGAGATACAAGGCGCATAAAAGGCATTGGGCACCAGCTGATTGGAGCCAGTTCTTTGGAAGCCATGAGTGCACTTTTTGTTTTGTTTTCATCATTTCAAAAGTGAAAGACACGCAGGGAGAAACATCTGACTCACGTCTGGGTTGATTTAAAAGGGCTTTCTGTTCAGTTATTGTTCCTGGAAAATCGAGGATGCAACACTCTACGTGCAAACATAAGAAAAATTTTCTGATTCTGCTTTTTTGTTTTTTGTTTTTTTTTTACCAAAGGCAATCACATCTGCAGAGGCAAAGTTAAGAATACGTGACGTGTTTTTTATCCATTTGATTGCAGTTATCATAACTGCCACAATCGACATTGCTTGAGAAATACCTTAGAGGTTTAGGAAGCAACTGCAGCTCAAAACACGATTTTCAGATCTCTGGGTTGTGTTTGGAATCTGGCATTCATTTCTGCTCCAATGTTTACAAAGTGAGCTTAGCTCGATGGATGTAGATGCTTTAACAGAAACAGCCGTCACAGATGCACATCTGGTTTGCCGCGGCTGCTTCTCACCAGGTTGTCGGCTCTTCTCTTTATAAAACACCTAGCGCTGTTTTATCAGTTCAGATGGAAGAGATTACTCTTTAAAATACATGAAAAACGCATCTCAGTAAGTCGGAATATGGTTGAAAAGTAATTTTTATTTCAATAACTAGTTCAGAAAGTGTGCTATACATAGACTGATATATTTTAAGAGTTTACTTATGTTAATCATAAAGAGACTAGCTTTTAGCTAAATAAAAAAATAACACACACACAAAAAAAAATTATTATAGATTGTTTGTTGTGGCCTATACAATCATGGAAGAAGAGAGTCATTAGTACACTCCATGAGAAGGGTAAGTCCTAGGACATCATTGCTTACTGAGCTAGACATTCAAGCACAAATATTCCCCCCCAAAAAATGACTGGAAAGTTGAGTGGAAGGAAAAATGCAATAGAAAAAAATAGGACTGTGGACTATAAATAGAAAACTACTGCAAATTATTTACGGTGCACCTGAAAAAATATTCACAAAGCATTTTGTTATGCTGCATTCTATGCATACATACAGTATATCCCTTTATGGCAATGTGGTAAAGGTTTTTGGGTTTCTTTGTAAATGTATGTAAATGTAAAAGTAGAAAACCCAAAAATTAAAAAGAAAATCTAATTTATATAAATATTCCCTAGAGCTCAAAATGTAGCTTTTTCCACCAATCACCCTTGAAATGTTTCATTTGAATCCGATTAAGGTAAATTCTGTTGCTTGGATTTGATTTGGAAAGGCCCAAATCTGTCTATATGAGGTTTCACAGTGGAGTGCAGATCAGAGACCAGACAAAAAGCATTCAGTGAAACAATCTGTCTGTAGACCTCAGAGACAGGATTGTCTAGAAACACAAATCTGAGGAAGGATACGAAAATATGTCAGTATCCCATTGAGCTCAGTAGCCTGCATCGCTGGTCAATGAAAGAAGTTTAGAAGCGGCAGAACTATTCCTAGAGCTGACCAGCTGTCCAAACTGACGCAGAAGGATGACCATCTCTGCAGAAAACCTACCTGGGTGGTAAAGCGGCCAGACAAAAGCCAATCCTTACTAAAAGACACAAGGCTCCCTGTCTGGAGTCACTGAAGGACTTTCTGAAACGAAACGATCTGGTCGAGTGAGACAAAGATCGATCTGTATGGTGTAAGTGGCAGGCATCATGTTTGGAGGAAATTAGGCTTCGCTCATCATTGAGCCAGTGCCAGAATGGCACTGGCTCAATGATGAGAGGTAAGCTAAGCCAGAGAGGTAAGCTAAGCCAGAGAGGTAAGCTAAGCCAGTAGCAAAGACGTAAAAAATCTTTGCTTGATACTTTGAATGGACAAAGCGTCAAGCAAATTCACATATTCACATGTGAATACTTCTGTAAATGTGATTTATTGGTTTTATAGTTTTACTAAAACTGCAAATAAACTCTAACGTTTTTTCACATTGTTACAATGACGTATTGTGTGTGTGGAAATTGCTTTAAAACAATCTGGAGAAAGGGTGTAAAAGCAAAAATGTAGAAAAGGCGAAACGATGTAAATGTGCTGAACCATGGACTTAATATCTATGACATTAAACCTTTTTAACATTAAGAGGTGAAAGATCACATGAGAGTGAAGCGGCACCAATGCCGACTTGCTCAAGGTATAACTTTTCTGTCCAGGTTAAGTTTTGGATCCACCACATCGTGGGTCACTGTCGTCCAGTGAACTATGAGCTCATCCATTCGGCAGATTTGTGAGTCCCCGAGTTGTTTGAGTCGATGCATCGTCCACTGGATCGAACGAGCTCCACTTAGCGTGCCAGCATCCCGGCTGTGAAATTTATTAGATTGAGACAGAAAGGCCCGTCTCAATCTAACAAATTTAGCTGCATGATAAATTGTCCCGGTAATTGTTGTGATAAACAATAATAATGATGTTTGAGACCAAGTAGTATTTCAATAACGGCACAACAATGAAAGTTTGCCCTGTCAAAGACCGATAATTGTTAGAATATTAATATTAATATTAATATATTAATATTTTCAATCTATCCAAATTAGGAGCAAATGATAACAAAAAAAAGAAAGAAATAAAAACACAAACAAAATGGATTTTGATGTTTCTTCTAATTAAATTGGCCATCAAAAAACATGAATGGAGTTTCTTTTAATTTACCATCAGATTAACTGATTTATTTCTGATTGCTTAGTGAGTGAAGACAAAAGAACAGACAAACAAGAAGTGTGCTCTTGTTACGAGGAGGAATTAAGTCCTTTCTTGCAAATTTAAAAACTTTCAAACTTTTTTGCCTTGCATTTCCAGCTCTCAAATAAACCATGTAAAAAAAAAGAAAGAAAGAGAGAAAGAAAGAAACACTGCAGAGACAGCAGTGCCCAGCCTCCTTGGTTTGGATACTTTCAATTTCCGTTTTATTCCGCCATCTTTATTAGTTCCCTCGATCGCTGTGGTTAAGCGCTTTAACTACGGCGGTGATGTTTATTCCATGGCAGCTCCTGGGTTAAGAACCTCTCTCTTCCACAAGATCTGTGTCAGATCCCACGGGACATCAATCTCAAAGCAGAACAAACAAAAAAAATAATTTAAATACCTTCTGAACTATTTCTGCATTAATGAGACATAAAAATGCTTTTTCTTCCTTTTTTTTTTTACTTTGATCAATAGGACGTCCTGGATTAGGACGCAGACATGTCTTGTGTTGAAGACTGCTGCCACTGCTTGTGAGCAGAGCAGGTCAGCTCGCCCTCGGTTACCAAGTCATCCGTCTGAATAGCCTCATTTAGAAACCGGAGGAGCTTACTCAGAAGGTGGAAGTGCGGAGCCAGACAGGGTTGGCCGGGATGACATTGCGATTGTGTGTTGTGTTTTGTTTGGTGTTTTAAGCCAAAAGGGGCAGCATTTGGACTCATCCCTTGCGCCAAACGCTGTGCCACCTCGTCAGACGCCGATGCCTGAGCTGTAAATTCACCCGGGCGAGCAGAGCACTTGCAGCTGTGTTCACACGCAGCGGCTTGAAACTGTCTTCGGATAAGCCTTTCAGAGTGCGTAAAAATGAACTTTAAACGCAGAACACATTGGCGCAAGAGAAAGCCGTTATCCCTCCGGAATCATGCGGGATTTCGTTACTTATTGCTCCTTAAATGCGATCTGATGTTCATTTTGGTCACAGTGGCACAGTCCAACTAAATTTACTGTTCCACTTTCATTGTCGCTGCTACACACTCAGTGGAGATTTACAGTGAGTGACAGGCAAAGTGTTTTATGCGAGTGTAAGTATTTGGGCGGAAAAACGTCTCTAAGATCTGCTTACAGTGCTGGGAAAAATGTTTCTTCCCCTACCTTTTCTTTTCTCGTGCAACACAAACATCTCAGGTCATCGAGCAAATTTTCAAATGAGGCAGAGGTAACTTGAGCAATTTCGACGTGCAGTTTTCAAATGGCGATTGAGTTCACTGTGGGGGTAAAGGTTACCTAAACACTGATGAATTAACTGCACCTAATCGTATCTTTCAGTCATCGAAGCTCCACAGGACCAGAGCAAGTCGTTATTCATATTTTCCACCCGGCCAGATTTATTGAGAGAGCTCAGCAGTAACTCTCCCAGGAGTCACAAAATAACTCAGAACGACGTTCAAAGCTCTGCAGGTTTCACTTGCTTTAATTAAGGTCAGTACTTTTGATTCAACGGAAAGAAAGACAGCAAAATAAATAAATAAAAATAACTGCATTTACTGTCAAGTTCCGCGGCCAAAAATACTGTCAACCAAGCGTAACACAAAAGCTAACTTATATTTCCCCGTTTCATTTCTTGATGAACTCCAAAACCTTGGTCTTGGAGGAAAAGGGAGACTTTCTGAAGGTGGGTGTCCAGTTTTGGATTGGCACAATGCTGGACTTAAATCTTCTTGAGATGCTCTGGTTTTGCCTCAAATAGATTATTTGTGCCAAGAAAGCCTTCAATGTGGCCGAATTGAAAGAATTTTAAAGAAAGAAAGAAAAAAAAAAACATCTTGGACAAAATTCTTCCAGAGTGATCCAAAAGTGTCAGGGTGCTTTTTGAAGGGGCAATGATGACAAACAACACTGGAAAAAAAAAAAAAGAATTCATATGGACGTCTAATTGTGTTAATCAATTAGAAAAAGATCAATTTTAAAGCCATCCAAGATCTTCATAGGGGGTCAACATTTAATCAATCCCAGTAGGTCCAATACAAGAAGCCTATTGTGAGCCTCCAGAGTTACCATGGGCCTCTTGGCTGCTTGTCTGATTGGCTTTCTGCTCCTTTGTCTTTATGATGCTGTTTGATTTTATTTATGGGCGTCAGAGATAGAGGGCCTGAATACAAATGCATGCCACACTTTGAAGATTGCATTTCCACAAAAAAAAAAAACTGTCTGTCTCGTAAAATCCGACTGAGATGAAGAGGGAAACCCGTTAATACTTTTTGAAGGTAGTGTAAAAAAAAAAGGAAGTTACACCAACGTCATGCAGAACAAAAGAAGACCCACAGCATGAGATTCAAGAATATCTGAGCTCACAAGCAGATCAGATGTGTTTTTTTTTTTTCAATAGCACTTTATAGGACATGCTAATAACCCAGTACTAATCATTAAAAGAACATTTAGAAACAATGTCACCAATAGTTGTAAGTTATTTCAAAGTCAGGCATCATCTAGAGAACGTCAATACTTCTTAAAACAATCAAAGAAAGAAAAAAAACAAACAATAAAATATTTTTTATAAGACATTACATACTCTGTTGCTGACCTGTGACACAGTCGGAACAGACACAGAAAAAAAGCGGGAAATCACCATAGGAAGAGCTCCGGCGATTGGACACATGCTGCTTTTGTTAAGCCAGAGAAACGGAGCCCAGCAGTCACATGGTTTCCATCTCATTAACACCTGCGAGGTGGCGGAAAACACTTCAGGGTGAGGTAACAGGATTTGGGGGTCGAAGCAAAAGATCGGACTGGCATTGTTTTGGAGCTGGTCCCGACGAAACGCGTTCAATAACCCCCATGTTAGACTTAATTAAGGCTCTGTTTACCAAACAAGAGCCGCCGAGGGAAAAATCTGGGCGGCAGAACGCGAGAAATTCAGCTGACAAGATAAAATACCTCGGCGAAGATACACAATGCTAAGGCTAATTGAATTAAAGATAATTAAAACCTAACTGTGATTGCGCTGGGAAACGCTTAAAATAACGAGCATGATCCGGTGGCTTTCATTCACCATCAGCCAGAGAATTTGGCCAAAAACACCGGAATTTAGTTGACTGAAAACAATTAGCACATCCAGGCTTTCCTTTCTAAAATGTGGCTCTTGTCTCCACCCGTTTTTTGCAGATCTAGAAGCTGAAATTTCAACCTGTTCTTCTCGGCGAAACAGATGAGGACCAATCAGATTAAATGGGAAAACTTCTTGGAGGAGCAATGCTCCAACAGGATTGCCTTGGACTTTGACTGGGCCACTCCAAATATGAATATGCTTTTGATGTGAAATCATTCAACTGAACTGATGGCTGAGTGTTTTGTGATGCTGGAAGATGAACCTCCACTCCAGTTCTGAAGTATTTTTGTTTCCAGAACTTGTCCTGTACTTTTCATTCAGTTTGGTTTCCGGATTTAGTTGTTTAGTGTGGGTTTTTTGTTTGTTTGTTTGTTTGTTTTTACCACACATAGTGTTTCATACATAATCCCAAAAAATTCTAGATTTCCCTTAACTTTTTCGTGACGTGGAAATAAACCTGATTTTTGGGTTTTTGTTGTTCTTTTTTTACTAAAATCTATTAAAAAGGTTTTATGATGTCTGTTTTCTGTCTTCTGTTCTTCACCTACAATAAGTTTATGTGATTCTCTCTCCAAACAATAAACTTTGAGCCCCATTGAGTCGACACTTTATAGACACCAAGTTTTCACACTCAGTGAATTGATTTACAAAAAAGAGAGAAAGAGAGAGTTTCAGTGAATAGCAATCTTGATATCTTGCAACAAAATTCTTAACTTGATTTAAATCTGGACCACAGCATGATGCTGTCACCACCAGGTTGGGTATAGGTCCAAACTTTAGCTTATTTTTTATTTTTATTTTTTAACCAAAATGAAGTCCCTGCATTTAAGCTGACCAGAAGGCCATCAGTTTGCTGCCTCTCCCGCTTCTCGCTCCAAGTGTTCGTGGGGTCCTCGCTGCTTCTGAAACGCGGGGCCTCTCGACTGGTGTCACTGCAGCGCCGTCTGGCGGCCGCTGGCATGCATCGTGACAAACTGATCCTAGATTCCCGGCGGATGAGACAAATGTTTTCCCCGACGTGTGTGTGCGGGTAGGCGTGCGTGTGTGTGTGTGATGTGAACGCGTGGGTTTACCCCCACCATTCCACGGAAACAATAAACACAGAGCGGGGAAACGGCCCACTCAGTTGCACGTTCTCACAAGGAGTGTCATGTTTAACAGGCATCTGGACTGACAGCCCCCCCCCCCCCCCTTCACTCTTCTCCTCTCGTCACTCCCCACCTCTTCTGTGTTTCTGAAGCTCAGAGTTGACGGGAGGTAATCCCCTCCATGTGAGTGGGCGGTGCGGGTACCGGAGGCGTGTTTTTTTTTTTTCCTTCTATTATTCAAATGCCGCTGTACCTATAAAAAGAGGTCCTGCCTGCGTCAGATGATTTTCTCCAATGGCTAAAGGTGACTGAATATTAGTTGCTTCGGCATCGTCCTATCGGCAAGGGAAGAGATGATGGACGACTCCGGCGGTGTCCAAATGGCGAGGGCGCTGAAACACGCAGCCCTGTGCCTGATGCTGCTGCCCCGGTTCCTGCTGGCCGCCGTCATGCTGTGGCTCCTGGACTTCCTGTGCATCAGGAGGAAAGTGCTGCTGAAAATGGGCGAGCGTCAGGACGGCCCGGACGACCCGCCGGTCTGCGTCTCCGACTCCAACAAGATGTTCACCTGGGAGTCCCTCAGGGCCGTGTGGCACGGCCAGAAGCTGGACTTTCTCAAATCGGCGCACCTCGGGGAGGCTGCCCCCAACACCGAGGTGGTGCTGGTCCAGGAGCGGCGGCAGGTCCGGATCCTGGACTGCACGAAAGGGAAGAGACCGCTCGTCCTCAACTTTGGCAGCTGCTCCTGACCGCCGTTCATGACGCGCCTGGCGGCGTTCCAGCGCGTCGTCAGGCAGTACGCGGACATCGCGGACTTCTTAGTTGTGTACATCGAGGAGGCGCACCCGTCGGACGGCTGGGTGAGCTCCGACGCGCCTTACCAGATCCCCAAGCACCGCTGCCTGGAGGACCGGCTGAGAGCCGCGCAGCTGATGTTCACCAAGGTGCCAGAGAGCAACGTGGTGGTGGACAACATGGACAACTCGTCCAACGCCGCTTATGGAGCCTACTTTGAGAGACTTTACATCGTGATGGACGAGCGGGTGGTGTACCAGGGCGGGAGGGGTCCGGAGGGCTACCGGATCTCAGAGCTGAAGAACTGGCTGGAGCAATACAGGAAAGAGGTGATGGACCCCCAGACGGCGGTGCTGTGTGTGTAGCCGAACCCGCCCTGCTGCTCTGCCCTCCGCTTTAGTGTCCAAACCCACAGTGCAAAATATCCAGATGCTGCTATCAAACGTTCACACATGGCACATTATATATATGAATATTATATATATGTTGTTTCTCTTGCATTAAGATGTTCAGGACTGACACAGATAGAGGTTCGGTTTAAGTTGACACCTTTAGCCTATAGATTGTAGGCTGTTAAACTGTGTTGTCATGACTTTAAATTGATTTTGTTTGTTTGTTTGTTTGTTTTGTTTTTGTTTTTGTATGAAAAAAGCATTTGAATTAATTGAAGCTAGGTTCAGTTGGTGACCACTATTTTTCTATTTTGAGTGCGTGTGGGTGGTGTGCGCGCGCGTGCGTGCGTGCGTGTGTGTGTGTGTGCGTGGGTGTGTGTGTGTGTGTGTGTGTGTGAAGGAGCGTGCATTCAGCTTAATATCTCACTCTGGCGTCTGTGTGAAGTTCGGTTTTTAAAAGGCGCATCCAGAAAACCGACACTGATGTTTCTGACACTGGAAGCAGAGCAATATCAGCTGGATGCTCGCTCCCTCTGTGGTTCACTGCCAAACGACGTGATGTTGAAAACGATGTAACTAAAAAAATGTGTTTTTTACAAAAAAAAAAAAAAAAAAAAGTGAAATGAAATAAAACTCATATCAGATGAAAGGTGGGGAGACACCTTAAAGTTATTTATTTTGTTTATATATCTATATATAAAAGTGTGTCGCTTCGAATGAGCGTCTTGTCCTTTAACTGGACCACTGAAAACCTAGAAAGGTTTTAATCCAAACTGGGGTTATCAAACGTGTGGTCCGTGTGCCTTTTGTGGTCTTATGGGTGACTTTTGTGCGGCCCACACACACAAAATAAAGTACGGTGGAATTTAGTTTTATTTTATGAATCTTATTTTTTCATTAATGCCTGTCTTTTGGAGAGAGAAAAAAAATATGTAGAAAGAAACAAATCTTCCTAAATGAAAAATGTTAAGTACAACAAAAAGTGTTAATTTTTTTAATGGATTTCCCCCTTACCCCTCTTCTAATATAAAGGTAAATAGGGCCTCAGTTATCGAGGCACTGTTTTTATTCAGATACAGAGTTGGGTGCATTTATTCAATAAATTGTACAAACCACAGCAAGAAAGTTTGACGCATGTTTCATTCCTGTTGTGAATGGGCTCGATATTTTTTTCTGAAGCAAAAAAAAAAACCTTTGATGTTTACGTAACATCTTTATTATCATTTCAGAAAAATTAAGCAACTTTATGCATTTCATTTAAGCATAAGCAGTGAACAGTGAAAACACGGTCCAATTATAAAATTGTAAATACAATAACTCACATTTTTGTGTCGTCCTGAAAACAAATCATTCCCACATCATCAGGCTGCCAGCACTGTGTCTCACTGTGGGAATTGTGAGCTTGATGTCCAGCTGAAATTTTATCCCTTTTATTGTTTTACGCCTCATCAGAGCATCTTTCCTCAAGTTATTGTCGTGTCAAAGACTCAAAGGCAAACAGTTGACAGATTCTTCCAGCTGAGAAGGTGGAGCCGACACGAAACGAGAGGTTTGGTATCAAACTGATACGAATGAAATTAACCACTCAGAATGTCCCTCGTGTCAGTTTCACTATGTGTAAACTTGCCTGTTTTAAATTGAATAACGTGTTTTGCACGCCAGCAAAGAAACCAGTGGGTAAACTAATCGTCAGAAACACGAAATGAGGATTGAATTTTGTTCAAACGTAAAACAAATGATCTACACGTGATCATCTTTCCTCCAAGAGCCGTCGTGAATAAATCTTGTACTTAAAACTGAAACTCAATTTGCAGAGAAGCTCCAACTCACTGGGGAGTAATGTTCCACAGCTCTGTGCTGTTTAATCAAACATGCATATTTATATTAACTTTGCAAAGCTTTTATTCTCTAGGAACAACAAAACAAACAAAAGGATAAAAAAGCAAATGCTGTTTAGGTGATGTCTTGCAGCCTCTTTAATCAGTCCATCTTCTTCGCTTTCCTTTTCATCTCTGCAAGTGTGTTTTCGGCTGCGTACAAACACACACTGACAAATGCAATTTGGATTAGAGAGCAATGTGAATGCTGTTGATCCCATGTGGTCCGACTTGCTACTGTGTGGTTATAATTTGCCCAGTTTTTCACTTACGCGTTGGCCCCGGAGGATCAACGTGGCATGCGGCTAACGGGGCCAAGCTGAGAGCGTGGGGAGCCGACGCGCTCCCTCCGACTGTCTGTTTTCTGACCAGAAAAAGCTGCACGTCGGTTTGAATTTCACGTTGCGGCCGAGCCGCAGCTCTTCTGAAGCGATAAAGTGATTAAAGAAGGTCAGTCAATCAGCAATGTCTGACAAATCAGAAGCACACAGGCCGTCGGTATCTCCCATGGAGCTGCTAATAGGTCGCCTAAGGAGGTCAAGGGATTATGGATTACAAATAGTTTCAACATTGCTTTCTTGTTCAGCAGCAGTAAATATATCATCATAGTTACTGTCTTTCCAAAAGTAAACAACAATAAGAAAAAGGGCACATGATTCTGGAGAACTTTGTGTCCCTAAAGAGATTAGATTTGCTTCATCTGGTCAAGCAGCCAATGGACAAACACTGCTGTTCTGTTCTACTGAGTTACAAACATTGGAGGCCAGTGGTGGAAGAATTATTAAGGGACATTACTGAAACAAAAGGACAGATGCCTTACCGTCCTCGATGCTGCCAGTACTGTCCCGGAAGTAGGTACGAAAATCAGAGAACTGCACCAAATTTACTAATGGGAAAATGAATCTGGCCGGTTTGGTTAGAGGTAGTCTCGTGGGAATGTACCTCAAGAGGTTCCAGAAGTCCTGAGAACTTCACCAGCCAGCAGGACAGTCATGATAAACACCCATGCAGAGCAGCCACGGAATGGTTCAAATAAAGGTATGGTCACAATTTACAATGGCTTAGTCAAAGTCTTGGGATGAAGCAAAATAAGAATATGAGTCCAGACTTAAACATTTTGCCAGATGATCTGAAAAGATGGAAAATTATCGTCAATCTGATCTGATAATCGTCAGACAATTGCCAGATCGTCAGATTGACTATTTTCAGACCATAAAGAGATTTTATTTATATTAAAAATATTTTTGACAAAATAAAAGTTTCCTTTTCAGTTGATACTATGAAAGATATTTTTAACAACTACTTCCATTCACTGTTGAGCAAAATATGCTTTGGATTCATAATGACTGAAGCCACGGGCATGTTTAAGTTCGGGAAAGCTAGAATTGTGCATGGGACCACGCGGCAAAAGCGTTCTGTGTAATATTCTGCTATATTTCAATATTGCAAAGTTATGGTCAAAACAATCCTGGAGAACAACGGTGACTTGCCAGTTGCCCAGCAAATAGTCATTGTATCCCTTCACAAGAAAGATAAATCACAACATGACATTGCTGAAGAAGGCACAAGATTTTAGCAGGCATATTAATGGAAAGTTCAGTGGAAGGAAAAACGTAATAGAAACGAGCATATAGGTAACAAGCTTGAAGTCTGAGATCATCTCTGAAGCTGGTCAAAGATCTGCTGAGAACCTGTCTGCTTGTGACCAGATGTTAGCGCCATCATCGCCATTGGGGAACGAAGAATCTTTAAACAACGTGAGCACTGCAAAGGCTTGCCAAGATCCATCACTCTAAACCAGGTTATGCAAGCATTGTTTCCCTGACTGCGCTTCAGCAGAAACGCGTGAGTCACTAAATGTGACTGATGTGTGTCTGCGGCACCCCACATGTCAGAAATATCATTCTGCCTTAGACAATGCAAATAGACAACTTACTTTTTTTATTATCTCTTGAATTCCATTTTTGTGGAGAAACTCAGAATTCAACACTAAGAAAGCAAATGTTTTCTCTTGAGACCCGACAACTTGTCCAGCATAACAAGCACGCTGCAATTGCAACTCGCAGGCTTGCAAAACTTTCCGTTCCATGCTAAAGCAGGTAATTTATTTCTCTAAATTTACTCAGTTTAATTCAAGTCATGCTTAGCTAATCACAATCTTAGAAATTATGACAATGTATGATCTTATGAACTGCTATAAATCAGTCAAAAAAGGTTAAAAAAAAAAAAAAAGAAGAAATCCCAATTTGTGCTGTACTAAAAGAATGAATAAAACATCTTTTGTGGATGGTATCTCTGTATTTATGATGCCTACTGGAGACCAATTACCCTTTGGGATGTCAATAAAAACTGAACGGAAATAAATCGAAAAGAGTTTTAATACATAATTAGCGTCTTTTACGGACGGCGCGATATGAATCTAAATGATAGCATCAGTAATTTCACAGCAGGATTATAATGTAGATTTTTAGACGACAGATATTGTGACATGTTTGTTTCACTGGAGCTAATTATTACAAAATTATTTTGCTGGGACATTTTGTCGTAAAATTTGTTTGAGAAGTATAAAACTGTTGTTGTTTCAGGCTTATCTAACAGACAGACATCTCCCTCCCCCTTTTCGCAGTAATCCACCAGTCAGAGCAAAATGTTCTCATTTTATAAGCTTCTGATTGTTTTATTTTTTTCCTTTATTTTTCTAATCCTTTCATTCTATAACATCATGGTCAGCATTGTTGCTGTTTTAAGGTGCTTTGTAAAAAGAAAATGACATGGTACGATACGGTACGATACGGTACGATACGGTACGATACGGTACGATACGGTATGCTACAATATAGGGCATCAAAACTAGATGCAAGAACTCACTAAAAATGACAAAAAATATCTCAGCTCACTTAAAAGATATTCTTTTCATCTCACTCAAGTTTCTTTTAATTTTAACAGCACTTTCCTAAGTTCAAAGTTTCTCCGATGATTCTGGAGGCTTTCCCCCGGTAGTCTTTAAGAAATAAAGACTTTCCTCTCTCCTAACATGGCATTCACAACATTTACACTTTCTGCCAAAAGCTGAAGGCACTCAGAAATTGTGAAGATGCTCAAGTTTTTTTAAAGTAAAATAAATGAAATAAATTTTAATCTGCAAGAAGCACAAAAGTTAAATTTTCCTAGTCACAGCCACGCCAAATTACAATGAAAAATTATTTACAAAAGCAACCAAACATGTTTTGGTGCGTTTGCAGTGGAGGTAACAACTGTCCTGTTTTCTGCTCATTTACATGATGCATGGCTCCAAATTAACACAGAATGTGTAATTGCTCAGTGTGTATTTCTGTCATCACTGCAGCACTTTCATCCAGTTGTCCTCAACCAGTTGCTGCTTAGCTTGAGATAAACTTTTGACCAATTACTTTTCCACGTGTTAAATAAATTTTCTTTAATGCCTTTCAAAAGTATTCAGACCTCTTCAAATATTTCCAGATTTTGTCGTAACATAAGCATAAATATCAAAAAGGTTGCAAGATGTTATATCTTGCTAAAGGAAATCAATCAATCAAATTTTATATATAGCACATTTCAGCTATAAATATTAACAAATGCAAAACTCAAAGTCATGCAACATAGAATCAGCAATCAAAACATTACATTATGCCAAGTGCCATCATTAAATTCGTAATTGACTACGTTTCAAATGCAACTCTAAACAGGTGAAAAGCAACTCCACAGCATAATGCTGTCTCCACCATGCTTCCTTACGATAAACTATCAACAATTAAAGCTAGGTCAAGAGAACCAAATTCTGGTTTCGGATTTTTGTTTTTTTGTTATTTCCATGTCTGCAGCTACACCTTGAAAGACCTCTACCTCAGATCTTCACCGACCATTCTGCTAACCCGATGGATTAGTGACACTTGATGAACTCCTATAGATAGCTCTGTGACCCACTTGCAGGACGCGCTCCGGGAGGATAGATTTGGTTACAAAAACTTCCTGTGCTGTATGTCTCTGACAAATCTGGCTTTAATTTATTTATTTATTTATTTTATTAGGGTTTTTGCGTCTATTTCAGAAATGCATTTCTTCTTCATGCCCAGACTTACAGGCACCAAACAGAATTTGCAAGAATATCTGAATGTTTGATAAAAACGATCGCTGGACCCAGTGAGGGCAAGCAGGTGTAGAGAATGGATGGACGTTCCATAAAACCTAATTTGATTTAAACCAGTCAATGGATCCCCTGTTCCGACTTGCACACAAACTTATATCGAAACCCTGGCTGCAGGTCTTTTTTTATATATATATTTTTTGAGATCAGAATACAACATGTACCCGCTTCAGGGTACGCTAAAGAGCTGGAACCAGCCGCCGTTCGAATAAAATATGGATCGAATCACAGTAACTGAACGAAACTGTGAACTGCAGCCTCTGTAATCGTCAGTCACCGACAGCAATGGGCCTTTTAAATATATCCAAAGCTTTTGCACAATCACTATTAAGCCTGATTAAATATGTAGGCAAAACGGTTCATCATAAGACGCTGATTAAGAATGAGATGATATTATCCAGTCGCTGACGTGACCCCACCTCTTCCCTCCTGGTTACTCAGACAAAAGAAGCAACCCATTGTCCATGAAAAACAGATCGCCTTCAAGCAACCCTCACAACTCCGCCTCAGGCAAAGAAAAACTTTGTAGAGCTGAGAAAAATATTCCTATGTCATAATCATGATACTATTTAAGATAAGGTACCACTTGGCAGGACATTAGATGCCTTGTTAAAATTGTATCTCTTTATCTGGCCAATCCCATGACTTTCCATTTCGCTCTGAGCAGTTCAAGTCATATGATTTGGAAAACAAGGTTTGTAACCATGGGACAGAAGCCATCGGGAAAGATATTCCACGAACCTCTTTGTAATTTGGATCTGACCTTTACTTCTGGGTAAATAAGCTTTGATGTCATGATAAACCGAGAGCAGATAGGTGGGTTTTTTTTCTTTTTTTTTGGGTTTCATTTATCAGGCAGAAACGTGGACGATTCCTGAAGCATACCTGCTAGATTGGTCAGCAGCAATGACGCAGAATCCTCTGGAGCAGGGATTCTAGTGATAAAACAAACAAAAAAATGGGACCTTGTCATACTACTGCTGATAGGAACCAGCCAAGAGAAACACGGGTCAGCTTTGTAAACAGCACAAAGATATATTTGCAAAAAAATAAATAAATTATGAGAATATTTCAATAGGTTGCCTACATAGCACCTTAGAAAAAGTATGCACACCCCAGGGAAGCTGGTATGACCATGAGAAGACTGAGGGAGAGAAAATGATAATCATAATGACAAGTTACAACGTAGAATCTTTTAGAACACTTGAAATTGAAGTTCAGACGCTCTCCAAGCCAAATCCGACCGAACTCGAGGAACCTTGTGAAGAAGAATCAAGGGGACAACATCAGTTCCTCGACGGGCAAAAGTTCACAGACGCTCACGGCAAAAAGACTTGAAGCTGGAATTGCAGTGAAAGGTGGCTCTACGAAGTGCTGACTCAGTGTCTCGCCGTTTTAAAGCCTCCAACAGTTTTTTCTTTGCTTTTTCTTTTTCCTTTTCCTTTTCCTTTCTGTTCCACAGGATTGTTCTGGATGAATGCTCCATTCAGTTTTGTCTGGAAAGTCGTTAAGAACTTTCTGGTTACAAATTGGAAAACGCTCAGATTTACTACTTGTTCTGCTGCTAACTACGTACAAGCCAGTAGCAATATATTTCTTTCCTTTTTTTTTCATAATTTGCAAACATAAAAAAAAAAAAAAGCTAACAGCCAAACATTTACCAGTTCTGTGCTGGTGATGCTGGCGTGTGGCCCAAACCGAATGCCTCTTCGACTTCTGCCTGCTTCTCTGCTGCTTTGGAACAAAAGCGTTCCCTCAGCATTATGCCGCCACTGCAAAAGAGAAACCGTTGCCTCCAGGCCGAGATCCTATATGGTAGTTCTCTGCAAAAACATTTTTACGTCTTTGTCAAATAGTTGCTATTTGGTCTCATCTGTTCAGGTCACACATGAATTTCTGGCCTCTTCAGAATGTTGTTTTGTGTGCAGATGATGTAATTTTATTTTATGTTTTGATGATAAACTATGCGTGGATTTGACTTTTATGCAGAATGAAAAGCTTGGGGAAACCAATAGATGGTTAATATAAATTGATTGCTGTAGATGGCTTTTTCATTCAAGTTTATTTTCACTGAGAACTCTTCAAAAAGAGTTCTCAGTGAAAATGATACAATTGAGAGAAGAAGAGATAATGCAATTTTTTAATGTGGATTTTTAAGGTGAAATACATAATTTTTCTAAAACTTGGAATCCAGGTCACTTCAGGTTTGTATTTGGCTAAAATTATTAGATAAAAAGAGAGTAAGGTGGAAGCAAAGTTGACT